>NW_022109491.1:20476344-20513304 GCF_000313985.2 Echinops telfairi | reverse complement strand
AACTTCTCTTGATGAACTAGTCAACAGCAGAGCTAAGTTTTTAACAAATAGGTTATAAGCCTACTATTTTCTAGGCACTATGAGCAATACCACCACTTAACCTGTCAGTTTGTCATACTGTGGCCACTTGTGTCGCTGTGATGCTGGAAGCTATGTCACTGGTATTTCAAATGCCAGCAGAGTCACTAAAAGTACAGGTTTCAGGGGAACTTCCAGACTAACCAACAGACAACAAATTGGCTGCCCACTTGGAGAAAGTAGCCACTGAAAACCTTATGCACAGCTTCGAAACATTGTCAAATACAGCCTGATGAATGGAAGCAGAACATCATGGGGGTGGGGCCTTCTAGGTCTTCATTTGCTAATGAGGCACAAGTCAGGGTCAGGTGAAACAGCTGCAAACATCTGCTAATGATAGGGACTTGGAATATGCGAAGTATGAATCTAGGAAAATTGGAAGGTGCCAAAAATGGAATGGAATGCATAAAGATTGATATCCTAGGTATTAGTGAGGTGAAATGAACTGGTATTGGCCATTTTGAATCAGAAAATCATGATTTATCCACCCAGGAATACCACAAAGCTGGAACGCCACAACTGAGGAATAGCATTGCATCTACTGTCAGAAAGGACTTTTCAAAACCAGTCTTGAAGTACAACGCTGCTTGTGATAAGATTATATCTACCCACCTTCAAGGAAATTCAAACTACAACTATTATTCAAATTCATGCACCAATCACAAAAGCTATTTTGAAGAAACTGAAAAATTCTATCTTCAATAGGAAACATGCAATCAAAATGCATTCATAATTATTGGGGATTGTGTTAGGCCGGGCTGACAAGAGAAACAAATTCAGAGATACTTACTGTATACACGCAAGTATAAGCCAAGGCACCTAATTTTAACACAAAAAACTGGGGGGCTTTTTAAAGAATAAAATGTGCTGAGAAAACCCAGCTTATACTTGAATATATACAGTATTACATATAAGAGCTATATATTAAATAGTAATTGTATATCAAGAAAACATCCCAACCCAGTCCACATGAAGTCCGTAAGTCTGATACTAGTTCATAAATCTCTCTTCAGACTCACGCAGCCACATGCAATGATGCAGAATGCAAAATTACAGGTTGGTGGGTGAAAAGTCTTGTGGATCCATGGTGGCGTAAGCATCACAGGGCTAGTGCAGGCCTCAGCACGGCTCCACATAGCTTGCCAACAGAAGAGAAGCAGAGAGAGAAGGGGCTCCTCACAGGTCTCATTAAGTCTCTGAGTCGCTTGTCAACAGGAAGACGAAGGCAGAGAGGAAGTTCCCAGAATCCTCATGAGAAGGCACTGCCCACAAGGCCCACCCCTACACTTACTTATCAAGCGAAATTATCTAACTACCACAGTGATTGTAATGCCAAAGTAGAAAACAAAGAGGAAGGTACAGTGGTTGGAAAATATGATCTTGGTGGTGGAAACAAAGCTAGAGATGACATGATAGAATTTTTTAAGACCAACAACTTGTTCATAGCAAATAATTATTTTCAACTACACAAAAGGCAACTGCACATTTATTTCTCCAGATAGAATACACAGATATCAAATTGACCACATCTGGCAGAAGAGACCATAGAGGATTCAATTATCAGCAGCTAAAAGCAGGCCAGGAGCTGACTGGAGAACAGACCATTAATTGCTCATATGTAAGTTCAGGTTGAAGCTGAAGAAAAATCCACCAGAGTCAAAATAGGACCTGAGTCTATCCCACCTGAATTTTGAGAACATCTCAAGAACAGATTTGACACATTCAACACTAATGACAGAAGGCTTAATGTGCTGTGGAAGGACGTCAAGAATACCATTCAGGAAGAAATAAAAATGTTTTCATTTCTCCAGTTCCTAAAATTGACCCATGGGGGAGGGGGGGCCAGTAAGCACATGAATAAAACATCGGTGCCTATGATAGAAAAGCTGCACGTTACTGATAAGATTCAATGCGCTAGGTAGTATTGTGACTGAATAAAAAAGTAAGTATAGGTCTACTGCACCGTGTCTGGAGTCTTAAAGGACTGCAAGTAAGTATCCTCGGCCTAACTGGCCTTTGGAGAGTCAGGCATAACATATCCCATGTTTACTTGAATATCTCCTGAAGTTTTCTTAAAAACAAACAGTTTAGTTTCACTAGTAAAAGTCTGCTTTGAGTACTTTTAACAATTACCTAGGTGAAATTAAAGGAGCCCTGGTGGAGTAGTGGCTTCATGTTGGGTTTCGATCCACATGGTGGGCAGTTTGAAGCCACCAGCAACTCCTCTGGAAAGACTGGGCTTGCTGCCCTGTAAATAGTCAGTCTCAGAAATGCACAGGGGCCATTATGAGTCAGCATTGTGAGACGGCTTGTGAGTCTGGATATGACAATAAAGTAACACAGAAACTCAACGGACAGGAACCTTAGAACAGTGTTTATATTAATGGGTGAGGAATAATTCAGAAAGGAAGGTGAAAATGGTTGCACAATGTGAAAAATATAATTAATGTTACTAAATTGCTTATGCAAACTGTTCAATTGATTTATGTTCTGCTGGGTATATTCTCAGCAAACCCAAAATAAACTTAAAAGAAAAAGAAATTTAAGTGAAAGTATCCTATCTCACAAACTGGACTATGGTTTAACATTATTTGACCTCCTTTGACTCATTTTATTCTTTTTAATTTTTTCTGCATTCCTTTTGACTGAGGTTTTTCTGGTTCATTTTGTTGTTAGTTTTTGTATGTTTTCTGGTACAGGGAATTCAGGATGGGTAAATCTATAGATATAATAACTGGATTATTGGTTTCTTGGGTGTGGCAGAAGTTGAGAAGAAATGGGGAGCTAATAAATAATAATGAGTACAAGAAGAAAATGTCCCAAAATTGATTTTTGTATAGATAGTACAACTCTTCTCAATATGGTTGAACTATTGAATTGTATGTGGATTATGTACCAATAAAACTCTTTAAAAGACTTAAAAGATTAGGACTGCATGTTAAATGCAATGAGTTTTGCCCATCAATGTGATCAGAGAGTATGAAACATGAACAATAACTATTTAAGTTTTATTGATAACCAGTGTTGACACCTATCTTCACACCAACTTTAGCATCTTGCCAGGGAATTCTATTTTCTGCTAAAGCGTCCTTACTTTAATATATACACTGAAAATATTCACAAAGAAAAAACATGTATTCACAAAGAAAATTTATAAAGCAATTTAACTATGTACAATTTTAGAATATAAATATATAAAACAAGTAAAAAGAATGCAAATCCCCTTCAAGTAATGAGTTCAGGGTTTAGTCTGTCAACTAGCAAGGGTGAAAGCACAGTGCAAATAGCATGGCATCCAGAATGACTGGCATTTCCTTCACTTTGGACATTGAGTCAAGTGCTCAAATCTCCTCTTCCTGGAATCATCTTCAGAGACAAACTGAAAAACCAGTCTCAACAAAGAAAAGAAAACCAGTCTCATGACTTTAAAAGCAGAGCCCAACTTATCCCCTAAATGTTTCATGGGACTTAGTCTTGAATGGCTGAACTATTTCAAAAACAGCAAAACATCTTCAGAGGTTGAAGATTTTTGACCAGGAGGGATGTTAAAAATACGTCACTGGTTCTGAACATCATTCTACAAAAGAAGTTTTCAGCACTTCGCATATGAATGGGAAGTGTCTAGGCTTCCATGGAAACTACCCTTGAGGGTAACAATGTGCTTACGGAATGCATGGCTTGACAGGCACCTTCAAAGGCAAGTCTCTGACCGTCAGTCAGAGATATCTGCCAACTGATGAACAGCTTTCCATTCCTTTCGTCATGCAGACACAAACGCCGCAGTCACCAAGATCCAGGTCAACGGGTGGTAGGCTGATCTCGTAGCTGAAGCTTGAGCAGTTTACGAGCTGGTGAGGAATCTAATTTTTGCATGCTTCTTTTCCCTGAAGAGTGGAGTCAAAAAAATAGTATTTCAAATGAATTCATATTTAACATTTATTGAAAACGTCTATAGGCCACACATGGACAAGTCTCTATCCTGAGAGATGGTAGCTTGAAGGAAAGCCAGCAGAACGACGACCAGTGTTGTTGCTGTTGTGTGCGTCCGGTCACTTCCTACTCAGAGACCCTCTGTACAAAAGCACCAAACACAGGGCTCCCACGCCTGAGCCCGTTGCGGCAGATAAGCACCGCCCCCACCCCCCACCTCCACCAGAACGCTGTCCTTCTTCAGGGATTGGTCTCTCCTGACAACACAGCCAAAGTTATCAAAGTACAAGTATAATAGCAAATGTTAAATAAAAAATTAGGTGTGCTTATTCAGCAAATAATTGAGGACTAAAGGAGGTCATGAAAAACTACAAAAAAGTAGCTGCAGTATCATTTGAAATGATTCTTGAAGAGTAAAGAGGTAAAAAGCAATAGAAAAATAATTAAACTGAGAATGATGTACAAATGCGCTTTACACAATTGATGTGTGCATGGATTGCGGTAACAGTTGTATGAGCCCCTAATAAAATGTTTTAAAAAATAAAATAAAAGCAAAATAAAGAAAAGTTGACAAAAAAAGTAAAAGAAATTCTTTCTTAAAATATTAATAAAGAATAAATTTAAGAAAAAAAAAAAAAGAAAGAAAATAATTAAACTTGAATTTACCAAAACAATAATCTGTAAGTATTTAATTTCAGTCCATTGTACTTCTGTGTAATTTATACCTACAAATTTCCCACCAATATGAGTATCTATAATATCCTAATTATGAGTGGGTGAGTCAGGCAATCACCTGAATTAGTCATTGACCTCTGGACGATATGCTTGAAGGGCAGTTTCTGTCAAGTGCTAGCCACCAGATAAAAAAACAAAACAAACCCATGCCATCGTGCCAGCAAGAGGCATACTTACCTAGCTGCACTGACACCTTCTGGAGACACTGGGAACTTTCGTCCATAAAGGCATGCAGCTGCTTCACGGATCCCTGCAGTCCATCCATCTGCAGACAACAGAAAGCCTTAAGCTGTAAGAAACCACTCACTGGCTTCATTGATGTCCTTCCTATAGCCAGGCAAACTTGACTCAAAAGCTCTGTTTGGTGTTCTTTCAAACTTCTGGGACTTATAGATCCACACCGCTCTTTTCTACCTCCAGATCTATGATTCAGATCCATATGACCTTTAACACTGGGACCCCAATTCCCCTGGCTCTGGTCAAAAGGGGGCTCAAATAGGAGGGCAGTTCAAAAGGTCACAGTATTTATTACCCAAGATCATGCCTGGAAGAGTCATCTTGCGCTGCCTATGCCATGTTAAACGAAGACCACAGCTTTCAAAGGAGCAGAACATGCGATGTTTGCCCTCCGGGAGCCACAGTAACAGCTCTGGCAGTTATTGTTCCTTCAGGACTAGAGGTAGCAACAACTCAGTGACCTCTAAGTTGCAAATTATTTCAAAAATTCTTAGTTTCACAAAACCCTCACCCTTATATTCAGTTAAAAAAGAAGGAAATGTTGATTTGGAGCCAATTCTGACTCACAACGAACCCAGGTGTGCAAAACAACCATGAAACATAGGGTTTAACATGAAACATGGCTGTTAACATTTGGAAGCAGATTAGCAAGTCTTTTTTTCCAAGTGGATTCGAACCACCAACCTTTCAGTTAGTACCTCTGAGAGCTTAAACATTTGTTTAGCACATGGCAGACAAACCTTCGTACATAACTCACTGCCATGGAGTCTATACTGAAGCATAATAGGGATCCTACAGGGCAGAGTAGACCTGCCCTGTGAATTTTCCAGACTGTAATTCTGTATGGGAGTAGAAAAGCCAGGCTTCCTCCTGAGGCAGCTGTTGGTTTTCAAACGCTGATCCAGCAGTTAGCAGCCAACTCAGAGCCACTATGCCACCAGGACTCCTTACCTTGATGCACAGTTCATCATAATAAACTCTTACATTATCCTGTTAAGTGCTACCTCCTTATGGCTCACTCCCTCTTTCTTTCAAGTCTCTGCTACAATGTTACATTAGGGAGGCTTTCAATAACTACCCAATATAAAACAGTACCTGATGCTCTGTATGCTATCTCCTTAACTTGCTTTATTCATATTTACCACCAATGTTTACTTGTCATTTTTTTCTTTTCCTATTTCCTTCAGATGAAGTTCAGTATGCTTGCCTCATCACACAAATTCTCTAGGACGTTTACATTTCCAAGGATGACAAGATAGCAAAGCCAAATAATTCCACCAAGTACACATGACCAACTCACCACCAATTCCATACAATCAAAGACCTTGTCCTGGTCCTGTAGTATTTTCTGGTAGTCGGGCTTTGTATTCAGAACTTCATTCTGGGAAGACCCAAGATATGTTGCAGGACCTACTTCAACAATTTTGTCTTCAGTTGATTTCCTAAAAATAAAACAAGACAAAGACTAATTAAAAAATTAATAATCATTTTCTGGGGACGATAAGACCAAAATCAGCTTGGAAACCTCCTATATATACTGTTTTTCAAGGGGAACAGAGGTGATATTTTTCAAAAGCATTCCACTGGTTCTTTATTTATTTTTAATCATTTTATTAGGGGCTCATACAACTCTTATCACAATCCATACATATATCAATTGTATAAAGCACATTTGTACATTCATTGCCCTCATCATTCTCAAAACATTTGCTCTCCACTTAAGTCCCAGGCATCAGGTCCTCATTTTTTCCCCTCCCTCCCAGGTCCCCCCAGTTCTTTTTTTTGAAAAAGAACTCTTTATGATGAACGAAGTGAATGCTCACAGAACATTTCATTAGTTTTACACTCAACAATTCATGCACACTATGGTTCAATTCATCCATTGCCATCCTTTCAATGCAACATTACCTACCACTCTTAGACCCGGTTTCTGGTTTCTAGTCCTCCTCCTTTCCTAGCCCTCTCAACTTTATTCTTGATTAAATGCTGCCCTTTGGGTTTTAAATGATTAATTAGTCTAACAGAATTGAGTGCAGATCCATGCCTGAAGGGTGAGGTTCATCTGACCAGTCTTTACCCAACCAGTAAACTTGGCTTCTTTTATGATTTTGAGATCTGTTCTGTGTTTTTGGTTTTTTGCTCCCACTCTATCTAAAACCTCCTAGAGTAATTCTTTTTTTTTTTTTTTCCCCCTTTAATTTTCTTTTTTTATTTATTTATTTTTTTTAAATCAATTTATTGGGGCTCATACAATTCGTCACAATACATAGATCAATTGTGTAAAGCACATCTATACATTTGTTGCCCTCATCATTCCCAAAATTTTCTTGAAAGCAGTTAGTAGTGATAGCTAGGAACCATCTATTTCTTCTTCTTTCCCCATCTATTTCTTTTAATCTCAGTCAGAGACTGATGTTTTAGTCCATTAGACTATCGGACTGTTTCCAAATTAGTACCAAACTAGCTGATATACAGTTTTTATTAACTTGAATCAGTATTCTTTAATTCTACTACAGATACAGGCTCTTATAACAAGAGGTTCTGAAATGATTGCTTGGTAAT
Organism: Echinops telfairi; assembly: GCF_000313985.2. Classification (NCBI taxonomy): domain Eukaryota; kingdom Metazoa; phylum Chordata; class Mammalia; order Afrosoricida; family Tenrecidae; genus Echinops; species Echinops telfairi. The sequence continues at coordinate 20,505,762 of NW_022109491.1, read as the reverse complement.
AACTGTTTTCCCAAGTAATAACTTTTATACCACTAGACACCCACACTAAAGACAGAATAAAGGACTGGTACCTTCTAAAACTATGACTTCTGTGTCCATCAAAAAGGTAAAAAGAGCACCCACAGACTGGGAATAAAAATACTTGGCAATGGTATATCAGTTAAAGGGCTAATTAAAAGAATCTATAGAGAGCTAAAAACCTTAATAAGAAAAACATAAATTCACTCAATCAAAATGTAGGCACAATTTGTGAATAAACAATTTACTAATGATATCCAGGTGGCCAACAATCTTAGGAAGATATGCTCCAATTCATTAGCTTTAAGAGAAATAGAAATTAAATACCACCTTACGCTGACACTTAGCAAAATGAAAAACAAACAAAAAACAATATAATAAATGAAGAAAATATGGAAAAATTGGAATTCTCATATTGCTGATGGGATTGCAGAATTGTACAAGTATTATGAAAGATAGTATGACATCTCCTTAAACATATGCAAATACAAATACCTTATGATCTTGCAATCTCTCTACTTGGCATATACCCTAAAGAAATAAAGAACAGAATGCAAACAGATGTGTGTACACAAATGTGTACAGCAATTCTTGTAATAGCAAAAAGATGGAAATAATCAAAACCTTGTCTGTGGGGAAATGGATAAATGAACTCTGGTATAGACACACAATGGGATATTATACATCCTTAAAAAACAATGATGAGGGAGGGGAAGAAATGGGGAGCTGATATCAGGAGTTCAAGTGGGAAGAGAATGCTTTGAAAATGATGATGGCAGCATATGTGCAAATGTGCTTGACACACTGGATGAATGTATGGATTGTGATAAGAGATGTAAGAGCCCCCAATAAAAGTATTTTTTAAAAAAGAAAAAAGATGAGTCTATTATACCTTATATGACATGGACAAAATTGGAGAACATTAAGCTCAGCAAAGTCAGTTAATCTCATAAAGAAAAATATTTTAGGGCACATTATAATGGGAAAAAATTTTGTTTTCATACCACAGGAAGACTTTACCAAGGTTAGAGGTTGGGGCTAGGGGGAAGGAATGAGGCTGGGATAGGGATAGGGGGTGGTGGGGGGATGGGAAAAAAAAAAAAAAAAAAGAACCACATACATGGGGGGTTTATACCTGGATTACCGTCATTGTTTTAATGCGATGGGCTGCACAATTACATGTTTTTGTGTTATAAAACAGAATATGATTAGAGAGATAGAGAGAAAGGATCATAGCCCTAAAAGCCCACAGATTACTTACCCATTAGACCCAAACACCAGTCTTGAGTGGTTATAAAGGGAGGAAAAACAAAATGGGAATTGACAAGTTCTTTGACACAGAAGCTAGTTAGAAACAAAGAAAACTAATCTTCAAAAGAATCCACGCCAAAAAAAAAAAAATTAAAAAAAAAAAAAGAATCCACGCAAAAGCTTCCAGAGCTAACAACACAGTTGTAGGGCAGGAGATCAGCACAGATCATCAATGAGCAATCCTATCAGGAACCTAAGAAAGCAGTTCTATTTACAAAAGAATTAAAAACATATATCTAGGAATATATTAACTAGGGAGGCAAAAGACTTGTACACTAAAACTATAAAACACTTTAATATAGTAAAAATTTAAAAAAATCCAAGTATATGGAAGGGCAAGTTGTGTTAGTGAACTAGAAAATGAAATTATTGTGATGTCAATATTACCTAAAGTAATCTACAGATCTGATACAATACAATCCCTATCGTAATTCCAAAAGCCTTCTTGGTAAAAAACAGAACAATCTTCAAACTTATATGGAATTCCAAGGGCCCCAAAAAGACAAAACCATTTTGGAAAAGAACAAAGTAGGATTCCTACTTCCTAATTCAAAAATGTGTTACAATGCTGTAAAATCAAATCGGTCTGAAACTGGTATAAATGATAAGACATAAAACAGACCAATGAAATAGAGTAGAACAAAGAAACGAACTTCATGGTCAACTGATTTTAGACAAGGGTGATAAGTAGTCCCTGGGTAAAAATTCTTTCAATAAATAGTGCTAAAAACCCCTGAAACTTGGGGAAGAGAGAACCGATCACAATGATTTCCCCTCCCCTGCAGGAATGAACAACAGAAACGTGAGTGAAGAGAGACAGTGGGTGGTGTAAGATATGAAAATAAAAATAATTTATAAATTATCAAGGGTTCACGAGAGTGGGAGTGTAGGGGAAAAAGAAGAGCTGATAACAAGGGCTCAAGTAGAAAGTAAATGTTTTGGAAATGTTGATGGCAACATATGTACAAATGTGCTTGATTCAATTAAGGTATGGATTGTCATAGGAGCTGTTAAGAGCTCCCCCTAAATGATTTATTAAAATTAAAAACAAAACAAACTGCATAGGCAAAGGAATGAAACAAGACTCAGACCTTACACCACATGAAGAAATTAACTCAAAATGGATCGATGTAAGAATAAACTAAACACTCATTGCCATTAATTAAATTGATTCATAGTGACCCTACAGACAAAGCAGAACTGCCTCCATGGGTGTCTGAGGCTATACATCTCTACAAGAACAGAAAGAATGGGGCAGCTAATAGTTTCAAACTGCTCATCTCTAGGTTAGCAGCCCAACATGTAATGCTCTATGCCACTAGGGCTCTGTAAAGATAAGAATACAATTTTCTTAAAACATAAAAGTAAAACTAGTTCCACTAGTCAATACCAACACACAGCAACTACTCAAGTTCAGAGTAGAACTGTACTTCCACAAGGTTTTTAATAGCTGACGTGGGGCAGGTAGACTGAGGTGCCTTTGGGTGGACTCAAAACTCTAACCTTTCAGATAGCATCCAAATATATAACCGGCTACACTCTAACATAGGGGTAATGCTTCAGGACCTAGATTTGACCATAGATTTTATTAGATATGAGACCAAAAGTATAGTAACAAAAGACAAAATGGGTAAATTGAACTTCATAAAAATAAAAAACTGCTGTGCTTCACAGGACATTCTCAACAAAGTACAGAGGAAATGAACAGAATATGAAAAACTATTTAGGAACCATACTCCTATATCTGATTATTCACAGTGCATAAAGAACTTTTACAACTCAACAATAAAAGATCAAGACAATCTGTTAAAAAAGTGGGCAAAGGACTTGAATAGATATTTCACTAAAGATATACAAACAATCAGCAAGCACATGAATAGCAAATCAAAACCACCGATACCATTTCATACTAAGATGGTTACTCTCAGAAAAATGGCAAAGGAGAAAAAAACACACAACAGTAAAAAACTAAGTGTTGACAGAGCTGTGGACAAACCCTTATCCACTGTTGGTAGGATGGAACAGCAGTGTAGTCACTGTGGAGAAGTGTGGTGGTTCCTTAAAAAGGCTGAATACAGAACGACGATGTGAGGGAGGGATAAAAGAGCTGATACCAAGGGCTCAAATAGAAAGTAAATGTTTAGAAAATGATGGCAACCTATGAACAAATATGCTTGATACAACTGATGCATGGAATGTTATAAAAGCTGTAAGAAACCCAGTAAAATGATTAAAAACAAAACCAAAAGCTACTGTTGTCTTCCGGTGCTGTGGAGTCAGTTCCCACTCAGAAGACCCTAGTCTTGCACCACCCTCACGGCGGTCTGTGAGCCCATCGGTGCAGCCACTGCATGAAGCCATCTTGCTGAGGGATTTCTTTTTTCTACGACCTGTCTATTTTACCAAGTACAATGTCTTTTTTGAGGGGCTGGCATCTCCTTCGTTGTAAGGAGCACTCTGGCTATACTATTTCCATGACAGATTTATCCTTTCTTTTGGCAATCATAATCTATCCAATATTTTTTACCAACACTTCGAAGAGGTCTTTTGTAGCATATCTGCCCAAATTTATGCCAAGTGAATTGAAATACATTCTAATCAGCTCTCCAAGGTAAGAGACAGATTTGTTTTGAATTCACAGATCTAACCTAGATACAATCTCTTCAGCCTCCTTCTGGTACTTCACCAAGAGTTGATCCCAAGTATGACGTTCTGAAGTAAATCTACAGAATGAGGAGGAAAAAAAAAAATTAGTTAATTTTGATTACCTCATTCTGAATCCCTCAAGGTGCCATTGAAGTATATAGTAGGTGTATAATCTGGTTCCAAGATGTTAATAGAAGTCATGAAGGGAAAACTCTACTGATTTTGAGAACAGCAAAGTGATTTAGTCAAACATGAAATCTTAAATCAAGTTAACATCTTTATTCCTAGACTGTGATATATGAAACTGGCCAGAAGCACATCCACAGAAACTCAATATGGAGGCTTATAACTTTTAGTACTAATGTAAACAGTATTCTGAACAGAATGCTTACTATTAATTTTACTCATCAGGTTTAACTCTTTTCTCTAGGTGGAGAATGAATTTCAATTTTCTAAGAAAGGTTTTCTCATTTTCACTTACTTTGCTATGTGTTCTTTCATCTCAGCCATTGATGCTTCCAGACAGAAATCGGATTCTTTTCTGGAATACAAACAGATTGAGAGCAACATAAAGCTTCCCAAAAGGATTTACTTTAAATAGTATGATATCCTGCTGACAGTAAAAAACATTAGAATTTATCTTTTCTTCCCACAAATATTTATCCTTTATCTCCACTTCACTTAAAACTTCTGGTGTGTAATTTAGGTTAAAGTTCACAGAGCAAAGAAAAAAAAAAGGTTCACAGAGCAAATTGGTTTTCCATTTAATAAGTGATGAACTTACACTTTAGTTTCCTGATATTGATTATAATCCCCACAAAATTCTTCCCATTTCCTTGCTTTGTTTACAGTTTCTATTCAGCCTTCTTTCCTATCCCTTCCCCCATTCTGAGCTTTCCCCTTGGCAAATGCTGCCCTTTTTTGCGTATACAGTTGACAGTCCATCCCATTTTTATTGCTAAGTAATAGCTTTCAAAAAGGTTACTTTATCTTCAAGTTCTCCCATCAATACCAATTCACACCATGGCCAGGTTAACCTTTCTAAATATATATATTTTTTGGTTTAAAAAACCTTTAACCTTTTCTATATAGAACCTTAACCTGGCACGTAAGGTTCTGTTCTGGCTCTACCCATCTCACCAACTTTGACTCTGTCTGCTACACTCTTCTGTCAGCATGCCACTCATGCTGGCCTTCAGACACCCGAGTTCTCGTCTACATCACTTTTTTAATCTCTTCCCTTCCTGTTAATGAAAACCAGATCTTTTAAAGTCCAACAATACTTTCTCATATGATCATGTCTTCCCACTAAAACTAAAAAAAGTGGTGGAGAGGTGATTATGTTTTACTTACATCAATAATTCTACTTAGTTAGGTAATTAATTCTAATGGAATAGGATCAGGCACTAATGATGCCAAAATGTGGAAGATGTAGTCAGAACCTTACCTAGCAAAGGCAATTTATTTGTGCCACCTTTCATTCATGCTTTTCTACCAAAGACTATGACACACAGCCTCTACTACTCTGGCTGAGATGCAACCAGTGGCCTAAACACACTCATTCAAGAGATACTACGTTGAGCTAAATTATTTACCGTTCCCTGACTAGCAATGTCAATTGCAGAGACTGGAAGGGTAGACCTGCATTTGTGAAATCAAAACTAAAAGTTATTGATGTAAGCCCAAGTGACATGCTTTGGTGCTGCATGAAGGGAAAAGTGGTTTGAGTACGTTGGCCTTGACCCTGTAGGAGCTAAGATTTTAAAATATCTAATATTCTTACTTGCCAACAGTCAATGAACTTGGGTTTATCACTAGCTTGCATTGGCTAGCAAAGTTCTGAACAAAGCTCTTTTCCTCATCTTTCCATGGCTAATACCTTCTCACCATTCAGGTCTTACAGGTCTCAGACCAATGATCAAATCATAAGCAGTCTTCTATGAATACTCTAGCATATCACTAGCTAAAATTATTGTCTAGGTATTTATTATCTCTATTACAATGTAGGCTTTATGAGAGGCCCTGTCCAACTTCCTTAGCACTATATTGCTAATATCTAGAGGAGCCTGGTACACAGAAAATGCTGCGGAAATGCTAGCTGAATGATCAGCTGCCTAATGGTAATGAAAATAATTTATGACAGAAAGGGAATTGCTCTTACCCTTTTGGCTTTTCAAAGCATTTTTGTAGCGTTCCATTACTTTCCAATTTGTCTGCAAAATGTTTTAATTCTTCAGAAACAGAAGATGCTAAGGAAAAGAAAACTATTTACTATAAAATAAAGAGGACATACATTTTTAGTGAACTGCTAACAAAGATATAATACATTTAAGTGGCTTGAGCTCTCTGGTCCCATTATAGCCTGGTCCTCACTCAGCAAAAAGAGCAGTATAAATATGCAGAAAGGTTTTATTTTCCTTTTCTGGGTAGGCTGGCTAAAATGGAAGACAACGCTTTATGGCATTTTTATATTTGACTGGTGAAAAGGTACTTAAACTAAATTTGAAATCAAGAGAAGGAAACCTATAGTACTGGAAAGAGAATGTACGTCTTTATAAAAGTCAATCGATGGCAAGAGTGTAGTGAGGCATGTGGGAGGCAGAGTCCTGGGCATAAGATGAAAACCAGTCTCTACATTTAGGTAAAGAATACAGACAGCAAAGGCTATGCAAACTAGCTGTCAATGTAACACTTTGGCATATCTACACTAGCGGAGATGATAATACAATTGAGAGAGAGAAATAATTTTTGCTAGCAAAGTATGCCTGAAGTTGCATTTTGTGTCTTTTAAGTAACAGTATTGCTGACCCTGGGTTATTGTGTAATTACACTGTTAGTAATTACTACCCAGAATTGAAAAATATTTGCAACTTATTTCACAAATTGTTCATTTCCTTAACATGTAAAAATTTCCTACAAATAGAAAAGAGATCATGCCACTTTCAAGCTTAGAGATAATACACAGAATAAAGTATAAATGGCTCTAAAACATATTTTAGATGCTTAGCTTCTGTAAAAGAAATACAAGTTAAAACTACAAAACACCTGAATAGTTAAAAAACCTAAATTTGGGTGGGGGAGGGAAGGGAAAAAAGAGGAGCTAATACCAAGGGCTCAAGTAGAAAGAAAATGTTTTGGAAATGTTGATGGCAACATATGTACAAGCATGCTTAATACAATTGAATGATGGATTATTTTAATAGTTGTTAAGAACTCCCCTAATAAGATTTAAATAAATAAAAATCTAAATTTGATAAAACTATGTTGGTGTGAGAAAGCTTTAGATATATTACTGGTGAGAAAATACATTGATATAAGCTCTATGGAAAGCATTCCTATTTCATACCCAGTAACTTTAATTCTAGGAATTTGTCTATTTTTAAAAAATTTGTCTTACTTTTATTTACACATGTAACAAAAGCTTCTGTAAAAAGGTCTTAAGGGCACTATTATATTAGTAAAAGACTGGAAACAGTCTTAAAACCCCAAAAGAAATTGGTTAAACCACATATGGTACATTTATATAAAGCAATAGCATATGGTTATTAAGGTGTCAAAGCAGCTCTCTGTGCAATATAGAACTGCAAGATAAACTGTTAAAGCCTAATATGTATGCATTTAATTACTTAAAAAAACACACAAGGCATCCTGCATGTGACGATTAAAAAAGTGTACAAGAGGGTGCAATTCAGGGTTATACTATCTTTTCTAGCAACTTACCTTTGGCTCTAAAACTTTCAAGGTTGAAGCCCTTGGTGTCCTTTAGGAAAGGTTCCAATTTCTTAACAGAGAACTAAGGAAAGAAAGCATTTTCTGTATCACTGAGATTTACCAGGCCAGTCTTGAGTTCATGTAATTTTATAATGCTTAGTAAGCATAAAATTACACGACTAAAAAAAAAAAAAAATTTATTTTAAGCTTAATTTACTCCTGGGCCAAGAGTCTGTTTCTTCAGTTTCTTCTGGGAGATTTTTTCTTCTGTGCAACCTCCTTTTCTGGTTTAGGGACAATTTGTTCCTTTTCAAGAAAAACCATGTCAGTGTGGCAGGGGGAGCTCATGGTATGGATTGATCTGACCATAACCTCTAAGTCCAGCAGTGCACCTTGGGAGCTTTGTCACCTGGATATGTTCAACGACCAGAGAATCCGCATCTAAACCTTTAAGTTCAGCATTACGCTCTGCATTTATAAGCACACGCATCAAAAATTCAGCACTCTTTTTAGGCCACTGACCCTGGGTCCAACCCCACTGTTTGGCTTGGGTACACCTACTAGCGCCAATGTCTGAAGGGTTTACTGCTTCTGCAAAGTGACATCTTTCAAGTATCTAGTGGCTTTCAGGATATGCATACCCTTGATGGCCTGGGCAGTTTTGCAGGTATTCTTAAGATGGACCCCAAAATTCAACCCTCTTGATTTGCATGATTTTGTGGGTATCTGGGTCAAATGATTAGGGAACCATCTTGGCAGATCACCTCAGAGGCTGCTATGGGAAGAGCTGATTCTATTTTTTAGGTTAAGACTTTCATACACAAGCAACCCCTAGTTTATGAACGAGCTCCATTCCTATCTCCACATCAAATTTGAACCCAAGTCACAAGAGTTAGATATCGTTTGTATCTAATATTAGTTAAATGTTTGTCTTAGAATATAGTATTCTTGGGTGGGAGAGGGAGGGGGAAAGAGGAGCAGATTCCAGGACTCAAGCAGAAAGAAAATGTTTTGAAAATGATGATGGCAACATATATATGTGCTTGATACAATTGGTGTATGGATTGTTATAAGAGCTGTAAGAGCCCCCAATAAAATGATAAAAAAAATTGTATTCTTTAGATACTGGTATTCAGTGTACTTTTCCTCCAAACCACTAGGATATAATCCAGATATACCATTCAACAGTTAAAATCATATCAAGCAATAGTTAAAATCATGTATAACAGTCAAAATAATTTTCAAGGGTGTACTTTTCAATGACTTAACAATTTAATGGATTGCCAGATACACTAAAATATCTTTACAAATAATATAGTAATAATGATGTTTGGATGGGTATTGTAAAGTAGCAATTGTTTATTATGAACCACTGTATGTATCTTGGCCATTTTAATATAAAATTTAATAGGTTTTACAGGAAGCTGGTTCCTCAATATAGGTTGTTACGAGTTGGATGTCACTCAGGGTTTGCTTATACACAAGTTCTAGATGAGGAAAAACTGTGTTGGTTTGACTATGCATTTACATTTTTGTTTCAAGGAAAAAAGTGGTCATTTAATTCACACAAATAACATGCTGTTTAGCCCAAAGAGCCTTTGTCCCCAATCCCTATGAACCAATCCTTAAAAGTAGTTGGGCTACAAAAGCCACAGCTGAGGGTCTGTATTAATGAGTGGGAGTGTGGAAACCATCCTCATTATCGAGGGTGGGAGCTGGCAAAACCCTGTTTGGTGACCTTTCCAAAACTTGCCAACTTCATATTCCCCCAAGCTATATCCTGTTATTTTGTGCCTGTTTATCTTGCATTGACTCTTGTTCACAGAACGATTCAGTAGCATGCTTACCTACATTAGTTCCCTACATACCGTATAGACTCAAGTATAAGCCAACCTGATTATCAGTGGAGGCACCTAATTTTACCACAAAAACTGCATTAAAAATGTGCTGAAAAACTTGGCTTATACACGAGTATATAATTATATAACATGGGTCATATACTGTTTTAGTGTCAGACCGAAATGTCCACTTTTAACTTCACACACTATAAAGTCCCATTATTTGCTGCCCCTGGAAAAAGGATCTGAAACCAGGGAAATCTCTGTTAGCAGCATCCATGTGATTAGAAGAACGCCCAGCCCAGAGAGATATCAGTGGCTGGGATTAAATCTGGCCTTTACATTAATCCTACTTATGGAAAAACGCCACTTAATCTTAACCAATGCATTTCAGGGTACCAATTTCTGTCTGGGGCCGTGACATTGAGTTCAAAAACAAAAAAAACCCAAACAAAAACAAAGTGTTTCCCAGCCCCAAGCACCTCACCTGGAAACTGGAAAGCAGGAGTGTGCCAAGCCGTTTACTTTCTGCTAAGTCAACACTGATGGATCTGCTGAGCGCTAACATAAAATATCACGTTAAGAGATGGGTATTTTAACAATTAGCAAAATAAAAAAGCTGGAAAACTTCCTCCCTCCTGAAGCAGTGCAACTTGAGGCAAGAATGCCCAAGCAGCCCTCTCGGGTTAAAGGGAGAATTCATACATATATAGTCACACCTAGTTTGTCCAGGATCAGCAAGGAATGGTGTTTACCGATCCACGCATGCAAACTTTGAAAAATATGACAGAAATATGTCTATGTATTACACTAAAATCTTGTTTTGTTAAACAAGATAGCACAAAAATAACCAAACTTATTTTACAAACTTTTTTCTTGATGATTCATATTCACCACTGGAAAAAAGGAGACAGGAACATTTGAATGTTACAATTGGCCCTCATGTGCTTTAGATACATCACCGTCTAAGAGTCTTTCTATAAACCCTATAGGTTATTATGAGCTGTTTGACAGAAGAGGAAACTGAAGCGGAAAGGACAAATGATATATCTGAGGCGAGGGATCATAGTGAAAGAATGCAAACCCCAGGCAGTCACCAGAATCTGTGCTTTTCACAGTCCTGTGCTTTCTATCATGCTGCCTCTCTATAATGACCTAATAACATCAACAGCAAGCATTTGTTGAGCTATATAAAAGGCGTTTCATGACATGCTTCACACACCTCAGTAAATATTGAGGTATGTACTTTATCAATTCCATTTTACAAATGTTGAAACTGTGGCACAATGGCTAGGTAATAAACATTTAACTTCTCTAAGGTCACATGAATTATCAGCTATAATTGAATGATCTCCAAAAACAATTTATGTAACTAGGCCACTGAATCCTCAAGCAACTTTAAAAGGTATGCATTGTTTTTTTATTTTTTACTTTTGCAGTTTTTAAATCACCGTATCTCCACTTAAATAAAACCAGCTACTCCACAACAGAGAAAAGTTACGTTGAGAATTATGAGGGATGCATATTTTTTTGCAACCCCCAGCCTAAGCTGGCTGTTTTTATAGTTTTTACCGCCTCTCTTTAATTCCTATTACCACAAAAAACTGGATACCTTGTCTGTAATCAAGGAAGTCTGGTGGGTAGTCTGATACAACTAGGAGAGAAACCGTGATTTTCTGCTACTCCGAATTTGAAGTCCACAAGCTCTAGACTGGAAATGAAGGTCAGAGTAACCTGAGAATTCTGATGCCCGTTGGCACATCTCTAAAGTAGATAGGCATGCCTGGTAGCAGCCACTTTTTGATATGCTAAGCAGGTGCTTTATCCAATTTATTTCTAGACATCTGGTCACCTGAAGTGAGGTGGTACCTTAAAAATATTAACAGCTAGCACTTGAGTTAACTGTGCCAGATACTATGTTATAGATAAGTCAACTCAATCAATCCTACACAACCCTGTGTGTGATAGGTGCGACTACCATCTCCAGTGTAGCGAGGACCTTAAGGCAAAAGTAGTTAAACACCACTCAGTCACACAGCTAGTATGTTCTTCCTGATATATGCCAGACTTTGCACATTAAATTCTGCAGTTTGCTCAGTTACAATAGTAAATTCACACAGAATCACTGAGAAATGATTAACATCTTTCTATATATTACATTAAAATGTAGCATCCCTAAAGACTTTTCACTTTAGATATTTTTGTGTATCTTCCTTCTGAGATATTGCCAGTTATTCAGCCTATAATCATACCAACCTGTTCACCTTCCGCTCCCCTGTATAATAGGATGTGAAACTGAAAGGCACAACAAGGGATCTATAACATCACCTATCCTACTGAAGGGGAGTGTTTAACAATTGCATGTTACAATTTCTATTCATGGTATAGATTACAGTGGCAGCTAATATGATTTAAACAGCAATAACACTAAAAACACTTACTAGGTGTTTTACATTAGTACTTAAAACTATGCCCCACAAGGTCGGCAGTATGGTCTCCGTTAGATGAGGAAACTGAGGTCCACAGAGTTCATGTGAAGGAATTTGCTCAAAGTCACAGAGCTAGTAAGCAGCAAAGTCTATTCTACTATGTTCTTTGTCAAACCTCACTGGCTCTATCTGAGCTGGAACTTCACTGTCTTATGTAGATAGCACCCCACCTGTGATGCCCTGGTCAAAGGGAAGCAGTGACTTCCGCCGGTTCACTCCTTTCAAACTTGATCGCCGCCAGGATTGCCTTCTGCTTTGATGATGGGCAGATTGTTCTTGGGGGGACAAATGAAGGGACTTGGACTGAAGTTCTTCCTGGAGACTGAGATTACAATATCCTCCTTTTGGGGGGCTAGACCCAAGGTGACTTCTTTCCTTTGTACAGTTTTGAGTCATCTCCAGGGAAGCAGGTGATTTAGCACAAACTTCCACAGGGTTGGAACATGATTTCAACGGATGAGCATGAGTCACAGACATCACTGGCTCCTCTTCTAGTACGTATAAAAAAGGGTTAAAATACAGAATTAAACCCATCACAACAAAGCATCTGTGCAAAAAGGTAGGGGAAAAAAGGTGCCCAGGATCGTGGAAACACTGACGACGCAGCAGCTCTGCAAACACATAACTGTGAGTTTCCACCGGGAGCCAGCAAGCCTGAAACCCAAGAGCAAAAGGTACTGCCTTTCTCTGGGGCACTCACCTGCAACCATCCCTGATCTAGTCACTGAAGTCATTCTGGGAAGACAATCCTGAAAATAAGAAAACAAGGTGATCTGTTCTCCACATTTCAGCCCTCGTTTAACTGGGGGCCTTGGTACTTTGGGGCCGGCCTCGGCTTCTCCAGTCCCTCTGAACTACCCGCCTCACACCAACCCATTCTGCCCAAGTCTAGTGCGAATCCGACTACCGAGGTTAGCACCTATGAGCTTCCACAGGGCGTGGGAATACTCCTAACTCCATTACCACACCCCCGACTTGGCTTTTCTCACAATTACTTTGCATTGAAGGCGTCGTGGTGGCGCAGTGGTTTAAGCGCTCGGTTAAACCCTCCATCACAGATTCCAGTTAGATGAGGGCTACGACTGTCATTTAAAGTGAGCCAGGGCTTGTACTACGTAAGTGCTTAATAGTCTGCCCCATTCTCCTAGTTAATCCTGTCTACATCTCCAGGAAATTTGCTATGAACCTGGGGCTCAGAAGGGGGTTCGGGAGAGCCTGGTGGAATTCGAACTCTGGCCTCAATCACGGTTCGGGAGTCTAGACCGCAGGTTCTAAACCCTGAACCCGAGCAGGAGGCGCGGCCCACCGTCGGATTTCTCCAGCCCGGAGGGAGTCCCGGGACCGCCCAGGGGGCGGTAAAATGGCGGCAGGGGCTGGTCCGACGCCAAAAACATTGGGGCGGAGTGAGCTGGGTCGCGGCGGAGGAGGAGATATTGAAGACTTTCTGACCTCCGAGTGACGTCCATCCAACACCAAGACTCCGTTCCTGAAATACAAGCTGAAGGTCACTCTCCCGCAGCCCCAGGTCCCCTGCGGAGCCCTGAGCCGCGACAAGTCTAGAGTCCGTGATGCGAAGGTGCCACGGCCGGTCTGCAGGACTCCGCCGCCGCTCCCGAAATTCCCGCCAGCCCAGCGCGCATGCGCACGCGCGGCGCACGCGCAGTTCCGGGCCGCGCCAGCCGCGCATGCGTAAACCGGGATTCCGCGCTCTCGCCTACTCCGTTATCTCGGTCCTGCCCAGACACGTCACAGCTTCTTCCGCCACACTTTATGCAGAACCTTCCCGGGACAGCGCCCATGTAAATTAGGGAAGCAAAGCACCGGAGAGGTACCTGCCCAAGTGCGATGTCTTGCTTCGCAACTCAACCAAGAGGGACCCTCCTCCCCCAATCTTCTGAATTGTGAACAGTGATTCCTCCGGGGCGGACTGGAATCCCAGTTTGCGCAAGCGATACGGTTGTATCACTCCTGCTCATGGATTTTTTTTCTCTTGGAACCCCTTATGTAGCCCTGGTGGCGCAGTAATTCAGTGCTCTGCTGCGCACAGGGAGATCTTTTCGAACCCTGCGTCTTGGGGAGAAACCTGCGGCACTCAGCTCCCGTAACGATTTGCACCCTGGAAACCCTACTCTTAAAGAGTGTTATAGAGCAGTCGCTGAACTGACTTGAGGGCAATGGGCTTGCGGGGACTTTTGGTTTAAGGAGCCCTAGTGGCGCTCTGAGTTTGGCTTTGGGCTGGTAACCTCTATATAGTGCTTCAAACCCCATCAGCCGCGCTCTGCAGGACGAAGATGAGACTGCTTGTAAAGATTTAACCCCGGAAACGCTGTATGTATAGGGCCACTGTTAGTCAGAATCGGCTCTAGGCGATGGGTTTTGACTTATCACAGGGCCAGAGTTCTAGAGCTCTCCGGCCTCAGACCAGACCTTCTCTCCAAATTGTTTGTAGGTCTTCCTCTTGCTTCAAGTATCGGTTCCTTTGCTGAAGGCTTTCCCTCTGCCAGGGAAGCCCTGCCATTTCCCGGCAATGTTCTCCCATGTTAAGTAAGCCTCAGCTGAGAAATCATGTGTGAACCTTTCCCGAGGCCAAACCTCACCTGCCCCACTCTCCCTTACTAGCCTGGGAGCCCCAGCGAGCAGACAGTGTCCTCTCAGATCGGAAACCGCCTTGAAGTTAAGAGGTCACAACGTGTGAAGCGAGGGGTTGGGGAGCATGACTGACTGCGGGTTATCCAGCCACAGCCATTGAAAGTTTCCTAGCACGAGAGAGGAATCTGCCTCTCTGAAATGTCCACCCTGAGGTTTTAACAGCCATCTAAAAGCAGAAGTTTGCTCTTGGTTCCCTGAATACCACTTTCTGGGGCTGTGAGGTACTCAATTGAGTACCCAACTTTTGTGCCCAATTTCTCTTTCCATTCTTCATCTGCCATTGGCCCAAGAATGAAACGCAGTGTTCCCCAACAAGGCAGGCTGCCCTGGGGTACAGTGAGAATATTGCTTCACAGAATATAGACCTTCTCCTGCTTTGAATTCTTCCGCATATAAAAATAATTTTGCTCATAAGGCATCAGGTCATCAGACGCAGCCTCTTGTCTCATCATTTCTGCTCAGTCCCCCAGTTCGGCTCTGCTCTTCTGCTAGTAGGCTTTCACAGCTGCTGCTCCTCCTCCTCCCTGGAGCCATCTCATCTAGTGCTCTGCCCAGGCCCATTCTCTTCCTCTGTCAGCATTCCCATCTGCAGCCTCAGCTCAGCTGTCCTTTCCTCCGTAAGCCTTTCCCGATTCCTCTCGGCTCCTCTGGCACCCTCAACTCCACACTGCCACTGACCTTGGCTTCCAGGACCATCTGTTGTATTCCCAGTGCCTAGCAGAGGCTGGACTGCTGTGAGGCCCTCAAAAAAGAGGAGTTATAAACAGTAGGTGGTTGCTACAGTCCAACGTGGCTCCCCATGACCCCCTACCCCTGATGCTCCTGCCCTTCCACACTGAAAAGGGTATCTGTATAACCAGTAAGGTTTGGGTAGCAATGATACTGTATGACTTTCAAAGCTGTATCATAAACAACACTCTGATTTTCATCCTGCTCTGGGGAATTCAACTACTTCTAAGAAATCAACTAACAAATGTGTTTGACACGATAGATGTATGGATTGTTGTAAGAGTTAAAAAAGAAATCAACTGTTATAAGAACCTACACCCAGCCCCAGGGAGAGCCCACATGGTGAGGAACTGAGGCCGCCTGCCCACAGCCTGCACTGACTTGCCAGTAAATGTGAGTCCAATCTTCAGATGACTGAATGTCTGATCGACACCTGAACTACCAACTCATGAGAGGCTGAGTCATTAGGAACCCAAGCCCTGAATTCCTCATCCATAAAACTTATATGTGATATTTTTCTGATAAATAATTGCAATAGATAAGGAATATGTGGAAAATATCCTTTTTTCATATGATGCATTTTTAAAGAAGGGTAGAAGGATTCACAATTCCATCTTCTTTTTGAATGCTTTTGAGCACTCTTTGCGGTGTCAGCAGTCAGTGGTTGGGGACACATGGTGGCCCCTACCAAGTGACCCCAACCAGCCAGCTGGCTCTGGCATTCCCGGACCTTCCCAATTCCCAAGCAGCTGGAGGTGGGATAGAGTCAGGTTTCAAATCTCCTGGGGCCCCACCCAACCTGCCAAGGAGACCAGAGAGGAGGCCAAGCCCATGGAAACTGTTCATATGACATACTTTATTTCCAATCTACAACCATTAAAAACCCTTTGTAAGTTTACACTGTACAGTTATTTTCATGTCTGAAATAAGACATCGGGGTGGGGAGAGCTGGTGGATTGGGCCATGGTCATCCTAAGCAGTCAATCCATTCTGGGGAAGGAGCCTTTTGAAGACAGTGTGGGGAACAACAGGCGAGGAGAACAGTTTGGCCCAAGGATGCCCTTGGTCCCTTCCCTTCCAAGGCCTTTTCCCTGGGGGTCCCCCAGGGCCCACGACTGCAGGACCACCACCAGGAAACCAGGCCAAGCAGAAAGGGGGCTTCACAGTATTGGCGGGGTTCTAGGCAGAAGGATCAGGTAGAGGATAGCTTCTGAATCTCTTGCCCAGTCTCTGGGGTTTGGAGCTGATTTTTGGCACCATCTACAAGGTCTTTCTTGGGGGGTGGGGGTGGGCACGGCTGGAGATTCTTTCCTTGAGGAGTTAGGTTTCTTGCTATTTGGAGGGAGGCCACTGGACTCATTGTGAGGTTCTCACGAGATGGACAGACAGGATTTGTCACCTCCTGCTCCCCAGGACTCCAGGCTAGCGCAACCCCACGGAGCCTTATATAAAATCCAGACAAGTGGGAGAGGTGATCAGAGCCAGCCCAGGGGCAAGCCAAAGAGAAATGGATTTTTCTCTCTGTCCTCCAGTTTCCAAAAAGAGACCCCTGGTTGGAAAGGTGGATTCCTAATCTCTCAGGAGACCAGAGAAGGCTGTTGTTTCTACGTGGACCAACTGGTAGTCTCCATCACCAGGTGCCAACTCTCGAGTCAATCACTAGGAGGCTGTTGACACCCAGATTGCTGGGCCCCAGCCCAGAGGTTCTGATTCAGTGGGCCTGGGTGAGGCCACTAACTTGCATTTCTAATAGTTCCCAGGGGGTGCTGATGTGGTCCAGTACTATGCTTTGAGAATCACTGGGCTGGAATGATACCTCTGATCACATCAACCTCAGCGACCTGGTACCTTTGGATAGTCCCAGGGACCTGGGGCATGGCTGGTAAGGTCCAGCCTTAGAGGACCCCAAGGGTCGTGTGGTGAGCCCCCTGTTCAGAGAAGTAAACTAAAGGCACAGAGATCAGTGGCAAAGCTGAGAGGAGATGGGATTCCAGGGCCCAGCAGAGAGGGGATGGTGCTGCAAGGCTTCCAGGCCATGAGAGGGACCCAATCCTGGTGCTGGTCACAGAATCCTAGATTCAAGCAGGCCAGGCCCTTATCCTTGAGAGCAGGTTGAGTGGCTTCAGAATGGGATGTGACAAGGAAACCAGGCACCCACTACCCCTCAAGACGCCTTGGTCCCTTCAAGGATGCTTAAAGGAAACCAAAAAGTATCCTTTGTCCAGAGGGCTGGGAAAGGGAAGGCAGAATGGGGAACAGGACCAGTGGGATAGACAAGGGAAGAAGAGGGTGGGCAGGGCAAGTGGTGGGGGACTCGGACCCAATATCAAGTCCCCTAACCCCTTTGCTTTTTGGGCCCATGGACTTTGCAGACTTCGTATACTGTTGGGAGGAATGAAGGGCGGGTCAGAGTTAGCCGTCAGTTCTGCCAGGATGCAGTACCCTGTAGGTGGTGGAACTCCGAGGAGAGGAGAAGCACTGGAGGGTGTCAAACACACACATCCTCTTCCTCCTCCTCCTCTTCCATGGGAAGTGCTGAGGTGGAGCAGACAGGAAGTCAATGTGCTTAGAGGTGGAACCGGAGCTGGGGAGGATGTGGTTGGGGCTGCGTGGAGCCCAATGAGAAGGGCAGGCAGGGCTGCCTGCAGTATTGAAGGAAGGGCCCCCTTGGGTGTGAGGAAATACAAAATAAACAAACATTAGAACCTAGGATGTACCACCCAATCTGAGGGAAAATACTAGAGTTGGGAGACCACACACTCAGGTACTTTTCTGGTGGGACAAGAAAGTGAGGTGGGAGAAATGCAGGCGTTGACAGGAAAACCCAGAAGGGAGCAATGCTGGGCCAGCCACTCTGGGAGGGGCGAGTGGCAGATGCTGCAAGTATCCTGGGACTTCGCAGAGGAAAACCCCACCGTGGACCTGGACCTGCTGGTAGGAAACTGCCAGAGGAGCGGAAGAGGCGAGGAGGAGAAGCTGGGTGGGGGGAATGATACAAGAGAGGGTGGGAAGGGAGCAAACAGACTGAGCCCAGAGAGAAAGGGAGTCACCCAGGGCCACAGAAAGTCAGGGCAGGGGCTCATTCACCATTGGCGATGCAGCACCTGCTGGGCATCCAGTCACCTGGGTGGGCTCTGGTTCTGGCCCTGCCTCTGGTTCGATGTGTGTGACCTGGGGTGAGTTTCTCTCTTCTCTGAATCCTCAGCTTGAATCTGGGTTGGGCCGGATGATCTGTGGCTCCTTTCCATTCACTGTGAGAGGGCTGGTGTCCATGTACACCCCCAGGGCCGGAGCACGGATGGGCTGGGTCCAACTCAGATCCCTTTACCTTTGTGTAGAACGTTATGCTTTTCCAAGTAGACTCGTAGGCACAGTATTGTATTTGGTCCTGACCACCACCACATGAGGTAGGAAGGGCCTGACCCTCACTTTATAGCTGGGGAAACTGAGGCATACAACAGCCTTGAGTGATCTGATCAAGTTCATTCAAGTGGCTGGCAGTTTGTTATTTTCTAAAAAGCCATCTGGAAAACATTTAGATTATCTTAGGGCTCACCTGTTTATACACCAACTGGCTCAGTGCATTGAAAGACATATTATAAAGTTAGTAGGATTTACATCCTGGGGCACACTTGCTTGCTTTCCTGGACTGGACGAGGAGAGTTATGTAACCTGATGTGTCTCTCTTTTTACTGCGCCTAGCCGGGAATTCAAGAATAAAACTTAATGGGGGTGATTGTGGGAATAATCTCGGGGAGCATTGGGGAATAATTTTTGCCTTCTGACTTCTTTCTGTTTTCTTATTGAACACTTAGCACTTCAGACTGTAAATGGCCTCTGATGTTTTCTGGGCTGGATTGAGGACCAGGACTCCATACTCCTAGCATGGTGCTCTTCTGGAGAGAGCGCACCATGGTTACTGATTTAAAAAAACGGTGGACACAAATGGGGTGGCCAGGGATGACAGAGGCTCTCCCTATGGGCTTGTTAACCATGCAGATTCCTGGCCTTGAAGTCTGGGGTGGGGACCAGAAAGCTGCATTTTTCATGAACTCTTATCAGATTCTGATGCAAGGGCCCCCAGGGAGATCAGGGACTCCAAGTGGCCCTGTTCCATTCGGGGGTTGCTCAGTGACATACTTTGGTGGTTTGTACTCCAAGAAAGCCCTCAGTGAGGTTTGCACAGGAAGCAAGGCAGAGCTGAACTGGGGAAGCGGGGAATCTGGCAGCCCAAGGTTCTAGCCTAACACTCAGTGCCTTTCTGGCGGGTGTCTCTGGGATGACACCTGCCCCTCGGTCTCATTTCTGCGATGGGAGCACTGTACCCTTCCTTCCGAGGCTGCTTCCTCGAGCTGGTCTGGAAAGGGCTGAAGGAGATGGGGGCAGGGAAGTCATTTCTCAATAGCAAAGTGCTCTCGGCTGGGTGTGCTGGGGATGGTGATTTCTAAGGAAGGATTCGGAGGGCTGAGGAGACTGGAAGAGGAAGGGCATTTTGGATGAGGGGAAGGGGGGAAGTAGGGCCTAGAAGCTGGGTGTGCTCAGGTTGAATGGCAAAACCACGAAAGGTGCATGAGTGTGGGCCAGGGGAGCCACACTGGCTGTCCAGGGGTGGGAGGATCAAGTCTTCAGGCCCTTGGCCTTGTCCACAAAAGCCAGCGGTAAGATTGCAGGCACCTGGGAGGGCAGCTGGTGGAGGAGAGTTTCTGGGGAGATCAAAAGGGGGTGGGGCACTTTGAGTTCAGAGAAGCAAGACCTTGTAAAGGTGTTTTTAAATTGGGTTAGTCTTTAGGAAAAACGGTTGGCAGGGAGATGGAGAATTGGATTTGGATACCTTACAGACGCACAGCCCAAGACCCACTGATGAACCAAAATGGTTTGATTTTCATTTCAAGACATTTCATACATTTCAAGAAATTTCATTTCATACAGACACCATTTCTTCCAGGAGGGTCTCAGAGAAAGGTCAGATAAAAGAAATGCGAAGTTGCCCATTTTAGAGTCAACCCTGACCACCCCCACCCTCTACTCTGCCACTTCTCTTTAATCAACTGGTGCCAACCCATGGACCCAAGCCAAGGAGAGACTCTAAGGGACTTGGACCCCAAGGTTCCTCAAGACTTTGGTTGTAGAGAATGGGAATGGGGGGGAAAGGGGGAAAGGGTGGGGTATTAAAAAGGCAGAAGGGTAGTAGGAGAGAGGGGTGGGTGAAGGGCAGCATTCCTTCCCAGGACCCCCAAACCCCCACAGAAATCCCTGCTGTGGGTCAGGCAGTTTTCTGCTTTGGGAATGTTACCAAGACTTAAAAGGCATTTGAAGAAACAAATCAGACTTAGAAATTACACTCCAGAAGAGTAGAGAGCTTTTACAAACCATCCCCCCACCCCACAAAAAGAAACACAATCCATTACCAATTAAAATGCTAAAAATCAAACCAAATCAATATTTACATGTAACATCTTGAACCCGCTGAAAGCCCGGGTCCAGAGGCTTCGGTAAGAACGGCGAGGCATGGTCTTGCACAGTGGCATGCAGGAACCAGAAACGGGGGCTTATGGGACACTGCGAGCTAGAGCCTCCGACACGATGCTAGCTGGGGGCCAGGCAAGACGACAGCATGGACAATCTTGGACGAGACGGTGGTAAGGCTGAGCGGTCGGTCTGTAGGTGGAAGGCTTCCGGTCTCATGGGAATTCTGCCCCCAGGCTTGGAGGGCAGCCTCCCTGGCCCTCTGTAACTCAGAAAGGTGGCAGAAGGCCTCTGGTGACTTGTGCCTGCTGTGAGTGCCTTCTCCTGGAGCTAACCTGGGAGAAGCCTCTGTGAAGTCACCGGCTAGGGAGCAGTGGCATCCTCTGGCGATGGGGCCCCGGCTCCACCGGCCCACAGGTCAAGATGGCACAGGGGTGTGGCTGGTGAGACTGGCCAGAGCCTGCCGGCCTGCCGATGGGAGAAAAGAGGAAGGACTGGGGTAGCTGGTCCACGTGACCCTGAGAGGGCAGGTCAGGGTGATGGCAGGTGGGGGTACAGGGTGCCTCGAGTCCTGGGGAAAAGCTAGAGAAGCTGCTGGCTTTGGGTCTTCCTGATGGGAAATTCCACTGACAACGTTGTTTTCATCCTGGTGCTCCCGCTCGGGGATGCCAGGAGTGCCGTGCCTACATGAGCAGGTGTGCCACCAAAAGGAGTGGACGGACACCACCGGGGAGCCGTATCTAATCACCCACATCACAATCGGCTGGATCGCTCCGGCAGCTCCCACGCACGTGACGGGAAGGGCAGGCAGTGGCGTCGGGCCTGGGAGAAGAGCCAGGAAGCTGAGCGGAAAGGCCGGCCGGCTGGCCAGAACTGCGGCAGGTGGGCACTCTGGGATCCACGCGCAAAGCTGCCATCAGAGGCCTTCTGGCAGGTCAGTTGGCCTGTGTGCTCTCACTCGGGAAGCTGCAGGGCCTCCCGCTCTCCGTCCACAGCCTCAGCCATTTACGGCTGGCTCACTCACTCCAGGTGGTGTCGGAGGGAGGGGAACGAGAAGCGACATGGGAGCGTCTGGGAAGCCCAAGGGAGCTCTGGTCGTGCAGTGGTGAAGCATTGGCTACCAATCAGAGTCCGCAGGGCTAACCCACCGAGCTGCGTCCCCAGAGAAAGCTGTGGCAGTGGGCTTGTGTGAAGCGTTACCGTCTGTGAAACCCACAGGGGCAGTTCCACTCTGCCCTGTAGGGTCGCTACGAGTCAGAACTGACTCGCTGCCAATGGGTTGATGTCAGTCCAGCCCTCCACTATGTCAGCGAGCATTTACAGACTGACAGCTCGGGGAGCAGGGCAAGTACCACGTGTCCTCTGTAGCTAACTGGTCAGTGGTGTTGGGGGAGCAGGCCAACAGAGACCTGTGAACCTGAGCCAGGAGACCTGAGCTGAGCGGCTGAGCTACCTTGTCCCCATCGGGACCCCAAGCCTGTCCACGGTGTTAGAAGTCTTCCTTTGTGCCAGTGGCAAGAGTACATGTCAACCTCCAATAAATTACCTTCGGAACTTAGGGGTAAATTAAATTATTAAAATAAAGTAAACGACCTTAAATATTATAATAAGGAAAATTAAAATAAGCAATCTGGGTGCTTATTTGAAAGTTCAAATAAACAAAAATGCATTTCTGAGCCCCACTCTACTGGGGGGTCCGGGACGCTCACTGACCTCCTCCCTAGAGTGCTCCCTAACCTGGCCAATCAGAAGGTTCTAACTGGAAATAGCTTTGTCCTCCACCAGCCCCCGGATGTAAACAGGGTGACAATGTGGTGCCCCCTCCAGGCTGCGGGGAAAGAGGCCCAAGGTCAAGGCAGTGGACGCTGAGGCCTTTGTGTGTGCACCAGGTCTTAAGACTAAGTCTAACCTGCTTCTGTCAGTGTGAATGAAAGTTGGGGCCTCCCCCACGTCATCCTGGCAAGGGGGGCAGTTCCAATGGCTTCAGGCCCTGAGCCTCACACGCTCCCACCTCATCTCCAGATCAGTGCTGTACCTAGGCTGTGAGCAGGGAGATCCAGGGCTCCAGGATTCCAGGCAGCTACTTGGTCCCGACGACCAGCCCTATCATACCTCCTAGAGTCACAGCAGCCCAGGACAGCCGGGATGGAAGGTAGCAGCCCTGATGAGAAGGGTGGGCCCTGGATGGGGATCAACTCCTCCGGGAGCTATGGGCTGAGTCCTAGCGCAAGGGCTGCTCTTCTTGTTGCAGTTTGCTCTCCCAGGGAAGGGGTGTGTGGTCGTCACGGAGGAGCTGTGAGCCCTTTCTCCTTCAGGGCACTGCCGAAGTGTGGCCCTTCCTCGGATCTTCCAAGAAGAGGTTATGAGGTGGAACCAGGCCAGGGTGGCCTGGTCCATCTTAGGACCCAGGGAGAGGGTCCTGTTAGATCTCTCTGTCGACGCTTCCAAAGTCCCATTTTGGTCTTTCTCCCACTTGCTGTCTTTCCTGGGAAGTCAGAGATCACCGCCCAGTGGTCACCACAAAACCCTGCTTTACCTTGATGTGACAGCTGTGTTCTGGCAGTGGTGCAGCTGTGGCCCCTCCACGGGGAGGGGATGCAGAGAGCATGGCCCCCCGCCTCGCCTCCGCTGGTTCTCTCCCGCTCCCCAGGGCAGGCAGGTTGAGGCGGGGTGCTCAGCTGTTCTGTCACTCGCTGGGGGGGGCTGCCCTTTCCTCCCCTCCCCAGCCGGACTCCAAAGGGTGCAGTCTGCACTTGGAAGGAGAGTGGCGGATGGCAGAGCGGGATGGCCGAGCAAAACAGGAGGTCAGAGACTGGGCGCTGCAGTCACAAACAGCATCCTAGGAAAAAGGAGGGAGGCGGTCAAGAGGAGCCAAGAGGCACTGACCACCCAGGGTCAGGCCAGGGAAGGCCATCCAGGGAAGGAATTAGAACGCAGCCATCCCTAAGATCCATTCTCAGGGGCTGCAGCCCCTCTGGGAACTGATTTTTTTTTTTCTTTTCTCTACTCACCTTAGAAATACACAATGCTCCCTGCAATAAATTCTGGAATAAACAGAAAAGAAAATGCACTTTGTCCTGGTCCTACAGATGAAAGATAAATTCTCAATGACAGCGAACACATAATGAACTTACCTTACAGAGCGATATTTTAACTTTGCAGAGCAGAAACACTCTCTTGCCTCCATGTATGTCTGGCCCTCCATTTTAATGGCTGTGTATTATTCCACCATGCCCTGGTGGCATAGTGGGTTATGTGCTGGGCTACTAACTGCAAGGTTAGCAGTTCAAAGCCACCAGCCGCTCTGCGGGAAAAAGATGAGGCTTTCTACTCCCTTCGAGAGTTAACAGTCTCGGAAATTCACGGGGCAGTTCTACTCTGTCCTATAGGCTTACTATAAATTAGCACCAACTCGATGGCAGTGAGTTTTGTTTTTAATTTTTATTTATTCCACTGGGAGATAATACCTTGACCAACTGATCTAATTTACTTTTGATATGCATTTAGGTAGATTCTTTTTTTTTTTTTTTAACTATTAACAACACAGATTCAAACACAGGAGTTAAAAGGCTGCTTGGTTCAAATCCCAGACCTTCCACTCCCTGGTTGTGTGACCCTGGACAAGGCACTTAACGTCTCTGAGCCTTTGATTTCCTCCTCACCAAACGAAGGGTCAAGAAGCCTTCAAAGTTGGTGTGAGGGTCAAATCTGGTAAGGCTTGTCAAACACTTGGCATAGGTCCGATCCACTCACAACCATCAAGTCAATGCTGACTGGTAGGGGCTCACCGTGGGTTTCCGAGACTGTAACTGTTTAAGGAGTAGAAAGGCCGGTCTTCCTGCCGAGCTGCTGCTGGTTTCAAACTGTCAACCATGAGGATTGCAGCCCAATGGGCTTGTTAGGCACTCAATAAATGTGAGAGATTTTTATTAGTAATAGAACCTTTTTTTTGCAGAAATAAGTATCTTTTCCCACCTCTGAGAATATTTCCATAGGTTATAATCCTATAAAGAGAACTACTGAGTCGGCAGGTAGCATTTCCCATTCCCATACTGAAGAGTACCCTATTACGACTTAGCCGGCCTGTGCTGCTGTGTCTTGATGCAGGCTACCTGGGCATGCTCAGTGTGTGAGACCACAATGAGCTGTAGGCTTACAGAGGCTCAGCATGAGGGGTGCCAAGATTCCAAGCAGATATTAAACTTAAATAAAATGTATATGCACATATATATGTCATTGAAAGAACATTTATCAATAAGGCTCTATGAAGTTTTAAAAATTTTTCTAAAAGCTAAAGAAAGTTTTAAAAATGAAATGTATTGGAGTCAGAAGGTGAGCAGGGAGCCAACAATGACAGGTACAGGGGAATAGGAAGTGTTCTAAAATTGATGGTGAGGCGGGTGTAGCTTTGCTGGTCGTCTTTGCTCAATCAAGTTGTATCTGAGAGGAATTACTGAGAGGTGAACAATGGATAAACATGATGGTGGGGCTGGAGGGAAAAAAGCAAAAGGAAAGAAGGCGGGGGGAAGTATATATATGTAAATATATAAAAATAGGTGTACTTGTGTGTATATATATGTACACACACATACACACATACATATGAAACAAGCAGATGGACTTTGGGCCTCTACTTAAATCTTACCTCAGTACAAGAAAGGTTTGTTCTAATAATGTGGCATTGTGTGCTAATCACTTGTCAGGTGTATGATAATCACAGGACAGATGTTGAAGACAAAATGGGTGCAAATGTGGTGAAGAAAGCTGATAGTGCCCTGATATAAAAAGGCAGTGTCTAGGGCCTTAAAGGCTTGTAGTTAAATGTGCGGCCCTCTAAGAGGGAAGTAACAAAGACCCCGTGGAAGAAGCACTGCCAGCCTGTGTGATCATGAGGTGCCCACTGGAAGTGCCAGCCTGTGTGATCATGAGGTGTCCACTGGAAGAGGGATCAAAAGTTCAAAAACAAGCAACCAAATGATGTGAAGGGGCGTGGAAGTAGTAGAGACCCAAAACCCACCTGTAAGATAATTGGACAGCCCCTCTCAGAAGGGCCACTTGGAAGGGATGTTAAATCCAGGATGTGGTATAGCACTGATGAGTGTATTCATAAAAAATAAAAATAAAAAAAAGAAAGCAACAAAAGGGCAATGAATGTACAAATGTGCTTTACACAATTGATGTATGTGTGGATTGTGATAAGAGTTGTATGAGCCACTAATAAAACGATTAAAAAAATAAAAAATAAAAGAGCTCCCAATAAAATTAAAAAAAAAAAAAAAGTTAAAAAGAATCAAGTGTGCACCCACTACTAAGGGCAGTATAAATGGGACACACACCCTTGAAAGACAATTTGGCACATTTACCAGATACTTTAAAAACCTATGTTTTTATCCTACAATCCCATATTAGCAACTCAAGCCTAGGGAAATAATAGGAACTGTGGGAAAGTTTTGCAGCAAGATACTCTCTCATATCCGTATTAGAGAAAAACTAGAAACCACCTAGACGTACGGAACAAGCCAAGTGGTTTTGTTGGGCCAACCACACACCCAACCAAAACCTAATTCACTGTCATCGAGTCAATGCTGACTCATCGTGACCCAAAGGACAGGGTAGAACTGCCCCGTGCGTTTCCAAGACTGTAACTCTTGATGGGCTTAGAAAGCCCCCACTTTCACCTGCAGAGCAGCTGACGGTTTCAAACTGCTGACCTTGTGATCTGCAGCCCAATGCATAACCCACTGCACCACCAGGGCTCCCCAACCTCTCCCACCCCCAGCCTTTCTCAATTTCCCTGAGCCCCCCACCTCCAACCATTCCTGAGTGTACAGCAAACTATGTGTATGGTACCACCTCCGGCCACAGCTCATTGGACCATGGGGTACCCAAGTCAGGCTGGACTGATCAGAGTTCCTTTTTGTGGGATTGGGCCAGAAGCTTTGAGTCTGTGCTCTGTGAGGTGCTTAAGCTGAAGGATGTGATCCAACCCGAGCTGGGCCAGCCAGCCAAGGCCTGTGCAAATGCAGCAGCGGACAAAGAACGGAGGAAGACAGCAGAGAAAATGAAGTTCAGGAGAGGGAAGCTGCTGAGGGCTTTGTGGTCCCCGGCCCCGAGTTCTGTGAGATCCTCCGACAGCCTTCGAGGGGACCTCCATAAACCTAACCTCAATGCATTCTTTCGCTAGTCTGTAAATAATCCCTATCTAAATCGGGTGTGTATCAGGATAAATTCAAGGTGTGTAAATAATCCCTATCTAAATCGGGTGTGTATCAGGATAAATTCAAGGTGTGCAAATAATCCCTATCTAAATCGGGTGTGTATCAGGATAAATTCAAGGTGTGTAAATAATCCCTGTCTAAATCAGGTGTGTATCAGGATAAATTCAAGCGTGAGGAGAGCAAGAAGAAAAAACTCAGAGGAAAGGTGAGCAGTGATGGGTGGCGTTTTGGTGGGGAAGGGCCCTGTTCAGCATCTTGCTTTCTGGAGGATCCCAAGAAGCTCTGGTTTGTAGGGCTTGCCGGTTCTGGGGGTGGAAATCTTCCTGCCATGCTGATTTCAAACTACCACGGTCATGTTCCTGAACACAGTGGTGTGCGCAACTGTCTCCAGCACACCACGGGGTGGCCAGAGAACAGGGAGCCCCCTGGCACGCTAACAATCTCTGGGAAAGAGGCTCCTGGAGCCATGCTCACTGTGGATGTGAGGTACCATGGAGTCCATGCCAAGCCACGGCGACCCCATGCGTGACAGAACCGAACAATGGACTGTCCCGTGCCATCCTCACAATTGTTCCTAGGCCTGAGCCCATATTGTAGCCACTGTGTCCATCCATCTCCTCGAGGGCCTAAGTATTGCCGACAGAAGGAGCAGCATGTTCACAGACCTGAGAGGGAGAAAGGAGCATTCTGGAACACTGAAAAAACAACCCGTGCAGAACACTTGAGAAAGCGGAGCGGACCCGAGACAAAGACAAATCAGACTTCTTCAGGAGGTTGGTAGAGGAGATGATGAAAACTTTATTTCTGAAAGAAGGATGTGGTTGCGGTGTGTTCAGCCCTTTGTTGGAGTCACTGTGGCAATCTATCTCCTAGAGAGCCTTCTTTTTTGCTGCCCCTCGGCTTTACCAAGCATGATGTCTTTCTCCAGGAACTGGTCTCTACTGGCAACTTGTCCAAAGTACGTGAGATGAAGTCTTGTGATCCTTGTCACTAAGGAGTATTCTGGATGTAACTCTTTCAAGACAGATTTGCTTGTCTTTTTAGCAGCCCACACAACTCTAAATATTCTTTGCCAATACCACAATTCAAACACATAGATTCTTTGGTTTTCCTTATTCAATGTCCAACTTTCATAAGCATCTGAGGCAATTAAAAATACCATGGCTTGGGTCTTCAAAGGAAATTCCTTGCTTTTCAACACTCTGAAGAAGTCTTGTGCAGCTGATTAACCAAACACAAGCATCTTTTGATCTCTTGCCTGCTGCTTCTATGAGCATTGATTGTGGATCCAAGCAAGCCAAAATCCTTGGCAACTTCAACCTTTTCTTCATTTTTCATGATGGTACCTACTGTCCAATTGTGAGGGTTTTGGTCTTCTTTTTTAAAAAATCATTTTATTAGGGGTTCATACGACTCATCACAATCCATACATACATCAATTGTGTAAAGCACATTTGTACATTCATTGCCCTCGTCATTCTCAAAACATTTGCTCTCCACTTAAGCCCCTGGCAGTCTTCTTTACATTGAGTTGTAATCCATACTGAAGGCTGACTTTGATCTTCATCAGCAAGTGCTTCAAGTCTTCCACACTTGCAGCAAGCAAGGTTATGTCATCTGCATACTGAATGTTATTAATAAGCCTTCCTCCAATCCTGATGCACATTCTTTTCATATAAACCAGTTTCTCAGATTATTTGTATAGCATACAGATTGAACAAGTACAGTATGATAGTTAGGTTTATTGTGACAACCCGGCCAAAAGGAACACGTGGGATCAATCAGTCACAATTTGATTGGAGGGCAAAGAGCTAAACAGCTCTGCAAGGCCCGCCGCCCTCTTCTCTTGCTCTCTGGTGATTGGAGTGTGCTGGAGCTCAGGGGCTGCTGCTGGAGCTTGTTCTCTGCCCCAACCTGTGAGCTACACTACCTATGGGCCAGGACAACCCATGAATTATGTTGCTAGAGCTTGAGGCTTCTTCAAGACCTGCATCTCCACACACCCCTGCTGGTGCCTACAATGCTTGAACTTGAGGCTGGTGGCAGGTTGCCTTGCATCGTTTGAGTTCAATATCCCATCTGGGCTTGCTTCGCTAAGCTCCCCGAGCTACTGACTGTTGCTGACCCCCCAACCCCACCTCCGCTGTTTGCTGACTGTGGCAGACTGCTTACCTTGCCAGAGGGGAGGACTCCTCTGTCAGCCTCCTTGACCTTGGATCCGGCATCACGTGTGAGTTGAAGTACATTAACTGTTCCATGGAAGTGAGTTGAACTGAACCCTCTGTACTACTGTGTGGACTACTTAGTTGTTATATTCCTTCTCGCTGTATATATATATATATA
>NW_022109491.1:20460032-20475795 GCF_000313985.2 Echinops telfairi | reverse complement strand
ATATTTTCCTACAGTTTGAGCATTCTGTTGCATCACTTTCTTTGGAATGGATCTCTTCCAGTTAGTTGGCCAAGTGTTTGTCGTCCACATTTCCTGGCAGAGTCAAGCAAGTGCTTCCAATGCTTCATCATCCTGCTGAAACATTACAATTGGTATTCCATCAATTCTTGGAGCCTTGTTTTTGGCTAAAGTATTTCGTGCAGCTTGAAGTTCTTCCTTCAGCACCATTGGTTCCTACTAATATGCTACCTCCTGAGATGGTGGAATGTCAGCTAGTTCTTTATGGTACAGTGACTCTGTATTCTTTTGATGCTTCCTGCATCATTCAATACTTGGTCTATAGACTCTTTCAAGATTGCAACTCAAGGCTTCCATTTTTTTCTTGAGTTCTCTCAGTTTAAGATATGCTGAGCGTGTTCTTCCTTTTTGTTTTTCTAGTTCTAGGTCTTTGCACCTTCTGTTATAATATTTGTCTTTGTCTACTTAAGCTGCCTTTGAAATTTTCTTTTCAGCTCTTTGAATTAGTTATTTCTTCCATTTGCTTTTGGTTACTCTGTGACTAAGAACCAGTTTCAGAGTCTCTTCTGACATCCACTTTGATCTTTTCTTTCCTGTCTTTTTAATGACCTTTTGCTTTCTTCACGAATGATAATCTTGATGTCGTCCTACACAGCTCATCAGTTCTGTCGTCAGTGTTCAATATGTCAAATCTGTTCTTGAGATGTTCTCGAAATTCAGGTGGGACCAACAACGCAATGCCATACTCTGGCTCTCAGGGACTTGGTCTCATTTTCTGAAGCTGTATCCCAAACGGACATATGAAGAGTTAATGGTCTCTTCCGGTCAGCCCCTGCCTGGTTTTAGCTGTGGATACTGAGCTTCTCCAGCATCTCTTCCACAGATGCAGTCAATCTGATTTCTGCGTATTTCATCTGTAGAAGACCACGTATACAGTCACCTTTTGTGTTCTTGAAAAAAGGCATTTACTATGAACAAGTCATTGGTTTTGCAAAATTCTGTCACATGTGCTCACCTTCCCAATACGATCACTGAAGACAAATGGGTGCATAAGCAAATGTGAAAAAGCTGATGGTGTCCGGCTGTCAAAAGATATTGCATCTGGGGTCTTAAAGGCTTGAAGATAAACAAGTGTCCATCTAGATGAGAAGCAACAAAGCCCACATGGAAGAAGCACACCAGCCTGTGTGATCACGAGGTGTTGATAGGATCAGGTATCAGGCATCAAAGATAAAAAAACCATATCACTGTGAATGAGGGGGAGTGCGGAGTGGAGACCCAAAGCCCACCTGTAGGCAACTGGACATCCCCTCACAGAAGGGTCTCGGGGAGGAGACGAGCCAGTCAGGGTGCAGTATAGCAACAATGAAACATACAACTTTCCTTTAGTTCTTCAATGCTTCCTCTACCCCCCACTATCATGATCCCGATTCTACCTTACAAATCCAGCTAGACCAGAGGATGTACACTGGTGCAGATAAGAACTGGAGACACAGGGAATCCAGGACAGATAAACCACCAATGATGAGAGCAGTGATACCAGAAGGATAAGAGAAAGGTGGGGAGAGAAAGGGGGAACCACTCACAGTGATCTACATACAACCCCCTCCCTAGGGGATGGAAAACAGAAAAGTAGGTGAAGGGAGACATCAGTCAGTGTAAGACATGAAAAAATAATAATTTATAAATTATCAAGGGTTCGTGAGAGAGGGAGGATGCGGGGAGAGGGTGAAAATGAGGAACTGATATCAAGGGCTCATGTTTGACAAAATGGATATATATATGGATTGTGATAAGAGCCGTAAGAGCCCCCAATAAAGTGATTTAACATAAAATAAACATACAAAAATTCTATCATGTGAGCTCCAGCTCCATTTCTATCACTCAGTCCATATTTTCCAACTACTGTTCCTTCCTGTTTCCGGCGTTTGCATTCCAATAGCCCATAGTTATCAACGCATCTTGACTGCATGTTTGATCAATTTCCTACTGAAGTTATTGGTAAATTCTTCAATTTCTTCATCACCAGCTTTGGTGGTTGGTACGTAAATTTGAATAATAGTTGTACTGATTGGATTTCCTTGAAGGTAGATATATATATATATATATAATCCGATCAGATTGATAAAGATAATCCTACCAGACAGCATTGTACTTCATAATTGGTTTTGCTGTGTCCTTCCTGACAATGAATGTCCTGCTATTCCTCTTGATTGCACTATTCCTGGCACAGAAAACCGTGACTCTTCTGATGCAAAACGGCCTATACCAGTCCATTTCAGCTCACTGATGCCTAGGATTATCCATCTTTATGTGTTTCCTTTCATTTTGAATGATGTCCAATTTTCCTTGACTCACTGCAAACATTCTGAGCCCCGATCACTAGCAGAACTTTGCATTTATTTCACCTTACCTTGAGTCGTGCCCCGAAGGTCCTGAAGGCTCCACTCCCACACTCTTTCCCCGTCTCATGTCACCAGAGCCATTCTGTGCTGAGAAACCTGCTCCTCCTCAGCCACATTTCTGACCCTCTGACCCCAGGATCCCATCTTCCGGCACTGTTTCCCACAGTGTTCTGCGCCCATTCCTTAGGCCTTCAGGACATGGCAGTGCTTCAAAGCTATGAATCAGGTTCCCAGTGGCCCCGCCCTCTGAAGGGGGGAAGAGGGCGGCCAAGCCCTTCTTTATTGTCTGTTCTTAGTCTAAAGGCTCTGCTGAAACCTGTTCCCTTTGGGTGACCCTGCTGGCATTTGAAATAAACAGCAGCATCGCCTCCTGCATCACAGCCACTCACAAGCCACCCACAGCACAACAAACCGACAGGCGAGTGGTGGGACATTTCATATAGATTTTTAAAGATCGAATTCAGTTTTATTTTGGGAAATGTTTAACAGCTAGTTCTCTAGAAACAAAACAAAGCCAAGTAAAACAACCCCCAGATTTATAGCAGATGCCGATATCCATGGTGTAAATACTTCTACAATGACTGATTCCAAGTTACCCACGTGCTGTCTCCAGAAGAGTTGGGAAGAGATGTGTACAGTCCGCCCTCATGTGCCGATCTGAGCCAGCTCTAGCACATCCCTAAGATTTACGAAGTCTAAACCTTACTATATTCAAAGCAGGAGGATTTCAGACATCTGCCAATAATCCTGTACCATCCAAATCTCAAGTGGATTTTAGTTCAAAGGGAAAAGCGTTCAGGAACCCTAACAAAGTCCCAGTTCCATGGACTCACAGATATGATTAACTTGAACCTCTGTAGAAATGAGCGGTGGAGAAGAGAGCATAAACCTTCAGCAAAGTGCCTGGGATTTACTTCCCTAGCACAAGAGCCCTTTGAGTTTGACACACCCCCACCCCCACCCCCTTCCTGCCAAGTCTGAAAACTGAAAGAGCTTGGGTATTAAAAGCCCACAATCTTATAAGCCACCTCCCCAAGATAAAATGTCCTGTCCACCCCATCCACCTACCTCATTGGAAAGGACCGTGGCTCCATCTCCATCCCGGAGGACGCCATCCTTCCCCACCTGGGGGAGGACAGCAGGCCTGGCATCCTCAACGGTGGTGCACTTGGCTGCCTTCTTGTTTAAGATCCTGGCCACACTCTCTGGCTGATGGTAGCTTGCTGGAGGGAGGGGCTCCAGCTTCTTGGTGCTCTCTTCCCCCGCTGCAGAGGTGGGGCTGGGTGCTCGGCCGCACACGTTGCGGAAGAATTCCTGCACGAGGCCATACTTGGGAGGCTCGGGTTTGGCCCGTGCCTCGGACATGCCCAATTTCCAGACGGACTCTGTGCTCCCCGAGTGCTCTACCACACTGAAGAGGCTGGACAGCCCATCGTTGATGTTCCTCAAGACAGGGCTGTCCCGGGTGGTGGTGGAGCGGGCCCAGGCTGAGCCGTTCTGCTTGCCCTGGTGAAGGTTCCACAGGCTCCGGTCCTTGGTGTTGTCCAGCTTGGACACCGACCGCCGCTGGAGCTTGGGCGAGCCATACTTGGGCGAGCAGCATGGCCGCTCGATGCGCGAATGCACCTTGTCCAGGGAGGAGGAGATCTGCTTACTGCGCACAGAGACGAGCGAGGAGCTGCGCGGGGACCAGCTCTTGCTGTGGAGGCTGCTGCGGGGAGGGTCAGTCTGCAGGCCCACGCTGACCGTGCGGATGGTCTGTGTGCCCACGCTGGCCAGGCCCACCGTCTGACTGGACGTGCTCTTGACTTTCCTCCCCAGCGAGCCCGAGCGCATGGCCTGGCGCACGCAATTGGTGATCTCCTTCATGTCATCGCTCATGTTGCCCGACATCTCGAAGTCATGCAGGGCGGCTGGGAAGCCAGGCCCGGCCGCCGAGGGACTGGCCCCGGAGCTGCCATCCAGGCGCTGCCGGGAGAAGTTACAGAGCCACCGGCTGTAAGAGCTCTCGGCCAGCCCGTCGGCCTCAGCTGACTCTTTGGGCTTGGCCGTCGTGAAGAGGAAGCCGGGCTCGATGATGATCTTGCCCTCCTTATCATGGACCACAGGGACGCCCAGGCGCCGGGCCAGAGGCGGGCTGTAGTACACTCGGATGCCAGTCTTGTCGGGAGCCGTGTGGCTGCGCTGCATCTGTCTCCCGGCGGGGTTGTGGCAAGCCAGCGTGCCCAGGTGGGCGCAGTCCCGTGGCGAGAGCCCGGGCTTTTCCTTGGCCTCCTTCTCGGGGTCCCCTGACTCGGGATTCACAAAAGCAAAGGCGGGGTTGCCGGAAAGCTTCTTGCCCAGGGTGGGTTCGCCCGCAAGGTACGGGGAGCAGTCAAGCAAACTTTCAAACTCGGACATGGAAGAAACAGATTTGGTCCTGGGAAGGGCAGCAGAGGAAGTGGTGTCAGTGGAAGGGCGCTTAGACCTTGCACCTTCTCTGGTCCACTTCTCTGGACCTCAAGCTACAGGAAGGCAGGGGACCAGATTCATCTTCCTCATTTCCTCTACGTAAGATGCCATTAGCGGCCTGCCCCCACCCTAGACCTACACACCCCAAACTGCATAATGTACACCCCTGCCGTGCTCCACCAGACGGCTTGCCCTCCACCCAGAGAAACCATAAACGTCAGTTAACATTGCCACACACAGCCCTCATCAAACAGTGGTGATGTGGTGGATCCTGACGGAGGCTCCCAGAGTGCCTCAGTGAGACTGAACTCCTGGTGGCCCGTGGGATGACTGTCTGAGAAACCAAAATACCAAACCTACTGCCAGTGGGCTGAATCGGACTCATAGGGACCCCAAAGGACAGAGTCAAATGGCGCCGGTGGGTTTCCCAGGTTGAAATCTCCTGGGAGCAGCTTGCTAGGTCTTTTCTCCCATGGGATGGCTGGTGGGTTTGAAAGGCCAACCTTCTAAAGCCAAGTGGCTTAACCACTGCACGAATACCAAAACAAAAACCAGACTCACTGCCGTTGAGTTGACTGTGACTCAGAGGGACCTTGTAGGACAGGGTGGAACCGCTCCTTAGGGTTTCTGAGACTGTACATCTTTATGAGAAGAGGCAGCTTTCTAAGTCCCTGTCTCTCTCCCCTAACTCCTTCCAGCCCTCTTCTAAATTAACCATGTGCACTCCAATCCTTATCTCAGGGTCTGCTGCTGGGAGCACCCAAACTCACATGGCATTAGGCCCCTGACACAGACCTGGCACCTGTGCTGCCTGCTGACTGAAAATGCCCAAACCAAAAACCAAGCAAGCCCACTGCCATCAAGTCGATTACGACTCACAGTGACCCTACAGGACAGAGTAGAATTGACTTCGTGGGTTTCCGGGACTGTCGATCTTTATGGGAGCAGAAAGCCTCCTCTTTCTCCTCAACAGTGGCTTGTGGGTTCATACTGCTGACCACGACAACCCCTGACTGAAAGAGCCAACGCCTGCAAATGCATCTCACATGCCCTATCATTCGTTCCTCTCAGAGACTCCTGGAGGAGTCTTATTAGCAGAGTCTCGGGGCAGCAGAGAAGGAAGTATTGGCTCAAAGCCCAGAGCTAGAAATGGCAGAGCAGGAATTCAGACCCGGAATCCTTGGCCTCAGAGCCCACCCTCTTCATCCAGGACCCGCTGGGCGCCTAGCTTAGGTGGGCTCTGCTTCCCTCCCTCCTTTCGCTGGTTCTTCATCAGTGGAGACATGGTCCTTTGAGTGCCACCCCCCCCAACCCCCAGCCCTGGCTCAGCTCAGGGCTGGAGCCAAAGGAAGCTGCTCCCTCGTACCAGCAAGGGGTGTCCACTAATGCCAGGAACAGGAAGAAAGAACCTCAGGAGGCCAAGCGTGGAGAGAGCCTCTCTCCCAGCTAGGATATGCTAAGGCCCCAGCTTTCTAAGCTCCAAACAACTCCCATCCAACTGCCCCAAGCTTTACGGCTCCTGGGTGCTTTGGACTCCACAGAAATCAGATTTTTCTAACTCAGCCCGGGGGAAGCCGTGGGCGTGCGGGGAAGGGAGGGCGGAGGCAAAGGGGAGGGGAGGCCAGCACCTCTTTAAGCCGCTTCCCCCGATCTCAGTTTCGGAGCCCGCCTCCTTGTCGTGGATCTTCTCACTGCGGGTCTGCCGAGAGAAAAGACAAGGGTCAGTCCTACTGCCCAGTCCTGAGGGCCCGTAGTGGTGGTTCCCAGGGTGGGAGCTGATGCCGGGCACGCCACTCCCTCTATGCCTCAGTCTCCTCATCTGTGGCACAGTAGTGACACTGGAGACGTCAGTTCTGGCTGCGCTGTGGCTGAGCCCCTCCTCCCACTTGCTCCTCAGACCCCCTGGAAGTGAGGACGTGGGTCTAAGCCCAGCCACCACAGAGAGCTCCAAGGGAGCCTCCCCCAGCCCAGCGCCCGCTGTTCAGTTGGTGGTGAGAGAAGGGCCCTGGTGGCTCCTGCTTGGGGGTTTGGGGGGTGGGGTGGAGGTGGGGGCCTGCTTCACCTTGGTTGCAGAGGCATAGCGCCCCCCCCACCCCTATCTGGGCCGGCTTTCTGAACCTTCATCAGCAGACCCCTCGGGGCCCAGGACAATCCTCTCTCCTGTCTCAGCAGCCCCCAAAAGGCAAACAGTCTTGCCCAGCCACATCCTCAGCCCAAGGCTGCATGTGCAGTCTCAGACTGCTTACTCAGCACTGTGGCACCACCGGCACCTTGCCTGAGGCTTCCGTGAAAGCCTCACCTAAGTGACTTCCATGAAAGCCTCACCTAAGTGACTTCATTGTTCCCCACACCCATTGTTCTCCACCCCAGGCCTGGGCCAGCACAGAGTATGTGATTCACATCTGAACAATGAGGTGGCAGGAGCCCAGAGAGGGAAAGGGGCTTTCTCAAGACCACGCAATGATTTAGAGGCATGGTTTTTCAGGGTACAAAAGAGACACCCAGTCTGTCCTCCTTCCTGGGTCCCTACATCACCAGCAGGCACTATGCCCCAGGACTGAGGAGGAGGCCAGTGTGCCAGGGTGTGACCTGTGAGGCATAGTCAGCATCTTCCTTAGGGTGCGGCCCACCCAGGGACTGTCTGGTGTAGCCAGAGGCCAAGAGAGCGCTGCGGCCGCTACCCCGCGACCTGACTCACCTCTTTCCAGCTGTTGTCCGGCTTCTCGAGGTCCGTGTGCTTAAGGACCCAGGGGTCAGCAGCCTTCTGCAGCTGGACAAAGGCAAAAGGGATGGGTCAGTGTGAGGAAAGCTGCTCCCCAGTTATTCTCTGTAGTCCAAGAGAGGACTCAGATCATGGGCCAGGAGCCATCTGCCCACTGAGCCACCTGCAAGGTGGGGCCAGGTTTGCAGAATAAAAGCGAAGCCAAGTAACCACCCACTGCCAACCCCACCACCAACGAGCCGATGCCAGCTCTAATCAGCCCTATAGGAGGGTAGAAGGGCCATCTACGGTTTCCATGACTATCCATCTTTATGGAAGCAGACTGACCACCTCATCCTTTCCCGTGTGGGTTCAGACCTCCCACCTTCAGTTAGCAACCCAAACACTCACCCACCGGGGCTCCTTTAAGTACCTACGGGCAATGGTTAAGGAGGCCGCGAAGCCTACAGTGGAAACAGCTGTTACAAGGACGTCTGTCCATTGCCATTCAAGGAACAGCTCTACCAGCTTCTTGGAGTGTCCCGCTATGGCTCTTTTCACTAGTGGGTCCCAGCACTATTTCCCACTGAGCCTCGAACTGGCCTTTGATCCTCCTCGTGGTGCGCCATGCCCTCCAGGAGGGTGTGTGACGTTGCCCAGTGGCTATTCACACAGAACAGACTCCTCCCAGCAACCTGATGAGGCGGGTTACATTAGTGGTTTTGTTTCACAGATGAGAGCAGGGAAGGGACCTGTCTGAGGCGGGCGGCTAAGTAAGGGGCAGTGGTAACAATCACGATGGTGCAGATACTGTGTTTGGGGGAGCTGTCCCCCATCTGTTGTTGCAACCTTGTCAAGAAGATGGCCTTGGGCAAACAGAGCTTATTTTCAGGGCAGACGGATTCAAACAGGGCATATAGAAGCCAGGCTCTTGGCTCAAGACGGCCACCTTACTGTGGAGGGACAACTTCCTCTGTATACTCCTGAACACCCACCGGCTGAGGCGGAGAGCAGGTTTCCGCCGGAAGTATATTCATGGGTGGCCTTTCCCCCGCCTCCTGTTCCACTCTGCTTTCCCTTAACAGACCACTTGTACACAGTGGACTCCATCAGCTTGGTGGACCCAGGACAGTCCTGGTTTTGAAGCTGAAAGACGTGGTACACCCCCAGTCGCAGGCCAACTGGTGCAGGTTGGTCACCCTGCTTGTAGGGGAGCCCACATCTCAGCCTTTGCTTCTTGGGAACCAACAATAGACCAAGAATAATATAGCCAACCACACAAAACCCCACCATGTGGGCAACAGCAATGACAGATGACACTAGGGCTGGGTCAAACCCAGCACCTG
Organism: Echinops telfairi; assembly: GCF_000313985.2. Lineage (NCBI taxonomy): Eukaryota > Metazoa > Chordata > Mammalia > Afrosoricida > Tenrecidae > Echinops > Echinops telfairi. The sequence continues at coordinate 20,466,874 of NW_022109491.1, read as the reverse complement.
CTCCTCGGGGGAAAGGCAAGGCTTCTACTCTTGGAAGAGGTACAGTCTCAGAAACCCACGAGGGCGGTTCTAGCCTGTCCTGTAGGGTCGCTTTGAGTCAAATTGACTCGATGGCCATGAACTTGGTTCTGCTTCGGAAATAGCGTGCTTACAAGAACACTACCAGAGGAACACAAGCAAAAAGACTGACCCAGTGACTTAGTCCCTACTGCAAACTTTGGGCACCTGGATCCAGCTATAGCTGAAGGTGATGGATCCAGCGATAACCGAAGGTGATGCTACCCCTGCACCTCATTGCTTGAGCACCTGGACCCACCTATAGCTGATGGAGTCCTGTTCCTGGAACTCACTGTCTGAACACTTAGAGAATCCAGCTAGCCTTTGGGGGAGGTGCTGCCCCAGGACTCTTTCTACAGTGACTTCCCCTTGGTAGCCTCTGTCAGCTTGGGCTAGGGCAGGCCTCACCTGGCTGAGGCGGTTCTGCAGCTCCTTCACCTGCTGCTCCACCTGTTGCTTCTCGCCCTGCAGCCGCTCCACCAGCTGCAGCTTCTCCTGGCTCCAGTTGCGCTCGCTGATCTGCAGCTGCCGCGTCAACTCCATGACTGCGCTGTAGGACTCAGCCAGGAGGTGCTGCTGCTCCTCCCGTTCCCGCTGCAGGGCCGCCTTCCAGTCGGGCCCTGGCCGCTCCCCAGCCCCTTTCCCGGCTTTCAGCTCCATCTGCAGAAGATCAGGTGGGCGGGCTGGCACCAGGAGGCCACTCCTTGATGCCTTCTGCCGTTTCTCTGTCCTGGGTCCTACCCTCATGAATGAACCCACCCTGCATCCTAGGCCACGGGGTCTGGGATGTTAATCCCTGGGGCCAGGTGCATCTGGATCAGCTGGGTTGGAAGGGTGAGTGGGAACCGTGGCGCTGGGGGTTACCTAGAAGGAGAGGCGTCATAAAGACCTGCAGGGACGATTTCAGGATGAGAAAACAGTGGTTCCTAGAAGCCAGAATCTGGGAGAACTGGGAAGAAACTAAGGATCACAGTTGTGGGGAGTCAGGAGGGGCAGAGAAAAAGAGACTAAACTCTTCTGGGCCTGTTTTGAGGCCAACCCAACAGCAATCATCAGATGGCCATCTCCAAAGGGCCACTGATGCTTGGGGAAGGAAGCGGGTGTGTAACCTGCAGCAGGGACAGACTGGAAGGAGCTGGAGCCTGGCCTTGCAGAGCTATGTGGCCAGAGGATTGTCCCTGAGTAGGAGGATGTCCACTCTCTCTTTTCACATCAGAGCGGGAAAGCAACTTGGCCCCAGGCCCACAGCAGAGACCAAACTCCCAGACTCCTGGTAAAGGCTGGTTTGGTCAGGCTGGGTGGAAGGGAGTCCCAGTGTGAGGAGAAAAGAAAGCAGAGGCCGGTTGTGACGGGGAAAGGGACAGCCTGACAAGGAGAGGAAGAGGGAGTGAGGCCAACAGGAGTCTGGGTGTATGCGAACGAAGGGCATCACCAGATATGGGCAGGGCATGTAAGCATCTGGCCCCACTGTGAGCCTCAGGGAAAAGAAAGGCATCCCATAACCCTTTGCCACCCCCCATCTTGTTTCTCCATCAGGGACTCCTAGTTCCCCCTGTTTCTGGGACCCTTGCTGTGTGACTCTGAGGAAGTTGCATGCCCTCTCTGAGCTGCAAGATGAAGTGGAGGGCTTCCTGAGTCTTCAGGAGCATACATAGCCTGGGCATCCTGCTCGCAGACCTAACAGGTGTGTGTGGGGGTTGGTGGGGATGGCTGAGATGGGAGCAGGCAGGCTCACCTGGGCAGTATGGCCCTTGAGCTCCGCCCGCTCTGTCTCCCAGGTGGCTTTGGCCTTGGCAAACTGCTGCTGAAGCTCGGTCAGGCCACGGCGCTCATCCCGGAGCAGCCAGCATAGCTCCTTCAGCGTCACCTTCATGTCGGCCAGCGTCTTGACATACTCGTTAGGCTGTGGACAGGGGCAAGGCCTGGGTCAGGAGCTTTCGGAGGGGCGGGGGCAGGCAGATGGGGTGCTCACAGGCCTTAGACAAGTTCCACGACCTTGCTGGGTTACCTCGCCCATAAACTGGGTATGGCAAGCCTAGCCCTAGCCCTAGGCCCTCGGGTGTCCTAGCTTCACACACAAATATCTACAGTAGTCATGGAATAGGCTGTCCCCAAGGGAGCCCTAGTTTTTTCCAGTGTCCATGGCATCGAGGCCCTGACTACATGTTCTTCTTGCCTAGGACGGGTCTCTCTGACCCACCACAGGCCACAGGGGGAGCCTGAACCAGGAAAGTTCACCAACTGTGTCTGACTGAGCCTCAATCTTTTCCTCATTGTGTGTCCCCAGGGAGACTGCTCCCTCTTGATTTGAGTTCCTGAACCCCAGACCACAAGGCCCGTCATCCTCTTACCCCACCCTCGAGTCCTTATAGCCTCTGCCTTGTACATCACCAATCCCAGGTAGTCCCATAAACCCTGTGCTACACCTCTTTATATACACAATTCTCTTGGCCCAGAAGAGCTCTCCCTGTTCACTATCAAGCAGGCACCTATTTATCCTTCAAAACTCATTCCCTATGATGCCTGCTCTCTGATACCGTCCCTTACACTCCAACAGAATTAGCCGACGATTCACCTGGGACCCCACAGTCCCTCATCTGCCCGCCTGTCACTGCTCTGGGATGGCTGACATGCCCCACAGCCCTGAGCATCTGAGAGCTGCTGACCTCTGCAGCTCCAGCTCCCAGAACAGGGCTGGGCCCTCGACGGCAGCAGGAGTGGTCACTAAGTGGCCAAGGGAACAAGGGCAAGGGGCTGAGAACACACCGTGTTCTGGGTCCAGCTGTCCCCCGTGCAGGTCTTGTTGTCAGAATGCTGGGCGTTTAACTCCTCTTCCTCCATCAGCAGGTAGAGCTCCTTCATGCTGTTCACCTATTTTTTTAAAAAGCAAATAAATGTGATAGGGGCAGGAAGGCATGAAGTCTGGGGCCCCAGTTCTTAGGAGGAGCCACTTCTGTCAGTGGCCCAGGTAGAAAGGAGGCTGCCAGCCCAGGCAGGAAGCAGGAGTGGAGAGGCTGATGGCCCAGGGTGGACTAAGGACACCCCAGCTCAGCACCAGTCTCCCAACTCTTTGATCTCTGGCCTCATCATGGTCAAAGGGGAACTTAATTGACCATATAAACTTGCGCTGAAAAAATAATAATAGGACCATGTAAAGCCATGAAAAAGAACCGACTTCCACTACATGCAAATCATCGATAACCTCAGAACTATTATGTTGAGCAGAAGAAGCCAGAACGTGAACGACTACATACACAAAAGACTCATGTTGTAGCGCTTCCTACAGGGCAGGATCTAGAATCAGCAAAGCTAGAGTGTCAGAATAGTGGCTATGCTGGAGTGAGCGTTTTGCCTCGAGAGAGATGCTACACAGCCATCTGGGAGTACTGCTGCATGCTCTATTGTGATCTGGAAGGGCGTTATAAGGTGTGTACCATATAAACTCATCGTACACTTCATGTGTGTGTGGTCTACACAAACTATACTTTCAAAGGGTGGGGAAAAAAACCCATAAACATTTATCTGTATACAATATAATGAACAGCCAACAAAAACTCAAACTCACTGCCACTGAGTCAATGCCAACTAGGACAGGGTAGAGCTGCTACGGTGGGTTTCCGAAATTGTAACTTTTTATGAGAGTAGAAAGGCTCGTCTTTCTCCCTCGGGGCAGCTGGTGGTTTCAAACTGCTGGGCTTGTAGATGGCAGCCCAGTGCTGTCACTACTGCCACCAGGGCTCCCTACAAGAACCACCAAGCCAGATGATGAAATCCAGCAGCTCATACCGTGTGCCGAAGGCCCTGACATCAGTGACAGAGGGAAGCGTGCCGTACAAGAGAGGCAGTAGGTAAAGACTTGCTCCAGTCTTCTTCACCATGGCATCCCCGACACCTGCCACAGCGACCAGGAAAGATCAGGTTCCTGGCAGACAGAGGCTGAGCGAATGAATGAACGTGGGGCTGGAAGCTAGCAAACTGGCAGCCCGTGTGACCTTGGGGCGGTGGCAACGCCCTTGGGGTGGCCCTCTCATACTACAAGCATTTCACACCCCCTTCCTGCTGCAACGCAAGCCTACCTCTAGGAAGTCATCGCCCTCGTTGAGCGGGACCTTGCCCTGCCGCCAGCACTTGAGGAACCACCGGAGCTTCATGAACAGCAGCAGGAAGTTGTGTTTGAACTGCTGGGACTCCTGCACCAGCATGTTCTTCTCCTGGCTCCAGAATTTCTGCTCCAGCCTCCGCTGCAGGCCCAGACTCTGCAGCTCAAACTCCCTCCGCAAGAGCGCCCTCTGCTGGTCCTCTTTCAGCTGCAAGCGAGGCAAGAGCATGGCATGAACCACCCCAGGTTCCCCAAGGGGACGGAACTTCCAGTTGTGTGAGGTCGAAGGGCTTCTGACCATGCTACCTCATCCCAAGGAAGGCCCCAAGGAAGGCCAGGGAGGAAAGATCTGGACAGCACCCATGGGAAATCACTGCTAAGAGACTCCAGCAGCAATAGCACATTCTGTGACAAAGAAAATCAGATTTGCCAAGGAGCCAAATCCAACGTCCGGCGACCCCCGCTGTCACAAGTGTATACGGCTCTCTTGGGTTTGCTTGGCTGCCATCTTTTTGGTAACAGTTCTCCCCAGGCCTTTCTTTCACGGCATCATGGGGAGATGGTGAAGCGCTGGCCTGGGGACGTGTAGTTGAGTGCAGAGCAGCGATAACCAGTTGGCAAGCAGGGAAGGAGTTGAGCATAGAACCCAGCGCTGTCAGACGGAAGAGCCATCTCCTGAGCGTCTCCTGGGAGCCAAGTCCTCCACAAGAACTCTCAGGTTCGTGAGAACCCTGTGAGGGTGGGGCGGCGATGCAGGGGAAGGGGTGACCCAAGGGGAGCGCAAACAACCCCAAGAGGTGTGAGGACAGCTGCTATTTGAGGGGGGCACAGATCAGGACACCCAAGGAGCGGCGCCGGGTCAAGGTGAAGGCGGTGCCAGAGACCCGCATCAGAAGCCCAATGCCCCCCTCGCAGTGTGGGCTCAAACCCGGGCACAGCTCTGTGAGCAGCCGTCTCCCCGCTGAGCCAGGGGGGCATCCCACAGGGTAGAATGCAGAGCTTGGAAGATAGAGCGTGGGGAGGCCTGGCACACATTACAGGGTTGGCCCCGTGGAAGGCTGGGCGTGGAGCCCACCAGCCACTCGGCGAGAAGGACGTGGCAGTCTGCTCCCATACAGATGAAAGTCTTGGAAAGGTCTACTCTGTCCTGCAGTGGCACTACGGAAACCAAAATGACAGGACAGTCTGCTTGGGGGCAGATGTATTGCCACGGAGACCTTATGGGGCAACTGTACTTGTCTGCGAGGGTGACTCTGAGTTGAGTCAGCTCAGCAGCCACAGGCGCGGTTGGGATCTTATCAGGACTATTGTGTTGGTTGCCTGCCAGCCTGTGGCATTTCTGCCGTCTCTCAGCTCACACAGGAAACCAGCAACAGCAGAGACTCTTCCATTTCCGAGAAACCAGCGCTCAGAAAGGGAACAGGACACTGGCCTAAGGTCAATGGCCGACTCCAGCCCAGTGCAGTTAATGCAACATCACAAGGGCAATGACACGCTGGAAGTGTAAGGAGGCTACAGCTTTTAGTTCAAGAGGAGAGGTTGGAGCAGGTACAGGGAGGGGGCACTGGATCCCACCCACCTGGACCATCTTCTGACTGAAGTTGTCGGCCTCCTCCTTCCTTAGCTGCCGCTCCTGAGAGAGCTGCTCTTGAAGGCCCCGGAGGCTGTCGTGGGCCTCAGCCAGCACCAGCTGCAGCTCTTTGATCTAGAGGGGGTGGGAGACAGACAATGAGGAGGGAGACAGAGGAGGAAGGCTGGCGCTGTGGACAGAGAATGAGAGTGGTAGGGAAGCCGGGTCAGTAAGCAAGGCCTCAGTGGCCCAGCCGGTCAATGCCCTTCAGGCACAATTCAGGCACAGTCACCGTCACCACCCCAGGGGACGTCATGATGAGGAAGCGCAGCAATGAAAATCTTAACCCGATAATTCCACACTGAAATTCATTTGAGGGAGAAAAAAACTATTGTGAAAAGTAAGTTGGACTGATAATGGGGTTCACAACCTTATGATTTATACACAGAACATTTAGTAATAGCTTAGATAATAAATTATAAAGAGCAATAGGTCTATCCAAATGTTTTAAAAAAACATTCAACCACACCTTTGAGAATGGTGTCTTTTATTGAATGTATAATGTTGCACTTCAATGAAAAGTAGAAGACATATGTGTACTTCTGAAAGTTATATACCCTATCACAATAATTGTGTGAAAAGTATGCCTCAGTAGAAAAATGTACAAAGGACCAGCACTTCAAACTAATTTGGGTTGGTTCAGTCATGGCTGATGACGAGAAACAAACACCCGAATTTTAGAACTGTAGGTGGGGTGGAGTGATAAACAGAAAGGCCCCGGACCGGAAGGCTCTATGTAGAGGCACCGAGAGCCCTTTCAGAAGCCTGGTGTGAGGGACGAGACTATCACCAGCACTGTGGAGACCCACCACATCCTGAGCCGCAGAGCTGGCCACCAGCTTTGAGCCAGGCACAGCGGTGACCCTGCTGGACAAGAGATTCGGTTGCTATGCAACACACAGACTGTCTGTGTTTCCTAAGGAGATGACATTTCTAGCAGGGCATCCTCCCTGTAACTGTTTCCAATCTGGTTGTCATTCTCATTCACCCAAGGCTGTACAATTTTGGGTCTGTTGTGATTTTGCTTTGTCAGCCATGACTGAACAGGGAAGAACC
>NW_022109491.1:20457428-20459932 GCF_000313985.2 Echinops telfairi | reverse complement strand
CACACACACACACACACACGAAATATAAGCAGTAGTTCACTTAAGTGAGGACCCCATGGATCTGGATGTCCTGTTTACCTTTATGCTCAGGGGCTTTGTTGTAGTGATTTGTTATTCATAATGGCTATGAAATAGGACCTTAAGAAAAAAGACAGGGGGAAAAAATGAGGACCTGATACCGGGGCTTAAGTGGAGAGCAAATGTTTTGAGAATGACGAGGGTAATGAATGCACAAATGTGCTTTACACAATTGCTGTATGTATGGATTGTGATAAGAGTCATATGAGCCCCTAATAAAATGATAAAAAAAGAAAAAAGACAGTAATTCTCTACAGGTTGGAGGGGGTGCTGGGTGTGGGGGAATGATCTTTGAGAGTGTCTGTTGCTAAACCAGGCAAAACCAATCTATTCTGCTACAAGTCAAGATAGTAACTAGGAGGGTACAGAGAGGGCGGCTTTCGGGTGCTCTATCGCTCTGGGTGCTGTTTACCTAGACTATACAGTTTGCGAACATATTTTCTCCACTGAACTGTGTCCTCCAAATATGAGTACTGTATGCACGCTAGACTTCCATTTTTTAAAATGTAGTTTTCCTGGTACCAGAGGAAGAGAGCGGTGCTGTCTGAGTAGGCAAGAAAAAAAATACAGGAAATTCAACCCCAGCTCCTTTACAAAGCCTTCCTAGGCGTGGCAAGATGTCCCCTCAGGAAGGAAAATAAATGCTTGCTGTCATGAGGGGCCCCTGAGTCAATTCCAACTCACAGAGCCCTGGTGACGGAGCAGAGATGCCCCAGAGGGTTCTTTAGACTGCTGTCTTCACGAGAGCAGGGCACCAGGTCTTCCGCCGATGCCCCCGGGGGTGGGGGTGGGGGGCAATCGTGCCACTGGTGGTCCTAAATGCTTGTTAGGATGTGATAGATCATATGGCAATTTGACTTGAGATACGAGGAGAGCTTCAGAAAACGTGTCCCAAATGGAATGAAAATATCATGCAAATTTTTGAACACCCTCCTGCAAATATCTTCTCTTAAAAAGCTTTGTCTTAAAGATCCTTGCAGGGCCTAAGTAGTAGCTCCTATCTCTTCCATCCTCTCTCAGCTCAATGCCTACACACAGAAACCAAACCCAACCCATTGCCACGCGTCAGTTCCGACTCCTGGGGACCCTGTATTCCTAAACTGTAAATCTTCAAAGAAGCGGACAAACTCATTTGGAGTAGCTGGTGGATTTGAACCACCGGCCCTATGGTTACTGGCCCAATGTTTCATCCATTGCGCCAACCAGGCTCGTTAAGCCTAACACAACACCCAGTAAATTGTTCAGCATCCAATAAAGGATGGATAAATGAAACAATCACTGCAGGAATGCAGGAAATTCTTTTCTCTACAGATGAGCTTACCTACTTTTCTGAGAAAATAAAAACCAAGTGTCTTAGGATTTTTTTAATCCTCTTTTTTTCCCCCCCTCTTTTTCTGAGCTGCTTGGAAACTTCAACCTGAGGAGGTTAGACTGTTTGATACATCCTCTCTAAGGGAACTTTGAGCCCTGCACAGTTGTAGGCTGGCCTTACGGGGGATTCTCAGAAGACAAGGGTGCTCACTTGGGGCCCTTGCAGGGTTCTCCATGGTCCAGCAGCCTCAGGGCGGCACGTCCATAGCAGGCTTTTCATTATGAAGAACTGAGGAAGGCTTATTAGGCTGGGAGGAGCTCAGAACCACTAGGAAGCCCTCAAGGACCAGAGAGCTGTAATGATTCTATAGCCATCAACCACCCTAACCCTTCTGCATTACAGATGGAGAAGCCATGTAGGGAGCAGGACTGAGCTCCAGGTCTCTTGCCAAATTGGTAAGACCCAAACTTGCACTCAGGTTCCCTGAGGCTGGGTGGCATGTTGTCAGCATCACCCTCACCTTCAGGGAGCATGGGGCCAGCCCTTCAAGCTAAAACTTTTTGTCTATTGAATTCTTTCAATGACTCTAGGGGGAATTTCATTTTACAAGTGAGAAAACAGAGGTTTAGAGAGGTGAAGTGGATCACCTAAAGCAGTGGTTCTGAACCTGTGGGTTGCAACCCCTTTGGGGGGTTGAACGACCCTTTCACAGGGGTTGCCCGATTCATAACAGTAGCAAAATGACAGTGATGAAGTAGCAAAGAAAATAATTTTATGGTTGGGGGGTCACCACCACATGAGAACTATATTAAAGGGTCATGGCATTCAGAAAGTTGAGAACCACTGATCTGAGTTTTCAGAGCTGGTAAATTTATACAAATTTAAATCCAGGCAAGCCTGACTGTTTAGAGTACTACATTTTGCTATATAAATCCATTAAATGACATAAATTATAAAATTCCCAGTGGTATTTTAGTGTAGAAAAAATACTCAATTTCTTCAGATGAGTCAGTAAATTTCCTTTGTTCAGGCCATGAGAAAGGCCTAAATTTCTTGGTTTCCCTTTTAGCCCTGGCTACCAGGAAGCTTGGCACCAAATAAAAAATGAAAAAAA
>NW_022109491.1:20453076-20457310 GCF_000313985.2 Echinops telfairi | reverse complement strand
GTGGGCTTCCGAGACTGTAGCTGTTTACAGAAGTAGAAAGTCCCAGCTTTTTCCTGAAGAGTGGCTGGTGGTTTTGAACTGCTGACTTGTGGATCACAGCCCAACGCATAACTACCCCACCACCAGAGCTCTTTGGCACCAAACAGAACACTCAAAATCCCTATCACCAACAGCCAAGATTCTCTACTGACGAACCGAACCGTACTCGCTTTCGGGAGGCACCAGCCACTCGCCTCCTATGCTGCTCCCTGCTTGCTCCCGTCTGGACCCACCTCAGAGGCGTAGGAATCATTGTCCTCAGCTCGGTAAGGCCTGAAGCTCCTGGGGTCGGGCTTGGAGTCCAAGTCGCCAGTGCGGAAGGCCTCTCGGATTCTGGGGTCCCATTCCGGCAAGTCCCTGAAGTCAGGTGGCTGTACCCAGAGGCACAAGCAGAAAAGACCAAAGGTAACCAGGGGGAGGGGTCCAAAGGATGCCAGCAACGTGCCCCCAGAGGAGACCTCTGTACATTCCACAAGAGGCTCTGACCATCCGCTTGAGGGCTGGGACCCTGGTTGGGGTCACTACAGCCATTTAGCCAATGCTCGAATGCCTGTACAAACGGTGAGTGAAGATACTGATTTCATAAATATCTGTCTTGGGTACAAACTTCCTCGGCCAGTTTTCACTGCCCTGTTGTGTGTGTGGCCCGGCCCTATCGTACTCCTTCTTCAAGAAGAAGGAAGAGGATGACCCAGCATAGAAGAATCTGCTGGGTTAGAAAGGATCAAGCCCGATCACCAGGGCAGGAACTGAGAAGCCTGCTTCCTCTGAGCATGGTGTCTTTGCATGAGCTGTTCCCTCTGCTCACAACCCTTCTCCCCTGCTGGTCCATCCCTCTGATCTCAGCTTAGATCAGGAGGCCCTCCCGGATGTAGGTCATGTTCAGGTCATGTTCCTTTCTTCATACAACCATGTTTAGATTGCGTACCTCAGTTTGCAATTCCAGCATTCACTGGCATGGCAGTCTGAATAATGTCTCTCTCCTCCACTCAACAGTAAGGGCTGGGAAGACAGGAATGCTATCTGGTTTTGCCTACCATGGTACCTCCAGCGCCATGTCAGCACAGCATAATGAGTAAAGGAGCGAGCAGACACTTTGATATAGGAAGAACAAGTGGTGTGATAATAGCAGGTCTAACACAAAACAATTCGGGGAGGGGGACACTACAAATACATGAACGTTTATGTAGATAAAGAAGGAGATTCAAGTTAACTACTTAAATTTTTGTTTGATTACTACTGGTTGATTTTATAGATAGTCTGCTCTTTATCTGTGCTACCCAAGGCGGAAGTTCCCAGATCACGTGGCCACTGAGTGCTGGAAACGTGGCTACTTCAACAAGGAGCCCAATTCCCCGCTGCACTTCATTGTTAGGAACGTCAGTAGCCACACTGGCTAGCAGCTGCTGTGCTGCCCTAAGGCTGTTAACAGTGGCACTTCCAGGGAATCGGGAGCCTGGTGGCACAGCAGTTAAAGCGCTCGGCTGCTAAACAAAAGGTCAGCCGTTTGAACCCACCAGCCACTCTGTGAGAGAAGGGTGTGGCAGTCTGCTTCTGTAATGATTTACAGCTTTGGAGACCCTGCGGGGCCATTTGACTCTGGAAGAGCATCCTATAAAGTTGCCTCAGAATGGGAATTAACTCCACAGGCCGTGGGCTCTAGGAAACAGAAGCAAAGCGGAGAAGACTTTCTTCTGTTTGCCTCAGGCACAACTGAAATTCTTTGAATGTTTTTATACATTAATTCTGTAATAATGTGGGGTTTTTTTAAGTACTCTGTCGGAGGCCTTCAAAAACTTAGTGGAAAATTCCATTATCCTTTTTTTTTTTTTTAACTTTTTGCTGTGACTTGGGTAAAGGTTTATAGAGCAGACCCGTTTTCCATTCCATCACACACACACATTGTGCTCTGTGCCAGTGACTGACTACAGCCTCACACTGTAACCCCATTCTCCCACTTCTCAGCACTTCCTGTTCCCATGATCCCTGAACTCCATTTGTTGAAGCTCCCTCGGATTTGCCATTTTGATTTTTCTAAGTCATGTTTGGCAGTCATCGAGGCTGGAAGTTCACTGCCTCCAGAAACCCAAGTTTCTTGCCTTTTCATAAAGCTGAACCAAAACTTAAAAAAAACAACAAACCACCTCGTTTTAAAACACAAAATTAATCTTAAAAGGTCAGAAAGGAAGAAAAGGCAACCTAGGCAAAAAAAGGCAGGGCCTCAGAATCCACCCCAGGGCCTCTCTTTATAGGGCACCTGAGTGAGCTGGGGTACCGTCCTTCTGTGGGGTCAAGGGCAGCAGTGTGGATAAACAAGCTACTGTGACATGTCACAACCACTGAAAGGTAGTGAAAGAAGTTTGTGCTGTATGAGCCATGAAATAGGAAGCTAGACATGAAGAGATAAATAAAACAGAACAAAGGGGGCAACAAAAACAAAGTTCCTGACTAGAAGGGGCTGTCAAGGGGACTCCTGGGGTCCCCTTCTACTTCTTGTTCTGGATGATGCCTCCGTGAGCAAGCTGCACACTGTGACGCGGACCCTTCCGTGTCCCGACAGTGAGGTTATTTAACTGAGAGCAGCAGGGCCAGTAGCAGGGGAGGACAACTTACCTGGAAGTCTGAGCCCAGGTCTTTGGCCAGCAGTATCTCTTTGGAGGGACCCTGGGAGCCCAAGGCAGGCAGCGAGGAGAAAGGCTCTGGCTGCTCTTTCAGGGAGCCGCCTAGCACCGTGTCTGCTTTCCGCGCGAAGGCGTTGAGCTCCTGCTGGAGCATGCTCAGCCGCACCACGATGGCGTGGATGAGCTTGGTGTCCCTGGAGCCCTCGCTGTTGTCCGGGGCCTCATGCAGCCGAAAGTCAGCACACTCGTTGTCCAGGCACAGGCGGAGGCCAGCTGAGAAGCCATTGGCATCCGCCACCAGGACGTCGATGGCCTTGCTGACCAGGGCAGCCTGCTCTCTCAGCCCGGGCAGCACTTCGGCCTCTCTGGCTCTGCAGAGCCGGGCCACATGGGGCTCGTGTGCCTCCCCCAGGGGGGCGGGCACACACTGGGCAGAGTCCCCGGCCTCGGCGTCCGTCTCCAGCATGGGCAGCGTGCTCTGGCAGGAGGCGAGGTCGCAGCGCTGGAGGTTGGACAGGAGCACGCGGTTCTCGTACTGCAGCTTCTTGACCTTGCCACTGAGCTCCCCGATCTGCAGCTTGGCGGCGGCCAGCTCCTCCTGCGAGGGCTCGCTGAGCACCGAGCAGCTGTCCTCCGACAGCGTCACGTCCAGCTCGTGCTCGGCGCGGTACTTGGCCAGCTCGGTCAGCAGCAGCTTGTTCTGGTCCTCCAGCTCGGCCGAGGAGCGCCGCAGCAGCTCCGCCTCCTCCTCCACGAACTGCAGGTGCCTCCGCAGCTCGGCCAGGCTCTCCCCGCACTCGCCGGCGCCCAGCGCGGAGAAGGCCAGGCGCGCCTCCGGCCCCCCGCCGCCGGGGCCCGGATCCTTCATGTCGTCCATCTCGGCCCGCAGCCCCCGGTTCTCCACCTCCAGCTCCACGATGCGGCGGCTCAGCAGGTTGGCCTCCTCCTCCACCAGCTTCAGGTGCACCTTCAGCTCAGTCTCCCGGGAGTGGGGGGCGTCGGCCAGCTCCTCAGCGGACAGCGCACTGTCCAGGTCCCCGTAGAGAGAGCGGTACTTGAGCAGCTCCTCCTTCATGCCGTCGTTCTCCTTGGCGAGCTTGGTGAGCTTCTTGCACATGAGGGCTGACTCCTCTTTCGCAAAATGCAGCTGGCACTTCAGGTCTGCGCTGTCCTCCTGGGGCCCGGGGGGAGACAGGGGCAGACAGGACCCGGTGAGGTGTGTTGGAAAGCTCAGGGCTAGTCAGACTAGAGACTGGGGGCACCGGGGTGAACGAGACACCCTCCCAACACCACCATCACCACCACCACCAAGAGGCTAAGGATCTACGGGGGAAGCAGAGTGGGAAATAGAAATTGTAGCAAGGACAGAGCCCCACATAGAGTGGAGGGGATGGGGCAATCCAGAAGGGCTTCCTGGAGCAGGTGACATCCTGCCAGGTTGAAGGGAAACTGCTGTTACTGGCATGACGACTGCAGCTTCCTCATCTGTAAAATGAGCAATAATACTCCCTCAGAATGTTGTGCAGAAGATGAAAACACAGAGCCTCAGGGATCTGCCCCAAGATCTATCTTTA
>NW_022109491.1:20451575-20452586 GCF_000313985.2 Echinops telfairi | reverse complement strand
AAAATACATCCTGCCTATCAGATAGTTACATGATAATGCATAACAGTAGCAAAATGACAGTGATGAAATAGCAACGAAAAATAATGTTATGGTTGGGGCTCACCACCACACAAGGAGCTGTATGAAAGGGTCACGGCATTAGGAAGGTTGCGAACCACTGACTTAGGGAGACAATTCTAAACATGTTGTCCAGTGCCCACATGCGTGCACACACACAACTGGGTTTCTGTTTGCTGTCTTGCTTTCATTCATCTTTCACCCATTCATCAAACGTTTCCTGAGCGCCTCAAAACATGTCCCAGGCATAGGTAGAAGAGCACAGATGTGAATAAGGCAGGCCCCCACATCAGACTCCTGGGTGCCCACCCAGACACCCGCGTCAGAACCCGGGCACTCATTCCCTGGCTAAGATCTCCCAGCTAAGTCTCTCCTCCCAGCGATGGCCCTTGGCTGAGGAAAGCCAGTTTGTCTAAGGTCATGTGCCCTCCTTGGATGTAGCTCACATCTAATAAAGGGTCAACAGCACCTGCTTGAATTCAGGACAGCGTTGAAGGGCCATCGCTCCTGGGGACTGGCTAAGACCGTGGGAGTGACTGTACTGCTGCTGATGGCCTCTCCCTTGGCCTCATTCCCTGCTGGGGTTACTTCCCAGGAGATAAGCCTGTTTTCCCACAAGCCCCTGCATGCAAATCATCTCCGACTGTCTCCCAGGAAACCCTGTCCTCGTAAAACTGCCATTTGGTGGGAACTATAATTCAGAATGAACACCAATAAGCAAAATGAATGAGTTGCCACAAATCAAAATTACACAGGAGGCTTAGGAAGGTCCGTGAGGGACTGATCATAAATCATTGAACTGTAAACATTTCCATGCAGATTAAAGCAAAATAAGGCTATAACGATAATCATGAATAAAATATCCAGAAGCAATAAAGGGGTGGTGGTAGAAATTCCATATATTTAATGATAGAAGTAAATTCCCATTTAAACACACACACACACACACACACA
>NW_022109491.1:20450309-20451475 GCF_000313985.2 Echinops telfairi | reverse complement strand
AGGAAATGCAAAGGGCTCGTCATCATGTGAAGACGCTCAACCACACGCAGAACAGACCTGCACACCGAGACCACACTGCTCACCTCTCAGACTGCCACCATTCCCAACATCCGCCGGCACACTGATTGTCTTGGTGAGGCTACGGAACACAGGGATGCTTCGATTTTGCTGGTAAACACTGGACAAGCCCTTATGGAGTGGAGTGTGGCAACGCATAGCAAAATCATAAATGCATGCACCCCGAGACTCAGCGATCTCATTCCTAGGAATCGCTCCCAAAGAAACCGTGGCAAGAACACCAACAGAGGCGTGCGTGCGATGAGGCACCGCGGCGCCATGGGCAGGAAACAACGCAGAAGTCCACCAGCGGGGCCCTGCTGGGAGACTCACGACCACACAGTCACACAGCGCAGAGTACACGGCAGCAAAAAGAGTCACCGAAAAGTAAATGGCAGCGGTTCTCAACGTGTGTGGGTCGTGACCCCTCTGAGGTCGGGTCGTCCCGATTCATCACAGTAGCAAAATGACAGTGATGAAGTAGCAATGAAAATAATGTTGTGGTTGGGGGTCACCACCACATGAGGACCTGTATGAAAGGGTCGCGGCATGAGGAAGGTTGAGGACCACTGCTCTATGGTATTGCTACTATGGAGAGCCCCCAGGAGAGATGAAACGGATCAAAAAGGAAAGTAAGGGAACATGCGCAGCTACTATTTATCTCCATGGGAATGCGCAACACACAGTAACACCTGAGGGTGCACTAGTCAAAGGCTCTGATGGGGAAACACCTGGTGATCCTTTCTGGGAAGCAAAGAGGGGAGTGTGACAAGGAGAGGACCGGGTAGAAGCTGGAGCAAAGGGTACCCCAGAGACTCACTGAGCCTTAGAAGTAGGCTGTAGGCCTTCAGACAAAAACATGCCTAAAGATGCTGCCGTAGAAGCTGCAGGGGGTGCTGGGAAGTACCTGTATCGAAGGCTTCTTGTCTGTCTTCCCCAGGGAGCGGGTTCCTCTTTTCTTCAAGGAATGCTGGTGGGAGATTTAAAAAAAAATCAAGAGCTGAAAGTTTACAAGGGCAACACACCATCTGAAGACCAGTTAGTTTCAAGGGTGATGCTGTGGCCCTGCCCCAAGTCTCTGTCAGTCATGACCTTGACCAGCACCAACT
>NW_022109491.1:20447357-20449776 GCF_000313985.2 Echinops telfairi | reverse complement strand
CGAGAGGAATGATTTCATGAGACTTTATCACCAGTGATTTAACGATAAATGCCCAATGGGGTAGACGTTAGAGACAAAAAGACTAGCAACTTATTGCAAACCATTCTCAGGAAGAACACGGGAGACAGAACTACAGGTGTTTTTGTTCTAAGACTGTTGTGTGTGAGGAATGAGCCAAGTCAAATGACTCAAATGAATCATGCCGACAGTGGGATTCTTCTGAAAAGAAGAATGTCCTGCCCAATGCCATGTTCCTGTTCCCACTGCTCCAGCTACCAGGGGAGTGAGCTTGGCTTTGGAGTCCACGTGTCTATTCTAGTCATGGCTTGGCCTTCCCGGTCAGCTCCACCACTCCCCCTGTCCCCGCCATCGGCCACAGATCACACACACACACTGCCTCAGATCCCGCACTCACACTCTCCCTCACTCCACACAGCGCGGCCTTTGATTACATTTTTTTAAATCCTTTTATTAGGGGTTCATACAACTCATCGCAATCCATACATATAGCTTTGATTACATTTTTTCAAAGAATCCTTATCTTCTAGATATAAGCAAAAGTGCTTACTGCTTAAAGGATATGCCCAGCCTTCACTTCTAAATAATTGAGGGGCAAGGATGGATTTGTGGGGATTAGGTGAAACAAGATTGACCCAGAGAAGATAATTATTGAAACGGAAATGTTGGGCACATGGAAGCTTGGTATGTTACCAAGGGGTGTTGGACCACCGAGTGGATGAAGAGAACTAAGGGGATCGGCCCTTTCCGATTCTGAGTCTGGTCGTGGGATTTTACATTATTAGCTTGGGAGTATTGACATTATGAAAATCGACGACACTACAAAAACCAGAGCGCTATTTTCACCCAAGGAACTAGCTGTTGAAAATTTATCAGCATATTATGTGACTGTGATTCCCTTTGCTTTTGCACATTAAATTTTTTGCATAATAAAATGTTCTTAATGAAATTATAAGAACTAGGTATACACCATCACTAGATGCAACCGCTTTCACAGAGACAGGGCTCAACAGCCTAACACAAGGGTGTTATCCAAATGCCAGAAGCTTTCAGGGCACCCAGGTACTCGTTACCCAAAGGTACTACGAAACCAAATGAATGTGTGAAATTCCATTGATTCACAGTTCTCATTTGCCTCCCCAAAATCTAAGGAGTCTATAACAAACTCCTAAAATTTTTTAAAAATTTAAAAACTAAGGTACTAACTAGGCAATGAAATTTTCCAAGAATCATTACTAAAGGGTCTCTCATGAGGGGTGTGGTGTTATATGAAACCACACGTATGTGGCTGTTGACTTTTCAAGTCTAGTTTTGAATAGTCTTCCCAAGGGATTTGAATACACACCCTTCCACCCTTTCCACTTCTCTCACCTTCATCCCTGAGGGTGAGAACCTTTCATCTAATTCACAGTCCACCTGCACCTACTTCCCTCCCTCCCTTCTGACCGGAGCACAACGGCAGGGTCTCGCTCAAGGCCTCCTGGAAAATCCACAGCTCACTCCGGGTCAGTTCTTGACACAGTGCTTACCCAGTTACAGAAACTTGGTGGGACAAATTATGTGTCTTCTGATGAGAGACAGAGGGGAGCTAGCATAGTCATTCTCAACCTGGGTGCACATCAAAGTTACCTGGGAAACTGAAAAAAAAAAAAAAATCCTGATGCCCCAAGGACTCACCCTCAGAGATTCATTCATCCAAGATTCTGATATAATTATTAGGGGGTAGGTTCCAGGTGAGACAGGAACTCCACCCCCATTCGAGGGGTAAAAGCACAGGGATCACCTCAATCTCGTGCTATTGTTACCTCAAGTCTAGGCGAGAACAAAGTCAGAGGGCTAATGCTAACGTCAGAGTTAGTAACTCCATGGTTCCGATGCTGTAAACTGCTGGTTTGTTGACGCCCCTTCCTGCCACATGTTGGAACCAGCCAATCCTAACCCTGCACATCTCCTTCCACCCCTCCTGAAATGCACCAAGGGTCCCACCCCTTTATAGGTAGGGTCCTCTCTGAGGTTGGAGCTCAGTCTTTGGAAAGGAATCCACTGAGCCACATGCCTCCACAAGGATAAAGTTCCTTGGTTACAACAGCTAGGCATTGTCTGCTCCTTCAAAGCGCCTAGCTCCACAGTGAGTCAGTGCCTAAAACAAAGGCAACACTGACAACCCAGGATGCATCCTAAGCCTGAATAGTCCAAATGACATCTTGAGTACCCTCCAGGCACTTTCTGACCACCAACCTGCCAAGGGGACAGGAAGGGCCATCGTCCCAAGGAAATAGGAAAGAACAGTAGCACTGAGCAATCTCCTTGGCCAGCCTAGAAGGGATGGAGGCGCAGGTTAGGATGAAAGAGGAATATACACATTAAATAAACGGGAACCTAAACAAGGGATCCGTAAAGA
>NW_022109491.1:20445778-20446859 GCF_000313985.2 Echinops telfairi | reverse complement strand
AGGGAATAAGAGTGGGGAGGGGGCGGCAAAAAAAGTCTCCCTCAAAGAGTCCAGGTAAATATCTACACACGGGTCCTTGTAGAAGGGCTCAAAAGGAGTTCCCCCCATTACCACCATCTATATGGAAGGGTGAGATGGAGATGAGTCACCTTACGGAGCTTTTCATTCTGGGAGAACCTCTTTGTCTTAGCTGTCTAGTGCTGCTAGAACAGAAATATCACAAGTAGATGGTTCTAATAAATAAAACTTTATATTCTCCACAGTTCAGGGGTTAGGTACCCTCGAAATCCGTAATCAGGGGACCAGTTCTAAGGAAGTGCTTTCTCCTTTCAACATCTGTGGAGCCTGCAGCCCTTGGAGATCTGCATGTATCTCGGCAGGAATACTCCTCCTAAGGCGGGAGGTCTCCACAGAGGACCCTGGATTCAGAGGAAGGACTCCACTCCCCGGTCTTCCTTGGTGGTGGGCAGGTCCCTCTTTCTCAGCTCACTTCTCTCTTTTAACTCTTATACAACAAGAATTGACGCAGGCCACAACCCAGAGAAACTCCCCTTTCACGAGATCAGAGAATGTGACCTGAGAGTACCTTCTCTCACTCACCCTCTACAAATGAATACCCTATCATATATCATGCATCTACTGTTCCGCAGGGCTGACTGCATCACTACATAACCATCAAACCACTGAGAAGCATGGCCCAGTGCAACTGATGCACTTTTTTTTGTATCACTCAATCCATTAAGCATCTAATTCAATCTAATAAAGCATGCTATTCTTCCTTTCCCTGAAATCCTCCATGAAAGACGACAATAGATTAGGTGACCAGTTCCTTCCTTCAAGCACTGCAGTTCATGATGCTAAGACTCCCCGGAGGAAAGCAGTGGGGTAACAGCGAAAGGGGTCAGCAGTCTCAAAGGTATTGAAGATCCTGGAAGGTCTTGAAGAAAGAGCACAGAGCGAGGCGCAGCCTGCTCGGCCTTGTAATGGACCTGCAGAAAAGGCTGATGAACCATGGGAGCACTAGTGACCGATGAGCCCACACACATGGCCTCAAAGACGCAAGCATGCAGGACCAAGGAGC
>NW_022109491.1:20442179-20444070 GCF_000313985.2 Echinops telfairi | reverse complement strand
GGTTTTCGGCTGCCATGTGGCTATTTCGCCAGGATATGAGTTTTATCAATGGTGTCCCGCTTTTGTCCCACTTTACCAATGTTAAAATCTGGTCGCCTTACCGTAGCCTGAAGTGCACCTCACAGTCACCTCAGGAATGGTGCTGAAGATTCCCTTCCTATCGCTTCTACCCCATGAACACACTCCGAATCACACAGCATTTTGCAAAATTTTCCTAAGCCCATGAGAACCGCCACAACTATTCCGAAGGATTAAAAACCTTGTTGAAGTCTAACGGTCTGGGTTCCACACCTTGTTTACAAGGTTAGTGGCCCAGAAGAAGCCAAATTATGGGTAGGACTGGCAGACTCTTGAGCCATGAGTAACAAATTGCTAGAGGCTATCCCAAAGACCGGTCCTCCATTACTAGATTGGATTAAAATTCACCTTTGTACTAGCATGAAATCATGAAGTTCGACAGAGACCCGGACGGAGGTCAGCACAGTCTACGGCTGGACCCTTCCCAGACTTAAGGCAGAAGCTGCTACCACCAAATTAGTGGAAACTACAGCAGAGGTGGTGTTGGGATATGTTTTAGATACCTACAGGCTCCAGGCTATGGCTCCAGATGATGAACAAGATCTGCTCCTATGTTTGCTGGTTAAGTCAACTTTGTACCTAAGTTGGAACAGGTACCGATGACTCTTTAGCACTGGTTACTCAAATATCTGCCTTCATGTATTACACACACACACACACACACACACACACACACACACACCTCTGTGCAAATAATACACTTACACATCTATACCTCACTTACTAAATCATCATCCAACTGCTGGTTTACAACCACTATTTTTAAAAACCTGATTATTTTGATCATTCCCAATGTATGTCTGGCAGTACTAAAGGCTGAGGTGCACGGTGAGGGCAACCCTGGTGTTGATGATTGAGGACGGGCCATGATCCTCCGTGGTTTGGCAGTTATGCCATGATGTAGTCATCTTCTATCGTGTGTCTGATGTGGTCATCCTCCATTTTTGCAGAAAGCTGATTTTTTGCATAATGACCTGGTCTTTGAAACCTAACCACGTTGATAAGTGAGGAATGCGTATACACTGAAGCATCTTAAACATAAGAATACATTTTATAATAAGAAGAACAGTAATAAAGGTAACTACCTATGGTATTGTAGCAAACAGAGAGAGCATTTGTGTGTGTGCACACGGAGGCTTCAAAGTTATGGGGAAATCCCCTAGCTTTTCTATTCTTCCCTGTGTGTGCGCAAATATGCAATCTTGTAAAAAAACACAAGAGACAGAAAGACTTATACAACCTGTTTAGGTATTGAAAGAGAAAAAGTTCTTGATGAAAGGTTAACACACTCTTGTTCCGTTGACGCCTTGAAGGGGCCTTCTTTAGAGGCAGCAGTGTGAGAGAGCATTAATAGCTAGATGACTGAGGACAGGATAATGGAGAGATGGCTACTATTTAAGGCGATGGGTCTGGTGTAGGAGAGTCTGGCTCTGCTGCTGGAGACCCCAGTTTATTCGGCCGTGGCAGTGTTGGCATGGGTGTGGGGAGGGAGGCGGAGCGCACTGTGTGCGTTCATTTTGTGACGTCGGTATCCGAGAGACCTGTACAGAGTTATTTTTCTTTTTCTCGTTATAAATGGTCGAGAGCAGTGGTTCTCAACCTTCCTAAGGCCGCGACCCTTTCGTACAGTTCCTCATGTGGTGGTGACCCCCCAACCATAGCATTATTTTCATTGCTACACGATAAACTGTCATTTTGCTACTGTTATGAATCGGAATGTAAATATCTGATAGGCAGGATGTATTTTCTTTCTTTCCTTTTAAAAAAATTATTTTATTGGGGGCTCATACAACGCTTATCACAATCCATACAT
>NW_022109491.1:20434619-20439841 GCF_000313985.2 Echinops telfairi | reverse complement strand
AGTGAATGAGTGGGGGAGTGCGGAGTGGAGACTCAAAGCCCATTTGTAGGCCACTAGACATCCCCTAATACAATTGATGGATGGATGGATTGTGATAAGAGTTGTATGAGCCCCTAATAAAATGATTAAAAGAAATGTTACACGTTTTAGTTTTTAAGGCCCTGGTTTAGAGGCAGGGTGATAAGGGTAATTAATAAGGAAAAGTTAAGCTAGATACAAAGTTACACACTAAAAACAATGCTAATGGCAATATGATCCGACTTAAAAAGGCAGGCAGCAGTTTCCTTTCAAGAAACAACAAAACACTGAAGCTGCACAAGGTTTTTAGGAATGTGACAAAGCCGTCCGTAGACTTGTTATTAGGAACCACTGTATTTAAATCAAATTTTCAATACAATAGGCTTTTTGGTAGTCCATTTAAAACCTGAGTTGTCCGTAAGTTGGACAATCTGTAAGTTCAGAATGTCTAACTATACTTACTATACTTGTTTTTAATTTTTTTGGAGGGGGTGGATTTACTATGCTCACTACGCCTTTGCCACACGTCTTTCTGCCAGCAGGTTCACCTCCTGTGACATTCTCCTGGCTGAGTCTAACACTAGACTGACTACCTTCTGTGGCCTCCTATTTACATGCAGCCTATACATATAGCATCTAGACTTAGGCCCTTTGAGCCAGGGCAGTGAAACTGAAAGAGGATTTGTAAAATCTGGGAGCATCAGAACAAAAACCAGAACGTGAAAAACTACCAGCCAAACCCTGGAATCAGAGCCTTCAATCAAAGTGACAGTTAGACAGCTGGCCGCTGTCTTTGAGTCGGGCTGTTTCCACCTCTGCTGGTCAAGAGATCTGGTTTGCTACAAAGGAGATTGCATTTTTAGCTGGGTGTCCAACTGCGACTTTTCCCATGCTGGTTATCACCACTCCAGTAGACCAGTTCACAAATTCAAGTCTGACTGTGGCTGAAACAGAAGAACTGGTTCCGAGCCCTGTTTCACCTTTCAGAATGTCTTTCAAAAAACCCCTTTAACTAATCCTGATTTAGTTCTGTTTGTGGCTCGTCCCTAATTTAAATCATTGTAGTCTTCACTAGAGCCCTGGTGGTGTGGTGGTTACGCGTTGGGCTGTGATCCCCAAGGTCCACAGTTCAAAACTGGCAACCCCTTCTGTGGGAGCAAGATGAGGCTTCCTCCTCCCATACAGAATCTCAGTCGTGGAAACCCACAGGGGCAGTTCCACCCTGTCTGACCCGGTTGCTACACGTCAGAAGTGACTCCGTAGCAGGGAGTTTTTGGAATTCTCCCTCTTACACGGAGATGCTGTTACAATTGCTACTGATGTCCTTGGAAGTCCGGCTCTTCCTGAAGCCACTTCAAGCTGCCTCTCAAGTTACTTTGCATTTATGATAAATATAGAAAGGAGTCCCCACAGAGATGTCTCTGATAGCTCTGATCTTTACGAATTAACTTTAGAAAAATGTTAAAAGAAGTCACAATCCGCTCAGACAAGACGAAGGAGTAGGGAAAGTCAGGCTGTTACTAAGATATCCTGTGGGCTAACTTGTAGACGGGGCCCAATGACTCAATTTCCTGTGTGCTCCTATGACACAAGCCGGACAGAAAGGCTCCCACAAGGGCTGAGACGAAAAATGACTGAGACTTTCAGAAAGTATTGGTGGGGACATTGTGTAGAGGTGGCCAAATAACACGTCACCACTCAGAGCCCTACTTTCCCTAACTACAATCCCACAGAACATCTTAAAGGATTACCTTCAATGGCAGCTAGATTTTATTCAGCTTCCACGCTCAAATGGTTATAAGTATGAATTAGCACTGATTTGCAGATTTTTCACTTTGGGTAAAAGCCTTCCTCCCCTGATCTCATACTACTGCAACCTTTATATCTTGACAATATATGTCTACCTGGGAATGCCAACACCTCCTTGTCATAACTGGGCTCATTTCACCAGTCCAATCGTCCAAGAACCATGTACCATGGTCCTCACTTATCACAGGCGTCACTGTGTTCCGATCATTCTCAGACTTCTGGCCTAGCAGAGAGTACTCGTGGACTAAATGACCCAACGACCAAGCTCAGGGAAACATTACATTTATCCTGAAATGAGGTCCTTCTTAATTCTTTTACATCTAAAACCCACACCATGTGAGTCTTACAAACCAACCGCCTATGAAATAGTTACTGGGAGACCCATGACCCTTCCTTGTGCCTGCACTGACCTAAACACTGTTCTTAACACTTAACAAACTGAACTGCTAAAGTATGGCCAGTCCTTAATCCAATATTCTAAAGACTATCTTTTACAAGTTCGAGAAGCCTTTAATAAACAGAAACTAAGCCCTTATTATAAATCTGCCTAATATCACCCCTGGAGAAGACGTAAATTGGAAGAGATCCTGAAGAAAAGATTAATTAGAAAACTTCTTGGAAGGGACCGTCATACCGTCTTCCTGACCAACCCATGAGTGGCTAAATTAAGGCAATAAAACCTTGAGTCCATTTGTCATGGTTAAAAAGGGCCCAAGTCTCCTTTTTGACTAGCCAACCCACCGAAGAACTAAGGTTACATTTATATGCCCCTGTGGTCAGAAGCAGACGACATCTTAAACAGACAGCTGACCTGAGACCCTGAACCAGGTCTGAAAATGTACCTCTTTGGGCAGATCCTTATACTTACTATTTTAGAAGGTTTGATTCAAAAGGTTGGATGTGGTACCCTCCCAACCTCAAGTCAGTCTGGCTTTCCCTAGTAGGGCTCTCCACTACTGGTGTCTGATTGGGTTGCTCTTGATCTATGATACTAAGTCCAATGCTAAAGAAAGCCACCACTGCTAGGATTTTACTTCGGGAAATGGCCTCTTTTGGGATCTGAACCAAACCCAGACCCTAACTTCACCTTTGGTCATCATATAACCTTCCCTTGACGAAATTAAGACTCCAAGGACTAAATTTTTACTAAATTAATACTCTTTGGATGCTAGAATCTTCCAAACCCACAAACAAAACTCTTCATATTATAGGTCTACACCAACAACTGTGGGACGGATTCATCTGGTTAACTCCCTGAATGGGGAGGCTAAGTCAGATGGTTCCCCTTTGCTGGGAAGAATCTAACCATACCCATGAGTAACCCAGCCATCACTAGACCTATGGATGGCTGCCAATGTCTGAATGTGCATCAATTATAATTTTACAAGCTACTGGCTGGTTCTAGCACTTGGCGCCAATGCTCAGGTATCTACTGGGTAGCTCCTAAGTGTACCTTTTGGCTATGTGGGACCACCCTGTGGCCCTAGCTCCAGCCAGGCTAGATTGGAAGATGCATTCTGGCCCTGCGATGGATGCAAGGACGTCTTGTAACTGAACTCCCTTTACCAGCCAGTGCACCTATATGAAGAGCTCATGGAAATGATGACGGCAACATATGTGCAAATATGCTTGAGACAAAGGATATATGGATTGTTATAAGAGCTCTAAGAGCTCCCAATAACATGATTTATTTTAAAAAGGGAAAAAAGAGCTCAATGGTCTTGATCATTTAACAATCGCATTCACATCTCAGATAAGAATTGAGAATATTATGGCATATGTAGAAATATTAACCAAATATGTATGCGCTGCCCTTACCTAACAGGATGCTTTGTGGCATGGTAGTCAGCAGTGTGAACCCACGGGCCACTCCTTGGGAAAAAAGTGAAGCTTCCTGCTCCTATAAAGATTGACAGCCTCCCCATGTGGATGCTCCCGGGAGGCCACTCTCCCCGGACTCTGTCCTGGTGGCATGGAGGAAGCACAGGGCTCTGCCCATGATGGACAGTCGGAGATCAAGCTGGCCTTGAGTCCGCACCTGCACAGAGCCCTGTGGACAACGACTGAGGAGACAAACCGTGCAGCCAACAGCCCTCTCAGACACTCCTCCTGAATCTGGGTTCTATCTAGTCCATGATGAGTTAGGACTTGTTTTCTACTTTTTTGCAGAATGCTCGAAATTTCAAATACTTTGGATCCGGTGACTCCAAAGCTTAAATAACAACAACAGTTAAATCCCCACACTGCAGGTCCTCAATTAAAAGTTGAGAAATGGAATGCCTCCAGTTGTTTGATCTTTTGACTCCCTTTTCCCATGAACTTATTATAAAGTAAAAGATGCTGTTTAAGTATATTTTTAAAAAATCTACAGCCTCAGAAACCCAAAGGGGCAGTGTCCTATCGGACCACTGTGAGGGCAGTTGACTGGCGGGCATTGAGTTTGGAGTTTAATCCTAAAGGACAGCGCTCTGAGTGTCAAAAGGTCAATGCTAAAATAACCTCCCGACCACAGAGCTCACGTCACCCTCCACGGTCATCATCACCTTAACCATCCTGCTCCTTCCTGAACTGGTAGTCCTAGTCATGGGTTCTCCTCTTGCGGTGCACCGTGGTCAAATCTGCTGTTTTATTTTGGAATCTTTCTAGTCTCCATTGTTTATATTATTGGAATTGTGAAATGCTATTTTGCTCTCAAAGAACTCATCCATGAGATTCTGTCAAAACCATCTGACCCAGTACATAAAAATCCGGCTAATCTCACAGGCTTTCACCAATGATCATGTCGCTGAATCATCTCCCTTTCCGTCTCCCTGGGTAGATTTCTTCTTGATCTCTACACTCATTCTGTCCTGGGTGAGAAGTGTTCCTCAAATGTCTATTAAGATGCTCCCCATAAAACCTGCTCACACTGAAAACGAAAAGCCAAACCCACTAGGAGTGGATTCTGACTCACTGTGGCCTTCTAGGATAGAGTAGAACTGCCCCCGTTGGGTTTCTGACGCGGTACATCTTTACAGAACCGGACTGCCTCCTATTTCTCCACAGAACTGTCAGCCTGTCCGTTGACAGCCCTGAGCCACCAGCACTCCTCATTCACCTCGACCATGAGGCCTATCGGTGCAGCAAGGTGAGCGCGATCTATTTTAGCCAAAGCTCCTTGGGAAAACCAAGTCCTCGCAGAAGAGAGGCTACTCCCTCATGAATCATCAGCATCCCCTAGAGGAGGCTTGATCCAAAGGGGGAAATGCGGGGAAGTTTCAAGCTCAAAGGCACCTAACTCAGAACAGCAATAGTGGATCAACACGTCCTCCCAGGAAGCAAAGGTCGGGATGTAAACAACTCGTTACTTGGAAGGAGGTGTACCACCAAGCCGGGCTGACATCATTCTCCTAAAA
>NW_022109491.1:20396286-20434037 GCF_000313985.2 Echinops telfairi | reverse complement strand
TTGCACGGTGCGAAGCACTCAGCTGCTGGCCAGAGCGTCCAAGGTTTTAACCTCCCAGCTGCTCTCTCGGAGGAAGAAGAGGCAGTCTACTCAGTTACGATGTTCCGGCCTGCACACCCCATGGGGCAGTCCTACTCTGTCCCAGAGTCACTACACACAGAGCGGGCTCAATGGCAACACATTTGTCGGTTTGTTTTCCTTTAGTACACGTGCAAACTGGAAACAAATAAACTGGAATTGTATGTACCTATGCCCCGCCACCACCTCCACCACCAAACTGTCACTTCCTCTGGGTGTTTGGGTACAGCTTCTTTTTCTTAGCGCTCATTTGTGTATTTTCCCCTCTCTCTCTTTCGCTCTCTTTTTTTTTTGCCACACGGGGTTGCCATCAATTGAGAGTTGGAACCTTTCTCAACTAAGCCATACCACCTGGAGGAGATGGGAGACGGCACCATAAAAATGATTTTAAACCCTGCTTTCCTCCAGCACAGCCACTGAAACACTGGCAGAGAGGGGCACGGCAGGCAGGTGAGGGTGAGCTCTGGGCGAGAGTCGGGTTACCCAATGAGGAAGCCAAACCCGGGCTCCCCTGCGCTTACTCACTAATCTGTCGTGAATGACTAAAGATGTTTTTCAACATGCTTTTGATGTGAAACTGTTTGCCACAGATTAGTTTGCAATGCTTACTGGGTAATCTGTGCCCATGTAAGTGATTTGAACTTCATCAGAGGGAGAAGGCACTTGGCAGAGAAGAGGGGCCTGGGAGGTAAATATCTTCAGGACAAGCAGAATCCCAGTCTTTTCTGACTGATCTGTCCCCCCACCCCATGTCATCTCAGCCATCCTGGCTCCTGCGCTGCTCGGTGGGTCTGGAGGGAAAACAAGGCAGGCTCAGAGCACACAAAGACCTTCCCTCTGCAGGGCAGCAGCTGGCTCTGCGACTGGGGGCTGCAGTGGCCCTCCGAGGGAGCCACA
The DNA here is from genome assembly GCF_000313985.2 of Echinops telfairi. Taxonomy (NCBI): domain Eukaryota; kingdom Metazoa; phylum Chordata; class Mammalia; order Afrosoricida; family Tenrecidae; genus Echinops; species Echinops telfairi. The sequence goes on along the minus strand of NW_022109491.1, from coordinate 20,433,062 downwards.
GGCTGTCAGAGTCCCTTTGTGAGCCCCCAGGGGCAGAACCAGTGTCCCTGCCCAAGCAGCACATGTTCTGGCACGGGGCCTGGGGAGGGTGGAATGGGGCGGGGCGAGGCAGCAGCAGGAATGCCAGCCACAAGCCTAGGGAGTTTCCCTGTCCCAAGGGCACACTCAGGCCCAGCCTGCAGCCGGGGCTTCCCCACCTACTGGCTAGTCGAAAGACCACCTTTGGGTAGAGAGGGTGACTGGGGGTGGGGCTGGTGTCAGGGCCCTAACGGCTCCTAGTAGGAAGACAAACTGCCAGCCTGTCCTCCTGGCTCTGCTTCTTCCAGCCTGCGCACAGCTCCGAAGGGGCAACTCGGCATTCGACCACAAACCATGCTTCTGTGCTGCCAGTACACCCAGCCTGTCTTCGCAGGAAGAAAATGTACCCTCTGGAGGGATGTTTGGAAGGCCTGACAGCCAGTCACATGGAGGGCCTGGGGTGGAGGGTGCACCTCAAAGACAGGCAGTCCTTCTTGAGGGGCTACTGAAACTACTAGACAGAGGGGCTGTATCGGTGGGACAGGAGACCACTTAGAAGGAGGCGAAAAGAAAGAGTGGGTTAGGCTTGAACCCCAATGAAAAGTCACAGGGAGAGCCTCTGCCAGCTGCAGCTGGTGGCTCCTTCCAGGGGCGCCTGGCAGCTCCCGGGGAGAGGTCCCTGGCAGAGGCAGCAGAAAGGCATTTATTTAATTAAGGTAAATGCTTTTCCAGCCCTGCAGCTATCTTGCCAGTTGCGATGGTAATGATAATAGCTATTTGCCAAGCGCTTATTCTATGGGCAGCACTTTATCTCTTTGTCTCACTGAAACCTCCCAAACACTCCAGGGAAGCAGAAATTCTCACTCCTACTCTAGAGATGCACCCGACCTCTTTAAAGTGTTGTAAAGCAACAATGCTGCTTTGAGGACTCAGGTGTGCCTCACTCAAACCAGGATATTTTCAATCGCCTCATGCCTCCGATGCATGTCACAGTTGGGCACTGAAGAAAGAAAACACAAGAAGAATCGGCCATCTGAATCATGGTACCAGTGGAGAAGATTGAAAATGCCCACGAACTGCCAGAAGAACAGACAAATCTGTCTTGGAAGAAGTACCCACAGAGTGCTCCTTTGAGACAAGGATGGCAAGACTTCAGCTCACATACTTTGGACGTGTTTTCAGGAGAGACCAGTCCCCGGAGAAGGACACCAGGCGCGGTAAAGTAGATGGGCAGCGAAAAATAGGAACACCCTGAGCAAGATGACTGACACAGGGCAACAACAATGGGCTCAAACAAAAATCAATTGTGAGGATGGCACAGAACCGGGGCAGCGTTTCCTTCTGTTGTGCCTAAGGGTCGCTGCGTGCTGTACCTGAATCGACAGCACCTGACAACAACAGAAACAACATCTAGCTAAAGACGTAGAAAGGCTGTTAGGTGACATGCCCAAGATCACACTGCAAATAAATTACAAAGCCCAGATTAAAAATCAAGCAGCTGGGGCTCCAAGTTCACGCGTACACCGAGCTACACAAACCACCGTTAGCACCTAGGTGGTCAGCACCCTCCGACCCTACACCCTGGGGTGCCCACCAGGAAATCAGGACCAGAAGAGGTACTCCTTCATGCATCCAGCCTCTCCAGAAGGTTCTGAAATGCAATAGAGTTTTAAGAAGCCTCCTAGCGGGAGCAAGGAAACAGAGGCATCCCTATAATGGTCAGTGTGGGTTTGGGAGGCAGAGAGTATGGATTTAAATTCCCAACCACGTGACCCTTAAAAGGCTCATCTGTACCCAGCAATTCCACTCCTAGGAACATACCTAATAAGAATGGGAAAGCATAAGTTCACACAAAAATCAATATATGACTGTCCCTACTGCCAAGAAGTCGATCCAGACTCCGTGACCCTACAGGACAGTGCAGCACTGCCTCTTTGGGTTTCCAAGGTCACTGACCTTTCCAGGAGCAGATGATCTCATCTTCCTCCTTCAGCACCACCAGCGGGCTTGAACTGCCGAACTTGGGGTCAGCAGACCAATTCGTAACCCTCTATGACACACCAGGAGTCCTATGACTAGCCTTAGCCACATTGTTCACAATGGCCAAACAGCAGGAACAGCCAAAATGTCCATCAGCTAACGAATGGATTAAAAAAAAATCCATACCTTGGAACCCCATCCAGCCATACAAAGAAATACAGTGCCGACACACAGGAGACACCATGGTGAACCGACCTTGAAACCCTGACCCTGAGGACACCAAGCCCATCGCAAAGGACCACATGGTGTACGATTCTAATAGTGTGAAATGCCTAGAACCGGCAAGTCTACAGAGATGGAAGGTAGATTAGTGGTTACCAAGGTTACCAGGCGGGGGTAATGGAGAGTGATTGCTAAGGGGTTTCTCTTTAGGGAGATAACAATATTTTGAATTACATAGTGGTAATGGCTATACAACACTGTGAATATACCTACACTGGGGGCTTCAAACCCTTTCTTCCTGGTTCAGTCATGGCCGACAAAGTCAAACAGATTCCCACGTGTAAAATGTGGGTGAACTGGAATAATAACCAGAATAGGAGAAAAAAAAATCCAGGTTGAAGCACTGCTAGAAACAGAATATCTCTCTTAGAAAATAAGGGCAGAAGGGGGCAGGGGAGGGAGGGGAAAAATGAGGAGCTGATACCAAGGGCTCAAGTGGAAAACAAATGCTTTGAGAATGATGATGGCAACAAATGTCCAAATGTGCTTGACACAATGGATGCATGTATGGATTGTGATAAGTGTTGTACGAGCCCCCAATAAAATGATTTAAAAAAAAATAAGGGCAGTTTGTGCGTGACACCGCAACCAAATCTCTTGACCTGCGGAAGGAGAAACAACGATGCCCAGCTCAAGGATGGTGGCCGACGGCATCACTTTGACTGCGTGTGACTCTCCACAGTGCTGGCAATAATCTAATCTCCCGCATCAGGCTCCGGAAAGGGTCCCCTAAGTCTCTTCTGAGCCCCCCATTCTTGGGTCTTGACCCTTCTCGTTTCAAGTCTGCTTCACCCACATTTTTACAAGTTGGGTCTGTTTCTGATTTTGCTTTCTTAACAATGACTGAACTCGTTCGAAGAGGTGAGGAGCTCTGCTAAAAACCATGGAAATAAATAGTTTCACATTGAGAACTCTGTAATTGAGGTATAATTCACATGTTCCCAAAGAGATCAATACTGAGTATGCAGGGAAACCAGTTCAAGGGTTAAACTGCAGTGGACAGTGCTATGAACTGTGCAGAGCCTGGCACAGAATCGCACTTGGACCCAGGAGCGACCCTATCAGCACTCATCCAGGCTTTCTGCCCAACACACAAGAGGGAAGGCGGGGACTGGACCAGGAAGGCTGGCGTTACGTTCTTGAGTTGCAGCCCAGCTGGGCCACAGTGGAACGAGGCTAGGGATGGCCACCCTCCTTTCTCTCTAGCTAGGAGCCATCTCCATGGCAACCACAGCAGCTCAGACCAGGGGCTCCTATTCCCAGCCGGGTGACAGCATGGCCACAGCAACCTGTCAGCCCGGCAAAGACAGACCTCCATGATGGGATGCGAGCAATTCTGGCAGAAGAATTGCTAAGGGACCCCTGTCTCCATGGAAACCATGTCGAGAAGAGAGGGAGGAGGGGGGAAACAATAGCAAACAAACACAGGGCCCACGCCTTCTTAGAGGATCTGGAGACACCCAGGGGCTCACTGGGGAGGGCTAGACCTGCCTTGCCGGCATCACTCTCAAAGAAGTGCACCAGGGTTTGCTGAGCAACTACCGTGCGCCCAGCACCATGAGGGCTCTTGACATGCCGCCTTCATTGTCTGCAGCAGCGGGTCCCCACCTTCTGAACCCCAGACCCTTTCACACCGTTCCTCATGTGGCGGGGACCCCCTGCCAACCATAACATTATTTTCGTTGCTACTTCATCACTGTCATTTTGCTACTGTTATGAACCAGGCAACCCCTGGGAAAGGGTCGTTCAACCCCCCAAAGGGGTTGAGACCCACAGGTTGAGAACCGCTGGTTTAAAGCTTCACTAACCATCCCCAAACACCTTCTTAGTCTAAAACCACCACCACTTCCCTACAGCATCAATGAGTCCTACCATTTCTAACTTGAACTTCAGCTTAGTGGTCTTCCTCTGGGGATCTGTCTTGCCTTCACACACACATACACACACACATGCGCGCGCGCTTCAAAAAGTGTGTGATAAAAAGAGAATTCCATGAGCTCCCCCTCCACCCATTACCTTTCAATCCTATTTTCCCCCGAACCCAGATGCAGAAAGGGGAAATGGCTTCCGATGAAGCCAGGTGAACGCAGGCAAGCTGTTCCTTTGCGGGTCTCATCTTCCTCATCTACACAAAAGGGATAACCTGACCTCAGAGGCACTTCTGAAACTTCTCAGACCCAAGGTGCGGGCAAAGAGATGGCTGAAACTGGTGGCTTCTCCGTGAGCCAGTGATGCTGACTGAGCCCTGGAGCAGGGCAGGCTCCCCAGCTGCCAGCAGTGGCCAGGCCTGGTTGCCCCACATGGACAAGCCACTGGCACAGCACAGTAGCACTCAGCCAGGAAGGGCAACCGAAGGACTGCTCCAGCCTCAGGGCTGTGGTCTCTGTTCGGTCTCTGCTCTGGAACACTGGCGTGTCTGCCCTCTGGGGGGCGGGACAGGCAGAGCTTCTGGCAAGGAATGTGGCCCCCACCCCCAAAAATGTTTCATCCAAGGCTACCCTGTGAGCAGTTAGATAGCCAAAGCCTGCTGTACCTTGGAAAGAAAGTCCCCTCTGGGCTGTCTGGGGCACAGACTCCTGGAATGGAATGGATTCCAGCCCTGAGCATGCATCTAAGCTGATGGTTTCCAACTGGTACCCCGTGGAGCCTGCTGAGCATGTCCAGATCTCTTAATTAAGATGTCCTTCCCAAATACCCAAGATCATTAGAGAAGAGCAAGTCAAAACAACAACGAGCTATCATCTGACACCGGCATGAGCAGTACAAAATGCTTTTTATAAAACAACAGAAAGCAACAAATGCTGTGAGGCTGTGGAGACACCAGAACCCTCCCACGCTGCTGGTCGGACCATAAAGTGATCTAATCGCTAGTGAATATAGGGCTTCCTTAAAACACTGGAAATAGGATGGACCCAACAATCCCTCTACTTGGAACGCATCCTAGAGAACTAAGAGCCAGAACACGAATAAATGGATACATACACACCCCCGCTCCTCACGGTGCTACTCACAAGAGTGAACAGGCGGAAACCACCCACATGCCCATCGATGGAAGAACAGGTAAACAGACTATGACTCACACACACAAGGAAATGTCGCGGAATGTTAAAAGATAGGGGCGAATCTGGGAAACGCCGTCTCACCAGGATGAACCTGGAGGGCCCGATGCTGGGTGACATTGCACAACTACTGCACGAGACCACTACTGTAGAGACCAGGGGAGGTTTCCCCACAGAAAGATGTTCTTTGGAGGTTCGCAGGGGTGGGAGGGGAAAGGAGAGTAAGTCACGAAGTGGGGAGCAGACAGGGAGGAACTCGGGTGAAAGCAAAGGTAATATACAATAGGAAGGCTCAGCCCCCAAAGGACCAAGGCAAGAGGACGGCAGCGGGAGAAGCACAAGTGTGCCAAGACCCAGGGTTTGTCCAGGAGCAAAGCCCAGAAGGCAGGGAGGCAGGAAGGAGGGCTGGCACGGTAAACACCCGGAGGAAGTGGGCAGGGTGTCAATGAGACTGTGAGAATCGCAATCAATATCACAAAGCAAAATGCCTATGAACTGTGCTCTGTAAACTTTTGACCACATCACAATAAAAGGTGGGGGGTGGGAGGTGGGGGTGGGGTGGGGAGAAAAGGACATCCTTTCCTCTCCCAGGGGCAGTTTTCTGAGTCACTAAATGGGTACAACCACTCGATCACTGGGACTTGAAAAAAACTGTTAAGAACATAGGGCCTAACACATCGTACACCTGACACACAGCAGGAAGAAGAGAAGGCATGCCAAGTGGAAGAACTGGCATAAGCAAAGACAGCGAGGCTGCTGGTACCTGGGGGTCAAATTCAGGGAATGCCTAATGCTCCCTGACACTGGTCTGAGACAATGCTCCCTGATACTGGTCTGAGACCCAGCTCCAGCGCCAACCTCAGACCAAGTTGCGATACCCGGCAACCTATAAAAGATCTCCAAGCACCTGAGCCCAGTTAATCCTCACACCAGGACGTAGGGCACGATTGCCCTACTTTACAAGTGCAGAAACCAAGGCACAGAGGGCCAGACCCCCCCATGCTGGGCGTTTCTGCATCTTCTCTGTTAATCTTCCCAGCTGTTGGCCTTCTCTGATGGCTGACTGCCTCCACCCCTGGCCTGGGAGCTCGTTGAAGACAGGAACTGTTTGCCGCCACATCCTTAGCGGCCGCTCACAATCAGTGCTCTGGAAATGTGTGCTGGAGGAATCAGCCCAGGAGAAAACAAGCCTGCCAAGGAGCATGCCCGTGCCCGTTTCCCACGAGCAGAGACAGAAGACGGCCCTCACCTCTCGAGGCCGCTCCAGCTCGGTCTGCAGCACCTGCTTAGCCAGCTCGGTCTCAATGAGCCGCTGCCGAAGCTCCTCGTTCTCCTCCTCCAGACGGGCCCGTTTCTTCTCCACCACCTCCAGCTCCTTGTGCAGCCTCACGGAGATGTCCTTCGAGACCTGGGCGAGGAGTGGTGAGAAAGGTGTGAGGAGGCAGCTGAGACAGCAGGGAGCCCTTCAGACCCCATCTCAGCAGCTCAGGAGAGGAGGAAGTGGAGGCAGAGAGAAGACAAGTCACTTGCCCCGGGGTCACACAGCCAGCAAACAGCAGAACCAGGACACCTGTCCTAGGCACCCTGTGCCCTAACGTCTACCCCCCAGTGCTGGGCCGAGGCCCCGTGCAGGCTCCGCTTAACTCTTCGGAATGCCTTCCCATTAGCCTGGGACCATTAACATTTCCAAAAGCCTCTCCCAGCCACCGTCTTGCCTGGTCCTCAGAAGAGCCTGTGTCAGGAGCGGAAGGTCATTTGAAAGAGGAGAATGGGGTGAGCTGGAACAGAAACCCAGAGCAGGATGGACATCCCTGGAGCCATCCGACTCCCACACTCTGCCAGAGACCAGTGGGTGACCCTGGGCAAGTCATTTCCCCATTCTGTGCTCCAGTCTCCTCAATGACAGAATTGGCTCAATCATGACAGGGCCAACCTCCTGGGTCAGACAGGAGGATGCCATCAGCCACTGCAGGCAAATGCTCGGCACAGGGCCTGGCACTCCGAGTGCCTGGTGAGGAGTGGAGGCTGTTATAAGAAGCTGAAACCCAGCGGGGCCTGACTCGCTGGCGGTCATGATGCGACCCCAGGGACAGCTTCCAGTTGTCTGAGATGTAGAACATGCCCCAGTGACAAGGGCTGGGCAGGTGGCCAAGCTGTCCCTAAAGGAAGGCGCTAACACGGTTCCCGGTTCTGGGCCTCTGCAGCACTGAGAGCCCCATTTGGCAGGCACAGCTTCTATCCCACGTCTGGAAGGGGGCAGATGCCTTTGGGTGGGCTCAAACCCCCAACCCTCTGGTCATTAGCCAAGTTTGCCAACTGGCTGTATTGCCCAGTGGCTCTGAGTAGGAAGAAAACTAAAAACCAAACTCACTGTGCCATAGAGGTCATTCCCGATAGGACAGGGTGGAACTGTCCAGGGGGGTTCTGAGACTGGGACTCTTATCCCCTTCCCCTTTTTACAGTTTTCTTGGCACATAATCCACATATCGTATCATTCAACCAATCATCTCAAGAAGAATTGTACAATCAGTACCACAATCAATCTTAGAATATTTTCTTTTATCCACCCCCCATGATTAAATCCCCTTTAATTGCTCCATCCCCCTCCTTCACTGTTTACTCCCGAAATCCCCTCACCCTCCCCATCCCTGCCCCTACCCCAATACCCCCTAGAAACCCTTGCCTCGGTTATTATGTCTATGTATCCACTCCTTCTGTGCTTCACAAACAGAAACAAGAATGAAATAAAGTGGTAAGGATAAAACAGTAATAATGTAAACATAAAAATATAAACATTGTATCTATGAAAGAAAAAGGCCACCATCAATATTTTAAAAGCCAGGGAAGAAATTTTTGTCATGGAACAAGAAAAGCAAGAGATCCTTGCATCTAGAAGCAATTCAGGTTGGGTCTAGAGGGAGGTCAACTGACCGAGCATCAAGTTGATCCAGCAGTCAGGATTACAGTGATCTATGTCTGATAGGAAGGCTGCTCCAGACTTTTGCCTGTGGCTCGAGGGGATCTGCCAGTGGCTTACTCTGACTAGATACTCCGTAGGTGGGTTTTGGGCTCCCCCTGTCCTCCTCAGTCTTCCACAAATTGGGCGTTCATAATTTTAACTCTGATTACTTTTTCCTTCATCATGTTTGGATTTTGTTATTGCCATCTTCGAATCACACAGCTGGTGCGCTTTTTCTGTGTGGCCTTAGCTAACTGGACTATAACTCTTATGGGAGTAGAAAGCCTCCCCCTTCTCACTTGAGTGGCTGGCTTCAAACCGCTGACCTTGCAGTTAGTAGCCCAATGTATGACCCTCTACACCACCAGGGTTCCAGGATGGAGGATGACGAAGACCCTGGGAAGAATCACACCAAGATTTATTCCCTCAGTAGAGTGGAGCATAGACATCTGCGACTAAAGAGAGGAAGAAGGGACTGGCTGGGGCATTAATGATAGTTGAATACCTACTTTGTGCCAGACCCATTCATCTTCCCCCATCACTGTCCACTGTCCCATTTTGTGGACAAGGAAATCAAGGCTGAGAATAGAAGTGAATTGTGCAGGCTCACACAAAGCAATGATAGGCAAAGCTTGGCTAGGCCGTCTAGGGGGCTGGCTGAAAGGCCTAAATGCAGGGGCTTTGGGAGCAGGAGGTGCACAGGGGGCAGGACAGCCGGGACATCAAGTTTGCCAGTCTTGGAAACAACTATGATGCCTCCCACGCGCCGGAAGGGAAGGGAGTCCTCCCCGCTCTGCCCTCTGCCTGGGCCTGAGTCCAGCTGGGCATGGACCCCTTGGCAGAGGGCAGGGCAGGCCAGGAATAACATTGGCCAGCAAGGAAACTGGCATTGTCTTAAGCCTCCTTCCCCCTCCACTACCCACTTTCTCGCCCTGCCCCTGGAGATCTCATCTCCTAAGACAGCCAGAAACTGGCCCCTCCACCCTCTGGAGGCACCGACCTTTCCCCATCCAGAAAGTGGGGTTAGCTGCCCCTCCCTCAGAATCAGAACAAGAGCTCTGCAGATGGGAACACTGGACTCAAGCCCAGATCCAGCGCTCACTGGCTCGGTGACCAAGAACAAGTTATTTAACCATTCGAAGCCTTAGTCTGCTCACCAGTAAAATGGGGTTGGTAACGCTTCCTCCCAAGCAACCTGATGAACATGAAGTATTTGGGCCTGTGGCTAAAACATAATGGACAATAAATACGAGCGCTTGTTAACACATCGTCAAGATGACCACTTCACTATTCTCGACGAGAAAAAAATATAAGAATTTTTTTTAAAGATCACTGCTTCATCTGTGTGCATCGATTGGCTCGCCTTGAGCCAACTCTCCTTCCCCACCCCTACTCTTGGGCTTGGTGTGAAAATCTCTGATGGAGGTTTGCAGTCTCCAAAATTGAGGTAGAGGTCCCCCCACCCCCCTTTGGTGCGCATCCACTCTGTTTTGATGAATACACCATCCATCCACCCACCCACCTACCCACCCGGCTTAGGCACTGGAGGCAGGCCTAGTGAGGTACAGAAATGAAGGCCGAAGGCCACGCCTGGGATCACTCACATCTGTGTCCCAGCAGAAACACAACATCTAGCACACAGTAAGTGCCCGATAAATGCTTGTTGGAAGAAACAAAATAACCCAGTAATTGAAAAGGGAGAAAGTCATTAAAAATGACTGAATCATCTGGGGAGCTGACCCCGCCCTGGCAGGTTGGGAATGTGCCCCACAACCGCCCACACACCCACTCTCCAGGAGTGCCATGTCCCTGACCGAGGACTTACTCCCCTAACTATGTCCCCATCTGGGCCAGCTCCTCTCCACCTCCCACCTCATCCCTACCACAATCCAAGGAGCTTGGATCTATGTAGACCCCGGGATCATCTTGGGTTGGCAAATGGCTCCTGGATTGTCTGCCTTCCCAAGCCTCTGTGGGTTCCCTGCTTCCCCATTCTCCTATCTGTTCCCCACCCACAGGGGCCACTATAGGAAGAAAGCCCAGCCCCAGGAGGCTTACATAATTCCAATTTGAACAAAAGGGCCCTTAGTCTCCAATTCCCACAGCGCTGGGTTCCTGCTGGAGGCCAATGGGAGCTTAGAACTTCCTGACTAGGAGGCAGGTGCCTCGCAGAACTGGGCCTGTCCCCTGCATCTCTGAACCATGGTGGCCCTGGGACCACCCTCCTCTCAATCGAGCCTACCCCACCCCCATCCCCAAGCACTCACCCCATCCCCCAACCAGCCCCTTGACTTTTTTTCATCCCTCTGAAAGCCCTTTGACTCTTGTCCCCATTGTGTGGCTCAAAAAGAAAGGTCACTTGCTCAAGGTCACATTAGAAAGCTAACGCAGCAAGACTGGAAAGGAGGCGCTCAACTCTAAGGCCCTGCTCTTCGGGCACAAGTAGGAGCAGCTCGGATGAAAGTATGAGTCCGTGGGTAGAATTACTCAGTCAGGAGCCCGCGGTACCCCTGTGCCCATCTCCACAATCCCCGAGCTGGGGGGGGGCAGGGGCAGGGCGGGCTGAGAGACGGAGGGAGAGGGAGAAAGGGAGGTGAAGCAGCTGCAGCTTCGGGAGAGCAGGGCAAATCCCCAAAGCACAAACAAATGTGCTCAGCCATGAGGTAACTGTTTACAGCGCGGAGGCCCTGTAACTCCTGCCAAATGCAGGCAGCAGCGGCGGCTGTCTGAGCCTCCTCCCTCAGCAGGCTGATCCGTGGGGCAGGGCTCCAGGCTCAGGGGACCTGGGGCCTGGTGTCAGGGCAATCGGGTCGCACCGTGTCCTCAGGGAGGGTGTGAAGGAGTGCTCCCTGGATGACATTCTGGGCTGTGTGGTAGAATCCTCCCAGAACTTCCGGAGGGTGGGGGAGGCCACCTCATGTTACAGATGAGACAGGATTTAAACCCAAGGCCACACTTGTTTCTAGAAAGGTGGTTGGGCCTCCCAGGGTGCACTGTGTTGCTGCTGCTGATGCTAGGCGCCTCAGAGCCCACTCTGATCCGACTCCTCATGGCCTCGGGTACTGAAGAAGGACATGCTGCGCAGTCCTTCGTCATCCCTATAACTGATGTGACGTCTGAGGCTCTGGTTGCAGCCACTGGGTCAGTCCATCTCGCCAAGGTCTTCCTCGTGTCCATAACTTACATCCCAGATCCCCAGAACCTGACCAGGAGCCAGTCACCAAGGAGTGGCCCGAGGCCTGGGGATCTGCATTGTGAACAAGCCCTCGGAGGTGATTCTTATCCACCTTGAGATGTACCATCGAGCCGGCCTGCCCATCGCACCCACCACATGCCCTCCAATGACCCTATAAATCTCCTCAACAGGGAACACAGTCTCACAGCCAGCACTTGCCCATTTGCTCGGTGGGCACTCCAGGCCAGACCTGGACCTTGTTCCTCTGACCCTCACAAGCAGGACAGGTAAGGGAGGAGTGATATCACTATTCCCACAGGGGGAAGTGGAGGCTGAGACATGAAGGAGCTTACCCAAGGCCACCCAGCAGGCAGGTGGCAGAGCAATTCTCTGCTCTGGCCCTACCCTCCTCCTGGCAGCTCAAGTCCCTGCTAAGGTTCGGAGGTCCTGCAAGCTGTGAGGGCCCCGCAGAATGAGAGAGACTGAGGGAACACCTGAGCCCCAGATTGGGTTTTATGGCCCCACACCAATAACCCATCTGCAAATCATCGGAGCTGCAAGAGCCCTGAATGATGAGCATGGTTTACAGGCCCCTTTTGACAAAGGGGTCATGAAGTCCTGAGGGGCAGTAAGCATGTGGGCGCCAGCAAAGACATCCACTTAGGCAGCCCCCAGACCTCTTCGCCCCACATGGGCCGGAAAGTTCTCCTAAGCAATGCCAAGGCAGTTAGGTATCTGGAGGCCCTGGAGCAGCCCCAGCACCCTGGATGGCATCAGCAGTGTCCAACCCAGGCTGGGACAGGGCTGTGGAGGAGCTCCAAGCTCCAGCTGCTGCAAGGGCGGGAGAGGAGGCGGGGAGGGAAGGGAGCAAGGCTGCTTCTGATTGGCCACTTCAAATCCCAACAAAAGAGGCACTTCCCTCCACCCAGACTCTGGAGAACTACCCGCCCCTGCAGCTGCTCTCCTCGGAGGCTCTGGCAGCCCAGTCGGCAACCAGCCTGCTCCTCGGGCCCAGCCTGCCTTCCACCCCTTCCTCATCTAAGTCAGACTTCTCTGTGACCCTCACTGAAATCCACCACTAGCCCCACACTAGGCTCAATCCAGCAGTCCCCAGCCATCAATCCCCACATTCCCCTCTCAGTCCAGTGCCTGCAATTGAGTATCTGCAATCATTAGTGGCCCGCTGGTTATGCCACTGCTGTTCAACAGGAATCATAGCTATGGTATTTCTTTGGGGTATCCCTGGGACCCCCCACATTACCAGTGAGGAGACTAAGACTACAGCAAGAGAGATGTTGTAACTTCACAAGGGGATACGGGATGTGAGCCTCAGGATTGTGGGGGTCCCACTCAGGCTTGGTGGCTCACTAGAGGACATCTCCAAGGGTCGGGGTCACCCCCTCGCTGGCTCACCTTGACATCCTGCTCCAGGCCGCGAATGAGCTCGCCATCCACCTGGCCAGTCTGGGCAGCGCGGAGGCTGCGGCGCTCAGCCTTGCGCAGCCGGTACTGCAGGATGCGGCAGGTCTTGCTGGCCTGGTCCAGCTGCTGCCGCAGCTCCTGCAGCTGGTACACGTCCTCCTCCATGTAGACATCCCGCATCTCCAGCATCTCCGCCCGAAGCTCCTCGATCTCATCCTGTGGAGGGGTGGGGGTGGTCAGGTAGCTGAAGAAAAGCCCACCAAAACCCCAACCCCCAGAATCTGTGGAGATGCTACTTCATGTAGACAAAAAGATTCTGCAGATGCGAGGCCGGACGCTGAGATGGGGAGATCATCCCGGGGGGCTCCATCTGAATCTTCGCAGCCCCGTGTGTCTTGGAGGACCGCTCCACAGGCTTTTTTTTTAGGAGGGTGTGCTGGGCCACTAACCACAAGGTCAGAAGTTAGAAAGTACCAGCCACTCTGCAGGAGAGAGATGAGGTTTCCTACTCCGTTAGTCTCAGAAACCCCCGGGGGGTAGTTCTGCCCTATAAGGTTGCTGTGCTTCGGAACTGGCTGGATGGCACTAAGGGGGTTTGTTTTCAGCGATCTTTTTTTGGAAGTAGGAAACCAGACCTTTCTTCCGGGGTGCTTGTGGGAGGACTAAAACTGGTTAGCAACTAAGTGCCCAACCGTCTTGGGCCATCCTGGGACTCCTTCATGTAATCACAGACCAGTGGGTGGTACTTAATGGGAAAAAGGGAAGCTGGTGAAAGTCAGAGGGGATGTGATCATGAAAGCCGAGGCTGGAGGGATGGGCACCAGCCAAAGAGCGTGGCTAGAACCCGGAAAAGACAAAGGAGCGGATGGATTCCCCCCACCCCACCCCTCAAGCATTCAGAGAGGAATGTAGTTCGGCTTAGATCTTGCTTTTAGAAAGAACAACTGAGTCATCAAGTGGGTGTCAGAGAGGGGTGGGCCAAGTGAGTGTTAGGTGAGTGGTCAGAGTAGGATGCGAGAACGGAGACAAGAACTGCAGTGCAGAGAGGCTGGGAGAACCACTCCCGGTGGAGGGGAAAAGACGAGCAAAGGCCATGCGGCAGGAACAAGCGTGGTGCATCCAGAGGCAGCAGCGGCCGGAGAGCCAAGGGAGCACGCTGAAGCTGGGGAAATGGACGGGGTCAGCCAGGCAGGGCCCGAAAAGCTGAGTAAGGAGTCTGGCTGTGAGTTTCTAGCGAGTGTCGGGGCTGACCTCACTTCCTCTGGGCAGCTTCTGTCCACTTCGGTCACCGGCTCCCTGATGTGCCTCGCTTCCTCTTTTTAAATAACGAGCGCATCTTTCTAGAATCTGTTTCCGAGGGAGACTGAGCTCACCGAGTGCCACTTTCCCTGCCACCGCCGCCACCAGGGTCCCTCACACCCAGGTGAGGTCTGGCACCCTGCAGGCTCCTCACGAGTATTAACCGGACAACTGAACACATGTCTTGTGAGGCGAAAGACAACGAACAGGATGCACTGTGTGAACCAAGCGTCCGCCACTAAACTGTGAGGGGGCAAGCGGACAGCCCCAAAGACAGAAAGCGTGTCATCATCGCTTCGTCCATTCTACAGATGTGAAAACTGAGTCACACCGGGGGGAAAATATTACCCACTCTCAGAGGGAGTGAACGGATTCGACAAGATTATGCACTAAAAAGGAAACTGAGTCAAGGCACCCCAGGACAATGCTGGTGGGAGGAGAGGCTGGGCCCAAGAAGCAAAAGGGGCTGTTGTCTGTGTGCCTCCCTGGGGGAGGCGACCTCAATCTCGTCCCCCACCAACAATGGGGATAGAGGCCTGGGAAGGGGGAACTCTTACTCCACTTCACGTTTCCCTCACCCAGTTCTCAGCAATATGAAGGCTGATGGAGACTTTTACGTCTAATGGATGGGCAGACGCCTTGGGTTACTCGTATTTTTCAAAAGGTCTGAACTTGAGGAGGGAGGACAGAGGGGACAACTATTTGTTTTTTCAGCCCCGACAGACACTGTCCCGGCATCAGCTGAAGGATCTAATCCCCATTTGCCGCCGCAGCCCACATCCTGGGGGAGGATCTGGCCATTAGCAATCCTGCCTGTGCCAGGTGCAGGGGCAGTCACCTCACCAATGCCCAAACCCCACCCAAATCCACACAGACTCACCAGCCCACCACCATGCCCAGTGGACAGAACCGGGGTGGGAAAAAGAGGAAGTGGGGCAGTGGAGGCTCACACCATCTACAGAAATGGGGAAGTGAGGGAGTTTCGTTTTAGCTGCAGATTGAAGAAGCATGCGTGAAACACCACTCAGGAAGCGTGGTGCCAGATCAGAGCTTCACCAGCCTCCAGAGGGGCCTGCGTTCAAATCCTAGCCAGGCCACTTCCTAGCACCTTACTTACTCTCTTCTGTGACGCTGACGGGACCCGGTGATAGGGAGGAAGTGAGGGTCTAAGCCCGTGGTTCTCAACCTTCCTAATGCTGCGACCCTTTAACACAGTTCCTCATGTTGCTGTGACCCCCCCAACCACCATAACATGATTTCCGTTGCTCCTTCATAACTGTAGTTTGGCTACTGTCATGAATTGTCATGTAAATAGCTGATAGGCAAGATGTATTTCAATTGTTACAAGTTGAACATAATGAAAGCATAGTGATTCATCACAAAACAATATGTAATTACATCTTGTGAAATATTTATTTCTAATGACAAATAAATGAAATTTTGTCGTGTAGCATGGGTAACAGTCTTCACGCCGGGTACTTGTATGTGGGCGTATCTGCATGTGGGTAGACCCGCCTGGAGACGGATAGAGGAGTGGTGTCCTCGGTTCCTAAGACCATCGGAAATATGTCTTCCGATGGTCTTAGGTGACCCCTGTGAAAGGGTCATTCTACCCCAACGTTGAGAACCGCTGGTCTAAGTGAATCCTAAGCTCAAGGGACAGTGTAGGGGCTGCCCACGCTCCCAGTGCATGGATACATTAACATATCAATGACATTTAGATCACTGGAGGTGATGCCCCTCCACATTGGATCACACTGGAATACTGTGGTCATTTTTAAGAGTTTTTAAATATTTTTTATTATGATGGTGGGTATTCATGTATCTATCTACCGCCAATTTAGTATTTTTTACAAGTACAATTCGGCGGCACTAATTATGCTCATCATGCTGTGTAACTGCCGCTACTGTATGTTCCCAAATTTTTCCATCATCCCTAACAGGAGCTCAAAACTCAGTCATCAAGCCGATCAAGACTCCTACTGACCCAACAGGCCTGGGTAGAATCGTCCCGTTGGAGCTTCGTGGCTCTGAACCTGGCCGGGTACAGAACGCCTCCTCTTCCTCCTGCAGCATGGCTGGAGACTCCGAACAGGTGACCTTATGAGCTAGCAGTCCAATGCAAAGCCCACTACACCACCTGGCTCCTGAGCAAAAAGTTCAGTGCCCCCAAACAGTAAGTCCTTCGGTTCTTCTTCTCCCTCGGTATCTACTAATAGTCATTGTTCCGTCTGCATCACGTGAGATCACAGAGTGTCTGTCCTTCTGTGACTGGCTGCGTTCACTCCGCATGTTGTCTAGGTTCATGCGTGATCTAGCATGTATCGGGACTTCACTGCTCTTCATGACAGTAATATTCCACTGTCTGTCTGTAGGCTATTCCTTTTACTGATACTTCTATTGGTGGGCACTTAGTTTGTTTGTACTTTTGCCTATTGTGAATACAGCTGCAATAAACATTGGTGTACATGTTGTGTGTGTGTCTGTGTGTATCATCCCAATTTCAATTATTCCGAGTGTATAAACCTACAGTGGAATTTCTAGATATGTTCATTCTGCTTCACTTCTTGTTTGGTTGTTAAACCTTTTGAGGAAACTCCCAATTGTTTAGAAACCACGTGTTTCTTCTAAACTTTCAAATGACTAATTTTTCTACTTATGAAAGTAAAACACCACCACAGAGGCAGTTTGAAAATAGAGAAAAACATTAATCATGCCTAATACCTCCACCTGGTCTTGAACCACTGTTAATTTTCTAGTCCAATGGTCCTCAGAATGTGCTCCTTGGACCAGTAGTATCGGCCTCCCTTAGGAGCTTAGAAACACATTGTGGCCCCACCCCAGACCTGACTGAATTAAAAGCTCTGGGGGATGATGCTGGGGAAAGCCTGGGGACCTCTGCTTGAGGATGTTTCCTCCCAGTCTTTTCCCCCCAAAATGGGCAGGTGTCCTGCCTCTCAGCACAAGTGCCCCTGCTTGGGCCTGACACAAGGCAGACTCCATTGGTATCTATTGAGTAAACGAATGAATGAATGATTCTCTCCCTTGAACTGCCGTCTCCCCAGGCCCCGACCTTTATCACAGCCTACTTCTGAAAATGCAAGAGGGTGGTACTTTCGTGCCAGTTCCATCTCTCCATGGTGACCAATGGGGCCTTGGTCTTTTGGTGGGGGTGGGCGTGGGGGTGGGGGGTTGTCCCAGCTGCAAGCAGAATTCGAGTGAGTCCCTCCTGGCACGGCCCCACGTGAGCGGGCGAGAGGACAAAGGCCGGTTTGTGCCCCTCATGGGCTGAGGCTGCTGGGCTGCGTGCAGCGGAGGCCGGGTATGCAGGACTTAGGGACTTGGGTGGGAGCGGGAAAGGGGCACAAAAGTGGGCTAGGCCCCTCTTTATTTAGCCCAGAGGTACTTAGATCCACTGGGATCCACTGGGACGCCTTAGTCCTGCGGTCCTAGCCCCTGCCCCCAGGAAGTGTGTATTTTAGCAAGCTCTCCAGAGGCAGGGGAAGGACAGTGGGGAGGGGAGGGTGGAGTGGGGATGTGCGGCAAAGAGAACTCAGTTCCAGAAGGGCACCGTGACGACCCCTACCTGTGTAGAATGGGGAAAGGGTGCCAAACTCCCACTGGACAGAGAATAAGCCTGCCGCGGGGGTCCTACAACAACATCTGGGGAAACCCTAAAACCCAACCTCCACCCAGACTCAGGCATCCCCCAGCCTCTGAGTAGATTCCAAGTCACAGCGACCCTAGAGGGCAGAGTAGGAATCCTCCAGAGGGGTTTACCAGACTGGGAATATTTGTGGAAGCTCTGTCTTTCTCCTCTCGCAGCTGGTAGATTTGGGGTTAGCAGCCCAATGCTTCACTCCCTGCCCCACCAGAGGGCTTCCCATCCACAGACAGAAACCCAAGGCAAACTCACTGGCACAGAGTCACTTCCGATCTCAGCCACCCTCTGAGACAGGGCAGCACTGGCCCTGTGGGTTTCTAAGGCTGTCACTTCCTAAGGGGGCAGAAAGCTCACCCTTCTCTGGAAGGAGCAGCTGGTGGTCACCAGAAGCTGACCACCAGCGGGTCGCAGCCCACCACGGTCCCCACGCTGCCAGCAGTGCTCCTTACGCCCAGGCAGGGAGGGTGAAGGCACAGCAAACCCCAAACACCCATCATTCCTCCACCTAGTCCTCAATACTTTGGTCCAGCAGTTCTAAGCTGCTCTCAGGGCCTACACGGCCCCATGTCAGAAAGGGCAGGTCCAAAGAAGCTGGGCAAAGACGCCCCCCCTAGATGGGGGGGGCTGCATGTCCCCACACCCAACCCCTCTGGACATCTCTTTGAGGTAACCTCTCTTGTCTGAAGCTGATCTTGAAATGTAACCTGACTAGTCAAGTAGGGCTGAGAGTGGCAGAGGGGGGGTGGGGGGATCAGGGGACAGGAACAAGGTGGTCGCCCTTCTCCTTTATAGAAAATGTTTGCATTGCTCAGGTAAGCCATTTGATGGAGGAAAAAATGTACAAGCAGATGTTTACTCTTTTCCACTGGTTGCCACTGGCTTCTCCATCAGGCCCAAGCCCATCTCCGGGACCCGAGGCAGCCCCTGTCCCTCCTGTCCTGCCCTGCACCCGAAGCAGCCCCTGTCCCTCCTGTCCTGCCCTGCACCCGAGACAGCCCCTGTCCCTCCTACTGTCCTGCCCGGGACCAGAGGCAGCCCCTGTCCCTCCTACTGTCCTACCTGGGACCCGAGGTAGCCCCTGTCCCTCCTGTCCTGCCCCTGCCCTTGGCATCCTCTGCCCTCCAGCCTCCAGACATACCAAAGTTGAAACCTGGCCGCCACTCACTGCCGTGGGCAGTGGTGGTTCCGTGGTAGCATTCTCACCTCCCATTCGGGAGATCCGGGTTCAATTCCTAGCCACCCCCTCACCTCGTGGGCGGCAGCCATCCATCCGTCGGCGGAGCGGAGTGCGTCACTATGATGCCGAACAAAGTTCAATGGAGCTTCCAGACCAACGTCGACTAGGAGGGAAGGCCTGGCACTCTACTTCCAAAATTCTGCTCATGAAAACCCAACTGGATCACAATGGTGACACAGATTCTGGGGGTGGCGAGGGATCAGGCAGCGGTTCCTGCTGCGCTGTGCCCAGGGCAGCCTTGCACTGGGGCCAACAGCTCAGCAGCAGCTCACCACCACCACTATGGGAAGATGATGATGACCAAGCTCTTTATGGGCATTAGAAGTCCCGGGGACACAGTGGTGAAGCACTCAGCTACTAACCAAAAGGTTGGCAGTTCGAACCCACCAACCACTATGGGAGAAAGCTGTGGCAGTCTGCTTCCATAAAGAGCTAGAGCCTTAGAAACCATCTGGGTGGCAGTTCTACCATGTCCTATAGGGCTGATATTAAGTTGCAATGGGTTCGAGGGCCATGGGTTTGGTTTTTATGGGCTGTAGGTGCAATTATTCCCTGAGTCCGAATCAACTCGACAGCTACCTGCTACATGCATTATTGGTTGAGAGCTGAATCCTCTTACCAACCCCCTGGAAGCAATGAAAAGGTTCCTGCTTGACAGGTGAGGACCCTCCAGCTCAGACACCTCCCAGAGGGGCTCAAGCAAGAGAGGAGGGACAGGAATCCACCTCCACCTTTGAGCAGGCTATTCCTCTGCTAGGACAGCCTTTCCTGGGCTAACCCATCCATCCAGAACATTCCCCCCTTCCCTCATCTGAGCCCTGCAATGCCTTGTGTCAACAGATTTGGGGCTTTCACGTCTATCATCTTCCCAAGAGCAGACAGGCTGAATCTGACTGGTGCCTGGTCCCCTGCACTGTCCCGGGGGCTGGCAAACAGAGCAGGCTCACTCTCGGGGGCTGGCTGGGTGAACACATGACAGTCTGAGTACAGCTCCTGGCCTGCCCAACCTCTCTCCACTGTCCAGGGTGGTCTGGCCATCCTGTTCTCAGCTCCACGTTGGTTGCAAGGAGTCACGGAGAGTCTGTGAAACTCCCGGCAGGTCTCTCAGGCCGCTGCAGGAAATGGGTAGGGCCTATCCACCTAGGGACCCTCCTGCCCAGCTACCCCACTCCCTGCCCACAAAGGGCATCTCTGTCCCCAGCAACCCCCGAGGTCAGCCTGCAGGAAGCTGCCTCTCAGAAACACACTAGCTCTCTGGGAGGAATCGGTTCCCAAGAATCCCAGAGGAATTGGCCAGGAAGAGTCTCTGGGGCCAGAGGGCCAAACATGAGCTCACACTGTTGCTAATAATAGGGAGAGCTCGCAGGCCAGCACAGGGCTTCACAGTTTACAGAGACATTCCATCCGAGTCGCCTCATGGATCCTCACAGGAATGCCACGGGTTGGCAGGTTAAGAATCTCGGTCCTTGTACAGACAAAAGGGCCCGAGAAAAGCACAGGAAGGTAGGCTGTACCCAAGACTCGAGTCTGGGACTCCAGGGTCCCCTTCCTCTGGACCAGGATTCAGGGAGTCGATGAAGTTGGGGAAATGACACCTTTGTTTTCACTACCCTCTAACTAAAAGGTAGCATCTCCTCCCATTTTGGACCACTGCAACCAAGCAGGGCTGTATCAGCAGTCCCTGTAATTCTGTCATCATCAGAAACCACAGATATCTTCCTGTCACCTGACAGAAGGGCCAAAATATTGGCCGCACTCAGCCGTAGTTTGAAAGGACAGTAAATGCACCTGCCACCAGAGCTTCTCTGAGTTTATAAACATATACAATGTGTCGCCATTTAAAATATGCATATATAGTTTGATAAATATATCTCAATATATTGGTGCTCCTTCATATTTCATCTTAAAGCCCCACACCAAATCCATTACCACCCAACTTCTAGTGACCCTACAAGACACAGCAGAACTGCCCCCGTAGGGTTTCCAAAGCTGTAAATCTTTACAGAACCATACTGCCTCATCTGTCTCCCACAGAGCAGCTAGTGGGGTCGAACTGCCCAGTGCTCCATGAGCAGCCAAGCGCTTAAACACTGCACCATCACGGGGTCTCCACCTTCAAAACTTAAAAACATCACTCTGAGGATTCTTCTCAGCAGACGGCCTAGAGGGGGCCATGGCACAGGTGAGCTGGAACCCCTGTTCTCGACGGTCCCACCGGTGGAGTCTGAGTCTCCTTCTCTACCACCAGGGCAGAAAGATGGAAGAGTGGAGCTTGGCCTTCAAAGCCAATCAAAATGCTTTAAGAACAAGTGCTTTCGGTGAGAAGCCTACACTACTGTAAGATCTTTGCGCAACGGGAACCGAGGGCGCGGTTCAGATTTGGGAGCCACTGGATCTTTGCATGGCAGCCTGGACACATGGGTGAGAGAGTAGGGTGTGTGGGAGGAGATGGCGAGAGGGCCTCCTTGACCTGTGGGGCTGGGGCTGAAAATACTACGGCAATGGGTGGCTTCAATCCAGCCCCCCAGCTGACCTGAGGCCAGAGGGGACAGGGAGGGAACCAAGAGGACACAGGCTGTCAAAAAGCCAGAGAAGGGCGGTTACCTCTTAGCAGTCACCAAGGAGCCCACTGGCCACGCCTAACTCAAGTCATCCTCCATAGTGCCAGGGTGCGCTAGGGCATTCCTGTTCACCCAGCATCCACGGAGAACCCCGACACGGGGCCTGTAGACGATGCTAGAAACTCTGGATATGCCAAGGCTGAGTCAGGAGCAGAGAGCCAGCGTCAGCCCACTCAGCTCCCAGAGAGGCTGCATGGACTGAGCCGCCTTTTACTCTGTCTCCCACCCCTTTGCCACTACACATCTAAATCCCCTCTCCTCCAACACACCTCCATGCTGGCCCCAGGACATGCCCCTTTTGTCTGAACACTTAATGAGTATCTAAGGTGGGTCAGAGAGCCCTGGTGGTTATACGCTGGGCTGTGCTATCCCCAAGGTGGGAAGTTCAAAACCACTAGCTGCTCCATGGGAGAAAGATGACACCTTCGACTCCCGCAGAGAGGTCAAGTCTTGGAAACCCACAGGGGCAGCTCTACCCTGTCCTGCAGGATCGCCAGGAGTCAGGCTCGACTCAATAGCAGTGAGTGAGGTGGGTCAGGCTCTGTCACTAAATTAGTAGATCCAATCCTCATGAGGAGCCCTGGTGGCACAGGAAGGAGGTGATGAGGAGGGCTACTACGAACCGAAAGGTCCGAAGCTTGAAACCACCAGTTGAAACCACACTCTTTGGGAGAAGGATGAGGCTGTCTACTCCTGCAAAGAGTTCCCGTCTCGGAGGGTCACGGGGGCAGTGCTGCTCTGCAAAGAGTTCCCGTCTCGGAGGGCCACGGGGGCAGTGCTGCTCTGCAAAGAGTTCCCATCTCGGAGAGCCACAGGGGCAGTGCTGCTCTGTCCTCTAGGGTTGCTATGAGTTGGAATCAACCTGGTGGCAGTGACTTTTCCGCTTAATCCTTGAGACTGCGACTATGCTCTGTACTAGTGTGTTCCCCACTCAGCTCAGGAAGGTGTTTAACCACATCTGTCCCTCACTTAAAACCTTCCAATCATCACTCAAACCTGGAAACCATCCGGTTGGTCTTCCGCAGGTGTGAAGATGTGGCACACCGTCTAATGGAAGACTACTGGACAACAAGAAAAGGCCTGTGGATGGATCTCAGGTGCATCGTGCAAAGTGAAGTCAAGACTCAACAGGTTACCTACCACTGAGTCCACTTCTAGGGCATTCTGGAAAAGGCCAAAGTCAAGATTAGTGGTTGTCCAGGGCTGCAGGAAGAAGGAGGACTCAGACTACAAAGGAGCCCAGGAGAAAGTGTTTTAGAAACAGAGTGGTGACAGCTGCACAGCACGGGGACGAAGGAATGGCTCTGAATGGCACACTTAGAAACGGTGGGTTAAAATAGCAAATTTTATATCAGACATCGTTTACAACAATAAACATTTTTCCCCCCAAAGGGAAGAGGAGTGTTATGAATTGAAATGTGTCTCCCTGAAAAACCTGTGGTGCAAACCCTAAGCCTGAACTTGATCTTAGGAGCCAAAAGGCCGAGAAGCAATCAACCCTAACCCGGACACCTGCAGTTACAGCCCAACAAAGGGCTTTTCTTTGTTGGCCAGACAGTATCAGTAGGGTGTGCCTCAAATCAATCTCTTTCAAGATAGGAAAGTGAAGAGTAAGCAATGAGCACAAATGGAGGGGAAGATAAATATCATAGCAGGGGGACCCAGGAACGGAAGTTCATGAAGACCAGGGGCCTCCCAGACAGCAGACAGAGCGTGCACGTGGGAGCCTTGCCCTGGAGCCGGGGCCCAACTTTGGACTTCTAAACGCCTAAGGGTAAGAAAGCAAGTTCCCGTGTGTTCCAGCTAGCCACCTGCAGTGTAGCCACACTAGGGACAGAGACAGGCGGGCACAGGGAAACAGTTTTGGTGACAGGACTGTTCTAGATCTGACTGGTGGTGGTTACCTAATAATACGCACGTGTCAAAATTCCCTTTACCATACCTCAGCGCATGACAAGACACAATCTCCACCTTTCTATCACACTCAAAATAAATCCCCATACCTGTCCCCTGCCCACCTCTCCTCTTCCACTCTCTCCACTAATCCCCTCTTGAGTCTTCTCTCAACTCCCAAGACACCACGCCTGCCCCACCACTGTGCCTTTGCAATGCCATCTCCTCCCCCTGGATTTCCCTGTTCTCCATTTCAACACTGCTGGCTTCTACCCCTACTCTAACCCAAACCCAAACTCAACACCAAACTCAACTGCCATGGATCAAACCCACCAGCCATGCCGAGGAAGAAAAGTGAAGCTTTCTACTCCCAAACCTATGTACAGCTTTGCATACCCACAGGGCAGTTCTACTCTGTCCTACAGGGTTGCTGTCTCTTGCTCAAAGTCTCCACCAAAATGCCATCTCCCTAGAGAAGCCCTCCAGACCCCTGTTGACAGCGTTACTGTCCCTCTTTGCCTTTCCTTGCTTTCTCAGCACACATCCCCAGGTTGACTTAGTTTTCTAGGGCTGATAGGACAACGTACCATACAGCGGTGGCTTCTGAGAACAGAAATCTGGAGGCAAGGAGTCCAAATCAAAGTGTTGGCAAGGTGGTTTCTTCCAAGGGCTCAGAGCAACCGTCTGGTCTAGGTCTCTCTCCCTAGTTTCTGTGATGACTGGCAACCCTTGCCATCCAGGCTCCACCGCCATCTTTTGCATAGCACATGACGTTCTGACGGGTGCTTTCATAGGGCATCACACAGAGTAGCAGTGTAAAAGGAAGACACGCACACAGACAAAGATGGATTGACAACGGTGCCAACTGTTCACAACACTGTGAAGATGATGGCACAGGCCCTGGCAGGGCTCCAGTCTGTTGTCTGTAAGTCCTCCCCTCAAGGGCACCCAAAGATGACAACTCAAACTAGATTAAGGCCCAATCTACATCCTTATGACCTCGCGATGTTAGCTTGCTCATTTAACTGATGACACCTTCAAAGTCTCGTAGCCCTAGTTCCAAACAAGGTCATGCTCACAGGTACCAGGGGTTAAGCCCTCAAACCAAACCCACTGCTAGTTAGGTGAATCTGACTCATCATGGACCCTCAAGGGTAGAAGAGAACCACTCCACAGGGTTGCCAAGGCTGTAAATGTTGGTGGAGGGCGACTGCCACGCTTTTCTCCCACTGAGTAGCTGATGGGTTTGAACTGCTAACCTTTCAGTTAGCAGCTAAGTGCTGAACCATTGTGCTAGCCGGTCTCCTCTTGAGGAGTAAGGACTTCAATATCTTTGGCGGGGGATGGGAGGTAGGGGGCGGGGAACACAGCTCAATCTATAACCCAGGCTCATGTGTGTAATTTGTATGTCTGATTCTTGGGTCAAGTGGACTCTGGCTCTCGAGAGTAAGCTTCAGGAGGGCAGCCCTCAGCCTGGTGCCACCACACCAGGTGCCAGGCACACCCAGCAATGGCTCAGTAAACGGCTGCTGAACGAACAGCTGGGTCCTACGAGCGGAAGGATCAGAAGCCCCACTTGGATCTATGCTGCGGAAATGCACATCGCGCTCCGAGGCCCATGTCGGCACCTCATTCTCTGACTCTGCGACGTCAATGCCCATGACCACTTTGGAGCCCCGCGAGTGGTCCTTAAATCCCTGTCCACCCACCCCAGGCCACGGTCCGGCCATATTCCAAACACAGGTCTGACCAGCCAATGGCCACGATGACCCAGGAAGGGCAGAGCTGAGCCTGGGGACCCAGAGCCTCCACTCTCCAGGGCAGCAACCACTCCACAGAGCAGCAGGAGCCTCCGCCCGACCTTCCTCCTCCCCACCGCCCCGGCCACCCTGGTTCCTCCCTCGGGCGCAGGCCCAGGCCTGCCCATCTGCCACCCTGGCTCAGAAGCGCTTCTCCTCTCTCTTCCTGGCTCTGTCCTGCAGCCCCAGAAGGGCTGGCCTGTAGTGACCAGAGGGTTGGCATGTCAGCCCCTCCTGAGAGGCCAGGGAAGCCATCTGTTTTCCCTTCTGTCCATCTCCCGGGGGTCTGTCAAGGCTCTGGATGAGATCATTGCACCTGGGTCCCCCAAAAGAACTGGAGGCTCTGCAGAACCCCCTTCTCCGCCCAGATCAAGTGAACACATTCTGGGTAAAGTGGAGGGGAGAGGGGACCCAGCGCCTCTGTCCCTTCATGAGAGAAACACACAGAGGGCCAGGGTCTCCAGAGGGCTTCCCGGCCAGCGCTCAATCCAACTCAGCCACCCCGGCTGGAAAGCCGGGATTTAGTTTGGGGGGAGGCAGGGTCACAGGCCAGACCAGGAGGTCACACCAGGCATCACCGTGCCACAGCCATGCCAGCTGCCACAGAGGCTGTCTGCTTCTGGTGACCACCTGGTCTCGAGTCTCTGGTTGGGAACGAGGAAAGATCAGGGCCGCGGACTTGCCTCTTCGACATGACGAAATCACAACAGCCAAGCTGCTCCCGAGAGCTCACCCGGTGCCAGGCACATGCCAGGCAGTGTGCGTCACCCTCCGTATCCCCGAGCAACCTGAGGTCAGAGAAGTCAAGAATACTGCCCGAGGTCACATGCTCCACAGGACAGCCCAGTTTGAGCTCCTGCGAACTACACTCAATGGGACTTCTTCAATGGGACAGAGCCAGCACAGAAAGAGCTAACATTTTAAGAGGGCTTCCTGCCGACCAGGGAGTCCCTGGTGGGGTGGAGGGTTTAACACTGCTCTGCTGCGGACTGAAAGGTTGGAGGTGTGAGACCACCTAGAGGTGCCTTGGAAGAAAGGTCTGGTGATCAACTTCTGAACAATCAGCCACTGGAAAACCCCATGGGGGCCAGTTCTCCTCTGACACAGGAGTTGCCCTGAGCCAGAATTGACTCGAGGGTGCTGGTTTGCTGTGTGCCAGACGCCAGGCTGAAAAAGCAAACCCAGGGCTGTCAGTCAACCTTGACTCATGGCAACCTAGAAGACAGAGAGAACTGCCCTGGAGGGTTTCCATAAGCAGACTGCCACATCTCCCTGCTGGTGGGCTCAAACCGCCAGCCCTGAGGTCAGCAGCCAAATGCTTGGACGCCTCCAGACACCAGGCTCCAAACGGAACATCTAGTATCTCAGGCTACATGACAGTCCTTTGGGAGCCAGTCCGATCCTGACTGCCATATTACAGAAAGGACTACACGGCACTGACAGGCACCCACTTTGAGCAGCATCTCCCCCCTCAGGATTGACCCCTAATTGCTCACAGATGAGGACACCCTAGCTCAGGAAGATGAAGGCCCCAGGGCTAGTCAAAAATGAGCCCCCAGGGGCTCCGTCTATCTAGGCCTGAGAGGGGGTGCGTGTCACACACATGAACATATCTGTCTGTCCGTCCATCGGTGTTGAGGGGATACCTTAAAACCACTGCCTCCCCCCGACCCCGGCAGCCCCAAGGCCAGGCTACTTGTCACGGACAATTCCAGGCCCCAGGCCAAGGCCTCCTTGACCAAGCAGACTTCCGCCCTCCGCTCTTGCACCTCTAGGAGGGGCTGCAGGGGCACAGCACTCCCAGCAGATCTGCCTGACAGCCGCGTCCGTCGGGTTCTTTCTGGGGGAACAGGAAGGAAGGCAGCTTTGGGAATCTGGGTATGTTTTAAAACATGCCCACGTGACCACTGGGCTGCAGCCAAAGTGCTGACCAGGGAGAGAGCAGGGCTCTGAAATCTTTAGAGGGGGCACACGAGAAGCCCAGAATGGCTCAGGGTGGGGACACCCTAGCGCAGTGGTTCTCAACCTTCCTCATGTCGCGACCCTTTATGCAGTTCCTCCTGTTGTGGTGACACCCCCCCAACCATAAAGTTATTTTCGTTGCTACTTCATCACTGTCATTTTGCTACTGTTTTGAATTGGGCGGCCCCTGTGAAAGGGTCATTCGACCCCCAAAGGGGTCAGGTTGGGAACCGCGGCCCTAGCACTTCACACAGCTGACTCTGCTCGTCTCGTCCCCCTGCCCAACACTCCAGAAAGAACCACAGGCGCCAGGCCTTCTGTCTCTTGCCACACACAGACTGGCAAGCGCCTTAAAGTCCTGGGCCTCGGTTCACCTCTGTGTAAAAGGAGGGGCTACGTCCTGCCCTACTGAGGGCTGGGCTGAGCAGCGATGGGTGGAGGGGAGGGCTCCGCAGCGCTGTGCAGGTTCCCGCAGTCCCCGTGCTGAGCGCCTTCTCAGCACCCAGCCTTGCCAAGGCGACAGCAAGGCCCTGCTCTCCCACCGAACACGCAGAGCACCAGACAGGAAACCACGACCCATTTGGATCATCTAATTTCCGTTGAGGTAAATGCCCCCAGAGCCCAAATAAGAGTGCGTCTGCCCTGGAGGAGGGAGGTGCTGGAGCTGAGCCAGAGGTGGAGGCTGGGCAGGGGCAGGGGCAGAGGTGCCAAGGCCCTGAGGGGTGAAGAGCACAGGGTATGCTGAGAAAGCAACCGGCTCAGGCCTGAGATGTGCCAAGCAGGCTGGGAGCTTGGGTGGGGCCCGGGTGAGGTGAGGCCAGGAGCCAGGACCACACAAGCCCTGGGCGGGGCAGAGAAAGGAGTGGGATGGGAGGGGCTGGCTGGTGCAACAGATGATGGCCCAGAAGACCAAAGGAAGTGGGGGTGGACCGGGCAGAAGAACCAGAGTGAAGGTTTTTCAGCTGGGTCAGCCCAGCTGTCCAGTTGCCAGACAGATTCCATCCACAGCAATCCTGTGGGACAGACGCAAAGGGTCTCCCAGGTTGAAGTCTTTACCGGAGCAGCTCACTACTTCTTTTCTCCCAGGGAGCCACTGGGAGGGTCTGAATCGTCAACCTTGGGGTTCGCAACTAAGCTCTTCCCCACCACCACCACCACCACCACCACACACACACTGGAAGGTGCGTTTCTCTATGTGGCCTTGGCAATGCAGGATTATTCAGGAAAAGGAGCCTCCAAAGTTGGTCCTCTGTTAGCAAAGGAATGCCACCAGGTTACTAAGTGTGGAGGACAATGGCTTGGGCCAGTTGGGGAAGCGTGATGAGGGCATGGCGGGGAGTGGGGTGTATCAACCATGCAATTCTGTTCCATCCATCCCTCCAAGTTCCCCATTCAGGGCCAGTACTTTGGAAGCACAGACGTTGTCAGAGGCAGGTTCAGCCCTTGCTGTCTAGGGACCAGGGCTCATGGGGAGGCAGATCTGAGGCTGGTGACCACTAAGTCGACTGACATCTGCTGAGTCCTTCCTATGGGCCAGGCCCTGGCTACTCCGCTCACACAGACACTTCCTAGCTCATCCTCACAGCAACCCAGGAGGCAGGCACTGCCAGCTCCCCGTTTTACAGATGAGAGGAAACGGAGGCTCATCAAGGAAAAGGCACCGTCAGCATTCAAGCCCCTGTCTCCCTGGCTCTGGAACCCAGTGTTCCCACCTTCTCTGACTGCCTGCCATTCTTCAGGGAGACTAGTGCTCTGCCTTTAAGAATGGAGATGCAGTGCTGACCCATGGCTAACAGGGAAGACCAGGGTCCGCCTGGCCCAGGACACGACAAGCTCTCCCCACCCCCAACTCCAAGCTCCTTCCAGCAGCAGAGGGCAGGGGATAATATGATCTCAAATGAGATAATACATGAGGGGCATTTGGGGCAATGACCTTAAAAATAACTGCTGGTCAGATCCCTGCCTCCAAGCTGAGCTCAGCTCCCTCCCTAGGCTGAATGAACACCGGGGGTGGGAGGTAGGGTGTCCTTCTGCAGGCAAGGAATTAATTAACACTCCCATTTATAGGAGGGAAACTGAGGCTTGATAAGGGTACCTGTCCGAGGTCAGGTACAGGCAGGGTTGACAATGGGACAACTGACCCCAGACCTGACCCCAAAGGTGAAAACCATCCATGAGTCCACACAGCCTTCTTCGCTCCCTCCCAGGGTCCAGGCCAGGCTGAGCTGCAGGTTCACAGAAGGGGGCAGAGCCTAGTCTGGCTCTCAATCAGTAAGCTCCCCTTCCAGTAGGAGGTCCATGGTGCCTTGGCTTGGCATTCAATCCCCTTCCCATGTAAGTCCCACCCGCCTTCACAGCCACCTTCATTCCCTCCAGTTCTGCTTCCAAGCTTGCAGTCGGCCTCCAGGTCCTGACGTCTGCTTTCCATTCAGTTCCTGAGCACCCGATGCATGCCATGCCCGGCCCCAGGAGCTGGCCCACAAACAGGGGATCCAGGCTAATGTCTCCTCCTCTGGGTGCCCACAGCAGCTCCAGCTCCTCTCCTGGCACCCTTCAGGGATAGGAGTGGCATGGCCCCCTCCGCCCCCAGCAGAGGGGGAGGGAGGGAAGGAAAGAGGAGGAGAGGGCAAGCAGGAAATTCAGAGGTGATTAGAAGGGAGTTGCCCGGGGCAGTGTTTCTCCTGTGGGCAGCTCTGACAATCACTCCATTTCACTCAGTCCCACTGGGCCCAGGCCCAAGTTCTGGGCACCAGGACCCTGAGGGCCTGCTATGCAGTTTCTCCTGACTTGGTGACCTGCCAGCCTCCTCTCTACCTACCACCCAGCTCCAGTCCGGCCCCTGGGACCCCCAGATCCAAGAGGCTGGAAAACCAGGCCTCAGCCACACAGATGGCTCTTTGCAATAGCCTATGGAGACAAAGCACGGACAGAGGTTAAACACGGGGAGTCTGTACTCGTTCGCTCCAGAGAGATATGAACCAGGATTTCCTGCTTCTGTGCGGGTGAAACGTTAGTCAGGATGTGTGTCTGTGTGCATGTTGACGCAAACTGATTTGTGGGTCTCCGACTCCTACCTGCCCCATGCACATGTGGTCTGCACCTGTGTTTCTGAGGGTGTCTCTTGGGTAGGTGTCCAGGAGTCTCTGCTCTCTTTGGGGAAGAGGCAGTGGGGTACCGGGGTGATGAGTGGTCCACACGCACCAAGAAGGGTGCGTCTGTAGATGGCGTGGGAAGCATCGCACGTGTAGGACAAAGCGGCGTGGGTCTGCGTGCACGCCTGCCTGCACAGGGAGGTGCACTTCTGATACTCTGAGGGTGGCCCCGGGCTGTGTGCCCATCTGAGTCTGTGTGGGGATGTCAGATGAGTGTGTGAGGGTGTCTCTGAGCACGGGTTGCCTAGGTGGCGTGACTCACTGTTGGGTCTATCCAGCAGTTCATGGGTGTGGTGCAGTGATGGGGCAGGAGGCTGGGTCCACGCACGAATTTGCAGACTTTCCGGGGCACCCATCCCTTTCATTATGTCCAGCGTGGCCCCGGTGAGTACACAACATAAGCATGGCATTACATGTATGTGTGAGGCATGTGTGTAAGTGTTGTGGATCTGTGTGCATGTGGGCAGGAGTGTGCCCAGGGACACAGGCCCAGCTGTCTGCCAGGAATGCTGGATCCCCCAGAGCCCTACTGCCTCTGTCTCACATTTTCCACACATTTTCCATCCTGTTTTCCATCTCACTGGAGCTGCCTCTCCCAGCAGGACAGGCAAGCTGCTGATTTTTAAAAGCCTAGTCTTAAAGTGGCCCATACACCACTTCTCAGGAATCTTGGTGGCACGGCGGGGGGCACGGCAGTGGTACTTGGATGCTAACCACAAGGTTGGCAGTTCAAGCCCTCCCGCTGCTCCAAGGGCAAAACAAGAGGCTGTCTGCTCTCATAAAGCCTGACAGTCTTGGAAATGCGATAGAGCAGTTCTCATCTGTCCTACAGAGGTCACTACGAGTTGGAATCAACTCACAGCAGTGGGTTTGGGGCAGGTCCCCGCTCAGGTACGACAGGGATTCCCTGCTAGGGCTCAAGACAGTGACCAGTCAAGGGCTTTACTGACCACAGTGATCGAACATCATCACACAGGCTGGAGCCCTCTGCCCACTGCTCCTGGGCGCTGATAAGAGCTCCGTCTACCTTGCTGGCTGTGCAACACCCCGCCAGCTAGTACCCAGACTAGCACCCAGGAGGGGCTCAGAAGAGATGTGAATGAGTGGGTCAATGAATGCCTGTAAGGAGCCAGGAAGGGCAGGAACAGTGCCCATGGTAATCCGCATCATCACACTGAAAGGGGGGCCCACCAGGCCAAGGGCGCCATGCTGTGCTGACTTTACACAGGGGGAAACGGAGGCTCAGAGGACCTCGCTAGGAGGCACCCAGCCAGGTGAGTCGAGGCCACCTTCTGCCTGGGAGAGGGTGAACAAGTGGCTGGTTGGGTAAGGTAAGGGGAGCTCCTTGGAGCTCGGAGGTTCCTGGGTCTACCAGCTGTACCATGGTGGGCACATAATTAGCCTGAGTTTCTTCATTTGTCACATGGGTCTGACACGAGAACCTCTCATACAGGATTGCTGTGAGGAGAGAGAGTGTACTAAGCCTAGCACACCAGAAACGCAATCACACTGACAGTAGTCACGTGACAAAACCCATAGACGTCCAGGGGCCTGGGGGTCCCCAGACCAGCTCTAACATGCTAGTTCTCTGGGCTTCAGACTAACTAGCTAGCCTTCAAGATTTGACGTAGATCCCCATCACTTCCTCCTGGACCTCCGTTCCCCGTGGCCCCCAATCACACGCGGTCCAATGCACTGGTGCAACACATATCCACACACATATGCCCTGATCCCACGCCCAGAGGCCCAGTATGTCTTCTTCACCCTCAAGGAGACCAGTCCAGAGCCTGGTACCTAACAGGATTCCTCCAACCAATCCGCGTCTCAGACGAATCACGCCGTTAGCAACCAAAAGTTCACAGCTGCTGTTACACTGCAGGCCCCAGAGTCACACCTGTCAGGTGGGACCAATCCCCACTGTGTGGCCTGGAGCCTCCCTTTCCCCAGCCCAGAGATTCATTCAGTGGTTCTTCGGGGGCCCTTCTGGAGCAGACGTCTAGAGAAGCCACCCTGGTCGAGAACCTCCAAGGAGGTGGCGAGGTCTGGCTTCACAAGCCCTCTGAGCAGACCGTGCCATCACACCTGCCTCTAGGTGTGATTCAGAACATCCTGAAGCTACAGGGTCTTGAGAGCCGAACGCTCACGGGTCCACCTGCCTGGCTTCAACAATGAAGACGTAGACATCTTTACTGCTCATTGGCTGGGAATGCTCATCCTCCCCTGCAGCCCACAGAGGGAGGATTTTGCTGCCTGCAAAACATTTTCTTTTCTTTTTTTAAGTTTTATTGACACTTCTTCCACTTATACAATTCACTAATTCAATCCTATCAAGAAGAGTTACCCTCATGGTCACAGCCGTTTTAAAACGTTTTCTTCTTCCTTGTGCTCATTGTTATTCGTGTAATTGTTTTCAATTGTGGCAAAAATATACACACACACAACACTCTCCAATTCGGCAACTTCAACGTGTTGCAGCGTTCAGGGCCACTAAGGGTACCCTTCGTGTTGCAAAATGTTTTCTTGTCGCCTTGTGCCTCCTGATAGCTCACAGCAATATGACGAGATGACCTCACTCAACAGTTGAGAAGGACGAAGCTGAGAGAGGCCAAATGCCTCTCCAGGGCCACCGAGGCAGCAGCTCCAGTCTTCCATCCAGACCTGGTGAGCTCCCAGCAGACCCTCACCACATGGTCCCAAACAAGCAAAACAAACAGAAACCTACCAAACTCCCAGCCTTCAAGTCCTCGCGGACCCAAAGCAGCCCTACAGGACAGGGGAGAAAGGCCCCTGTGGGATTCCGAGGCGTAACTCATGGGCGTAGAATTCCCCGTCTTTCTCCTGCACCGCGGCTGGCGATCTCACACTGCTGACCTTGCAACTCGCAACCACGACACCCCAGGTGACCACTCCAGGTGAGGGGGAGCTGGACAGCCAGGTGCCTTGGAGGTCAAAACACAGTCGATGTGTCGTCTCTGCGGCAGCTAAAGCTGCACCTTACTTAGTTAGCTCCAGGAGCCTCAGAAGTTAAACCTTCAGACTGTCTCGGCCGGAAGGGACTCTGGGGTCAGGCAGTCCAACTCTAGCCAACACATGAACCTCCCCTGCCTTCTCCTCAAGTTGTCACAACCACCGATACTGTGTACAGTGTCCGAGCGATTTGCCACCAACTCTGCACCCTTCTCCAAACACGGGCGGACCCAGCCTGTCTTCAAGGCACTGACTACATTCTCTGCAGTGGCTCCTCCTCCCTGCTGCTCAGGAAAGCTGCACCCTCCCTCTGTACTTTCCTCCAGAGCTGGTCTCATGGGACAGGAGACCCACTGAAAGTACAGCCCCACCCCGCCCCGAGAGTTCTAGGTGCCCCCATCAGCTGGGGGGGGGGGCCCGAGCAGGCCCACCCATGGGACTGCCCCTCAACCCAAGCAGTCTGAGGCTCTCAGGGGACACCCGGGGATCTGGAGTCCTTCTCCAGGGGATTCCGTTACTGCAGCTTGGAAGCAAAGGGGCCCAGAGGGACAGGAAACACGTCATAAGTTTAATAAACTCACTCTAAACCCTGACTGCCTGGAGACCTGATCTTGGGGGCCTTAGAGGGCACGTTCCTTCCCCTGCGCTGGCCGCAGTTTACACATCTGTGCAAAGAACAAAACACCTCCGGTGACAAGCCCTCCATTTATCGTCCGCAGCAAGTTCCTCCAGATTTTCACCCAGCGTCTGTGAGGCTGGCACAAACACACCTTCAGAGAAGCGAAGGGACCGAGCCCAGCGGACCCAGTAAGAATTAGCACAACCTGGCCCGCACACCCATCTCACCCAAAAGCCCTCTTGCCTCCAGCCTTGCCATTGTCTTCGAACTCAGCATGCCCTTCCCAACCTCCCCTCCCCTGGCCTGCAATGGCCTTACTCCAGTTCCTCGCTCACCACGTCCCACCGCATCCTTCAGCTCTTGGGTTCCCTACATGCTCAGCCCACTGCATCCTTCTGCACCCTTATCATGACCTACACTGAGTTACTACACGACTCCCGTTCAATCCTAGTCTCTGCCATCAGACCCAAAGCTCCATGAAAACCGACATCCAGCTTGACACGATGGGTGGATGTGTGGCTTGTGGTAAGAGCTGTAAGAGCCCCCACTAAAATGACTTCCAAAAAAGAAAAGAAAACCAACACCTGTCCCGCTTGTATCCCCAGAGCTGTGCTAGGGCCTGGTACACCAAACTGAAACCTGAGCTCACTGCCATCAGTGCCAACCCACGGAGATCCTAGGAGGCAGAGGAACACTCTGATGGGAGGAGAAAGCAGTTGGTGGTTTCAAACATGCAGTTAGTTCAACACATAACCACTATGCCATCAGGGCTCCCAGCCTAGTGTAGTGCTACATAAATACTTCATGAATAAGTGATTGAGAGAGCCCAGTCTGCTTCACAGGTGGGGAGGAAGATCTATTCTGCCTCCCACTATCCACAAGAGAGCATGCTGGGTACACATGGAAACGCATCCTCCCATGTGAGGGGACCGGTAATGACAGCTACCATCATCTTAGGCTTACTACATGCCAGGGGCTCCTCTGGGGCTCTGCCCAACTCCTCACCTCTCACTACCCCCACCCCCTACCCCACCATGTCATTGTTAAAGTTGGAAGCTGTACCACATTTCTTTTTTTACAAACGAGGCAACCAAGGTCCAAAAAAGGTTCAGTAACTTGCTGAAGATCAATTGCACAGCCATGGACCGGCAGGTCCCAGACCCAACGGCAGCCTGGGGGCTGAACGCGAAGCCTGAACCATGAATGAAAGAATGGGGGAAGCAGTGAGTGGGATGTCCCCAGTTGGGTCCTGGTCACTCGGACTTGGAGCCAGTCCCTAGACAGCCCCTAAGTTAAGTGTTTCCCCACTTAACAGTGACAGTGGCTCGGATGGGCGCCAGTGTCTGGTAACATCCTGGGATGAGCAGGTGCACAGGGTCTCTGAAGCAAGGCTCTCTGACCCAGCCTCCCTCGATTGCCTGCATGAACAGTGGGGACTGGAAGGAGAGGCAGGAGTTCAGAACAGCACAGATGGGGGGCTGCTGGAAACAGCTAAGAGTGGCAGGAGGACACAGCCAAATGACTCCCTATGTGGTTTGTGTCTACCCTCCCACCAGTCCCCACTAGCCCAACTCTCCTCACCACTGGCTTCCATAGGCTTTAGGGGCTGATCACACCCTGGGATAGTAAATGGCATCTCTGAGAAGATTCACCCATTTAGCAGAGAGGAAAACAGGAGGTCAGGTCAGCAGACAGGTTAGAGGCTAAAGAGGAGCAGAAGCCCTGACCTAAAGCATGCCCTTCTATTCTGCAAACATGTGCTCAAGGCACGCGAGAGTATAGGTCTTAAGAGAGAAAGGGCGAGGGAGGGGCACAGTTGAGGAACACTCCAATAAGGGAGAAAGCTATTTGGCCAGAAGAGTCACAGCTAAAGTCACTGCCACGGGGCAGACATAAATCAGCAGAGTGCTGTTCACTGGGTGGCTCTCGGCCAAGGGTGCTCCGAGTACAGTGCCAGGCGGTCAAGTGACAGAAATGGCAACAACTCAGCTGCTTCCAGAACCGTGCCCAGAAGTGGTGGCACAGCTCAGGAGACTCCTCGTCTCCCACACCAAGGTGGAGACTCCAAGGACTGGGCTGTTTCTAAAGTTGCCACCGTGCCAGGCAGGGAGCAGACGGAGCCTGGCCTGCTCTGGCCACTGAAGGGGTGAAGGCACAGGGTGCCCTCCTAGAAAATCCCCGAGGTCCCACATGTCCAGGGAATACCCCTTTCAGCCAACAGCTTCCCTTCTCCCTGAGGACATGGGGAAGGCACACACTGGCCAGGCGGAGTCGATGGGAGTCTGTGCGCAGGGCAGAAGGAAGACAAGAAACGTGACTCCCCTTCCTGCACCCCTGCCCTGCGG
The DNA here is from genome assembly GCF_000313985.2 of Echinops telfairi. Lineage (NCBI taxonomy): Eukaryota > Metazoa > Chordata > Mammalia > Afrosoricida > Tenrecidae > Echinops > Echinops telfairi. The sequence goes on along the minus strand of NW_022109491.1, from coordinate 20,396,609 downwards.
GGTCATTCTGGGATTTAGGAAGCTGGGTCTGAGCTTGTTCTCCCACGACATCATCCTCCCGGGCTGTGGAACCGTTAGATTGGGCGGAAGTCGGACTCCAGCCAAGGGGATGTTCCCAGATGTCATGCTTTCAAACCGGACCCGCCCTGAAAGGCAGGCGGGGACAGGCCTGGGTCTGAGGAAAGGCCCAGGATGGCTGTTCTAGCCACTCCTGAGCAAGGGACTGGCTGCGGACAGGTCGGCCACCAGAGCCCCAGCCCCAGGCCACACAGTCACTCTCCCCTGCCCCACCCCCCAGCAGTAGCGCTTACCAAGTATGCACC
>NW_022109491.1:20392758-20393782 GCF_000313985.2 Echinops telfairi | reverse complement strand
ATCAGCCACCAGACCCTGCAGGGCAGACCCTTTGTTAAGTCCAGCTGAGCGCAAACCACTCTAGCTGCCTGCGGGTGGGCGCTCACTCTCTGGCTGGCATCTCCTTGGCAGCCAGTGGCACAGTGTTTACACCTCTGCAATCCCCTCCATGCCTGCTTCTCTCCCTCATCTCTCTCTCCCCTTTCTTTCCTCCCTACCTTTTTCTTTGTCTCCATCTTTCTCCTTCCCTTCATTTCTTCCTCCTCCTTTTCCACTTCCCCCAAGTCTTTTGCCCTTGGCACCCAGCCAACCCTAGGTCCCCTTCATTGTCTCTGTTCCACCTGCTCCATGGTCAGTGCATATAATCCTGTGGCTTCCCTCTCCCCAGTCATGACCTGCCTCCCAGTCTCCCATGTGAGTACTGCATCCACCCCCAGTCTGCCCACAGCCAGTATCTTCCAGGAGTGTCTGCCACCACACCACGTAGGAAACAGAGCAGCCCGGCAGGTTCTTGGCAAACACTTCAGGGACCTTCCCGTTCCTTCATGGCAGGCACCAGCTCCCCACCCACTGCCCACCACTGTGTCCCACTGACAGGCACCAGGGAGGGACGCTGGGGGACATAGAGGTGGGCATGCCCCTTCCTAACCTCATGGGGTACTTAGTATAGGTGGCGATGGCCCGAAAAAGATTCATCACTAGCAGGGTGGCGTGGTATGCATGGCACGGGGCAAGAACACTGAGGGTCCCAGTGCAGAAACCATTTTCACTCCCACCCCAAGTCTCTGTCCCCACTTGGTCTGATGTAACAAATGACAGGTGTCTTCCAGCTCTGATGCCCCTGGCTCTCAAAAGCTGGTTCTGGTCGGGTCTAAAGAGATTGGCAATCGTTTCCCCTTTTCCGTGCTGCAAAGAAGCCCTGGTGGAGCAGTGGGTTAAACACTGGACTACTAACCAAAAAGGTCAGTACAGTGAACCCTCGTTTATCGCGGTTAATCGGTTCTAGACCCTACCGTGATAAATGAAATTCCGCGAAGTAGGATTC
>NW_022109491.1:20384979-20391124 GCF_000313985.2 Echinops telfairi | reverse complement strand
TGAACCCTTGATAATTTATAAATTATTATAATTTTGTTGTGTCTTACACTGTCCAACTTCTCCCTTCACCCACTTTTCTGTTGTCCCCTAACTCTTATTTCATTATACAAATTAAACAAGAAACAAACCATTGGCTGAAGTAGAGGACTTGATCGAGGGCAGCCGGGGAGGCTTCTCTGAGGCGGTGACATTTAGGACGAGTTATCCGAAGAGCCAGGTGAAGAGAACAGGCAGAGCAAAGCCCCTGAAGTAAGAACAAGCTTGATGTATGTCCCAGGAAGAGTCAGGGGTCAGTGTGGCGGAAGCCAGAGGGAGGGAGGGAGAAGGACAAGATAAAAATAGGGACGGTCAGCAAGAACCATCAATTGTACCAGGTCTCAGTGGTGCAATGAGAAGTCATTGATTATTCTAAGGGGGAGATTGACACAATCTAATTTATGTTTTAAATAGACTAACTGTAGAGTGGAGAAAGAAGCTACTAAAAGGGTCTAAGGGGCTGTTGTTCCTGCCTCTGAGAGACACTGGTAGCTTAGTTGAGGATGGAGGGGGTGGAGAGGGAAAGAAGAGGGTAGTCAAGATTTTTTCCTGGAAGAATCAACAACTTTGTTAGGAAGTGAGGGATCAGAGGGACCGAGTCAAGTCCAACTCCCAGGTATCTGAATGATGGTGCCATTTAGCAAGACAAGGAAGGCAAGGTTGGAGGAGGGAATGGAGCATCCTTTGATAAGACATTGCTGTGGGATGTCAAGTAGGAAATTAACATGTGTGTGGAGCTCAGGGTAGCAGTTGGGAGAGAAAAAAGGCCGGGCAAGAAGATCTGGTTCTACAACGTGGGCAAAGGACAAGAAACAATAAAACCCAAGTCCGTTGCCCTTGGGTCAATTCTGACTCATAGTGACCCTCTGTGTTATGGAGTAGAATATTGCTCCACGGGCTGTATTCCTTCCAGAAGCATTTTTGCCAGGTGCTGCTGGGTGTGGTTGAGCCAGAAATCTTTCAATTAACAGCCGAGGGCAAATCATCTGAGACACCCAGGGACCTAGAAGAAGAGGAACCAATCCAAAAGATAGAGGCAGAGCGCCAGCGAGGTAGGACGAAGTCTAGACAATGTTGTCAGGAAGCCAAGGAGGGAGGTGGCTACATTGTCAGGATCTGGAGGAAGAGGAGGAGTGTAGAGAAGGCTCCCTGAACTGGGCAGCATGCAGGCTGCTAGGGACCGACTTTGACAAGGTCCTGGGGTGGGGTGCTGGGGACAGAAGCCAAGGGAGGTGGACTGAAGGGGGCACAGGAGGTAGAGATGAGTGTAGAAAACTCTCCTGTGTATTTGATCTCCCTTTTGGCCCCCCTTTAAAGTGGTTTCAGTTTGTTTGTTTTAAATGGAAGGGGAAGTACACTTGGATAAAGCCCCTGGGGAAATACCTTCTGACCAGGGGCTGGGCACATGAATCGCCTTGCTAACAAGCAGTCTGCATTGGAAAGTGGATTGGTGTAAATGTAGTTAGGTTAAAATTTAGCACCCTGTCATTCCATCTCCCCCATGATCCATTTAACTTTGTTCTAGTTTTTAAGATTTCCTGCTTTCTTTTCCATTGAGGTTTTCCTCTGTTTTACTTAGCCAGTGTTAGTTTTGAGGGTTTTCTTTTGTTGCTGTTGATTTTTAACATTTTTTTTCAGTATATGAAATCCAGGATAGATAAATCTACAGAGACAGTAACTGGATTAATGGTTCTTTGGGGATATGACCAGGGAGATTGGTGGGGGAATGGGGCACTCATCATGATGAGTACAAGATTGAAGAAAATGCTCTGAAACCGATTGTGGTGATGATTGTACAACTCTTCTCAGTGTGGCTAAATTATTGAATTGTATGATAGCTGAATTATATGCCAATGAAACTGTTGAGGGTACAGATAGCAACTGGAAACACAGGGAATCCAGGATAGATGACTCCTTCAGGACCAGTGGTGAGAGGGTCGATGCCTGGGGGTAAAGGGAATGTGGGATAGAAAGGGGGAACCAATGACTAGAATCTAAGTATTGCCTCCTCCCTGGGGGATGGACAGCAGAGAAGAGGGCAGAGGGAAACATCGGACAGGGTAACTTATGACAAAACGATAATAATTTATGATCTATGAAGGGTTCATGAGGGAGGAGGGGAGGGAGGGGGAAGATGGGCAACTGATATTAGGGGCTAGAGTGGGAGGCAAATGTTTTGAGAATGATGAGGGCAACAAATGTGCATATGTGCTTGACACAATGGATGGATGGATGGATTGTGATGAGAATCGTACGAGCCCCCAATAAAATAATTAAAAATAAAAACTGTTGAGGGAAGAAAAAGAAAAGAAAACTCTTGTGAAGTGTGAACTCTCTCCCAGGGAGCAGAAGAAGAAGAGAAGAATTGTGGAGCTGGCTGGGAAGTCTAGAGAGAAGGGAGCAAGAGAGGAGAAAAGGCAGAAGGCAGAGGGTGGGTGCAGGATGAGAGCAGGGACCCCTCCCCCATTGCCCTGGAGGGGAGGCACAGCAGAAGGTCAGGTGCAGGTGGGTCTGTCAGTTTGGAGGTGAGGGAGTGAATGCTGATGTCTTCTGTTTTCTCAGTGAAGAGTGAAAGCCACCACTCAGAGTGAGGGGGTGAAGGAGTGAGAGCGGTGAGGACCGTGTGTGTCGGTGTGTTTCAGGGAGTGGATGTCGAGCTTCCCAGGATGTGGGTGGGAGGATGCCGGGCTATTAGGGGCCCCTGTGACTCCACAGGGAAGCTGTCCATACGGGAACTCGGTGTATTCCCTTCCTCCTCCTCGTTTTCTCTGTGATGTTTTCAAGTTTATTTTGCGTAGCTGAAATCATACCTCACACACAATTTTATACCCTGCTGTTTTTTCACGTAACAAGGTGGCAGGAGCATTTCCCCATGCATTTGTGGACTCTTTGCAGACGTCACTTTTAACCACACAGGATAACCCACCACATGCATGTTCCTTCACCTGATCTTTCTCCCGTGGCTTGGACATTTGGATCGTTTCCTGGTGGTGACGAGGGTAGCGATGAAAGAGGGGAAGGAGATGGCATGCTACAGGCCAGAGCCCCCTAAATCTTGGATGCCTCATCCAAGACCCTGAAAGGGCCTGTGGTTGTGAGTTGTTCTCACCTTACGGCCGCCCCACGTGCTCCATCAGGTTTTTAAAACTGTGACCTTTCAGAAGCAGAGTGTCAGGCCTCTGGGTGGGTACAGACTCAACCTTTCAGCCAGTAGTAGTTGAGCACGTAACCATTTGTGCCACTCAGGGACTCCTCAAGAGGGGCCTGTTGTTTGGTAATTGATGTTCCTGCCAGGTGTATATTGAGGACCTGAGGACAAAGAGTGAGAAGTCAAAGCAAGTATCATTTGCTTCCCAAAGTGCCCAATGGCTCAGGTATTGGGCAAGAGGTGGGGGTGGGGGAAGAGATTGGGGGGAGCAGGTGGGGCCAGGCATGTGATCCCTGAGCCATTTGCAGCCTAAACATGTATTGCAACAACCGTGTTTGAGGTAACAACAGGGCCCAACACCTACCTGTTTTTCCCATCACACAGGTCCTGAGAGGCACCCCTAGGAGACTTGGCTATGAGCAGAATAGCTAGGGACCTAAGTCCTCCCTGAAGGACAAGGTCTCTTTCAACTGTGTGAATATGGAATGGGCTATCTATGAGGAGGGAGTGCTTATAGCATAGTGGTTATACTTTGGGCTGCTAACCTCAAGGTCCACAGTTTGAAACCACCAGCCACTCCAAAGGAGAAAGATGAGGCTTTCCTGCCTCTGAAAGAGTTACATACTCAGAACCTTCCAGGGGCAGTTCCACCTTGTCCCCCAGGGTGGATGTGAGTTGGAATCATCTCAAGGGTAGTGAGTGGCTTGAGTATCTGTGAGGAAGTGCCCCTTGTCCCTGAGAGTGACCAAGCAGAGGATGGGTGGCTGCTTGGAGAGCAGATTGTCCAGGGAAATCTTAGCTCTGAGACTGGTTGAGTCTCTTCCGGCGTGGGGGTTCTGTGAAGCAATTGATTGCATGGCATACATTGAGTTACTGTTATGAGCCATGGACGGAGACAGGGTACCTACTGTGTGCCAAACACTGGGCTTTCTGTGCACACTCTCACCTCATGTTGGAAGAGCCCACTAAGGAAAGGATCACCTTCCCATGTGAGAGAGGGAAACCAAGGCCCAGGGGAGGGGATAGTTTCCTCCCAGGCACCCTGACAACAGGGGCAGCACCCCCAGTCCTGTGTTTCTCCCTGCAGAGCAGGCTGTTGATGGAGAACTCCACAGCTTGACCCTGTCCTGTAATGTTTGCGTCTTGAAGGGACACAAATATTTGAACAGTGGGCTTTGGGCATTGCATGGTACCTAGTCATCTGGTGAAAGGTAGAGCCAAGGGCTCAGTACCATTGCCGCCCTGGGCTGGTTGGGGCAGTCTGTAAGCTATAGGGGTGACAAGGCCTTGTTTGTGTGTGTTTGTGTGATTTGAGTCCGTGATGTACGGTCATCTTGGCAGGCCTTCCAGCTGGAACCGGAGCTGGCGAGGGCCCAGGGCTTGCCGCCCTCAGGCAGGTATAAGAGCCATGGACAAGGGCCTGGAGCTAGGCAGAGGTCCACCCAAGGACTACTGCGCACAGAGGCCCAGGTGGACGGGGTTGCTCCCCTTTCTGGGGAGATTGATCAGGAAGGCATTGTTCTGGACAGGCTGGAGGAGGTCACCAGAGGCCCAAGGATTGGCAGGGTGAGTACGTCCTTGCTGAATTCCATCTTTGCCCACAGATCTCTGGACCCCTGTGAGCGACCAAGAGACGCCCTGTCCAAGAGGCGTCCAGGTAGAGACTGGCCAGCCTCTCTAAAAGGCACCACAGGGGACGGTGCTACGTGTGGTCATTCAGCCAGTGCTCAGCAAATGCCAGCTATGGTGGTTCTACCTCACCGAACAGAGGATAAAAAGACCAAGGCCAGCTAAGCAGGCATTATCTTCTTACCCTTACAACAGGCCCATGAGTATTTTACCAATGAGACGGAAGCACAGAGATGTTAAGTCACTTGGCCAAGGTCACACAGTAAGTGGGAACACCAGGATTTAGACTTCCTGACGTCAGGGTCCTTGCTCTTAACCATGGTGTAAATACTGCCCCATGACCCTGCTAAGTCCCTTCTGCTTTGGGAACTGCAGTTTCTTGGCCTGTAATTGGAGGGTTCAAAATGATTGGAAAGGTATTTCTAGAAAGGTACCTGGGCCAGCTTGAAGCACCAGGGAAGCCTTGTTGGAAGTGTTTATCTAGATCTATGAATACGCCCTTTAACCCAGCATTCAACTTCGGCAATATATCATAAAGGATGTAATCAGATCTATGAACAAGCAAGTTTATTACGTTGTGACTGGTGCCATTGAGCCCATGGCAGACTCATAGCAATCCCCTCTGATAGAGTACCCAGCCGCCCTAGGGGGTTTTCTTGACTCTAAAGCCCCAGTGGCATAGTGGGGTATGGCACACCTGGGGTGGCACAGCGGGCTGCTTACGCCAAGGTCAGCAGCTTGCAACCACTAGCCCACTGCATGGGAGAAAGATGAGGCTTTCGACTCTCATAAAGAGTTACCGTCTCAGAAACTCACAGAAGCAGTTCTACCCTGCCCTAAAGAGTCTCTGTGAGCCAGAATGGACCCAATGGGAATAAGGTGGTGTTGTTGCTGTTTTTTTAATCTTTACATGAGCAGATGGTCAGATCTTTCCACTGTGGAGACCCTGACTGGGTTTGAAGTTTATTATAGGATTGCTTATAAACACAGACAATTAGCAACAAAATGTCCCACAGTAGGGGAGTGTATACTATGTAACCCTTACAAATCATGTTTGTAAAGGATGTCATTGGAAATTTTCCTTTCACTATTAAAGGGGAGAAGCAATTTATAAGCTATGTTAGACCAATATACAAATGTGTATGCACATGTATATGAAGTAAATATTAAAGGCGAGTATCTCTGGGATATGGAATTATGGGCATTTTTGTTTCCCTTTTTTCTGGAATTCCCCCAATTTTCTGCAATTAACACATATTCCCTTTTCACGATAAACAAACACACAAGTAGGCTTTGGTCTACCCATAGCTCCTTTCAAGTGTCTCTCATAAC
>NW_022109491.1:20363529-20383422 GCF_000313985.2 Echinops telfairi | reverse complement strand
CAGCTGATGGTGTGTGTGTGTGTGTGTGTGTGTGTGTGTGTGTGTGTGTGTCTGGAGAGGGGTGCTTCTGGCCTAGGCTACCAAAGGCAAGGGAGGGTAATACAGGCTGGCAGCAGCAGTTTTGTCTGTCTGTGGAAACTTCCTAGCCCGCTCTGGGCTGGGATGAGGGCAGGGGCCTGGACTCAGGGGATAGGGAAGCTGGTACTTCGTTATTCCTGGGCTCACCAGGCCTTTGTGTCTCCCCACAGCCCAGCCAGGTGGAGGATGCCCTGTCTGGGGAGGAGGGGGAGGAGGAGGAGACCGAAAAGGAGAAGGAAGCTCCAGCCTCAGTCACAGCTCCTGCTTTTGAAGATCCCACGGAAACCCACCTTGCAGAAGCCAGCCAGGTGCTGGGTGCCTCAGAGATTAAGCAGGTTCGGCCACTACCTGTGATCCAAGGACTTCAGCCCTGAGCTTAAGGGACCCACCCTCCTGCTCTACCCTATCCAGGCTAAGGGCATCCAGAGTCACTCCGGTTCAGTCTCTGGCTCACCATGTTACTGGGGAAATCATTTCTTCACTCGGCCAGGAGGTTACGGAGATAATGAAGGAAGAGAGCCAGTCTTTGGGAACTGAAGCTGAGGCTAGGCAGAGAATGGGGAGAAGGAGAGTGGGGGAGCAGCATCACATTGATTCTCCAGCCTCTAGGAACCAGGGTGACCAAGGGAAGAGGGTCCTAAAGTAGGCGTGGCTTTGAATTCTGCCTCTGCCATTTACTCCCTACGTGAGCTTTGGGCAGGTTGCTTCACCTCTCAAAGTAAAGTGTCCTCACCTGTAAAATGGGAACAATAAGCCTTATCTCCAAAGGCCATCGTGAATAGTCACAGAAGTGCCCTGGACACAGGAAACCACAATCCTCTGAAAAGCACCACGCCTGTGTGAGTGGTGGCGATTCAACTCTAGTCTTTTTGGGATCCCCCCCACCCCACCGCCGGAGCCCAAGGTTCAAACAGGAGAAAGGTGGGAGGGGGAGGAGTCCCCTGCTCACTTCCAGTCCTGTCCCAGCTCAGCCTCCACCTGCCTCGGAGAGTCACTGGACACTCTTGGCGTCTGGCCTTCTGCACGGCGAGGGACGGCTTCAGCCTGCGGAACCTATACCGGCAGATGGAAGGCCACGGTGGGCCGGTGCTGCTGGCACTGAGGGACCAGGATGGGCAGGTGAGCGGGCTGGGCCAAGGCCCCCAACCTGAGGTTCAGGGGCTCCCAACCACCATTGGACTGCCTCAGGGATGAGAGGGAAGAGGTGACCGATCAATTTATCGATAATGGACACTGGTGATGGCACTGACGGCTACCCTGCTCAGTGCCCTCCCCTGACTCATCATTTATAGCCCTCCTCCATCCCTTCTGCACGGGTGTAGTCAGCGCTTTGTGTCTGGTGAGGCACAGCCTCTCCCCTGTCGGTTTCCCTGTGGTGGTTTGGGGGTGCCTGTGATGCTGGAAGCTATTGCAGGTACCAGCAGGGTCCCCTGTGGTGAACAGGCTGGAGCAGAGTGTCCAGACTAAGAACAGACTACAAAGGAGGTAGACTTTCTTCTGAGAAATTAGCCGCTGAAAACCTGGGGGAAAGCAGTGGAACACTGTCAGGTAGAGGGCTGGAAAATGAACCCCTCAGGCAGGAAGGCTCTCAAACTCGGACCAGGGAAGGAGCTGCCCCCTCAAAGTGGAGTCAACCTCAATGATGTGGACAGAGTCACGCTGTCAGAGACCAGCTAATGGGACCTGGCTCACAATCAGGAGAAACAGTTATGAATATCCACTCATCGTTGGAATGAGCAGTGTACAAATTATGAATCTAGGAAAATTGGTGGACTGCATAAAGATCAATAGCCTAGGCATTAGCTGAACTGGACTGGAATTGGCCAGGTTGACTTAGACACTCATTTGGTTTATCATGCCCGAATGACTCATTCAAGAGGCATAACACTGCAGCCATTGTCACAAAGAACATTTCCAGATCTGTCTCGAGATACAATGCTGTTTGTGACGGAATAATGTCTATATGCCTATAAGGAATCCCACTTCATACAACTATTATTCAAATTTACACACCCACCACTAAAGCCAGTCTTGAAGAAATTGAATAATTCTACCAATGCCTTTAGTCTGAAGTTGATCAAACTTGCAATCCAGATGCATTGGCATTAAAAGACTTTTTTAATTAAAAAAAAAAGATGCATTGGCAATTGGAATGAGAAAGTTGGTGACGACCAGCAGTTGTAAAATATGGCATCGGTGACAATCTCTCTTGGAAGATGTGCCGCTACGATGCTCCTTAGAGGCACGTGGGCGCATTGTCAGCAGAGTCCCTCGCAGAGAACATCAGGCTGGGTAGAGGGTCTGTGAAGAAGAGACCATTCACAAAGTGAATTGGCACAGGGGCTGCAGCATTGGGGTCAAAACGTGACATCAATTGCAAGGATGGCACAGACCCGGGCAGTGTTGAGGCCTGTTGTGTGTAGGGCCACGTGAGTCAGAACGTGACATCCACAACATGTGGTGTGATAGAAAGCAGCTTTGGGGATGCTGTGGGTGACACACCTGGACGCTAACTACAAGGTCTGTAGTCAACCCGTGGGAGAAAGAGGAATCTCATCCAGATACTCTTAGAAACCGTTAAGGAGTAGTTCTACCATCCTGTCGGGTCCTCATGAGCTAGAATGGACTTGACAGCATTGGGTTTGGCGTGTGTTTTGGTAAATGTTGGCACAAGTGGTTTGCAATCAGTTGCTAAACTAAAGGTTGAGGTTCCAATCCATCGTTGTTTCTAAGCAGCCCAGATACTTTCCACATCCTTCACCAAGACCATCAATCAAATGCATGACGTCTTCTGTGGTCTCCTTATTCGTCGTCCAGTTTTCACATGCAGAAGAGGTGACTGAAAACACTACGGCTTGAGTCAAGTACACCTTAGTCCTCTAAGTGATCGCTCTGCTCTTGACAATCTTGTGCACATTTCCCCAATGTAAGATGTCATTTGATTTCTTGACTGCCGCTTCCATAAACATGGATTGTGGAGCAATTAAAATGAAATCCTTGACAGCTTCAGTCTTTTCTCCATTAATCAACTGATAAACGGAGTAGGGATGACAACTCAATGGAAAGAAAACTAAAGTCCCCCAACTGGGTGATGTCTTATTGGTCCAGTCTTTGGTTTTCGCCACCAGGGCTTCCAGTCTTTCTGGCTTTCCACAATCAAGTTTGTGTCCTCTGCCTTTGGCAGGTTGTTAATGAACCTTCCTCGAGGTCGTCTTTGTATATTCCAACTTCTCCAACGATTTGCTCAGCATACAGATGGAATAAGTATGGTTAAAGGCGACCACCCTGACACACACTTTCCCTGATATCTGAGCAGGCAGCATTCCCTTGTTCTGTTTGAAAGACTGGCTCTTGATCCTTGTACAGGATTTGCATGAACACAAGGAAGTGCTCTGAAATTTCCATTCTCCAAAATGTTATCCATAGTCTGGTCTGAGCCACACACTCGAATACCTTTGCATATTCAATAAAGCATAAGTAAACATCTTTCTGGTATTCTCTGCTTTCAGCCAAAATTCACCTCACATCAGCAATACTGTCCTTCATTCTTCTAATCCCAACTTGAATGTCTGGCAGCTCCCTATGGATGTACTGCTGCAACTGTTTTTGAATTATCTTCAGCAAAATTATATGTGTATGTGAAATTAATGTTGTTCTATAATTTTTTATAGTGTTCTATAATTTCAGCACTCTATTGCGTCACCTATCTTTGGAATGGGTACAAATATGGATCTCTTCTGGCTGGTTAGTCAGGTCTTCCAAATTCCTTGGCATAGACTAGGGAGTGCTTCCGGGGCTTCATCAGCTTGTTGAAGTATCCCTGCTGGTACTCTCTCAATTCCTGGAGCCGTGGTTTCCATTCATGCCTTCAGTGCAACTTAGACTTCTTCCTTCAATACCACCGGTTCTTCATCATATGCTACTTCTTGAAGTAGTTCAACATTGACTAATAGTGGCTCTGTGTATTCATTCCATATTCTTTTTTAAAAAAAACAAATCACTTTATTGGAGGCTTGTAAAGTTCTTATCACAATCCATACATCCATCTTCTGTGTCAAGCACATTTGTACATATGTTGCCATCATCCTTCTCAAGACATTTGCTTTCTGCTTGAGCCCTTGGTATCAGCTCAGTATCAGTTTCCTCCCCTCCCCGCCTCCCTCCCTGGTGAACCCTATTCCATATTCTTTCGATGCTCCCTGCATCTCTCAATACTTTGGCCATAGAACCCTTCAATATTGTAATTCAAGGTTTGAATTTTTCCTTCAGTTCTTCCAGTTTGTGAAATGCCGAGTAAGTAAATTCTTTTCTTTTGGCTTTATAACTCCAGATTTTGTACATCTCATTACAATACTTGACTCTGTCTTCTGGAACTGCCCTTTGAAACGTTCTGTCCAGCTCTTTGAGTTCTTCAGTTCTTTCACTTGCTTTAGCTACCCTACATTCAAGAGTGAGTTTAAGAGTTTATTCTAAAATTACTTTGGTCTTTTCTTTCCTGACTTTTAATGGCCTTTTGCTTTCTTGATGTATCCCACAATTTGTCAGGTCTTTGGGTATTAGTATTGAATGTGTTCTCTGTCTTCTTGAGATGTTCTAAAAATTAAGGTGGCATATACTCAAGGGCTTATCTGGGCTCTCATGGATTCATTCTCATTTTCTTCAGCTTCAACCTGAACTTGCAGATGAGCACTTGATGAGCATTTGTAGGTCGGGTCCACTGTCACATCCTGGCCTAATTTTGGCTGACAATATTGAAGTTCACCACCATCTCTTCCCATAAATATGGTCAATTTGCTTCCTTTAGATTCCATTTGGTGAGACCTCCATGTATGATGTTGAAAAAGGTGTTTGCAATGAAAAAATCATTGTTGTTAGGTACTGCCGTCCAGTCGGTTCCAACTGACAGGGAGCCTATAGAATGGAACACTGCCTGGTACTGAGCCATCCGGGCAATTGTTCTCATGTTTGAGCCTATTGTTGCAGCCACAGTGTCAAACCATCTTGTTGAGAGCCTTCCTCTTTTTCGATGTGCCTCTACTTTATCAAGCATGATGCTCTTCTCCAGGGGCTGGTCTCTCCTGACCACCTGAGACAAAGTCTAGGCCTCCTGGCCTCTAAGGAGCATTCTGGTTGTGCTTCTTCCAAAACAGACCTGCTCTTGCCAAATTCTATCATGCTATTTCCAGTTTCACTTCTATCACCAACGCCATATTTTCTAACTACTGATACCTTCCTCTCTGTTTCCAACGTTTGCATTCCAATTGATATTGCCAGCCAATAGCAATGCATCTGGATGACATGTTTGGTCAATTTTAGACTGAAGAAGTTGGTAGAATTTTTCCTTTTTTAAACAAGCATTGACAGTATTGGACTTAAAGGTATATCCTAAAATGTCTTTTTTGATCAGGAGTGTGATGCCAGGCCTCTTAACTTGTCCTTGTCAGCATGGTAAATCATGGGCTCGTCTAAGTTAACATGGCCAGTACCAGTCCACCGACACGGACTAATGCCGAGGACCCTGATCTTCATGTGTTCCATTTCACTTTTGACTAATTCCAATTTCCCCAGACTTATACATCATACATTCCATGTTCTGATTATTAATGGATGTTTGCAGCTAACCCTTCTGATTGTGAGTTGTGCCACACCAGCGAATGAAGGTACTTAAACCTTTGCTGCATCTTTATCACTAAGGTTAACTCTACTTTGGGGACGCAGTTCTTCCCCAGTCGTATTTTGAGTGGCTTCCCACTACTATTCAGAAGGTTTTCAGTGGCTAATTTTGCAGAAGTGGAATAGCTCTTCCATCTTTCTTCTCTGCTCTTGGTCTGGAAGCTCTGAAACCTGCTGGTATTTCGCCATGAGTAAGCGGTGGCATAGATTCTAGCATCACTGTGACACTCAAGCCACCAATGTTCCACAAACTGGCAGATAAGTGGTAGGACCATAGCTATTGAAAATGTTTTGTTTTTAAAGTGGGATATAAAAATACTATCTGGATAACTAGAGAACGTGGAATATGAATTAGAGACTCGATAATGTCACAGGATTACTGTTAATTTTCTTAGGCGTGTCTATCGTGTGGTGGTGATTTAGGAAGAATCCTCATTCTTGGGCACTGAACTATTTAAGGGCAAAGGATCATAATGTTTGCAATTTACTATTTTTGCCAGCAGTTTCATTGCATATGAGGGGGTACCCCCCAAAAAGAATAAACGGTAAAAAGCTCCATTGGGCAAAGCTTTCATAGTACATTTTTCCAGCTAGGCAAACAGCAACTTGCTCTGAATTAGTGCATCCAGTGGTGTCACCTGGGAAGGTTCTCTCTGGTCATAGTGAATTTTTTCATAAAAACAGTTATGCTCGAACCTCGGGTTTTTTTTTTAATAAATCATTTTATTGGGGGCTCTTACAGCTCTTATAACAACCTATATATCAATTGTATCAAACACATTTGTACATATGTTACTATCATCATTTTCAAAACATTTTCTTTCTACTTGAGCCCTTGGTATCAGCTCATCTTTTTTCCCCTTCCTCCCCCACCCTTGTGACCCCTTGATAAATAACAAATTATTATTATTTTCATAAATGACACCATCTACTGTTACCCTTCACCCATGTTTCTGTTGTTTGGCCCGAAGGGTGGGGTTAATATGCCAATCACTGCGATTAATTCCCCCCTCCCCCTTTCTGCCCCCACCTTCTCCCTACCCTCAGGGTATCGCTACCCCCATTATTGATCCCAAGGGATTTATCTGTCCTGGATTCTGTATATTGTGAGCTCTTATCTGTACCAGTAAACATGCTCTGTTCTAGTTGGATTTGTAAGGTAGAAAGAACTGGGGTCATGGTAGTGGGGGTGGAGGAAGCATTAAAGAACTAGAGGGATGTTGCATGTTTTGACGGTGCTATACTGCACCCTGGCTGGCTTGTCCCTTCTTTGGGTCGCTTCTGTGAGGGAATGTCCAATTATCTACAGGTGGGCTTTGGGTCTCGACTCTGACCCCCCTCGTGTGTATTGATATGATTGTTTTGGGTCTTCTGATGCCTGATACCTAAACCCATCAACACCTCATGATCACACAAGCTGGTGTATGTGCTTCTCCCATGTGGGTTTTGTTGCTGCCCTGCTAGAAGGCCACTTGTTTAACTTCAAGCCTTTAAGACCCCAGATACTATATTTTCTAATAGCCAGTACCATCAGCTTTCTTCGCCCCATTTGCTTATGCACCCATTTTGTCTTCAGCAATCATGTTGGGAAAGTATCACAGAATGCCAGGTCATTAGAATAAAACGTTCTTGTGTTGAGGGAGGACTTAAGTAGATACCCAATGTCCGTCTGCTACCTTGATACTTAATATATAAATATTTTTACATAGACCTATATCCCTATCATTATAAAGTAATATATTTACATATGTTCATGCCTGTATTAGACCTCTATAAATGTCTTTTGCCTTCTAGTTCTTTCTTCTATTTCCTTTTACTTTCCTCCTGACCCACTATCATGTTGAACCTTCATTTGGTTCTCAGTAATTCCCCTGAGCTACAATGCACTTGATCAAACCCCACCAGGCAACAAGAGATTTTTAGATCTCTTGTTCCCTTGTTCCTGGGTTTGTTGGGTAGCCCCTATCTTTCACCCACCTCCCCCTCTACCCTGTCCCCCTGGAAATGTTGGTCCCGTTGTTTTCTCCTTGCAATTGTTTATTTTACCTATCTTATATAGACATCAAGACAAGTTCTACATCATCACAATCAGGTTTAGATCATTTTCTTCATTCTTATACTCTATTAGCTCTCCATTTCCCCAGGCCTGCCCCGCCGTACACCCAAGGAGCCATTAATCCAGTTACCATATCTCTAGATTTACCTATTCTGGATTTCATATATAGAAAAACATTAAAAGAAAAACAAATGAATGAACAAAACTAACAAGAATAACAAAGTAAAACAGAGAAAAAACCTCAATCAAAAAGAAAGCAGAAAATATTAAAAACTAGAACAAAGTTAAATGGATCAGAGGGGGAACAAATGATGGGGTGCTAAAGTTAGACCTAGCTGCATTCACAACAGTCCACTTTGCAGTGCATTCTGCACGTTAGCAAGGCTAGTCACATCCCTGGTCCACGGTCACAGGGGATTCACCAGGAGCTTACTCCATGTGTATTCCCCCTTCCCTTTTTTTTTTTTTAAACTGAAACAACTTTAAAATGGGTCATAAGGAACATCAGATATGTGTTAGGCAGGGTTCACTAGAGAAACAAAACTATATAGGTTTATAGAGGGAGAAGGAGTGTAACAGCTAATTAGTCCACACAGTAGTACAGAGGGCCCAATTCAACTCATGTTCATGGAACAGTTAATATACTGGAAGTCCTTTGACCCATGTGGGCTGCTGGGTCCAAGATCAAGGAAGCGGACAGAGGAGTACTCTTCAGGCAAGGCAGGTAGAGTCTGCCCACAGGCAGCAAACAGCAGGGCCGGTCAGTAGCTCGGGAGCTTAGCGAAGCAGGCCCAGATGGGATATTTAACAATGCAAGGCGACAGCATCCACCAGCCTCAAGCTCAAACAACGTACACAACAGCAGCTTG
Source organism: Echinops telfairi (assembly GCF_000313985.2). Classification (NCBI taxonomy): domain Eukaryota; kingdom Metazoa; phylum Chordata; class Mammalia; order Afrosoricida; family Tenrecidae; genus Echinops; species Echinops telfairi. The sequence continues at coordinate 20,374,746 of NW_022109491.1, read as the reverse complement.
GCAAAGCAGGTCTTGAGGGAGCCTCAAGCTGTAGAGACAAGACCCGTGATCCACAAATTGGCTTGGCCCACAGGTGGTGTAGCACACAGGTTGAGGGAGAGCACTAGCTAAAGCAGCAGCACGCTGGTCCAATCACTAGAGAGCACGAGACAGGAGCAGGCCTTGCAGAGCAATTTCTCTCAAACTGCGACCTGATTAATCCCAAATGTTCCTATTGGCCAGGTTGGCACAATAAACCTATCACAAGATGACATTGCATTTTGACCTATGACTGAGATACTCCCCTTTACAATGTTCTCTGTCTGATAACAGCTGTTCACATCCCTCAACTGTGATCAGAGGGGATTCATCAGAAGCTTAATCCACATGTGAACCCTGTAAATGGATTTTGATCTTCCCTGCCATCCATAGCCTTCTGGAAACCAGGTGTTCACAATTTCAACTCTGATCCCATTTTGTCCTTTAGATTTGGATTGTATTATTTACAATCCTTGGATCACACAGGCTGGTGTGCTTCTTCCTTGTGGACTTAGTTGATACCTCACTTAGATGGTTGCTTATTTCAAAACAAGCCTTTAAGATTCCAGACACTTTTGAGAAACGACGTACAAATGCGCTTTACACAATTGATGTGTGTATGGATTGGGATAACAGTTGTATGAGCCCCTAATAAAATGTTAAAAAAAAAAAAAAGATTCCAGACACATTCTTTCTGATAGCTGGGCACCATCTAGTTTCTTCACCGCACTTTGCTATAGTACCCATATCTTCAGTGATCTCTTAATGAAGGTGAGTATCAAACAGGGCCATATGATAAGAACTAATTATTCTTCAGTTAGGGCTAGAATTAAGTGCAAGCCCCAAATCCATCCATACATCCATCTATCATCTATGGTTTATATGTGTGTTCTGGTCCACCTGGACCCATCATTGTCATTTTATGTTAGAGAATATTATCAATCAATTCACCGGGGCATACTTCCATTGCAATCAAGTCAGTGCTGACTCAACTTGACCCTATAACGTAAGGTAGAAATGCCCCCGGAATTTACTTTTAAGTGGGTCAGAAAAATTTATAACAAGTGAGATAAAACAAGTATTAAACCTAGCTGAAAGGCATCTGTACCTTGCTTTTAATTTTTCTGTATGCTTGAAATTGTCATAATTAATAAATGAGGGCAAAATACTTTCCAAAACAGATACAAACTCTCAGTTTTAAATAATGAGCTCTGTACACCAGTAAAAAACAAATACTGAGTGAACAGTCTTGGAAACTCCCAGAGGCAGTTCCACCCTGTCCTAGAGGGTCACCGGTCAACCTCAACTCCATGGCAGTGAGGTTGGTTTGTCTTTGCCCAGGCTTCCCAGGTAGGGTCCCAGGAGGCTAAGGTCACACACCAAGTCAAGAGTGTGGAGGTTGCCTGAGCAACGTTCCAGCTCCCTTTGACCGCAGACCCGAGCTCTTCTGTTTTCCAGATGTTCGGGGCCTTCTCCTCCTCGGCTCTCCGACTGAGCAAAGGCTTCTACGGCACCGGCGAGATGTTCCTCTTCTCCTTCTCCCCAGAGCTGAAGGTAACTGGACGAGAATGGAGCCCATGGTAGGACGATGCTCCAGGGCTCCCAGGGGCCCCAGCCTCATCCACCCCCCTCCCACGCTGGACTGCCTGGCATCCTGCTATCTTTCACAGAGGGCATGAAGCAGGGTCTGCCCTGGGCATCCTCACTCATAAAGAAAGAAAAAAAGAAAGAAAGAACAGGTGCGGGGTGGTGGTGCTCAGGGGAGTGAGTGGTATTGCTTACCTGACACAAGCTATAAGGACAAAGGGCACAGAATGGTAAACCTAAGGGACTGATGGTGAGAACAGGAACCAGCCTAGGCCTGCTGTCTTTGGTATTTGAATGGCACCTGGGCTGAAATCAGTAGCTTAGCGTGAGCTGGATCAGGGGTGTGAAGGCTCCCGGGGAGAGCAGGTCTGTCTGCTGAATAGAACAGTCCTCTCAGGAGGAGGAAGGAAGCTCAGCAGAGAAACAGAAGAACAGGGAGGCAGTGGACTCAGAGGTCATGGCTCGGAAGACAAGCCCGTAGCTGTGGTTGGATGCTTCTCTCCAGCGACGCTTGGCTCCGTAGGGGCAAGCCTGGTGAAAGGGCATGAGAGGGTCGTCTCAGACCGTGGTTTTGCCAAGCTGGATTCACAGAAGGGGAGGGAGTTACGGTCCTGGTAAGGGAGTGAAAATACAACATAGACCACGGAACTTAGACTTGCCAAGGAGGGCGGGGAAGGCAGAGGGACTTGGAGGCTAATGAGACGAAGGTGGGCTCAGCGGATGGGAGGTCTCCTGGAGGGGAAAGTGTTCCGTGGCAAAGTTCAGTAGTGTGTTGGAAGACAGAGGGAGGGGCATTGGAAATCGTCTGGGGAGGGGGTTGCCATCACTGAGGACAAGCTCCAGGCCATGACCCTGGGAGGCAGGGTCAGCATCACTGGCCATGCGAGGACAAGGAGCGGAGCGGGGCATGAACTCTCTCCTCCAAGTGTTCACAATCAGTGACACACACCATCTGAATGCGTGTGAGGGCGGGGATGGAATGCTCCATGGTTGAATGAGGCTTGAGAGTAATGAATGCCACTGACAATCGACAAGTCTGGGGGGAGGGAAAAACAAAACACACACACGTCCACCCAAGCACTGCCTTGAGTGCATCCAAAAGCCAAAAGAAATCTGCCCTGTGCTCCTGCGGGGGGTGGAAATGGAGTGGGTAAGTAAGAAGAGATTAGAGTCTCCTCCCTGCGGTGACCTGCAAATTCGCGGTGAATAAGACTTGCCCTGAGGGTGAAGATGAAAGCGGTGCTTGATTAGCCCCGAGCAAGTCCCCTGCTCTCCTGTAGCGAGGCTTTAAGAGGTCCTGAATGGGTCTATGCAAACCCGGAGCTTCCATAGTGGGTGGATTAGGAACAGCGTGGAACTGCTCCCTAGGGTTTCTGGTGCTATAAGCTTTACAGGGGTCTTTGTTTTCCTCACGGAGCCATTGCTGGGAGTGGAGTGCGCGGTCACTACACCACCAAGGCTCCCTAAGACAATGAAAAGTTGGGTGGGTGTTGGTAATCCAGAGCGCAAGACTGATTAATAACACAGGGGTGACTGGGAGATGATGAGAGGAGGTGACAGGGCAAAGTGTGGCTGGTCAAATCAGATAGCATGAGCTTCTAAGGAGGTAGGATTTTTGAGGGAGGAGGAATAGAAGTAGCTCCCAACATCTCTCATGCAAACGTTTTTCCACCTCTGGGCTGTTTAGTGAATAAAGCTACTAAGTATTAAGTCAGCGGTTCTCAACCTGTGCCGCGACCCCTTTGGGGAGGGTCGAATGACCCTTTCATGGGGGTCGCCTAAGACCATTGGAAAGCACATAAATATTTCACAATATAAAATTACATATTGTTTTGTGATGAATCACTATGCTTTAATGGTGTTCAATTGGTAACAATGAAAATACATCCTGCCTCTCAGATATTTACATGACGATTCATAACAGTAGCAAAATGAACAGGGATGAAGTAGCAATGACAGTAATGTTATGGTTGGGAGTCACCACAACATGAGGAACTGTAAGGAAGGGCCGTGGCATCAGGAAGGTGGAGAACCACTACATTAAGTGGTTGGCCTGGAGCCTACTGCTTCTGTGAAACAATCATCGCTTCTTTGCTTGGGGGACAGCGGATTTTTGCTAAAGGTGATGTGACATTTTAGAAATAGTGTTGATGGTTGTACAGCACGACGGACCCAGTGACTGTCACTGAATTGCCCAAACAGAAAAGGCAAACGAGCTTCATCCGCAGGTGTCTGTATATATTTACCACAGCCAGCTAGCTGCCTGCCAGGAGCTGCTGTGATCATTTGCAAAGTAGTCCGTGTAAGCATTACAAAAGCCCCATTGGGTACTTCCTAGGTGTTAGATTCCTCTCCATCTTCCAGAGGAGGAGACAGTCCCAGAGAATTCGGCTGAGTAACTTGCTGAAGCCAGTGATGAGGGTGAGAGGTGGTATAGGTCGTCTAGGCCCTTAGCCACAGAAGGACACCACCTCTCTGAAATACAGAGCTTCCCTGCCTTGAGATGCTCCCAGGCTGGGGGAGTGGGCGATGAGCCCTGTGAAAGATCACAGAGGGATCTAGAAGCCTCAGAAGGGGTATCCATACTGGATGGAGGTTAGGAGGCCATGGGAGACTTCCTGGAGGAGCAGGTTCTTGTGCTGTCCTCACGGACAAATAGGTGAGCACCAGGTGATAAAGGGCACACAGAGGCGTCTTCCTACTGCGCAGGCACAGAAGTTGGAGAGAACAGGCACCTGGAGGAAGGCCAGGTAGGGCGTGGAGAGGTGAGGATCAGCGTGTGAGAGAGGGTATGTCCTTTTGCGTTGGGACCACGTGCCCGTGAGAAGCATCTCTGTTCAATGGGTGAAGAATGAGTTCCAAGGCCCTTGATTTGCATTTAGAGACCTCCTCTCTAATTGACATGAACCCGCAGACCAAGGAAGCTACTGATCACCCCCAAGTAAGTGTACGGCCATCTGTTCTCATAAGGAGGATATCACAGGCGTCCTGGATTCCTTTGTTGATAGGAAAACACACCATCACTGTTACATCGCCTCCAGGAGCCAGCCTGATAATCCTATCAGGAGATAGAGACTCAAAATCTAAACGCGCGACAGCTGCAGTCAATCCAGACTCACAGCGACCCCACAGGATGGAACAGAACGGCCTCTGTGGGTTTCCAAGGAGTAGAAAGCCTCACCTTTCTCCCTCACGGGCCTGCTGGTTTCCCACTGTTGGTTATGCTAGGAGCTCAAGTGTCAAACCCTGTGTCACCAGGGCTCCTGAGGAAGCAGGAGAGGAGTCCTTCACGGTGAATCACTGCTGGGGACTAGTCATCACCACCGACTTCCTCCGTTCACCAGCCCCGAGTTCTCAACAACCCGCTGCAGACTCCACTGCAACTTCCTCCTGGAACGTGCACTGAAGGGTCCTGGGGCTCCAGTCTCCTCTCTAAGCACCCTCGCTTCTCCAGGCCACCCGTGTGCTGATGTTTCTGAACTGCTGCTCAGCGTCTCCACGTGGGTCTCAGACCAAACATCCGAACGGAGCGCCTGGTGTGCCTCTGCAAAACCTGCTCCTCCCGCCTGGCGCTGCCTGCCTTCCACGACCCTAATGCTGAGACCCAACATCTTGGGAGTACTCCTGCACGGAATGTCGCAGCTGTCACATCTGAATCGTCAGCCAACCCTGCGGCCCATGCCTTCTCTCCCCTTCTATCTCTGCCACCCTCATTCAAGCCACCACCATTCCTAGCCGTGTCCTTGCTACAGCCTCCTAACAGATCCTCCTGCCTCGGCCCTCAGTCCTCCACTGCAGCCGCACTGAGCTTTTCAAAGGGGAACGCTGATCACACCGCTGCTCTGCCCCACACTGTCCTTTCTCACTCAGAGAAAAGACAAAGTTCTCACAATGACCTGTAAGTCCCAGTCCCCTCGGTCCCCTCTCTGATGTCGTATCTTGCTACTTTCCCCTTTACCTCATTTTGTTTCAGCCACCTTGGCCTCCTGGCTGGTCCTCAAACATGTTCCTACCACAGGACATTTGCACTCACTGGTCTACTTAGCATGTCCTTCCACGGGGTTCAAGATGCTGTCCAAATGCTACTTGCCATCTCAGTGAGACCTTCCTGATGACCAGATTTAAAATGACAATATCCCACACTCTGGAAATCCTCTTGCCTCTCTCTGCTTCATTTTTCTCCTTGGCATTTATCATCACTGGAGTCCTGGTGACGTAGTGGTTATGAATTGGGCTGCAATCGGCAAGGTCAGCAGTTTGAAACCACCCGCCACTCCACAGGAGTAAGATGGGCCTTTCTATTCCTGTCAAAAGTTCCATCTCAGAAACCTACGGTGCAGGTCTACCCTGTCCTACAGAGGCGCTACGAGCCGGCATCGGCTTCGATTCAACAGCAGTGAGTGAGTTTAAAACCCCCAAACAGAGCTGTTCCCGTGGAGTAGATTCTGACTCACAGCAATCCCATGTCACCGAGTCAAACTGTCCAGTAGGGTTACTTGTTATTGGAAATGTACAGGGGAAACATACATCAATCCAACCATTTCTACACCTTTATAATTCAGTGACATTGATGCTGTTCTTCCAGTTGTGCACCCATTCTTACCCTCCTTTTCGGAGTTGTCCCACTGCTCCCTAAGAAGATTAAGAAGATATTTTTGGTTTACATTTGGAAGAGAATCTCAAGGCATTCGTTTCAGGGATTCATCCAGCATCCAGGAACCTGGAGTCTGAGAATTTGAAATTCTGCCAGCATTTCCCCACATTTGATCAGGATTTGTCTATGGAATATTCAATCCAAGGGCATGAACGTGGTCTTAGTTTCTTCTTCTGAATGCTTACAAACCACCCAGTTTGTAGGGCACGTGCCTTTTCCCCCTTCCATTTTATTAGGAGCTTCCACAGCTATCATAACATTCCACAGTTCAATCACATCAAGGGGTATTATACAATTGCCACCACAATCAGTATCAAACCTTTTTTTTCTTCTTGAACTCCTTGATCTCAGCTCCCCTTTGTCCCCTTCCTCATCCACCTTACTGCCCCCAATGAATCCTTATTCTTTTTTTTTATAATAGTTTTTTCTTCCATATTCACACAATCCAGTATATCCATTCCCATACAACTCTGTTGTTCGACGTCATCGAGTGGGGTTGTACAGTCATCCATGCTATCAGCTCTCCACCCCCTTTTCCTGTACCCTCAGGAAATCATTACTCCTAGTACTGTTTCTGAAGGGTTATCTATCTTGACTTTCATGTACCGAGCGATCTTAAATATACAAATAAACATACGCAAATCTAACATGATTAATGAGGTAAAACAAATAAAAAGCAATAGTAAGGGGAAGAAATGTTAAAGAACTAGAGGATAGTTATGTAGTTCATCGGTGCCATACCATACCCTGGATTTATCATCCCTTCCATGTGGCCCTTCTGATAGGGGTTGTCCAATTATCCTACAGGTGGGTATTGGGTCTCCATGACATCCACACCCCTTCACATCGATTTGGTTGCTTGTTTTTGAACTTCTTATACCTCTTCCCATCGACATATGATCGCACAGGCTGGTGTTCCTCTTCCATGTTGGCTTTCTTTATACCCTGCTAGATGGCTGCTTGCTTAACTAAGAGGCTTTAAGACCCCAGACACTATTTCTTTTAATAGCCAGGCACCATCAGCTTTCTTCACCACATTTGCATCTGCACCCATTTTGTCTTCAGCGATTGTCAGGAAGGTGAGCATCACAGAATGCTGGATTGTTAGAACAAAGTGTTCTTGTGTTGAGGTAAGATTTAAGTAGAGGGTAGGGCATGTTTCTGGATGAAAGTAAAGAAAGACCGAATGGCTCTGTCTTCTCATGGTCACCTGTTAACATGACCTCAACTCTTCTGAGCCCAGAACGTCAAAAGAAAATTGTTGTTTTTGTTGCTGAGAACATGCACAGCAAAATCACATATCAATTCAAGTGTTTGTTTATACAAGAGGACTCCCAAAATCTGTGGGAAAATGAAGTTAGAAGATAATGGGATATTCTCACAAACTTTTTCTGTGGAACCCCGCATAGAGCTCACTGACATCAATTGTTTACCTTTAACTGTGGAACCATTTTCATCTTTTACTTAAGTTGCCTCTTCTGCACTAGCAATCGCACAGCCGCTTAAATGTTGTATCTTTCAAGTTGCTGTGGTAAATTTGATCCCCACAAAGATGTATCCTAAAAGAGCCTAATACTCAAGGAAGACATTCTTCACTAGTTAAACTACTGTTTGGTTTTAAGAGGACTTCAGGGGTTGTTTTTGGGTTAATATTTAAAGAGAATCATAGGGCAATATTTCCATGGCTTCATCCAGCCTCCATGGCTCCAGAGACTATGGGTTAATGATGGACAGTTTTACTGGTCAATCTAAATGATCATTTATTTTAAAAGATTTCAGGGAATATTTTTGGTTTACGATATAAAGAAAATCTGGTAGGCTCCATAAAATACAGAGGTCAGGAGATGTTTAACTTCAGGCCTCTGTTCCCCCCCTTTTGACTGGGATTCTTCTATAGACTCTTTGATCACGTATTCCATAATGGTAGCTGGGCACCATCCAGATCTTCTGGTCTCCTGACAAAGGAGACACCGGTTCATGGAGGCAAGTAGCAGACGCACTGACACAGTGACTACTCCAATGGCTGACAGGCCCTGCAGCATTCAGTTCTGTTAAACATAAAGTTGCCATGAATCAAGTCACAGGCATCTAACCACATTCCTGACTCTCCTTCTGTTGCTCCAGAGTGCTGGGAGTGGCCCCTTGCAAGTTTTTAGAACTCAGGAAGTAGAAGCAAAAAGAAACCCAAACTCACTGCCACTGAGTTGATTTTGACTTACCGTGGCCCGATAGGGCATGGAAGAAATGCCCTATGGCTTTCGGAGACTAGAACTCATTACACTTGCTGATAAAGATCAAGGATTGCAGCCTTCAGTATGATTACAACTCACTGTAAAGAAAACCCAAATCCTCCCAACTGGGACAGCAGGTAACATCAGTGATGGATGGAGAAAAGATGGAAGTTGTCAAAGATTTCCTCTTGGTTGGATCCACATTCAATGCTCACGGAAGTAGCCATCAGCAGATCAAATGATACCTTGCATTGGGTAAATCTGCTGCACAAGACCTCTTTAAAATGTTGAGAAGCTAACAAACTCAGGGAGAAGGGAACAACAAGAGATCTAAAATTGATGGCAAGGAGGGGATACAATGCCTGGTAGGGTTTGGTCAAGTGCAATGTATCCAAGAGGAATTACCGAGAGCCAAATGGAGGGTGAGCATGATAGTAGGACTGGAGGAAGGTGAAAGGAAATAGAGAAAAGAAGTAGGCGGCAAGAGCTATTTATAGAGGTATAGCTATAGGCATGTATATATGTAAATATATTAATTTATAATGAAATGCAGCGAGGCCAATATACATATATTTATATGTTAAATATTAAGGTAGCAGATGGACTTTGGGCCTCTAATCAAGGCCTTCCTAAACACAAGAACACTTTGTTCTAATAACCTGACACTCTTTGATACTCACCTTCCCAACATGCACGATCGATGAAGACAAAATGGGTGAATAAGCAAATGTGGTGAAGAAAGTGGATGGTGCCTGGTTATCAAAAGATATAGTATTTGGGGTCTTAAAGGCTTGAAGTTAAACAAGCAGCCATCTAGCAGGGAAGCAAATAAGCCCATATGGAAGAAGCACACCAGCCTGTGTGATCATGAGGTGTCAACAGGATCAAAGCAAAAGATCCAAAACATAATTCTATCTACATGAAAGAGGGGGCTTGGAATGGAGACCCAAAGCCAATCTGTTGACAATTGGACATCCTCGCACAGAAGGGTTAAACGGAAGGGATGATTCAACAAGGGTGCAGTATAGCACTGATGAAACACACAACATTCCTCTAGTTCCTGAATGCTTCTTCCCCTCACTATCATTACCCAGTTCTACCTTACAAATCTGGCTGGACAGGAGAACACACATTGGTACAGATAAGAGCTTTCAACACATGGAATTCAGGACAGATAAAACCCTCAGGAACAGTAGTGGGAGTAGTGATATCATGAGGGTAGGGAAATGGTGGGGGGGTGTGTGGAAGAAGGAGAAAGGGGGAACCCATCACAAGGTTGATATATAACCCACCCTCCAGGGGGATGAATAACAGAAATGTGGGTGAAGGGAGACATTGGACAGTGTAAGATAGAAAATAATAATATAATTGATAAGGATTTATAAGGCTAGGAGGGTGGGAGAGGGAGGGGAAAAAAGAGGAGCTGATACCAAGGGCTCAAGTAGAAAGAAAATGTTTTGGAAATGTTGATGGCAACATATGTACAAATGTGCTTGATACAATTGAATGATGTATTGTTATAAGATGTGCCAGCGCTCCCCCCAATAAAATGATTAATAAAAATCACAAACATTTTTTAAGTGTTGAAAAGCAAGGATGTTGCTTTGAGAATTAAGGTGCGCCCGACCCAAGCCGTAGGACTTTCAATTGCCTCCTATGCATGAACGTGGGCCACTGAATAAGGGAGACTGAAGAAGAACCGATGCATTTGAATGATGGTACAGGAGAACGGTATTGAAAATACCATGGACTGCCCAAAGAACAAACAGACCTGTCTTGGAAGAAGTGCAGCCAGAATGCTCCTCAGACGCAAGAGCCATCTCACATACTTTGGACATGTTCTCCTGGGAAAGACATCGTGCTTTGGAGGGGAGAGGGGCAGTGAAAAAGAAGAAGGCCCTGGAAGATGGGCTGGCACAGTGGCTGCAGCCATGGGCTCGGACGTAAGAGCCATTGTGAGGACAGTGCAGGACTGGGCGGTGTCTCGCTCCGTTTGCACAGGGTCACTATGACTCAGAACTGGCTTGATACCTAGAAACAACAATTATTTATGAGAGGCAGAAAGCTTATCTTTCTCCCAAGGAGTGGCTGGTGGTTTCAAACGGCTGACCTTGCAGTTAGCAGCCCAACCCATATCCCACTTCTCCACCAGGCCTTGCTTCTTCAGGAAGTAGAACAGAAGCAGTAAACACATTCTTAGGCCAATTAAGTGGGATTTCCCATAGAACCATCATTTTAAACCTCCAAACCCAGGAACCGAATCCCATGAAGTATTTGGTTGTACACAAGCAGCTTCAGCAGCTACTCTGTTTTGGTGTTGTAAGCAGATCTATCACATGACTTTTGCTAGTTCAACTTCTTATAGGTGGACAATTTATCAATCAGCTGTGCAAATTTACCCTAAATCAATGCAAATTTCCCATCACCTTAAACCTCAAGTTAGTATTCTGTTAGCAGTAATTTTCGCTCCCCTCCTTACTTCTCTCTGGTAATTCTAACAAATGTAGAGACTATGGCTCTGTGTTAGTTACATAATCTGTTGTCAATCTGAGACTTACGAGGGAAGGGGTGGAGTTTAGCCTGTCAATCAGTTTAGCTTGATGACCTCATTTGGAGGTGCTAAGGTGATAAATAGCTCGCTGGAGGCGGGACACATGCTCACTCCCTGTGAGACATTCCTGTTGAGGAGACACATGTAGCTACGCTAGAGTCCTGGAGCTGAAGTCC
>NW_022109491.1:20361350-20362336 GCF_000313985.2 Echinops telfairi | reverse complement strand
ATCTAGATAGACCTGCAGAGATAATAATATGCACAAAACAACAGAGCAAAACAAAGCAACAAAACAAAACAACAAACAAACAGACAGGGGAAAAAAGCCTGTAAATAGTTCAAGGTCTGTTTCTTGACCTTTAGAAGCATTTTACGATTGAGCCTGATGGAGTGCCACACCCTGGGCCCAAAGTCTATTTTTGGTACTCCCTCCTTGGGACTTCCTTGCTCTGCTCCCTTTGCTGTTCTTGTTTTCCTCCGTGTGGTGAGGTCAAATAGGGCACGGTTTGAAGAACAATTCATAGATTGCTATCGGACATATGGCCTAATATCGGCTTTATGGACTGGACTGGAATCTTATCTCAATATCCAATTATTCTTGTAGGTAAAACTCTCTCATATACACATATGAGTCTCCCTGGGTTTGTTTCTCTAGTCTACCTGGACTAACACAGGTTCCACCTTCCCTACCTCCTCACCAATTATTATTTTTTACTTTTTAAATCATACTCTACCCTAGTGGGAGGTGGCTTCTCACTGTGGTTTGTTTCTCTCTAATGATGCTGAACATCTTTTTAACTGTTTGATGTCCATTTGAATATCTCCTTGGGTGAGATAAAACTTTGGTCTTTATATATCTAGGAGGCTTGGTTGCACAGTAGTCAAAGTACTTGGGTGTTAACTAAGAGGGCAGTGGTTCAAATCCAACAAGTCCTCTGCTTACGTAAAGACATTATTGCCTTGGGGACCCTGAAGGGTAGTTCTACTGTTGAATAAGGCCCCCTATGAGTCAGCACTGACTCCATGGCAGAGGATTTCATTTTTGTTGTTCTTGTTATCTCTGTGCATTTGCTTTTTATACTACCCCATACAGTTTTTGCCTTTTGTGATTAACATATTTCACTTAGCATAATGCCTTCTAGCTTCATCCATATGGTACAATGAATCATAAATTCATTTCTCTTACAGTCTGAGTATTCCACTATTCATATACAC
>NW_022109491.1:20358464-20360108 GCF_000313985.2 Echinops telfairi | reverse complement strand
TGAACCGCGAAGTAGCTAAACTGTGGCCTGAATGTTGTTCTAGCTACAACAGTGCCACCCAGTGGTCTTGAGTTAAACGACACGAGCCACACTCCCCGGTAACCTGAGCCTTTTCCTATCCTCCTAGGTCTTTAAGTGGACGGGAAGCAACTCTTTCTTTGTGAAAGGAGACTTGGATTTACTGATGATGGGCAGCAGTAGGTGCGTGTCTCGGGCCTCGCTGAATTTTGTGGTAACGTGGCACCTGGTGGTTTTTGCAAGCCCCTCCCTCCCACAGCCCCCTGCCCCATCCCAGGCTCCCAAGCCTCCCCGCAACTCCCCAGCCCTGCTCTGAGGCCCCAATGAAGAGAAAGGGTGATGCGCCCTTTCCCTCCAAGCGTTTACAGCTGGTGACAACGCAAGCTGCATTTACGTAACTTTGGCAACGGATTGAAGGGTAGGCGAGGTTAGAGTAATGGAGTGGCCTCAAGTTTACCAGGCAGCCCTGCAGGAAGCCTGCCTTTGTGGGGGTGCCTGTGGGGGTGGAGTGGGTTAGGAAGAACAGATTAGTCTCACCCCTGGTGTGACCTTCCAATTGCGGGGAGAATGAGCCACCCTGCGTGGAAATAAAGCACGGCTCGATTAGCACACTGCATTCTTTGCTCTCCCAACTGCCCCTTAAAGCCCCAGCGAGAGGCAGCTGGATGGCTGATTGGCAGTAATTCATTTCCTCGCTGCAGCCTAACTTTTCTGTCAAATCAGGCTCTCTGGGGTGTTTGGAGGGCTCTCAGAGGGCAGGCCTGTGAGGCTCATCCCTGTGGTTAAGCATTGCCATCCTTAAAGTGTTCCCAAACTGGATTGCAGTGGTTGGCACCACTGTAGATATTTGTGAAAAAGCATTTCATTCTTAATAAAAAAAAAACCAACCACAGTTGTGTACCCTAAACCTTGCAAGGAGGTCCACCATGCTGAATCACCAGCAACATAGGATGAATCAATTTAAGGTAGGCAGAGAACAGGTGTAGTGGCTAAACTTTGGGCCGTGATCTGCATGGCTCCTCGGGAGACAGACTGGGCTTTCTACTCCCATAAACAATTAGCCTCGGACACCCAGAGGGGTCGTTAGGAGTCAGCATTATTTGATGGCTGTGAACAACAGGTAAAAATAGGTTTCAGTAAATCGGAAAGGTGCCAGACCAGAGCCTTGGTAAGATGTTGTTCCTCTCTTCAGTGGCCAGTTTGGGCTGTGGCTGGACGGTGACTTGTATCGTGGGGGAAGCCACCCCTGTGCGACCTTCAACAATGAAGTGCTGGCCCGGCAGGAGCAGTTCTGTGTCAAGGAGCTGGAGGCCTGGGCACTGAGCTGACGTCCTGCGGTGGAGCATCTCCCCTAGCACCAGGGATTGGACCTGTTCGTGGATGCCCCCTACATCTGTCTTCTGTAGGCAGCCTAGGCTGCCTTTTCTGTGGGGGACATGGATATCCAAACACCCCAGCACTGACTGGCTGTTCACCAGCTCTGCTGCGGAGTTGGGACCCAAGGCTGGAATGGAGATTAGCATTATTATCTGAAGAAGTAACTTTGAAGGAGTTAGGGGTACCTCTTATCCAGTAGGTGCAAAGTCCTTCATGAAAATTATCTTCTGAGAAATTCAGATCATGACC
>NW_022109491.1:20355932-20357235 GCF_000313985.2 Echinops telfairi | reverse complement strand
AAGAAAAAAAAAGAAGTAAGGCCAGAATGCTCCCTAAGAGGCAAAGAGGGCAAATCTTTTTCTTACATCCTTTGGACCTGGGTCAGGAGAGACCAGTCTCTAGAGGACATGATGTTTGGTAAGGGGCAGTGAAAAAGAGGAAGGCCCTCAGGGAGATGGATCCACACAGTGGCTGCAACAAGGGGCTCAGTGCACGAGGTTGCTATGGGTGAGGACTGACTGAATGGCACCTAACAACAACTGCGGGGGGGAAAAATCTGAAGACATAACATATATATATATATATATAAGTATGTATGTATGTATATAAATAATATCACCTAAACTTTGATCCCCTCCCCACCCAAAAAAATCCCATGAACATTTTCAACAATATTCTTCCACACAAATCCTTATGGGCACACACACATAAACACACACTACTGGAAAAAGTAAAGAAAAGAAATTATTTTAGGTTTGCCTAGTAGTGCAGAACCACAGAAACATGGCTCCAGCACACGAGTAGACTGGGCATCACTGCTGCTCTTGCCCCGGCTGTTCCTTCGGACACTGAGGCTTTCTGCCCACCCTCAGTGGGGCAGGGGCTTGTCCATGATCTCACCAGGCAGCTCCGAAAGCAGCCAATGAGCGATATGCACCCTGATATAAAGTCGGAAACCTATGTGATGGGAACCTGGCAGACGTTAAAAGGAATGAGAGATCTTTCCTGACACGATTAGAGCTCAGGAAAAGAGGAAGAATTCCTCTCCCACACCATGCAAATGTCAGCCTCCGGCCAGAAGGCAAGGCTTCCTACGCCACCGCTTGGCAGCTTGTGAGCAAGGAAAACAGTATCATGAGCCCAGGGAAAACACCATCACCCCTTCACAGACCTGACACAGTGTTAGGTTCTGAGACACACCAACCCAGTTTGACAACATCCACTTCCTTCACACGCGAGTCAAAACTGGGCACAGAATGCCTTTGGATTTAAGATGGAGATGGGATGGCAAGACAGATGGTATTGCTACAAAAATCATAAAAACCTGTTTAAACAACAACCAGAATGTGAAGTGACTGGTTCCTGGCACATCTTCCATCTAGGTCCACACAGTCGAACCCCAGACCTGGATGCTAATCTGTTCTAGAAGGAGCATCGAGATGTGATGCAGTCAGTTCTGAATCAATTTTTCCCATAAGAAATAACTGATAATGGAGTAATCCGTTCTCCACCACCAAGTTTTTACTCTAACCTTGCCTTTTTATACAAAACATTACACACAGATTTCAAAGTAAATACGTTCAGAGTTAAATAATATAATTT
>NW_022109491.1:20350953-20354459 GCF_000313985.2 Echinops telfairi | reverse complement strand
AAATTAGTCTCATAAACCTCTGGGTCATCCTCTCTGCTTGAATTTAGCCCAGTAAATTCCCTTGTTTGGAAGTCACTGTTTTGTTTGGAAGTCACTGTTTTGTTTGGAAGTCACTGTTTTGTTTGGAAGTCACTGTTTTGAATGCAGCATGTTTTCGTCTTAAGGCACGTGAAGGACACTAGGACATGTACTGAGAAACCTGTCTGCTGCCACCCGCTGACCATAAACACATGTTCACACATGTTCTGCTGGGAATAAACTTGTGGGTACATCAAGCTGGCACTCCAGTAGCAAGACTCTTTACTTACCCTGTACGTGCACAAAGCTCTATCACAACTGTCCCCCTCACCCAAGTGAAGTCACCGATTATTTTAACTTGCAGTTCTATTTCCAGTCTCATGGTGACAAAGTTCAGCATCTCTACAGGCTAAGCTGTTAGAGCCCCCTTTTTTAATACTAACAGTGAAGATGTTGCTCAAGAACATCTTAACCTTGTAAATGGCACAGGGTCTCATCATGAAAACAGTTGCCAAGCGCATACAGGGCAGCAGCCTTATTTGTCACAAAAGAGGCAAACAAACAGATTCAAGTTGTTTCACAAACAGGGCAATGACACAATGCCGAGGCTACAAAATTCCAGAGTAAACCATAATGACTCACAGGCAGGATCTACAAAAATAAAGGCATCGCAGCACCTCCCTCCCTTTTAGATTCTCGATCTTGAGTCTGGGCACAAAGCACTGGGGGGTGTGGTTCTTCCCCCAGGGTGTTCTCACGACCCACGTCAGAGGAGGCCAAGAGTGTGTAGACCCTCTGACAGCTTTAACAGGCCTCTCACCCAAGACCTGGAACCTGTACCCAAACCACGCTCCTACTGCTGACCCCAACCTGGCAGGGCTCAGGGCACTGCTCACCTGGGGAGGTGTCTTCCATTTACTTTAGATGGCCAAGGAGGGCTATTGTCACACGAGGGAACTCTGGTGATGTAGTGGGGTACTCGTTGAGCTGCTAACTCCAAGATCAGCAGTTCAACTCCACCAGGGACTCTGTGGAAGAAACGTGAGGCTTTCTGCTTCCATAAAGATTTACAGCCTCGGAAACTCCAAGGGGAAGTTTGACTCTGCCCTACGCGATGGAATCAACTTGATGGCAATGAATTTGGTAGGGGACTGAGTTTGGATGTTATGTTGTGTTTCTGACCCACCCAGGTGGTTCAAGACCATTCCAGTTTAAAATTCCAATGTGTACCCTTGTCCCATTTCCAATGGGAAAAACAAAACAATCATTTGTCATAAGAATTCAAAGTACAGAAAAGAGTTGTATATTAAAATAGATGACTACAGGAGAAAGATTTGAATTAATATAAAAAAAATAAGCAAGGGTAGAGTTTTATAGCACATACAGCAATATTTAACTAATACCCAATGTTTCTTTAAATAAAAAGTTACTTAGCTCCAGGATGCATGTACATTCCAAGTACAAAATTAAAAGCTTTAGACGACATTCCGTTTGGGGGCCTCTGACGGGATTTTCTCAGCTAATTGTGTCGGGGAAAGAGAGCTTTTGTTACATTCACACGGTACCAGTCCTGAAAATAATTTAAAAGTTGGAATCTGGACTTGGATGCTTCTTGGTGCGGACCCAAACACCCAGATAAGTCTGGCGATTCTGCTTCCATTCCCAAGGTGCTATGGTAGGGCTACCACAGCGTCCTTCTAAGAGGAAGAGAGAAAAAAGCAGTTACCAGAAAAGCCAGGTACATCCTTCTCTTTCTGAGTGTAGGTCTCAGGACATTGGTCTTTTCCTTGCACAGTGTGCAGCCAGACATACTCGGTGTTACCGATAGGGGCTGTTGAGCCAGCTCCAACTCAGAACGGCCCGTGTACCACAGAATGCAACCCTGCCCCGTCTTGAGCCCTCCTCACAGCTGGCACTATATTTGGGCTTGTTGCACCCACTGTTGTCAAAGCACCTGGTGGGAGTCTTCCTCTTTTTAACTGACCCTTTACCAAACAGGATGTCCTTCTCCAGGGACTGGTCCTTCCAAGTACATGAGGCAAAGTGTTACCAATCCTCACTTCTAAAAGGCATTCTGACTGGACTCCTTTCAACACAGGTGTGCTTGGGCAGTTCGTGGCATATTCAATATCCTTCACCAACATCATAATTCAGAGGCATCGATTCTTCTTCAATCTTCCTCATTCGTCGTTCTGCTTCAGCTTTCGGATGAGGCAACTGAAAATAACATGATTTGGGGCAGGTGCACCTTAGTCTTCAAATTGACACCTGTGCTCTTTTAACACTTTTAAAAAGAGGCACTTTTTTCCAGAAGATTTCCCAGGTGGAATGTGTCCTTTGATTTTATTGACTGCTACTTCTATGGGCATGGATTGAAATCATCGTCATCTTCGATCTTTTCTTCATTGATCATCATGTTGGTTATTGCCCCCCACCACCACCACAATATACTATACACTATCTGTACATAATATGTATGACTCTCAGTAGATCTTATTCTGGGCAGATGTGGCAGTTACATAGCTACTGTCAACTTTAAGAAGGGGTGGAGTCTAGGCTTTCAATCAGGTATGAACCAATGGTGCCTCTGCGTGGGCATGGCCTTCTCCTGAGGATTCTGGGAACTCCCATCTTCCCCGCTGAAGGTGGGACACACACTCTCCCTGCAAGACATTCCTGTTGATGAGCCTCGTGGAGCTAAGCTAATGGAACCAGAGCCCTGGAGATGGAGGAGCCACGTGGAGATCATGCCAGCACTGAGATGCTTCAACCTCCACTGGATTCACAAGACTTTCCACCCACTGGTCTGTGATCTTCCTGCACTCGGCATCATTGCATGTGTTGTGTGAGTCTAAAGAGGAATTTATGGTCTGGTATCAGACATACGGGCTAATATCAGACTTATGGACTTGATCTGGACTAGGCTGGGATGTTTTCTTAATATACAATTGCTCTTTTATATAAAGCTCTTTTCTATACATATATGAGTCTCCCTAGATTTGTTTCGAAAGTCTACCCAGGCTAACACAGACTGGATGAGACACTGGTGAGGATGTTATAGAGCACTATTCAGATGTTTGTCATATTAATATTCTATTATTAGGACAGTAATAATAAACAAAGCACCCACTCTCAACTAGTGGAAGGAGAAAAAAAAGGTTGGCACAGATTCAGACATTTACAAAGGAAAGCTTAAAGTGAAAGACTCCATTTTAGAAGCCCTAACGAGAGGAGTGTTACTTAAACGAGAACTTTCCAGAGGACATACAAGATCTCTTTGGTGCTTACTTACAAAGAGAAAATTGTGCCAAGTATGTGAATGACAGCTGCCCACCTATGGCTTGGTGAACCCTCTGTCTGAGCACCACTGGACAAAATGTTGCTGTGCAGCGTACAGACTCTTCTTCTCCGTCTTCTTGCAGTACACGCGGATCAGCTGCTCGGCAAACCTCTCGGGCAGAAGCTGCGAAACCTTTCCAGGGAGAAAA
>NW_022109491.1:20342176-20349993 GCF_000313985.2 Echinops telfairi | reverse complement strand
GGGAGGTGTCAGGTGCACGGAGAAGGAAAGGGAAGGAGAGGCAGGCCCACTCAGTGTTACTTCACGGAAATACATTGTGATTCCTGGCTTCATTTGTGCGCTTTCATTTCTATACCGTGCTGACCCTTCGCTTGCCTTCGTCCCAGTCCCCCTGTGGTAGAAAGGTCCGTGTTTTAAAAGAAGTCAAGGTTGTCTGGCACCGCTTCTTGTTTGTCTTCTTGCTCGCCATCGGACAGACACAGTTTCAGAAGCACCCCTCCGCATCAAGTCATCCTCTGTCAATTCCTCCTGTGGAGTATCTAATAGCTCTTTAATTTCTCTGAGACCCATATCTTGGAACCTTTCCAGACCCTCCCCGACTTCTTTCCCACCATATCTATGACTCCTTTTATGATTTCCCTGATGGGCTCTGTTTTAAATCCCGTGAAGTCGTACACAATACCTGGACATCTCGAGCAGGACTTGATTGGGGCTTGATGGAATTCTCTATACCAACAGTGACAGCTTCAATGGTACAATCCTCCCAGACTTGCAAGATGTTCTATTCATTCACTCACTGCCATCAAGTCGATGCTGACTCACAGCGACCCCACAGCACAGGGGAGAACTGCCCGGTGTGTTTTCGAGATATTAAAGTCCCACCTTCTTCCCGAGGGATGGCTGGTGGTTTCGAACCAACGCTGACCTTGTGTATCGCAGCCCAATGCATAACCAGTATGCCACCAGGGCTCCTCCTATCGTGGCTTTCTTTAGAGTGCTGACAATCCTTTCCAGGTAGTACATGTGTAATGAGCCGTGGCTCATTTGCTTCGATGCCTTCCATGCTGAACTCAGGGGTCCTGGGTGGCCAGAATTGCCCAATACTAACATCACTTCAAAAGCAGTTTCTGACTGGTAGCGCACTTCCTGACACCAGGGACAAAGAGTCAATGGAACTGCTAATCCAGAGAAGGATTCTTGCTGTCCCCGCCTTCTTGTGTAGCAGTTGGTTTGTATCTTTTCCCCTTCAGGGCGTGGGCTTCAGCAGTTTTATAGGTAAGGGTGGTCCTTATGAGAAATATGTCCAATAGCACGTTCACTAGTTAGTTTATCCCTTCCTGCCTTCAATCCTGGTGCTCCCTTGTCTTCCTTACTAACGATTGTCGTTTGTGACATTTCTCACCTCTCCCAAAGAAGGGCCTTTGTCTACATTCTAAACCTGTTCAGGCAGTTATCCTTCCTCCTCGGTGCTTTTCTTTGTTTTAATTGTTTTATTAGGGGCTCATACAACTCTTATCACAATCCATACATACATCAATTGTGTAAAGCACATTTGTACATTCATTGCCCTCATCATTCTCAAAACATTTGCTCTCCACTTAAGCTCCCGGCATCAGGTCCTCATTTTCCCCCTCCCTCCCCTCTCCCCCTTCCCTCATGAGCCCTTATTAATTTATAAATTATTATTTTGTCATATCTTGCCCTGTCCGACAACTCCCTTCACCCACTTTTCTGTTGTCCGTCTCCCAGGGAGGAGGTCACATGTAGATCTTTATAATCGGTTCCCCCTTTCCAACCCACTCTCCCTCTACACTCCCAGTATCGCCACTCACACCGGTGGCTTTCCCCTCTACACTCCCAGTATCACCACTCACACTGGTGGCTTTCTTAAAAGTGCCTCAGAACTTTGTGGTCTGTTGACATCTTTGGGGTCTTGTCGACTGGTTTTAATTTTCTTCTGCTTTCACCTGAACTTGCCTATGAGGAACAGATGGTCTCCTGTACAATCAGGCTCTGGACCGGTTTCTTTTGGCTGGTGATAACTAAATTCTCTGTCATCTCCTCCCAAATACACAGTCAATCTGAGTTCTTTGTATTCCATCGGGTGAAGTCCACACGTATAGTCACTGTTTGTGTGGGTGGAAAGCGGTGTCTGCAATGAGGAAGCCATTGGCCATATGTTCCAATGTCTGATCTTTGCTCTTTGTTTCCAAGGTTCACATTCCAATGGCCAATAGTTATCAATGCATATTGGTTGCATGTTTGATCAATTTCAGACTGAGACAGTCGGTAGAATTCTTTAATTTCTTCATCATTGGCTTTAGTCGTTGATGGACACGTGTGAATATTAGTTGTATTAACTGGACTTTCTCATAGATATGTAAATAGTAACCCCACCCAAATAGCATGTGCTTCAAGCTAGATCTTGAAATGTTCTTTTTGATGATGAATGTAGCACCATACCTCTTGAGTTTATCATTTTCTGCATTGTGAAACCTGACTGTCTGATTCAAAATGACCAATACCAGTCCATTTCAGCTCACGAATGTCCAAGATATTGACTTTCATACATTTTTGACAATTTCCAATTTTCCTAGTTTCATAATTTGTATTATGAAATTTCAAAATGAGAAGAAACCGCTGTAAAAAGCCATCCACATTCCAACGAATGGCTTTTTACAGCGGTTTCTTCTCATTTTGAGTCATGCCCATCAAGAAATGCAGGTCCCCACAGCTAGTCATAAGGTAGTCGGTGGCTAATTTTTCCAGGAGTGGACTGCTTCTGCATAGTCTGTTTTTAGCCTGGAAACACTGCTGAAATCTGTTCACAGCCACAGCCTAGCATGTCAACCAGTCACATAACCCAGCGTCACTGCAACGTGCAAGCCAACAGAGTATGGCAAAGTGACAGACGAGTGGAAGTTTAGAAGGAAGGTTTTCTTAACAGAGTGACTGAGCGGTAATAAGCACACCGGGAAAAGATGTACACCTTGGAGACCTCAGGACGAAGGCGGTCCCCAGCCAGTTTGGTCCTCACAGGTTTCACCAATTACATTTCTTCAAAGAGTCACAAAAGCCATGCAAAGAGTACTGTGAAACTAGAAACGGGGCCCATGGACTAAAGGAACCCTGGTGACACAGTAGTTAAGTGCACAGCTGTTAATGGAAAGGTGGGCAGTTCAAATCTATGATCTGCTCCAAGGGAGACAAGATTGAATGGCTTGCTTCTGTAAAGACTACAGTCTAAGAAGCCGTATGACTGAGGTGACCAGATTTAAAGCGGGACACCATTGACCGGGGGGCGGGGTGGTTCTTGATTAAAAATTTCATCTATATGGACCAAATAGACCGTTCCCTGGCTTGTCATGCATTCTTTCCAAAAATCTGGACTGCCCCGCCAAAAGCGGGACATCTGGTCACCTTACATATGAGACAGTTCTACGCTGTTAACACAGGGCCACTTATGAGGCCCTCAATGGCCCCAGTAGAGTATGAGATGCCAGAGGCATGATTATCTTCCTGGGAAAGAGCCTTTATGAAATCAGTAGGAACACACTGGGCACAAATGAGCAAAGTAGTTCCTGGTGGTGCACATAGTTAAGTATCAGCAGTTGAAAGGTTGGCAGTTCAAACCCTCCTAGAGGAAGCTTGGCAGACAGGTCGGGTTATCTGCTTCCAGAAAGCCACAGCCTAGCAAGTCCCGGGAGGCAGCTCTACTCTACACACATGGAGTTGCCAGGAATCAGAATGAACCTGGCAACGAACAACAAGGCAGGAGGGAACATCATTCCGGAGACTGATTGGATCTGTTGGATTTCCCAACCCATAGGGAAATCCCTGTGAAATCACCGTGACGGGGAGAGAGGAGCTTTATTCATGATGGCGATTTTAAAAAGAGCCAGGAGTAAATGAGAAGGAAACAGAGAAGACAACCCCTCGGAGTTTGGTGGCTGAGAAGAAAGAGGTAAGAGAAGCCCCTGGAGAAGACGTGGTACCAGGACAAGTGGAGACAGCCTGGCCACACCTTTTACCCTGAAGAAGCGAGGGGGGAAGTCCGTGGTGTGGGTTATTTCCTGAAGCTGAATGCCTGTTCACTCAAGCTGAAGGGAGGAGAGACTCGACAAGCTTCTACAGGAATTCAGAGCCGACACTTTCACCCCAGAGGACGGCAGATACGAGGATGGTATTTGTCCAGGATGAAAGTCTCAGAAGCCAGTGGTACCGCGGGGCGAATGAACAGAAAAAACCTCCTCACTCTGAGAAATGGGATATATTCGAAGTCAGTGGGTTTGGTATTAGCCATATAATCATCTTAAAGTATTGATAAAACATGTAAAAGAACATTTTTAAATGGTATTTCCCCAATTTTCTATAATGAACATGGACTGCTTTTATAATAACAGAGGCTTTATTAAAAACAACAACAAAAGACCTTATGGTGCTACTGGTCTAGCTACTTACATCCACTATGAAGTCCTCAGCCTTCAGTTCAGCCTGCAGCAGTACATTGGGTTTCGCACTGGCGACCTCCTGCGGAAGGCACTTATAGTCCTCCTAGCAGAGATGAGACTCCCATGTCAGAAAATGCCAGGTTTTCACCAAGGGTTAACGTCACAAAGGTGCTCAAGCTCTGAAAACAACATTTTGCTAGAAAAAAGAATGGTAGCTATTCCTAACAAATAAATCATTCCCAGCTTTGCCATCCTTTAAAGAAACCACTCAGAACCTGCATTAACATTTCCCCCCACATTTTGAAAAAAAGGGAGCATCAACCAATTATATTAGTAAACAAAAAGAAGCAGAATGTAATTCAAGGAGTATTGATTATGAAGAAGTAGCGAGTGGTTACCAGGATGACTTGTGTTCCTGGCCTTCTGGCAAAGGAAAACAGTCCCCACAGCAGTCAGGGAAATGGTTATCGGGAGTGCAGGAGACAGCCCCTGTGCCCTCAGAGGGGGCTACACTGTGGAAGGAGTGAGCTTATAGAGGCTGGCTCTCAGAGTTTCAAGGAAGGTCCTAGCGGTACTTCAGTTGGGTCTCCTTATCTTTACATCCACTTTCTGCCTTTATGGCTGGCAAACTTTGAAAACCCCCTCCCCCCTTTCTCATTTCTGGAGTGACTTTGATCCCTGGTTCCCTGTGCTTCCCAAAGCACGTGATTCAATCTCTCCCAAGCCCCAGTTTACCCATCTGTAAAACAATTTTCAGAACCCTGCATGCTGTAAAGAGTAAATGAGAATGAACCACTCAACTTACCCTTTTAATCTTCTCGCAGCCCACTGGTGGGAGGGTCTGACCCACATACTTGTACAGTTGGCGGCATTCAATTTTTTTCAATATCTCTCGTGCTGCATCCAGTTTGGGATCAGTAGAATATAAAATCTCCAGAAAAATGTTATCTGCCAATTTGACGAAATTCCAGTTACATTAGAATGAAATACCAAGATTTAAAAAAACTATTCTGGTGGTAGTTCATAAATACAGACATACCATGATTAATTATAATCTGAAGTTTTTTCCTTAGAAGACTAAAAGGTCCCCACAAAGTTTACAAAAGAAACTTTCAGCCAATGTGTTAGATTTGCTTAAAAACAACCCACTAGAGGGCAACAAATGTACATATGTGCTTGACACAATGGATGTATCTATGGATTGTGATAAGAATTGTACGAGCCCCCAATAAAATAAAATTAAAAAACCCACTAAAGGGTATGGGTAGATACCACACAGGTAGATTTTCAACAGGTTATGAGAGCTGCTCTGGTGGGGTAGTGGTTATGTGTTGGGCTGTGATCACATGGTCAGCAGTTCGAAACCACCAGCAGCTCTGAGGGAGAGAGACTGGGCCTTCTACTCCTGTAAACAGTTAGTTTCAGAAACCCACAGGGCAGTCACTATGAGTCAGCAATGACGTGATGGCAGTGAGTTTCGTTGTTGTTGTTTAAAAGGGTAGAATTGAAGCAGGAGGCCATTCACTTAGGTTGATGACGACCGAGGTTGGAAGATGGCTACATAACCCATGCAAACCAAGCCACTGCTGCCACGTGGATCTGACACAGTGGCCCCAGAACTCTTGGGCAGAGTGGAAGTGCCCAGTAGGATGTCCAGGGCTGTTACCGTTAGGGCAGCAGCCTGACACGGTTCTCCCAGAGAGAGAAGCCGGTGGGTTCCAAGCACTCATCTTTCAGTTAGCAGCCAAGTGCTTTCACCGCTGTGCCACCCGGGCTCTTATCATAATAGGCACACAGGAATGCATCGATTTATTGTTGCCATGTCCACAGCTTTAAAGAGAATGATACTTAAGTGTTTACAAACAAAATTATGGCCGGCATCTGTTTCAAACAGTCCAACGTGAGACGGGAGTGGATGGACGGAGGGACAAAGGCGAAACTTCTGTGCACTGATAATTGTGGATGCTAAGTGACAGGCACAGAGAATCAGACGCACAGAGTTCAATAGGTCTAGTCCATGATGACTCGTAATGTCTTTTTCTTCAACAACTGAGCAACTTTAAAACAAAGTGCCCTTATGTTATACCGTTCACCTGAATTCATCCGTTGTTAACATTTCCCCACCTAGGCACTTTCTCTGTTAGAGGCATCTTTTCTTTTCCTCTATTTTGTTCCTTCTTTTTAAAACTTTTCTCTATTGTGTTTCTTTCCATTTATCTTTATTGAATATAATGTTAAGGCTGTCAAAATTCAATAATAAAACTCTGGGCCTACAGTTTCTGGCTTTCTTTCCCCTCTATTCCACTTTTCTACTAATTCATTTACCATATATACTCGAGAATAAGCCAACCCGAATATCAGCCGAGGCACCTAATTTTACCACAAAAACGGCAGTAAAAATGTGCTGAAAAAGTCGGCTTATACACGAGTATACACGGTATGTCATATTTTACAGGAGTGTTCATCTGGGAGGGGGTGGAAATAAGGAAATCTGGTCCTTCAAAGGCAGTAGGAGATGGATGGGATTAGGTTTCATCCTGAGAGTGTGCTGCAAACAAAATTCAAGCAATGAGGGGACAGCAGTGGTACCCAGGGGGATGCTGCATCTTAGCTCAGCCAGCTTCTGTTGTTTATACCCATGTGCAGAGCCTCCAGGTTTCCCACTGATTCTGTGAGCTGTGTGAATGCTTTCTGACTTTACTGGTAGGCAAACAGGTCAGAGTCTCCTGCCTAGAGCCTGTGTGTGTGTGTGTGTGTTTCTGTCTCCCTTGTTTTGCTGACCTTAATTTCTCAAGCTACTCTTTCCACAGGAACTAACTGGCTGCACACCTTCCCTTCTCTTCCTTCCTCTCACTCTAAGTTACACATTTATTTCCCTGCTGAAGTGAGGACACACATTTCTATATTTTGCATGCTGCTTGGTGATGACAACACCGTTAAAGGAGTGAGCCAGATCCTGGTATTAGTACGGTATTAGATTTGCTAGATTGACTAGGTCAAGTAAGAATCCTGGCGACACAGTGGTTAAGCACTCAGATGCTAACCAAAAGGCTGTCCCTTTGAACCCACCAGCGACCCACGGGACACAAAGACCTGGCGATCTGTTCCCATCAAGATTACAGGCGATGAAAGCTGACAGGCAGTCCCGCTCGTCACATACAAGAACATGCCGCATTTCATCATCAACAGGCAAACTACATGGGACGCATGATTCCTCCCAGTTTATGAGATTAAAAACTAAGGTTCAAAGAGGTTAAATGACTTTGTCGAGTTCACCTTATCAATACAAGGCCAGCCTTAACTTTAATCTAGAAGTATATAATCAAAACTGGATGAAAACACTCCTTAGCATACCCAACCATGTGCGGTCCAAAGGGCAGTATTTGCCCAAGGACCAAGTGCACAGGGCCGGAAGTGATCTGAAAGGAGGAATTGTAAAATCAGGGAAGAAGGGAGGGGAGTTGCTACTGCGCTGCGGGGACTGCCATCAAGGACATGAAACAAAGGATGAATTGTTGAAAGGAAAACGGATTGGCTCTGTCATGTTTCACTCAATTGACAAGAAAAAAATAAAAGCGAATCAGAGAGATGAATGGAAAAGGGGAA
>NW_022109491.1:20333610-20340968 GCF_000313985.2 Echinops telfairi | reverse complement strand
TCCATTGTGTCAAGCACATTTGTACATATGTTGCCATCATCATTTTCAAAACATTTACTTTCTACTTGAGCCCTTGGTATCAGTTTATTTTTTTCCTCTTCCTTCCCTATCCTCCCTCCTCAGGATCCCTTGATAATTATAAATTATTATTATTGTTTCATGTCTTACAGTGACTGATGTCTCCCTTCACCCACTTTTCTGTTGTCCATCCCCCTGGGAAGGGGATATAGTAGATCCTTGTGATTGGTTCCCCCTTTCTATCCCATGTGGTATCACTACTCTCATTATTGGTCCTGAAGGTGGTTTTTTTTTTCAATTTTCCAAAGCAAATTTATTGAATAGTTTTAGAGGCTAATCGTGACTAATTAACAGTAGGTCCTGAGGGGCTTAGGACACCATTTAATGGGTAAGAACACCGTTTAGATGTATTCCTTTAAGATTCACCCAGATTTATCCAGAAGTCCCCAGCAGCCCAACCGTGAGACTCGAGCTAAGCATCCTGAACATTTTACAGGGTGTGACATCTCATTTCTCACATGGTGTCGATGATGTTGCCAACTTTGTGCTGGTAAGCTCTGCGGTGCAAACAGTTGCGTGTGTGGAACATGTCGTACAGGTTCCCAACTTCCTGTAGGAAAACACATAAAACATAGTAATGTACTATCCAAGCACGTTCATCTTGTGGGAAGGCCAGTCTGTGAGAGAAGGAAAAGGCCTGGGGGCAGACAAGCAGGCTGTGCACGTTGGAGTACCCGAGTCTACTGAAAATCACTGAACACCAGACAGGCAGCTTAGTAAAGTCATTTATTGGGATGCAACTTTCAGGCTGATAAATAGTAAAGTAACAATCTACTGAGTGCTCTAACTCTGTGACCACTTCTGATCTAATACTTCCCCTATTCCTCCCAAAAGGAGTCCTGGTGGCCCTGCTGGGTAAGCTTAGGGCTGCTAACCACAAGGTTGGCAGTTCAAACCTACCAGCTGCTCCATGGGAGGCAGATGAGGCTATCTGCTCCCACAAGGATCGACAAAGCCTCTGAAACCCTATAAAAGGTTACTATGGCAGTAGGTTTGATTTGGGGGCTAATCCTCTTAATAACTCTAGGAAATAGGTGTCATGACTCTTATAGCCTTCATTCTCAGCACAACACAGAGGCATTTTATAGACTACTACTATGTTATTCTTTCGTTACACCTCTGTAAGCTAGTGGTGGCCTGCAGAGCTCAGGGTGCTAGGTGTTCTGAAACACTCATGCAGTAATTAAGGATGAGGCTCTGGAGCCAAAGTACCAGGGTTGAAACTTCATTTCTCCCACCTGTTGGCTGTATGCTTTCCCTGTGCCTCAATGTGCTCATTTGGTAAGTGGAATAATAATACTAGTTCCCCATCTCATTCAGTTATGAGAATTGAGTCGGTGAAAAACAATTAAAGACTGCCGAGCACAACACTCAGTAAATTACCATTTTACTTTTATTACTTAACAGTGCAAGAGAAAACACAACGAAAAGAGCCCTAAGAACCGAACCGATGCTCAGTATATCAGTATTGACCAGGTACGGAATCTGGCAAACTACTGGATGGTTATTTCCAGACTGCAGACCAGGAACTGCGCCCTCGTTACTGTCTCCCCAGACAAAGCTTACCTTTTCCCTAGTACAAATGTGCTTCTTCTTGTCCACCTCGCAGACACGGGCAAACTTGATAAAGCGCTTATAATCAAAATTATTTTGGATTCCCAGATGATGGCAGTCCCTAAAAGAGAAAGAGATTTAAAAAATTTTAACAAGGAAATTGTACTTTACATATGAGCCCTGAATGTGCATAAGGATCCCAACAAACTTGTATAAAGCGTTCAGTGCCCACCTGGCAAAATAGTCCCACTTGTCCACATCAATGCCATTGCGCTTATTGGCCACTATCTCATAGAGGAAGCTTTTCTCTTCAGGCCGCCCTTTGTAGGTCCACTGGAAGACAAGGAACCCCAAGGGAAGTTTTAGGGGAGGAACCAGACCTATCTATGAGCTAGTCAGGATGATCGCATTAATAAAAAAGGATAAACAGATGTTTGACGTGAAACATGATACCCCATCAGTACTAAGCCTTCTTGTGTACCTGGAAGGGATCCTAACTGTCACACTTCCACAACCAATAAGCTCTGTGTTTTCTTGGTTTAACAATTTCCTTGTATGCAATGAAAGATCTAACTATGAAGTGTGAAGAAGGTGCTTTAACTTGAAGTCATAAATGCCAAATAGGACTATCTTAAAAGTAGCTATACATCTAGTCTAAATGATACAAATTGTACAAGGACATTTTGGAGGTCCATTTCTTTGTAATGTCATATTGACTGCTAATTCCCTCTTACTTTGCATGCTAACATTAGAGTGGTATATATTTGAGATAAAGCACTCAGAATCTCAGAGGGAAATTCTTTTCCAAATTCTTTAATTAAAGAAGAAAAGAAAGTTTAAAAAGACAGAAAAAGAAGACAAAAAAGATAAAACCTATTTCTATCTGAAGCCATCCAACTTTTTTCTATCTTCATGAATTTAAATATTTTATAAGTCAATCTTAGGAGATAAGATAAATATTTACACATTTCTAAACAAGGTTACTTTGTAACTTTTTTTTACTTTGTAACTTTTCAATGTAAAATACTGCACACATTCATTTAAAAAAAGACTCACAAATACTTTTAATTTAGTGGGATAATTTTTAAATAATGCAGCTAAGTGGTTAAAAAAAGGTGCCATTTTATTGCATTAAACAATAGAAAACAATAATAATTTATAATTTATCAAGGGTTCACAAGGGTGAAAGGGGGCTGGAAGGAGGAAAAAAAAGAGGAGCCGATACCAAGGGCTCAAGTAGAAAGAAAAGGTTTTAAAAATGATGATGGCAATACACGTACTAATATGCTTGATCCAATTGATGTATGGGTTCTTATAAGAGGTGTAAAAGCCCCCAATAAGACAATCTATTTAACAAAACAACAGTAGAAATAATAGTCTATTGTTTAGTGTCTCTACAATAAGCAAATGTGTAGCTTGAAAAAGTGATGGACAAGATCAAAAGCATCCTTCGGGTCAAATGAAGCTGTACAGACACTCACAGTAGGCTCTTGCATTGAGAATTCAAGTGGTCCTATGATCTGTTCCTTGATGAAACAAATGTCTTCTTCAGGGACAAGTCCGTAGTGCTCCATGACTTCTCTGAGTCCATTAGACTCAACCAGGTGATCAAACATCATGACAGAGCCCTGTTCGTGCTAGAAAAACACCCAGCATAATGTGATCTATTACAGACCGTGGCCCATCCACAAACCAAAGCCATAACTACTAAGTGGATTCTGACAAACAGTGACCCTGTAAGGCATAGCACAGCTTCCCTATGGGTCTCCAAGTATAACATCGTTACAAAGCAGACTGCCATATCTTCTACCCAGAGCAGCTGGTCGGTTCAAATGCCAACTTCTCAGCAGCCCAGAGCTTAACCACTGGTCACCAGGGCTCCTTCCTGGCCCACTGGGACTCCAGGTGATTAATTAACATTACTAGACTTCAGGTAATTCAGAGAATGGGTTCTATTGTGTTTTCATCATCGAGTTTCCAAATATACTCTTTCAGAATGTATTTTAATCAGTCTTAAAAACCAGTCAAATTAGCCTCAGCCGTCCTGAAGAAAGTTGTAGCTGCCTGATTCCATCCAGAGTTAGTCTCACAAGGATCTACACATAACCTCCTCCCTGGGGGATGGACAACAGAACAGTGGGTGAAGGGAGACATCGGACAGTGTAAGATATGACAAAATAATAATTTTAATAAATTATCAAGGGTTCATGAGGGAGGGGGGAGCGGGCAGGGAGGAGGCAAAATGAGGACCTGATATCAAGGGCTCAAGTACAAAGAAACTGTTTTGAGAATGATGATGGCAACAAATGTACAAATGTGCTTGACAAAATGGATATATGAATGGATTGTGATAAGAATTGTACGAGCCCCCAGTAAAATTAGTAAAAAAAAAAAGTTAGTCTCAAAAGCCATATACAAGATTGCTATGAATGGAGCCCTGGTGGTGTAGTGATTACACGTTGGGCTGCAATCCACATGGTCAGCAGTTCAAAACCACCAGCAGCTCCTCCGGAGAAAGGCTGGGCTTTCTACTCCAGTAAACAGTTGCAGTCTCGGAAACCCACAGGGGGTCACTATGAGTCAGCATGGACTAGATGGCTGTCCGTGAGTGTGGTAGAACGGGTAAAGTCACAAGATATGTTAGCACTTCTACCAAGTAGTGAAAAGGGGGAACTGTACACTTGCCGGTAAACAATAAAACCCCAACCAAAAAACCCCCAACTTAACAATTTCCTTATTAAGGTCTTTGTTAAGATTTGGAACCTCAAATCAACCTCAGTGTGTTCACCTTCCACAGCACAATCATTCACAATCATTATAAAGATTTAATGACCCCTGGGAGGCATCAGCCCTATAAAACAAAAACCGACACAAGATGAAGATCAAAATCTAAATGGTCCTATAACGGTTTTTAAAAAATTAAACAAAAGACACATTCTAATTACAAGAGGAATAATAGTAAATTTATAGAGGATCTGACTTAACAAAATCATCTCTAGTAATAGTAATTCAATTAAGTGTATGTGTCTCCTAGTATTATGTACTAAGAAGGGCACAGTATGGCTTCTGTGGCATTCCTGACTCTATGGGAAAACATCAGACATACTCTAAGTCAAGTTAAGAGACACGCTACAAAACAATTTGCCTGTAACCTTCAAAAAGTGGCAGTGCCAAGATAGATTTTTAAAAAAATGCTATATTATTCCATTTACACCAAGTCTAAGAATAGGTAAAATAAATGAATGCTTATCGAAGTCAGGAAGAAAGTGAAATTAACTGGAAAGGGCACAAGTGAATTTTCCAGAGAGCTAAAACATTCTATCTTGGGGAGTGTTACACAGACACTGTGATGGGCGTTGCGTCCGCTTGGCGGGGGCCAGGCTTCTCAGTTGCTGTCAGACACTGTTGAGTCGGCTCCGGCTCAGACTGCCTGCCTGGCCCCGCCGTGCTCACAATTGTTCTCATGTTTGAGCTCATTGTTGAAGCTGCTGTGTCAATTCCTCTCATCGAGGTCCTCCCTCTTCTCACTGCCCCTCCTCTTTACCAAGCATGATGTCTGCCGTCCTTTTCCAGGGACTGGGCTCTCCTGGTCACTTGTCCAAAGTACACGAGACAATGTCTTACCATCTGTGGCTCTGAGGAATACTCTGGCTGTATTCCTTTGAAGACAGAGGTGTTTGTTCTTTCGGAAGTCCATGGTCCTCTCAATAGGCTTCATCAACATCATCGTTTGAGTTCAAATGCATCAATTTGTCTTTGTCTTTCCTTATTCAATGTCCAACTTTCACATTGTAGATGAGGTAACTGGAAAATACCTTCATCCTCAAAGAAACATCTTTGCTTTTCAATACTTTAAAGAGGTCTTGTGGAGCGGTTTGCCTAATGCAACATGTCGTTTGATCTCTCAATGGCTGCTTTCATGAGCACTGATTGCAGATCCAAGCAAGACGAAATCCTTGACAACCTCAATGTTTTCTCTATTTATCATGATGCTCCCTATTGGTTGAGTTGTGAAGCTATGCATTTTCTTTATATTGAGTTGTAATCTAAACTGAAGGCTGCAATCTTTGATCTTCATCAGCAAGTGCTTCAAGTCCTCCTCCCTTTCAGCAAGCGAGGCTTATCAACTGGTTGTTAATAAGCCTTCTTCGAATCCTGATACCGCATTCTTCTTCATAGAATCCAGCTTCTCTGATTATTTCCTCAGCATACATATTGAATAAGTATGGTGAGATACATACAACCCTGACACACACCTTTCCTGATTTTTTTTTAATGGATGAGCTTATTTATTCAAGGCTCTATTTTATTTTTGACTGGACTCAGACTCAGAGGTGGAAGCCCTCAGCGAGGACAGCCTCCGTCTCTTGGCAATCTGTTCCTGCTGTTTCTCTTTGGCCTCTTTCATTCTCTTGGCCAAAAGTTTGGCGTATTCGGCGGCCTCCTCCTTGTTTTTCTTGGTGCGCTGCTGCTTCAGGGCAATGCGCCGGCGCTTGTGCTGCAGGACGCGTGGAGTCACGAGACGCTGAATCTTGGGTGCTTTGGTCCTGGGTTTCTTGCCTAAAAATTGGGTTTCTCACAACATACTGGCGGACGTCTTCTTTAGAGAGGTTGAAGAGCTTGCGGATTCTGCTGGCCCCTTTGGGCCCCAGGCGACGAGGCACAGTTGTGTCAGTCAGTCCTGGGATATCTTTCTCCCCTTTCTTTACAATAACCAAGTTGAGAACGCTCAGATTGGCAGCCACAATGCAGCCCGGCCAGATTTGCGCTTCCTCTCCCCAGTTCTCCTTGGTCTGTAGCAGGAGTGCCCCTTACTCAGCAGTAGGCGGACACGGCCATGGGTCAAGACGCCTTGCTTCATGGGAAAGCCTTGCTTGTCATTCCCTCCGCTGATGCGGACAACATAGCCCTTCCATTCATCGCCCAGCGCCTCAGTCGCGACTTCCATGGCATTCGCTTCTCATAAAAGGTGCGAAGTTTGCGCTCATCGTCCACTTCAATGAGTTTCTGGCAGCGCGTGGTTGAGGAGATGTTCAGCTTCATCATGAAGCAGCCGACTGCTCCGCGACACCATGAAAAAGAGGACCTTTCCTGATTTTAAACTATGCGGCGTTTCCTTGTTCTTTCACATAACTGCTTCTTGATTCGTGTCCATGTTCTACATGAGCACAGTGAAGCGTTTGGGAATTCCCATTCTTCTCCAAACTCTCCTGTTTGCTGGGATCCACACAGTGAATGCCTTTGCATAGTCAATGAAATGCAAGTAAACATCTCTTTGGTATTCTCGGCTTTCAGCCACAATCCACCTGATATCAGCAATGATATCCCTTGTTCCACATTCTCTGAATCCAACCTGAATTTTGGCAGCTCCCTGACAACATGCTGCTGCAACTGCTGTTGGAGGAGCTTCAGCAAAATGAAGATTTGCAAACGATATTCATATTGTTCTGTTGGGTCACTTTTCTTTGGAATGGGTACAAATATGGATCTCTTCTAGTCAGTTGGCCAAGTAGCTGTCTACTCCCAGTGCTTCTTCAGCCGTTGAAACACTTCAGTTAGTACTCCATCAATTCCTGGAGCCTTGCTTTGGGCAATGCTTTCCGTGCAGCTTAGATTTCTTCCATTGGCACTATTGGCTCTTGCTCATGTGCTAACTCTTGAAATGGTTAGATGTCGATTAATTCTTTTTGGTACAGTGACTCTGTATTCTCAACCTTTTTTTTTTT
>NW_022109491.1:20320011-20333198 GCF_000313985.2 Echinops telfairi | reverse complement strand
CATGTTCTTCGTTTTTGGTTTTCTAACTCTAGGCACTTGCACATTTTATTATATTTCACTGTCTTCTCGAGCTGCCTTCTGAAGTGTTCTATTCAGCTCTTTGACGTCACCACTGCATCCATGTGCTTTAGCTACCTCACGATTAGGAGCAAGTTTGAGTCTCTTCTGACATTCGCCCTGAACTTGTCTTTCTTTCTGCTTTTTAATGACCTTTCATGTTCTTCATGTGTGATGTTCTTGAAATTTGGTTGGGAAATACCCAAGGTGATATTTTGGCTCTTGTGGAATTGTTTTGAATTTTCTTCTACTTCAATCTGAACTTACATATGAACAGGTGATAGTCTGTCTCACACTTGGTGCTTGGCCTGCTTTTAACAGCTCATATTGAGCATCTCCATGGTCTCTTCCCACAGACGTAGTCTACTTGATTTCTGTGTGTTCTATCTGGAGAAATCCATGTATACAGTTGCCTTCTGTGTTACTTAAAAAAAAAGCTATTTGTTATGAACAAGTCGTTGGTCTTGCAAAATTCTCTCATGGGATCTCCAGCTTCATTTCTATCACCAAGGCTTTTGTAGGAAGTTCATCTCAGTGGTTTGGGAGTGATCCTCCATGATGTAATGTAATGCAACATACTCAACCCCTGGTGGGATCTAACATAACCAATCAACTCTGTGAGTAGCTAGCAGTTGTGGAGTACAGCCCTCTTGGTCGGTTTGTAGCCTGGATGGAAGTGGGAAAAAGACTCTTTGGGGGGGTGTCACTTGGTCCTTCTTAAGCAGACTCCTTGGGAAAGCTTGCCACTTTGCTGAACCTGGATTCTGTATCTGGTTGTTGATCACCTGCCATATTGCCTGCCAATCCCAGGAGTCACAAGCAGACTGTTGACCTTGAATTAGTTGAATTTTACATCCACCAGCTGTGGTCTTCCTGTTTTCTGGTTAGTCAGCCTGCACAGCCACCTCCCTCAGCAGCCTGCAGCTTAGCATCAGGCTTGAGGACGTAAACTGGAATGGACCTACCTGCTTCTATAACTGTGTGCATCATTTCTTGATGCAAATGTCTTTCTATAGACATACACACAAAAGCTACACTGGTTGTGCTTCTCTGGAGAACCCTGCCTAACACAGATGTATATATCTGTGAAAACTCTTTGAAGTGTACACATAGTTTATTATACAGGATTTAAATCACATTAAAAAAAAGCAAGAACATGCAGTTGACATGTAATAAACTTTCTAGTATATACTCGTGTTCTTTTCTACCCCAGGTTCCAGAAAGACAGTATGATCCAAGCTCGGGGTAGGATGGTTGGTGGTGGATTGCAAGCGTTTTTACTTCAAAAGTGATTTTTACAAAACACAAAAGCATGCGTCAGTCGTGTGCAAATGCCTAAGTATAAAATAATTTATATTTATGGTAAAAATTTGGCTGGGATTACTCAGTCAATGGTGATGCTAGAGGAGTTCAAACGGTTACATTCTTATCTTACAGCAGAGCAATAAAGCAGATCATTAAACAGGCAGTCAAGAAACCCAGCTTTTTAGTGCGGGCTCTCCCATATGACAAACCACTTGCTGGTCTGGGTGCATTAACACATCTCCATGAGCGTCAAGTTTCTTTCCTTGTAAATGGGAGATAATGATCCCTTCTTTACAGATTACTGTATCAAATGGAGAACACACACACACACACACACACACACACCATGCAAACTATCATGGGACCTATATGACATCACAAGAATGGAACTACACAGATAATTTGATACCTGATCAGGTAATCTTTTTATTGCCTGTTGACTATCTACATACATACCGTCCATTTTACCTCTGGGCGAGCAAGTGGAATAAATCTTCCATCAAACATGTGAGAAAATGGTCCATGGCCTAAAAAACAAGAGCAGCCTTGGTAAAAATGGGATTCATTTTTCTATCTCTTTAGCTCAACTTCAAGATCAACAAAAATTAATAACCTAGAAAGACACCACAAAAGAAGGAACAGTTTAACTCCTCCGTCTTAAAACAAGTACACAAGGAGCAGAACTCCCTGGAAAAGTAAGCTCCCCAGAGAGCAGCCCTGGAGTCACCAGAGCTGACCTAACTGAAGAAGAAACTAGAAGGATGCTAGAATGTTAATGGAAGGGTTAACTTTTGGAATCTTCAGATTACCACAGACGTTTTAAGGCAATCTACCACTGCCACTGGGGGGCATAAAGAAAATATTAGTTGGAACATCATTACTCTCCTCCCTTAAAAATACCTAAGTTTATGCACATGCATAGTACACATAATGTACTTTAAATATATATACACACATTGAGGTGGCGTCTCAATTTTTTTATTGACGATGTGGGAATTAAAAGGGTCTGCAGATCATTTTGCATATTTTATATTATTTCTTTATAGGTGATTTTAAAATGCCACATTCAATAATTAGAAACTTTGCTGGGCTACAACTTGGAATTATCAGAATTTCCAAATGATTCTCTCTCTTAAGATGCCAACAGTCTGTTACATGTCCTATCTAGAAGATGGTGCTAGTCCTACTTTGATCTCCTGGGGAATGAGTTGTCTTGAGTGATTTACAGGAAAAAGTACCATACCCTATTCCCCTGATCGAGTTAGTAAAACATTTCCTCTCCTCAGTGCCAACTCTCAGGATCTTCTAAGGGGCAGTAAGGAACTACAGAAATAGGGGACCAAATCCTGTGATAGGATCATACTAAAAATGGATTTGGTCTGACAAGGTCATTAAAGGAAAAATTGCAGTTTTATTCCACAAGAAGAATAAAAGTTCACATCAACCTAAAACTAATGATCAGGAAATGTCAGTATTCAGAAAACCACACTATTCAGGAAAATGCACTAATCAAGCAGAAAGCTCCTTCTTTTTTATCATTTTATTGGGGGCTCTTACATCTATTATAACATTCCATATATCAACTGTATCAAGCATATTTGTATATATGTTGCCATCAGTTTTCTAAGCATTTACCTTCTATTTGAGCCCTTGGTATCAGCTCCAACTCACACCACAACCCTTTTGACCAATTATAAATTATTAGTATTTTCATATCTTACACTGACTGCTGTCTCCCTTCACCCATTTTTCTGTTGTTCGTCTCCCCCACCCCCCAGGGTGTGTGTGCTGTACATCAATCATTGTAATTGGTTCCCCCACCTTCCTCCTATCCTCCTGGTATCACTACTCCCATTGCTGTTTCTGAAGTGTTTATCTAACCTGGAGTCAGTGTGTTGTGAGGTCTTATCTGTAAGCCCCTTCTTTTTTAAAAAAATCATTTTATTGGGGGCACGTACAACTCTTATCACAATCCATATATTCATCTATTGTGTCAAGCACATTTGTACATTTGTTGCCATCATCATTCTCAAAACATTTTCTTCCTACTTGAGCCCTTGGTATTAGCTCATTTTTTTCTCTCCCTCCCCACCCCTACTAAGCCCCTTCTTAAATAAAAAATATCAAAGATGTTTAACATTGAAAAGTCACTGAAATACTACAAGAAAATAAAATATAAACTCTCTGTGTTTCTATAACGCATGAGAAAGATATGGCATTCTGTTTCTATAAAGATTGATGGCCTTGGACATCTATGGGCAGTTTCAATTCTGTCCTGCTCGTTGTTAGGAGTCAAGACAGACTGGAGCATTAGATTAGGTTTTGGAGTTTCTAAGTCACCCTTGGAGGAAGCCCTGGCACATTTATATCGATGATACAAGGTTAAAACAGAATGACCATGTTTCCCTTGGTTAGCATGACTTTGCTATTTCAAAGAGAGGTACTAACGTTACAGTTTTAGATAGCCCATTGGCTCTTAGCACAGCTTACCGAGATCATGACAAAGCCCCGCAATCTGAACACAGAGCATGTCTCGCTCGCTTATCTGCAGCTCCGGTTGTTTCTCATGCAGCGCACGAACCAAACATCCTGCTAAGTACCCCACCCTGCACGGCAGAAACAGAGAGAAAGTCACTCTTGTGTTTGAAAAGTGGGTGATACCAGGGGTCTTCAAGTCCTTTCGTCTGCTTTCTCAAACATTCTAACGTATCTGTAGGTCAGCTTCACAGAGGAGTCTAGTGCAAAACTGGGCAGGAGCACAGACAAAATCCCATTATTACTCTCGAGCTCCATGAAAATACAGACAATTTCAATCTGATTGTGTTTATTAGACCAGGCTAATGTTCAACACACCTTTCCGGATGAGTAGGTGAACATGTGACTATAGACACGTATGGTCTGGTTAATTAAAAAAACAACAACAAAAACAAACAGGAAAGAACAAAACAGTACCCTGTAATTATTTTATGACATCAGAAAAACTGTCCAGTTCCCCCTCAACGTAGCTGATTAGACAAAAGGGACCTGCTCTAACCCTGTCAATGCTTTTCTGACCTAGGTCAAGAAATGACTTCATTTCAAAGGTCAATTCCCTATGTGACAAAACATGGGCTACTGGAAAATCACACAAATCAAACATACGGGATTGGTTTTACTAGCAACCAACATAATCAGCTTTTAATTTCTAACTCACACACAAATATTTCATACAACTCATCTGTCTCTAAACATGTTCACTATCTTTGCAGGAAGTACAGTGACTTATAAGAAAACATACATCATATGAAATATAGCAAAGTAGATAAAAAGCGTAATTTTGTCATCAATAAAATAAGGGTACTACTATGGTTTGATAGTTACTTTTTGTGTAAAAGCTGAAATGAGAGGATGGTTTCATGAGGCAGAGGAGGTACTGCTAGGATTTCCCCTCCACCAGGTTCTCCTTACCCCAGACTATGCTCAAAGCGGTTGTGTGACGCTCCTGGAAAAACGTAGTAACCGCCTCCCAGCTGTTTAATGTACCGAAGTCGCTGAAACTGGGGTGTGTCGATGATTCGGATGAGCAGAGGGTGGAGCTCAATGTGGCCATGGATGGGATCATTAATAACCTAGAGAATTAGACGCAGATTAATGCACGTGACCACACGCAACTCCATCTTACATGCTTGTGCAGCCATTCCTACCTATGCTCAGATGTCAAACTTGTTTAGTTGTTCAAGTAAGAAGAATACTTAGGGAAATGATTAAGACATTCATATCGTTATCTTGTTTACTATCACTCCCAGACAGATAAAAGTATATTGCACCTTCTCTTCCTTTGTTCTTAAGAAATGTTTTTCTGTATATAAAATCCAAAATAGGTAAATCTATAGAGACAGTAATGATTGGATGATGCTTGGATAATGATTCTTTGGGGATATGTAGGGGAGGTTGGGGGGAGGTGGGAAGCTAATAACATAAGTACAAGAATGAAGAAAATGTTCTAAAATGGACTGTGGTGATGATTGTACAACTCTTTTTGATACGACTGAACTATTGAATTGTATGATAGGTGAATTATATGTCATTGAAATGGCTAGAATAAAAGTACATTACATCAAGGTATATCTTATTTCTTCTTTTTTTTTTAAATCAATTTATTGGGGCTCATACAATTCATCACAATACATAGATCAATTGTGTAAAGCACATCTATACATTTGTTGCCCTCATTATTCCCAAAATTCGCTTGCCTCTTGGGTTCCCGGAATCCGCTCATTTTCCTTCCCCCCCCCCTTCCCTTCCCTTCCTCCTCCCCTTTCCCCCATGTACCCTTAATAATTTATAAATTATTATTGTATCTTATATTACACTGTCCGGCGTCTCCCTTCACCCACCCCGCTGCTGCCCGTCCCCCAGAGAGGAGGTTATATGTGGCTCCCTGTGATCCATTCCCCCTTTCTACCTCCCCTTTCCCTCCTGGTATCGCCACTGTCACCCCTGATCCTGAGAGGTTCTTCTGTCCTAGATTCCCTGCGTTTCCAATTCCCATCTGTACCGCTGTGCATCATCTGGTCTAACCAGGTCTGCAAGGCAGAATTGGGGTCCTGGTAGTTGGGGGGAGGTATATCTTATTTCTTCTTAACAGTTTCCGATAACTAAAAGAAAAACTTTTCAGGGGGAACTGATCACAATGTTTGACGTACAAACCACCCCCCAGGGGGACTAACAATAGAAATGTGGGTGAAGGAAGACAGTGGATGTGTAAAATATGAAAATAAAAATAATATATAAATTATCAAGGGGCTACTAGAGTGGGCGGGGGGGAAGAGTAGGTGATACCAAGGGATCAAGTAGAAAGAAAATATTTTGGAAATGATGGCAACATAGGTACAAATATGCTCGATACAATTAATGTATGGATTGTTACCATCCCAATAAAATGATTAAAATTAAAAAAAGAGGAGCTGATATCAAGGAGTTCAAGAAGAAAGAAAAAGCTTCGAAACTGATTGTGGTGGCAATTGCACCATACTGCTTGATGTGATTGAACTATGGATTGTTATGATAGCTGTAAGGGCTCCCAATAAAATGATTAAAAATAAATGAATAAATAAAATAAAACAAAAAGGAGGTGACATGAGCAGTGTTGGGTTGTCAGGTGCTGTGGAGTCAGTTCCCGGTCACAGCAAACCCATGTACAATACAGCCAAACAGTGCCCAGTCCGGAGCCTTCCTCACACCTGTTCTTATTGAGCCGTCTGAAGGCGGGGTGGTGGTGGGGGGTGGGAAGAGGTAAACAACTCTGGACAGATTCAAGTTTAGAACTGTATCCACCAACTAGGCTCGCACTTGACAAAAAATATTTACCAAAAGTGACAAGGCTATGTAGTACAACTTTAATAGTTCTTCCATAACTGAGGGATAACTAGGGCTAGTGTGTCAATGTGGATGATTCTCAAACATATTATGCTAAATTGAAAGAAAAAGAAGAAGCAAGTTTTAGAAGTATTGGTATTGAAGCAAGTTTTAGATGTATTGATATTGTACTTACAGTACAATAACATTTATATAGTATTTTTTTTAAAGTAAAACAGTACTAATGTTTTTGAAAAAAAAATAGTTCATACACTGTTTATGGAGATACAAATAATGATGTATGTAGTGAAAGTATAAAAATATTCATTGAAATGATAAAACACCAAATCCAGATGATTCTTGTTTCTGGTGGGGGGTGTTGAGAATCACGTAGAACGGGGAACAAAGGAGGTCTTCAATGGATTTTTAATATTTTGCTCTCAAGACAGTCTGAAGCCGATGATGCAAAATGTGGAGATTTGCAACCTCGGTGGTAAAATATTTTCTATGTGCATAAACTATTTTAGAAAGCGCCGTTTAGAAAGTGTAAGGATGCCCACAGTTCTGGTCCCCAGAAGCAGATGTCTTTGTATTCTTTTAAAAAGGAAATTTACATGATTTGGGTTGTACCATTTCACATTCAAAAGAAAAAGAAATACAGTCCGACTCCTCTTACCTTCATCGTAACAACTGGAGTTTCACTCAGTCTTTGGATATAATGAAGCAGCTTCTTTCTCTCCTCCAGGGAACTAAAATGACAAGCACATATGCAAATCCGTCACCCTGCATTTGAAAGCCCTTGGGGAAGACCACAGAATGCTGTCTACTGTAGCTTCTCCGCACCAACAGAAGGGGAAGGAACAGTTCATTTGAACATGCGCATTCTGAACGCTCTCCCAAATCTGGGCAGGTCGTCTGGTGCGGGGGTGGAGGGGGTGGGGGGTTTGATCCTGCTCTCCGTGGCAGACTCAGGACGTCAACGTCTCCTGCCTGTAGTGGAAGGCCGGGTCCACCTGCTCTAACCCACACCCTCTTTCCCCGTTCCAGTTTCCACGACATCCCTTCTGAATGTTCAATGTATACGTCCAATTTATTTTGACCCAAGTGAAGTCACACCTCTTTCCTGCCCTGAATGTGCACGGGTCATGAAGGAAAACACAGCACCCTCAATGG
The DNA here is from genome assembly GCF_000313985.2 of Echinops telfairi. Classification (NCBI taxonomy): domain Eukaryota; kingdom Metazoa; phylum Chordata; class Mammalia; order Afrosoricida; family Tenrecidae; genus Echinops; species Echinops telfairi. Next base: position 20,325,326 of record NW_022109491.1, on the reverse strand, counting down.
TGGTTGCAGTTGGTGGGTGCCATCAAGTTGGTTGCGACTCACAGCAACCCTGTGGATAGTGGAACGAATCACTGCTTGGTCCTGGGCCATGCTCACAATTGTTCATATGTTTGAGTTCATTCTTGCAGCCACTGTGTCAATCTATCTTGTCAAGGGTCTTCCTCTTTTTTTTTGGCTGCCCCTCTATTATGTCCTTCTTCTCCAGGACTGATCTCTCCTGATAACATGTCCAAAGTGTGTGAGATGAAATCTAGCCAACTTCATTTCTGCTGTTTTGGAAAACAGTCCAGCAAAGAGAGTATGAATATAGCAAACATATGGAAGTCTTGAGTTGGCATTTATTGTGTGTCCTCAAAGCAAGAGATTTGAACCAAAGTCCAATGGCTTCCAAATCCATAACCTTGGGATAATCATCTGCTTTCACAGGGCATTTCAGCCCGAAGACAAGGGAGTATTTCCATGCCTTTTATCTGCTATAGGTGTGTTTAAGATAAAGTCCAGTTTGCTTAGTGGGGCTTCCAAATTGGATCCTTTTCATGTGGCCCATGAAGGTGCCTACTGTGCACCTCTAGAGGGCAGAGTCTCAAGTCCCAATTGTCTATAGATTCTGCCTGGTCACCAAGGGCCAGATAGGCACTAGGTCAAAAGGACCCAATTAGGCACATAGTACCAGGCAACTCACAAGCTCTTTCAGATGCTTAAGCATCTGTACAACCAAAAGCAAGTTTTGGTATTTCTTTCTTTTTTTTTTTTAAACAAGCTCTGGCCAGTTTTATTAAAGAAAAATATTGCAGGATTGATTTTTCACCAGTCTGTTCTGGCCTGCTTCTAATGATATCAGAATCCCCGGGGTCGGTGAAGACCAGCGTGCACACCCTGTAGGACTTGCTGCACGCCGTGCCCAACTCGATGTTGTGGCCGCTGTAGTGATGGACACCGGTTTTGGCCAACATGGTGTAGTCCCCGATTTCCGGTTTCCTCCAGGCCGGGCAATGGTTGGCCAGGATGACCAGTTTTGCTTTCACTTGCCCGATCATCTTAAGCGTCTGCTTGTCGCCCAGCACGTATTTTCCACTTTTCATAACGAGTTGGAGGCTAGAGCTGATGGACTCCAGCCTCATGTTTGTCTTCTTTGCGGCCACCATCTTCCTGCTTCAGGTGCAGGACAGCCCCCAACCAAGAGCAGCCACCAAGATGGTTGGAAGGGAGAAAAGCTGCTTTCTTTGTCTCCTTAATGACCTGCTTTCACCCACAACTCATCTTCAGTCTTGGGTCATTAGTTTTCAATGTGTCAAATCTATCTCTGAGATGGTCTCAAAATTCAGGTGGGATATATTATCAGTTGTATCTTGGCTCTTGGGGACTTAAAAAAAATTTTTTTTCAGCTTCAACCTGAACTTACATATGCATAATTTATGGTCTGTTCCACACTTAGGTCCTGAGCTTTATTTTGGCTGATGATATGGAGCTTCTTTGTCATTTCCTCCCAGGCATGAGGCTTTGACTTGTGCTATTTCATTGTGTGAGGACCATGTGTACAGCCGCTGTTTTATGTTGGAAGAAAAGGTATTTGCAGCGAAGAAGTTGTTGGTCTTGCAAAATTCTGTCATATGATCTGTATCCTATTTTCTATCACCAAGGCCATATTTTCCATCTACTGATCCTTCCTTTGTTTCCAACTTTCTTATATCAATCACCGGTAATTATCAATGCATAGGTTGCATATTTGATCAATTTAAGACTGAAGACATTGGCAAAATTCCTCAATTACTTCATCTTTAGCTTTAGTGGTTGGTATGTAACAGACTTGAACTTAGGTCTGTTTATGACTTTCAAGTTTGTTCTACATTGTTCTTCCATTCTTTCCAGGACATTCTGAGATCCTGATCAGGGTGGTCAGTAGCAGCAGCCATGCACTACCTAGTTGTGTTGGTCCGGGTAGACTAGAGAAACAAACCCAGAGACATTCATAGATGAGTAAGAGAATTTTATATCAAAGAGCAATTGAACATTAAGAAAACATCCCAGCCCAGTCCAGGTTTAGTCCATAAATCCTATATTAGCCCATATGTCCATTACCAGTTTATAAAGTCTTCAGACTCACAGAGCACATGCAGTGACACCAAATGCAGGAAGAAAGATCAAGTCTTGTGGATCCAGTGGTAGTGGAAGCATCTCAGCCCTGGCACGGGGCTCCACATGGCCCCTCCAGCCCCAGGGCTCTGGTTCCATCAGTACAGCACATCTGGCTTGTCAGCAGGAAGATGAAGCAGAGTGTGTGTCTGCCCTCCAATGAGCTATTTATCTCCGTGGCACTTCCAAATGAGGTCATCAAGCTTCAGCTTGATTGATAGGCTAGACTCCACCCCTTCACAAGTTGACAGGAGATTATGTAACTAGCTCACTAGCTCTTCTGGTCCCAGGGTATAGAGGCTGTGGTTCATGTGGCCTATTAGTCCTTCGGACTAATTGTTTCCCAATGTGATCTTTTTTAACAATCTACCTCCATTATCAGTTTCTAAGCAACAGTGCATGAAATAACTTAGTATAATTCTTTGTTTGGATCCCTTGTTTAGGTGAACATAAACAATATTTAGCCAAGTGAAATTCCAGAAGGAAAAGCTCCAAGTTTCATCACTGTTGACAATTCTCTAATGAAACAAAGTCTTCATTTTGTTTTAATTTAACCTATGAATCCTCAGCCTAGATCTTTAACGTGTTCCCACTCTAATCTAGACTTAGAATTTCCAGCCTTCCATAGGAGAAATTTAACTCTCTCCCTCTCTAAATTTATTAAGGGCTTAGAACGCACTGAGCACTTTACATATTAGGGGGCTTCAAGAAACTTAAGAAACTTGTCGAATAATTGAATTAAAAGGTCATGGACATTTTATAGAAAATTTTTGAAGCCTCCTCATACACTGCCTCATTATTAGTCTTTATTTCACAGGTATACAAATAGGAAGGTTAAATAATGTGTTCGAAATGATCAATAACAATGTGACATAATCTTTAGGTCTAATGCTAGGGGTACTTTCAGTCTTAATGCAGAGTTAAGAAATATGTTCAAAATAAGGCTGTGACTTTGACCTTTCTTTCCTACATTAACTTTCATTAGTTCTTACATATTTTATGGTGTGCATGGTTTTGATAAGAGTATTCCAAAACTGAGAGTAAAAAGCTGGCTACTACTCATTTCATGAAGGGTTATCAGCAAAATTCTTGAAAGTAGGAATCAACAGTGATATTAAACACAGGGTTTTCACAGCAGCATCTACAACAAAATACTATGCTACCCAAGAGGTGGCACACTCTATTTTAATTTATTTGTTTTTAGGTTAACACATCTTTATTTCAGCAAGTATAAAACCTTGAAGCAGAAAAAGCCTCGCTTGAAGTCTATGTGCTGACTCCAATCCAAAGTACTTACTACCTACTCTATTGTGGAAACCTGTGATACTTTTTATCTCAAGGAACACTGAAAAACATATGAAGCAACAAAGCCCACATGGAAGAAGCACACCAGCCTATGCAACCACGAGGTGTCGAAGGGATCAGGTATAAGGCATCAACAGAACAGAAAATCTTACCATAGTGAATGATGGGGGGAGTGCGGAGTGGAGACCCAAAGCCCATTAGTAGGCCACTGGAGATCCCCTTGCAGAGGGGTCTCGGGGAGGAGATGAGCCAGTCAGGGTGCGATGTAACAACGATGAAAAATACAACTTTCCTCTAGTTCCTAAATGTTTCCTCCCCGCTCCCACTACCATGACTCAAATTCGACCTTGCAAGTCTGGCTAGACCAGAGGATGTACACTGGTACAGATAGGAACTGAAAATACAGGGAATCCAGGGCGGATGAGCCCTAAGGACCAGTGGTGTGAGTGGCGAAACAGGGAGGATAGAGGGAGAGTGGGTTGGAAAGAGGAAACCGATTACAAGGAACTATATGTGACCTCCTCCCTGGGGACGGACAACAGAAAAGTGGGTGAAGGGAGACGTCGGACAGGGCAAGATATGACAAAATACCAATTTATAAACTATCAAGGGCTCATGAGGGAGGGGGGAGCGGGGAGGGAGGGGAAAAATGAGGACCTAATGTTGGGGGTTTGGGTGGAGAGAAAATGTTTTGAGAATGATGAGGGCAATGAATGTACAAATGCGCTTTACACAATTGATGTGTGTATGGATTGTGATAAGAGTTGTATGAGCCCCTAATAAATGATAAAAAAAAAAAAAAGAAAACATATGAATTTTAAATCTTGGTGGGTGATCACTACCAGAATGTGCTGGAGAATAACCAAAATAATGGGATTGAGGGTTTTTCTAACTTTATGTGTGTTTTTTCAATTTTTTAAATTAAAAGATCATTTTATTGGGGGCTCTTACAACTCTTATTGCAATCCATACATCAATTGTATCAGGCATATTTGCACATATGTCGCCATCATTCTTTTCTAAACATTTACTTTCTATTGAGCCCTTGGTACCAGCTCCTTTTATCCCTCCCCGCCTCATCCTCGTGATCCCTTGATGGATTATAAATTATTATTTTCATGTCTCACACCGACTGCTATCTCCCTTCCCCCGTGGTTTCTGTTGTTCTTCCCCCTGGAGGGGTGTGTGTGATTATGTGTCAATCATTGTGATCGGTTCCCCCTTCCTCCCCTCTTCTCCCCCCTTCCTCCTACTCTTTAATTCCACTTAAAAAAAACAAAACAAGTTTATTAGCACCTTATCCACATGTCATACAATTCAATAATCCAATCACGTCAAGAAGAGTTATAAAATTGCCATCATATTCAATTTTAGAAGATTTTCTTCTTCCTTGTAGTCATTATTATTCATGTAATTATTGTGGTTTTTTTTCTAATTGTGGCACAAATATCTCAACAGAACATTCTCCAATTCCCCAACTTCTACCTTTATAATTCACTAGTTTCCCTAAAACAACCCTCACGGATTTAAGAAGTGGATGGCTTTTATGAGGGAGGCTGAGCTTTACCTCACAGAGGTGACTACTGTGATCCCAAGTGTACTTGGCTACAATGTGGATTTTATCACTCTTACCTTACGCCAAGCTTTTCAAGAAGAGATTCATCAAGGAAGTGTAGTAGTGAACCTGTGATTTTATTTTCTGTGAAAGAAAGGGGAGAGAGAGAGAAAAAAAAGAGCAAATTCAATATTTACTACAGATGTGTTTCGGTTTGATTTCCCAGAATTTACCTGATCAGATCATTAATTGAACACCCACCATAGGCAAAGGACTGTGCTGAGTTAGTTAATTGTGCCAGCCTGGCCGATAGTCACATGTG
>NW_022109491.1:20318576-20319672 GCF_000313985.2 Echinops telfairi | reverse complement strand
TTTCTTTACATAAAACTCTCTTATACATGAGTTGCTGTGGATTTGTTTCTCTAAAGTACCCAGACTAATATATGTGCCTAGTACACTTTTTTGGTATATTTATAAAGTCTTAATTTCAGCTAGATAATGATATAAAAAGAAGCCTTTGTGATAAATTAAGTAAAATTGAGTAAAAAAATTGTTTCTTTATTTGTGTAAGTGACTTGAAAGAATATCTATTAAAAATATACAGTGTGGGGGCACTGGAGTGTCCTAATGGTGAAGGGAGAGGTAGAAAGGAGGGCAGTGCTGGTTCTATACATAACACCATGACCACAATGTCACGGAATTGACGTGTGTGAAAGGCTGAAGTGGTCAATGCTTTTATATAGATCTATATACAGCACAATTCAAACAAAACAATACACCAACAAAAAGGTCATATGAAACCCTGTGGAGTTTTGTCAGCTCAGCAGCTCAGCTTTCTTTTAAAACAGAAGGTCGGTAAAAGTAGCAGAGGAAGCTTACGTCTATTTTTCTTATAATTCTCCATTCAAATCACAAGCTGAAGTTTGCTGGAAGTGTTGATTTCTTTCTAAAACCTCTTTAAAAAACATCCAATATGCTTTTTTGAAAAGATGAAAAAGTTGTCATTTTCCTTTTTCCCACTATGTAGCTGCTAACTGTGGGCTGTTTACAAACACAAAGCTTCCTAGAAGTAACAAGTTTATCCCCCAAAAGAAAAAATGTTCAAATGAAAAGGGACTGTTTTCTATGTTCTTATAAAAAAGTTATTTAATATTTTAAAAATCCATTTAATAGGTACAAAATATAACACAAAATATTAACTTACTTAAGTTCTCCCAATAAATGACCACTATGAACAGTTTAGAGAATACCATTAAAAACATGTATTTGTGCAATTATGTAATTAGGATATTTTAGAACCTGTTTTGGCTAAGAGCCCCAGTGGCCTAGTGGGTTATGAGTTGGTGTGCCATTGGCAGCTTGCCGAAGAAAAAGAGAAAGCTTTCCATTCCTGTAAAGAGTTACTGTCTCCGAAATCCACGGGGGCAGGAGTCGCTATCAACAGTCAGTTAGGTTTACTGGGCTAGTT
>NW_022109491.1:20316022-20317129 GCF_000313985.2 Echinops telfairi | reverse complement strand
TAAATCCAGCTGCTTTTCCCCCTACTGTGTGACCTTGGGTAAGTTACTTTATATCTGGAGACTTCAAATACCTCATCTGTAAACAAGTGAATTTAGAGTTTTCCATTTCAGAGATCTTCTGAGACGGTATTCCACAATGAGGAAATAAACCCAACATTTGTGACTAGTTTTTATATCCACTGACAGCATGCCGTGCCCTCTGCTGTGCCAGGCTGCAGGACCAAGAGAAGACCGCCACCGAGAGATCCAACAACACAGGCAGGCACATTCTCCAGACAGAGCAGCTAACGCTGTTGTTGTGAGCGACATCAAGTCAGTTCTGACTCACAGCGACCTCACGCACAACACTGCCCAGTCCTGCACCTCCTCACAGTTGTTCTTATGCTTGAGCCCACTGTTGCAGGCACGATGTCAGTCCATCTCATTGAGGACCTTCCTCTTTGTTGCTGCTCCTCTAGTTTACCAAGCAGGATGTCCTTCTCCAGGGACTGGTCTCTCCTGACAACATGGCCAAAGTAAGTAAGACAGTCTCATCATCCTTGCTCTAAGGAGCACTCTAGCCTTACTTCTTCCAAGGCGGATCTGTTTGTACTTTTAGCAGTCCATGGTACTTTCAATATTCTTCTCGAGCACCACAATTCAAATACATAGATGCTTCTTTGGTCTACCATATTCAATGTCTAACTTTCACATGCATAGAGGCCACTGAAATGACCGTGGCTTGGGGGAGGCACACCTTAGACCTCCAAGTAACACCCTTGCTTTTCAATACCCTAGAGAGGGCTCATGCAGCAGACTAACCAACGCAACTCTTTTGATCTGACTGCTGCTTCCACAAGCATTGATTGTGAACCCAAGCAAGGCGAAATCCTTGACCACTTCAACTTTTCCTCCGTTTAACTTGGTGTTTCCTACTGTCTGGTTGTAAGGATTTGGGTCTTCATTCCATTGAGCTGTAATCCAGCCTGAAGGCTGCTGTCTTTGATTGTCATCAGCAAGTGCTGTAGGTCAGCTTCACTTTCAGCAAGTGTTAAATCTGCATACTACAGGTGGTTAATAAACCTCCCTCCAATCCTGACGCCACATTCTTTTTCATATAAACCAGTT
>NW_022109491.1:20313887-20315847 GCF_000313985.2 Echinops telfairi | reverse complement strand
GATAATTGCTTTATAATTGGAACATTCTGTTGGGTCTCCTTTCTTTGGAATGCACACAGATATGGATCGCTTCCAGTCAGTTGGTCGAGTTGGTCGAGTAGCTGAGTGAGTGTTTCCAGTGCTTCATCAGTTTGTTGATACATTTAAAGCTACTTCCCTACAACTCCCACTTTCCTCCCTTGATACTCAAAGAAACAGCTCACTGTAGCTTAAGAAGAAAAGAAAAAGAGGGATGGGGGGAAAAGAGAAATGCAAATGCAAGATATCTTTAGATCCTCAATCATTAAAGTCCCTCCTACCTTAACCTAGGCAAATAGGGTTCCACTCAAGCTTTACAAACGTTACACTAATGAACCACTTCCATGGAAAACGGGTGGAGAAAGAAACAGGGTCTAAGTGTCCCTTAAGCACAAAAAGCTGAGTAGATCTCAAGTAGCCGGTAAACTCCTTAAAATTCACATCCTACGACACTGCTTCAGAAGTCTGGTGAGAGCAAGAACTCACTCAAGTCCACACAGCTCCATGTGACAGTAGCCCAGCTGTGGGCTGCTGGGGTCCAGCAGTCAGCCGTGCAACCACAATGCTCAGAAAGGGAAATTGCATTTGAAGTGGAAACATTAGGAAGCTCTGTGACCAGTCAACAAATAATGAGCCTTACTGTGATTGTCCTCTCACCATATTTATGCAATCAGTATGCTGAATAAATAGAGAAGCTAGATTATATGAAGAATTCGCTTATCAGGATTGGAGGAAGGCTTATTAACAACCTTCAATAGGCAGATGAAACAGCCTTGTTTGCTTTAAGTGAGGAGGACTTGAAGCACTTGATGAAGATCAAGGATCGAAGCCTTCAGTATGGATTGCAATTCAGTGTAAAGAAAAACCAAATGCTCCCAACTGGACCAAAAGGTAAAATGATCAGAAAGGGAAAAGGTTGAAGTTATCAAGGATGGCATCTTGCTTGGAACCACAATCACTGCTGGTGGAAACAGCAGTCAAATGAGCCAAATGATGCACTGCATTGGGCAAATCGGCTGCACAAGACCTCTTTAAAGTGTTGAAAAGCAAAGATGTTACTTTGAGGATAAACTGCACCTGTATGTGAAAGTTGGACATTGAATATGAAAGACCCGAAGAAGAACTGATGCACTGGAATCACGGTGCTGGTGAAGAATATTGAAAGTACCATGGACTGCCAAAAACAAACAAACAAACACACAAACAAATCTGTCTTGGAAGAAGTATAGGCAGAATACTTCTTACAGGCAAGGAGAGCCAGGCGTCACCTCACAAACTCTAGATATGTTATCAGGAGAGACCAGTGCTTGGAGAAGGACAGCATGCTCGGTGGAGGGGCGGCGAAAAAGAGAGAAGTACCTCAACTAGAAGGATGGACACAGTGGCTGCAGCAAGGGGCTCAAACACAAGAACCCCGTGAGGCGGGCATAGGGCTGGGCAGTCTTCCTTTCCGTGCGCGCAGGGTGGCTACGCGACTCAAGGCACCTAGCAACAACAATTGGGAAGCTATGTCTTCACTGGTGGAGAATTCACTGAACAAAACAAGCTCCCCCCCCCTTTGGGAGAACCCTGAATTAAGTGGGCGGGTGGTGGTGGTGGAAGGGGGAGGGCGGACACCTGAAAGTCTCCCAACACACTCTAAGACAAGCAAGGAAGGAGATACGGTGGCACGGAATATGCTTGGCAGCAAACAGCCCATCAAGGCCCTCAGTAAAAGCGCTGAGGTAGCAAGTTTCTGAAGAACCCCCCCGCACCCCAGAGGAAGACCCAAACCTCCACTGTCCCTTCCTGAGTTACAGTCCCTAGTGTCCCCAACCTCAAGTCGCCCCCATTCTCGGGGCGCCCTGCCTTCCGCGAGCCTCCGCGGCCAGTCTCCCAGCTCGGCCCCGGTCGGTCGCCAGCTCTCGGGACCTAGTCTCCTCCTCAGTCCGTCCCACGGGGA
>NW_022109491.1:20311363-20313787 GCF_000313985.2 Echinops telfairi | reverse complement strand
CCCCCCTCTGGGTGCCCCCGTGGTCGCGCTTCTCCGCTTTGGCTCCTTCTCTTTGGGCGTCCCGATCCCCGGCCTCAGTCGCCCCTCGCCGGCCCCGGGTGGGGTGGGTCCCTCAGCCCCGCACCCCCTGGAGCACCCCCGCTACCTCGGAAACGCGTCTGCAGCTCGGGGTCCCCGAAGCCATAGCGCTTGAGGAAAGCGCACACCTGCTCGGGGTCCCAGGTCTGGTGGTCCGGGTGGAGTTCGGGGCTCAGGGACCTGTCCGCCGCTGCGGTGCGGGGGTCTGGCGGGGTCGTGGGGCTGCCATCGCGTCGGGCCCGTTTGAAGGGATGCTCGGAGCGCGCGTTCTGCATGGCTCCACTGCGCGCCCAGGGGAGCACATTCAAGAGCCGCGGGGCCCGGCCTGCGCGCAGACGCACTGACCGACCGACCCTTGGAGTGAGTCGGCAGAGCATTGCGGGCTGTGGACTTCTGCGCAGGCGCACTGCTAGACAGGGGCTTGCCGCTCCCGAAGGCCACGTGCGCAAGCGCAGTGTCAATCGCTCCCCTGCGGAGCCCGGGGAGGCCGCGCCGAGGGCGGTGCTCGGAACGGTTTCAAATACTACAGTGTGGGGAGGGCGCCCCCTGGTGGCCCTCGGCCCACACTACGATGGGCGGGTCTTTAGCGGTGGGTTGATGGCCGCCCTTGCGATGCGGTGGGGACGCGCTGGGCTGTGACAGGCTCAGTCAGCAGTTCGAAGCCAGCCCCAGTTCGGCGGGAGAAGGACTGGGCTTTCTACTCCTGCCCGCAATTCTGGTCTGTGCGTGTGAATGGACTCGGTGGCGGTGAGCCTCGTGGGCTGAGCATCGTCTCCTAGAAATCCCAGGCTTCCCCTTGTTTGGATTTCGCGTACCCCACCCCCACTTCGGCATGGACTCCACAGCAACTGTTTTTGAGCCTTCTCGTTTTCTTTTTTTAAAAAGACAAGCAAGACACTTCAGTAGCTCCAGAGGGGGGCTGCCAGTCTATCCAGGACCCCTTTCTTCAGGCTTCCGTAAAGGGGCAGGCTTCAAACTGGGGTCTCCAAATGGAGACAGATCCTTAGGAAAAGACGCAGCAGCCCTGTTTCGTGCTCAGCGCCTCAGAGCCGGCTGGATGTCCCCTAGCAACATGCGTCCCTATACATTCCGATTCATGCAATTGACTGAATTAAAAAACAACCACTGCTGCTGTCAGGCGCCTGGACCCATAGCGACCTGTGTACAAGGCCGCCCGGCCCTGCCCATCCTCAGTTACTCTCAGGCTGGATGCCAGCGATGCAGCCACTGTGGACAGCAGTGGTTCTCAGCCTTCCTAACGCCGCCACCTTCATACAGGTCCTCCTGTGGTGGTGACCCCCCAGCCATAAAGTTATTTTCGTTGCTACTTCATTGCTGTGATTTTGCTACTGTTATGAATCGCGCAACTCCTGTAACAGGGTCGTTTGACCCCCCCAAAGGGTCGCGACCCACAGGCTGAGAACCGCTGGTCTACAGGATGCGAGATGAATGAGGCAGATTAGTGTTTATCAGCAAGCAGTATGAGCTGGTAATCTCGTGGGAACTACAAAACTCTTTACAGACACCTAGTGGTACTGTGTGTCAGACACTGCTCTAAGGGTCTTGCAAATATTAGTTACCACAATAACATTATGATGTAGGAAACTGAGGCCCAATGAGATAAGTAATTTGCCAACCTTACACAGCAAGGGATGAAGCCTGGATTCAAACCCAGGAGATCTAGACTGGCTCCACAGCTCATGTTCTCCATAACTTGCCCACCATAGCTTGTTAGTGAGGATTTTGTTACAAAATTATTTTATATTGTTGTCACCTGTCGCCGATTCAGTCCATGACTCATGGGGACCTGACTCAAATGCTGCCCAGTCCCGTACAATCCCCATGATCCAATGAGGATTGGATTATTTTCACTGGATGATTTTTTTTTTATAAGGTAGATCCCCAGCCTTTTTTATTCCTTGTGTGTCTTACTCTGGATGCCCCTCGGAAGCCTAGTATGGTAGCAGAGTAGCAAGACTCCACCGATAGGTGAGTGGTGGCTGCTCAGGAGGTACACTAGGCAGGAACCAAACTCTCCCCGTCAACACACAGGGCTAAACCAGAATAGCATACACCAAAAACATTCTGACAGTTGCCAAAACTTAGAGAAGTGAAACACAGTGGTCAAAGAAACAACAAAGTGCTTATGTGTGAGAGCCTTATATGTCACATCGGAGATGGCTGGTTTGAAAACCTGTGTGGATGAGATGTGGAGGAGATCCACTGGCCTGGAGTAAGGGTCCCGGGACAATAGATCATGACATAGACAGAGGTCTAAATTTAAACAATTGTTTTTTAAAAATCATTTTATTAGGGGCTCATACAACTCTTATCACAATCCATACA
>NW_022109491.1:20304962-20311171 GCF_000313985.2 Echinops telfairi | reverse complement strand
CTCCCTCATGAACCCTTGATAATTTATAAATTATTATTTTGTCATATCTTGCCCTGTCCGACGTCTCCCTTCACCCATTTTTCTGTTGTTCGTCCCCCAGGGAGGAGGTTATATGTAGATCCTTGTAATCAGCTCCCAACAGTTGTTTTTTTAAAGAGCGGTTGCTTATGAAAAGTTTTATTTTCCTTTGGGAATCCAGGGCAGATGATCCTTTCAGTACCAGTGGTGTGAGTGGCGATACTGGGAGGGTAGAGAGAGAGTGGGCTGGAAAGAGGGAACCGATTATAAGGCTTGTGCTGTGGCCACGCTGAGAGATATGACACTTCAAGCTCCCTTCTTTTGGAGACAGTCACACCATGGTTAGGATTAGAAAAGACTGTAAGATCAATTTATTTAGGGCCTTTTGTCCACTGACTTTGAATGCTCCCAGCAATCAATTCCCTCATCTCCCCCCTAGCGACCTTCCCCTACCCAACCAAGCTTTCCGGCACTTTCCGGCAGCATTACCCTTGTGGTTTTAAGTTTCCTCACTAGCCATTCTCAACACGGGCTCAATCTTTCACTTCATCAACCCTTTGCAGAACCTAGCCTCCTCAAGCATAATTTTTGCATCTGCCCAAATCTCAAAGCCAAGCCCAAACGCTTAAACAAACAGATAAAATGTAATTCATGTAATCCATCAGTCTTTTTCTGTTCATACATATGAGGCTTAGCTTCAGGGGTGAAGATTCTTGAAGAAAGAGACCCATAAGAGGATACTAACTCAAAACCAAACCAAACTCGCGGCGATGGAATGAAGGCCAACTCAGCGACCCTATAGAGTAGGGTCTACCCTATAAACAGGGTAGAACTGCTCTTGTGGGTTTCTGAGATTGTAACTCTTCACGGGAGTGAAGACCCTCATCTGTTCCCCTAAGGAGCAGCTGATGGTTTCGAACTTCCGACCTTACATTAGCAGCGAAATGCGTAACTACTACCCCACCAGGGCTCCCCTGCAAGATGATAAGAGCTTCATTGTTTGGGTACCGACTATGAATCAGACTTGTGCTGTACTTTATATCTTTGTCTACGATATATCCTTTATATCTACAATTTCTAATCCTCACCAAACCTTCTTTAATAGGTATTATAGCAGTTAGGATTACTTTGGTTATAAATGTACTCATTCACTCGTCCGCTCAGCAAATACTAATATTTACGGGGTGCAATGTACTTATTATTTGCAAAGTATGACTCTGGGCACTGGGGACACATCAATAAACCAAACAGGCAAAAATCTCTGCCCAAGTGAAATTTATATTCTACAGATTCTACTAGCATTGAACCATGACATGACTAAAAATAAGAAACTAACATTAGAAATTGCTGGTAATGATTGAGACATACCCTGCCCTCCTCCCCTGGGGACGAACAATAGCAACGTGGTTGAAGGGAGACAGCGGGTGGTGTAAGATAGGAAAATAATAATAATTTATAAATTATCAAGGGATTCACAAGGGCTGGGGGGCGAGGGGGAGGGAAAAACAAGGAGCAGACACCAAGGGCTCAAATAGAAAGTAAATGTTTAGAAAATGATGATGGCAGCATATGTTCAAATATGCTTGATACAATTGATTTATGGAATGTTATAAGTGCTGTAAAAGTCCCCAATAAAATTATTTTTAAAAGAAAAGAAAACAAATTGGTGCTATACAAAAAAATAAAAATAGGGTCAGGCAAGAGATTAGGAGAACAGAGCAGCAAGAGGAGCAGAGAGATGAAGTCCCCAGGGAATACCAAAAACAGACTTTGAGGCCAGGGCATGGCACCCCATCAGACTCAACCAGAAACGCTCCTAAACATCAACAAACAGAGTTTGAACTATTCATAGACTTTTTTTTTGTCATTGGTTTTTGTTGTTTTGTTTTCTTATGTTGCTTTGTTTTGCTCTGTCTTGTTTTTGTTCATATTATTATCTCTGCATGTCTATCTAGATAAGATAGTTGAGATAAACAATCTGGAGGAGAAACAACAGGACCGACCCTTTGTGGAGACAAGGGAGAGGGGTGGGGGGAGGAAGTAGGTGTTAACAAATCCAGTGACAAGGGAACAACAAGTGATCTAAAATTGATGAGGAAGAGGGTGTAGGAGGCCTGGTAGGGCTTGATCAAGGGCAATAAAATTACTGAATTACTGAAACCCAAATGAAGGCTGAACATGATAGTGGGGCAAGAGGAAAGTAAAGGAAACAGAAGAAAGAACCAGGAGGCAAAGGGCATTTATAGAGTTTTAAATACAGGCATTTACATATGTAAATATAAATATATATATATTTATATGGGGAAAGAGATCTATGTGCATATATTGATAGGTTTAGTATTAAGGTAGCAGATGGACATTGGGCCTCTACTCAAGTACTCCCTCAATGCAAGACCGCTTTGTTCTAATAATCTGGCATTCCATGATGCTCACCTTCCCAACAAGATTGCTGCAGACAAAGCGGGTGCATAAGCAAATGTGGTGACGAAATCTGATGGAGTCTGGCCATCAAAAGATATAGCGTCTGGGGTCTTAAAGGCTCGAAGATAAACAAGCGACCATCTAGCTAAGAAGCAACAAAGCCCACATGGAAGAAGCACACCAGCCTGTGTGATCAGGAGGTGTTGATGGGATCAGGTATCAGGCATCAAAGGCCCAGAACAAAAAATTTTATCATTGTGAATGAGGGAGAGTGCATAGTGGAGACTCAAAACCCATTTGTAGGCAACTGGACATCCCCTTACAGAAGAGTCACGGGGAGGAGCCAAGCCAGTCAGCGTGCAGTGTAGCACCGATGAAACACACAACTTCCCTTTAGTTCCTAAATGCTTCCTCCCCACTCACTATGATAACCCCAATTCTACCTTACAAATCTGGCTACACCAGAGCATGTACACGGGTACAGATAAGAGCTGGAAACACAGGGAATCCAGGACTAATAAACCCCTCTGGACCAATATTGAGAGTAGCCAAACCAGGAGGGGAAGGGGAAGGTAGGGGGGGAGATAGGGGGAACCAATGACAATGATCTACATAGAATCCCCTGCCAGGGGGTCAGACAACAGAGAAGTGGGTGAAGGGAGACATCGGTCAGTGTAAGACATGAAATAATAATAATAATTTATAAATGACCAAGGGTTCATGAGGGAGGAAGGGTGGGGGAGGGAGGGGAAAAAATGAGGAGATGATACCAAGGACTCAAGTAGAAAATGTTTTGAAAATGATGATGGCAAAAAATGTATAAATGTGCTTGACACAAAGGATGTATGTATGGATGGTGATAAGAGTTGTATGAACCCCCCAAAATGATTAAAAAAGAAAGGAAGAAAAGAAAATACCATGACTTGGCTGAGGTACACCTGAGTGCTCAAAGTGGCATTGGTTTGTTAGCATTTTTAAGACGCCTTAGCAGCAGATTTGCCCAATAAAATACATCGCTTGATTTCTTTTTAAAAAGGTATCTTTTTTTCCTTTTTGGTACGCTCACCAGACTAAGACAAGTCTGTTACTGAGAGAATTTATCTGCAAACAACCACTCATCAGACATGTCTAAACATACTGTGTTTGGAATAAACGCGGGCACGGATGAACTGGAACCCAGTAGTGAGATAGGAAGGGGTCCCAAAAACTCCCTGGGGGCTGTTTAATGAAATCAGCTTAGAAATCTTTCCAGCAAGCACTGCAGACCGGCAGAACTTGCATGTGGGCTGAGCTGGCAGACAGGAAAAGCTGAAAACCACACAAAAACACGGAAACCCACAATCTAGAACAAACAAGCAGGTTTAATCTTTAAGGTCCCCAAAAGTTGCTTTACATACAGTGGTTCTCAACCAGTGGGTCATGACCCCTTTGGGGGTCTATCAACCCTTTCTCAGGGGTCGCCCATTCATAACAGTAGCAAAATGGCAGTTATGAAGTAGCAACGAAAATAATGTTATGGTTGGGGGGTCACCACAACAGGAGGAACTGTATTAAAGGGTCATGGCATTAGGAAGGTTGAGAACCACTGTTTTACAAGAAGCCCAAGTTCAGTGGTGCAGAGAGGAGGGGACCTGCTTTCAGGGAGCACAGCAAACACATTCAAAATCCCATAATAAATCCAGTCCTCTTTTCTAGAATCCCTGGGAAGCAGAATCCATCTTGGAGAACAACTGTTCGCGCATCCAAATAGCATAGCCCTGTGCATTCCAGGAAAACCCAACCTTTCTCCCAATTTTTTATTGAATATGTATAACCTCCCTACTGCACTTTGGGGAATAAAAACCTTGGACCCCTCTGCCTTCAAGGAGAGCAGGGTAAAGAGTCCCCTGGGTCTTCTTCGTCTGCCCCAGCTGGCTTCTTCTCTAAAATAACATGTTGCTTGTGTGAAAACTCTATGCCTCTATGTCTCTTTGTCGAGGTGAAGAACCTGTTAGATCGTTCCCTGGGGCAGGGGTGGGGTGGGGGATAGACCTTGGTCTTAGGCTTCGCGGGAGAAAGAATTCACGCTGAAGACTGGTTTGTGATCCAAGTGAGTTTATAAATTATAGAAGCGGCACAAGTGCGTGGGATCACGGCTCAGCCACTCGGGCTGCATCCTGGCTGCTCTGGGCCCGCAGCCCCGTTCCCACTGCACTGTATGGAGCTGTTGGGAGGCCTGAAAATACTGGTCGACCCCATTGGCTGAATCAAATTCACCGGGTTTAGATGGGCCCCTTCCTGGACAGGAGCTGGAATCTAATAAACCCTCCTTGGTAGGGTTAGGCCGGGGCCAGCACCACTCACCAGGCCACAGCAGCAATACTTTTTAACTTACCTTTGTGTGTATGTTTAAATTTCATAATGTATGCGACCATTTCATGCCAGTTGAAGGGCTAAACGAATATAACAGATGTAAAAATAAATAAATATATATAACAAAAACAAGAAGAAATTTGAAGTGTATTAAAGATTTTTGTTTAATGTAATAAAGGTATGTTTTTAAAGAAATTAATGTCAAATACCATATAAAACAATGAATTGGATTTGTCATTGCTTTTGTGACAAAATTTTCTTTGATTACTAATTTTATTCTTTATGCAATTTGTCTTGGTGATAAAGGCTCAACAACAAAGAAATACTAAATAAAAAATAAAACTGAACAGTTTTGTTGGGGAGAAAAGGAATAGTTAAGGTTTTGACTTAAATTCTTTGCTTAAAATAACCTAAGTATTGTCTCTCAGTCATCTATAATATATTCCAGACAACTTTGAAACTTTGTAAAAAGCTACAAAAGATTTGTTGCTGTTCTGTAAAAATAAAAAATTCAAAAAAAAGAATCTGATATCTTATAAATTACATAAATTGCATGTTCAAAGTCAGAACTGGCATAATTTTTTTCTCTCTGACTTTTCATTGTGAACTGGGCAAAGGTTTACAGAGCAAATAAGTTTTTCATACACATCTTGCTTCATGTCAAGCACTATGTGACAGTTCAACAGGACAAGCTACAGCCCAAGTTGCAGATCAAACTCCCCACCCCAGCCCCCTTTTCCCCTTTATGTTTACTGCTTATTGTGACCTAGTTCTCAAAAGTCAGCTACCCAGCATACTTCAGGAAGCCTGCAGGAACCCTCTTCCCTTGTCCCACAGCGGGCAAGCATTCATTTAGACTGGCCTTGAAATATACATAGAATAAACTGTTAAATGGCTCAAACGTTAGGATTAGCAAAATAATGTTTAAGGGCTCTTGCCATTGTTTTGCAACTTTAACTGTTATTTTGTAAGTGTACTTTGGTGAGTCCTGGTTTGATTTGTTACTCTAATAAACTCTTTAATTTTTACTAGAGCTCCAGTTTGGCTCTTTGAAAACTGCAATCCCCACAATGTAGCATCACTTATCCTACTTCCTGCCTTTGTTTTGGAAAATTGTTTACAAATGTTTCTTGAATTGAAATTTCTCTGTCAATAATTTTTACCTCAGGTTGGACAACAAGCACGTGATATTATGACATGATGTTATTAGTTCAGTTGCATAATTTGGTCTTAATTTTATTTCCTTTAAATCTAGCATCATTGAGCCAGTCAGGGTCCGATGTAACAACGATGAGAAATACAACTTTCCTCTAGTTCCTAAATGTTTCCTCCCCGCTCCCACTACCATGACTTGAATTCGATCTTGCAAGTCTGGCTAGACCAGAGGAGGTACACTGGTACAGATAGGAACTGAAAAT
>NW_022109491.1:20293607-20304585 GCF_000313985.2 Echinops telfairi | reverse complement strand
AAATAAAAATAAAATAAAATAAAAACCCAGGGGGGGGGGATAAATAAATCTAGCATCATCAAAAGTAATAGTTTCTACTAATGAAATCATACCATTTATCCAGACAATTTTTGTTAACATCCAAATGTTCAGCTTCATATAGTCTTCATATATACTGACTACATGAAACCTGGCTGGTGTAATGGGTTATGCATTGAGCCGCTACCCATAAGCCCAGCAGTTCGAAATTGTCAGCTCCTTTCAGTGAGAAAGATGAGGCTTGGGTGCCCAGTTTTGCAAAATCAAACAATAAAGTCCTCTCTCTCCCTAAAAGTACAGATTGGATTTCGTGAGCGTTTGTCGGTTAATGCAACAGCCTCTCGATCCATGTACAAGTTCTGCATGAGCACAGTGAAGTGTTCTGGAAATCCCATTCTTCTCCAGGTTCTCCACAGTTTATTATGGCCCACACCTCTACAGTTTATTATGGTCCACACAGTCTAATGCCTTTACAGGTCAATAAAACACAAGTAAACATCTTTCTGGTCGTCTCTACTTTGAGAATATTATCTGCAGTTAGTTTTACTTCTTTGGCAATTTGGATGTCTTTGGTATCTTTTTGTTTTGTTTTTTTGCTATCTTTTTGTTGACTAACAGCTCTGGCACAGGCCAGTACAATATTGAATTGGCTACAATTGCTTAAATTGGTTAAAATTGGCTCAGACTCAAGTACAATATTGAGTAGGAATGGTGATAGGGTCTTGTTTCCTGGTTCCTCACAAAGGGAATGCTTTCAGTTTCTCCTCGAGTGAGCTATTGGCAATTGGCTCTTCATACAGGCCTTTTATCCGCTTGAGAAGTTTCCCTTCAGGCCCTATTTTGTCTCTGTTGGAGTCCACTGCTGAAGCCACCAGATGAATCCATCTTGCTGAGGGCATGCCTCTCTTTGGCTGCCCCTCTGCTTGGCTGCCCACTTTGGAGGAGCAAGTAGCCGCTGAAAATCGAATGTGTAGTAGAGGCCTATGGATCTATAATTTTCTATTCTGATGACGTCTTTGCCTGGTTTTGGGATCAAGGACATGTGTGTTTCCTAAGATGAATTCGGAAGTTTGATCTCCTTTTCTATATTCTGGAATAGTTTGAGTAGAAGTGCAATTAGAGTTCCTCTGAATGTTTGGTAGAATTCTTCCGTGACTTGTTGTTATTGTTGTTGTGAGTTTTTTTTAATGACCTGATTAATTTATTCTATTGACATATGTCTCTTCACTTTTTCGACTTCCATCTGTGAGCCTGGGTAGGTGGCGTGTTTCTAGAAATTTGTCCATTTCTTTTAGTTTCGCAATCCTTCATAGTATTGTGTTCTTACTGGTTTTATTGAATTTGTTTCTGTTGTGATGTTGCCCGTTTTCGTATGTAGGATATTTGTTTGGGCTGGGTCCGGACTAGGCAGCCACCATCTCCTCTCTGGTTCCTCAGGAGGATAGAACTCCAAGGCCCCCATTTCCAGCCTCTCGGGAAGATAAATGACTTATTGAAGTCTGCATCTTCTGCCCCAACTTTCCAAGGAGCTTCTCTCTCCAGACCAAGGTTGTGCAGCCCCTGCCCCAGCACTCTAGGGAGTAGGTTGGCAAACAACAAAGGCACTTCCCATGGGTCACATCCTGACTCAAGGTCCTGCAACTGCAAGCAAAAAATCTCCCTTCTTGTTGTCAACGTACATCTCCCTAGCTCCAGCCCTGTATATCTCCCACCGCCTCACCGATAAGCTGCGACTTCCCCCTGACCTAACTCGTTGGGTCTTGGAACTGCCCAGGAGCTCAAGATGCTCCTGTCCCTCTCTCTGCTCTCCCTTCCCTCCCGGGAGTGCTTTCCCTGCCCTAATAAAGCTGCTCTTAACCTCACGTTGTTTGTCTCAACCCTATCTCTGTTCAGTGTCTCAGTGTTAACCTCTCAATATTTACATCTTCTTTTCTTTTGTTAGGCTTGCTAGTGGCTTCTCAATTTTGTCCATCTTTTCCAAAGCACCAAGTTCTCATCTTGTCAATTATTTCTGTTGACTTTGTTTTCTAATTCACTTATTTCTGCTCTAATAATTAGTATTTATCTTCTGTTGGCTGTGGGTTTATTTTGCTGCTCTTATTTTATTTTGATAGATGTTGGCTTACATGGTTGACTTTGAGTCCTTTTTTTTTTTTTGCTGTGTTCATTGCTATGAATTGTCTTCTGAGTACTGTTTTAGCTGTGTCTCATATCATTTGGCATGTTGTATTTTCACCCTCATTTGTTTCAATGAATTTAAAAATCCCATTCCTTATTTCTACAATTGCCCATGGATTTTTAAGCAGGGTATTATTCAGTTTCTATGTATTTGATTTTTCCCATTGATCTTCCTTATTGTTGATTTCTAATTTTATGGCACTGTGATCTAAGAAGATGGTGTATAGCATCTCCATGTTTCTAAATTTACTAGTGCTTGTTCTGTGATGTAATGTATGGTCTATTCTGGAAAATGACCCATGAGTGCTGGAAAAGAATGTTTATGCCTTGCTATTGGGCAAAGTGTTCTGTTTATCTAAGAGATAACGTTGATTGGTTGATTGATTGTGTCGTTAAGTTCTTCTGTGTGTTTATTGTGTTTCTTTCTCATTGCTCTGTCCTTCCTGGAGAGTGATTGTATTAGGATTAACTAGAGAAACAAATCCAGAGGCACTCATTGTTGGGAGCCGGTGGCTTTTAAGGCCTTAGCCTCAGCCTGAGCCGAACTTGGCTGCTTCCTAGTCTTTCATTTGCAAAACCTGTGAGGCCCTGCCTAAATTCCTGCCTCCGCGTTCCTAGCTACGTGCTCTGTAGCACCGGCAGTTGTAAAGTTGACCTTTTCACCCATTGGTTAATAATGCCAGGCGCTCATTGGACTAAGATGGACTTTGCTTTACACCTGATGGACCTTAATCTGCATGCAGGACGTTTTTGAGAACTAGCGCGCGCCCTTTTACCTACAGCTGATTGGTTAACGTTCTTACGCTTCATTAATGTACCTGTTGGATTGGATGCTGTGGTCGCACACCTTATTAAAATATGCACCTCCCAGTTCCCCCTTTTTTATACCCCAGCTTTGCCCAAATAAATGAGCTTGATCAGAGTTTTGTCTTGCTCCACGCCCCCGTGTCTTCTTTTCTCCATCCAGGTTCCACTTTCCCCGCAGGGCCTTGCTCGTGGTCCCACAGGCCGGGACGCAACAACTCATATATGTGTAAAAGAGTGCTTTATATCACAGAGCAATTGCATATTGAGAAAACATCCCAGCCCAGTCCAGATCAAGTCCATAACTCTGACATTAGCCCATAAATTCCTCTTCAGATTCATGCAGCACATGCAATGATGCTGAATGCAGGAAGATCACAGGATGGTGGGTGGAAAGTCCTGTGGATCCAATGGCAGTGGGAGCATCTCTGGGGCTTTGGCTGCCATCAACGTGGCTCCATGTGTCTTGTCAACAGGAATGTCCAGGAGAGAGAGTGTTCCCAGAATCCTCATTAGAAGACCATGCCCACAAGGAGGGAACATCAGGATGATGTTCAGCCTGATGACAGGCTAGACTCCACTCCTTCATTCTGTGACCTGATTGACTGGCTAGACTCCACCCTTTCATTCTTGACATGAAATTGTGTAACTACCACAATGGTGTATTGAAGACTCCTTCTATTATTGCAGTATTGCCTATTGATCAATGGAATTTGGCATAGATATTTATTATGCTTGTGTCTTGTTCAATTGACCTTTAATCATTTTGTGCTGCCCTTCTTTGTCTCCTGTGGTGGATTGTGCCTTGAAGTCTATTTTATTGGGATTAATAGTTTCACTCCCACTCTTTTTGATTGTCATTATTAGCTTGATATACTTTTTTCACTCTTTTATTCTTAGTCTTTTTTTTCCCCCTTTGTGTCTATGATGTGTTTCTTGTAAATAGCATATTGCTATGTTGGGTCACCTTTCTTTGGAAATGAATACAAATGTAGATTTCTTCCATTTGGGCACCTAGCTATATTAAAAATGTCTGGGCATAGATTAGTTATATTGATAGCACTAATCACTGGGGCTTGAATAGATATTGATTTTATGAGATTATTAATCAATAACCAACACTTCCTGTTATTCATGGGTTAATATTACTGGATACTGGAAGAAGATATTGGTAAAACCGATGAAAAGTTTGGTTATATTCCATGCCTCCAGGCCATCCTTTTCTTATCTTTTCAGTTGGTTACCACAAAGAATAAGGTAGTAGCTGAGAATTTTATTGCAAACCAGATTTCTTATTCTGATCATTATAGTAACTACATTAATAATTGCCATAATAAATGTTATTATGAAATGTGTAACCACGGTTGCACAAAAACACATCCTAAACAACTAACGTATATGGATGCTGCACACATTTGTCACACAGTGTAAGAGTCCTGCATCTTGAACTAGCTGTCATGAATAGCAAGCTGTTCCTTCTCAATTCGGCTATTGCCTCTAATGGATATATCCCATATTTGCTCAGTATAGTGAAAATCAACATACATAGAGGATGGTATCTGGCAGGGACTACAGGCACATGGTTAAGAACTAGATAATATCTAACTAAATATTCAGGCAATACACTTGCAAAAAAAAAAAATTCCAACCAGCCATAGATCTAAAAACTTAAAACTTAGGGACCACATTTAGGGAAGCAGTCCACATGGAAGATTGTGTAAGCCAAATTGATGCTGGAGATAATATAAGGCCAGACAAAAGACAATGGCGGTATGTTCAGCTGACATATTTGATAAAATGGAGGGATTGATGTGGAGATTGAAGACACCCCCCCCCCTCCAAAGGTTTATAAGTATCTGGTCCTAATAAGAAAAGCTAGGCTAAGGTTCAGCTCCTAGAAAAACTGTAACAATAGTTTCCCTGCTGATTAACCAGTTTAACTGAGGAAAGCAAAGGAGGGTATCCTTCATTGTGTATCTTATTGAAGGAAACAGTTGGTATCCTGTAACTACCTTGTGACTATGACTCAGGGTTGCATATTCACGAGTTGAGCCCAACCACCAGATAACCAGGTAATTAGAGCCCCAGAACCAATTCTATACCTTTTATAACCTGTAATTCTATACATAGCCTAACCGGGTTCCTTTTTCAACTTCGAGTCCCACCTGGCAGATTGAGCTGCCACCAATCATGATCCCATTTTTATTTTCTTTGACTGCTACGATATATAATAAATAGCATGGCTGTGATTCAGTTGATTTAATCGGTTTCTGTACCGAGGGGATATTGAGTCTCCCTCATTCTAATGATTGTCTTTGTCCTCTTGAAGGCTTAATAAAAAGATCTCTGTAAAACATTTTTGAAAAAAAAAAAACCCAACATTTTTGAATCGGGGTCTTTTGCCCTTTTACCAGGAGGCGTCAGTCATGATAGAGCCGAAAGGCCACAGCATCCAGAAGTGCACCTTGACAAGATGTTCCTTTTCTCGGTCGCCAGTTCGAGCTGTGGTTGGAGGCAGACTGGTATCTTGGGGGTGAAGATGCAGTCACTTTCTGCGGTATTGGACCTGCTAAGGATGCCCTCTGGGCCCGCCTCAGAAGGCAATTCTGTGGGCACATGGGGCAGTAAAAGCTTTGGAGCTTCAGCGCAGCCTGGTGACCAAGAATGGGATGGAAGGGCGGCCTCGTTTGCTGAGAGAGGTGACTTTGAAGGAGGAACAATGACTCATACTTCACTCAAGAGACACAAAGCTCCTCATGAAAAGTACACACGGAGAAATCAGAACATTAAGACATGCTATTGCAGAAAATTCAGAAGGCTTAAAACAATCCAATAAAATAGATCTAAAGTTTCATCACACCCACCCCCAAAGGAACAACCCTTTCAAGTGTATCTTTGTGTAGGTATTCTGCTACAAAAATCGAAGTCTACTTCATCCAAGTTTGGGAAATTATTTGGAGCTTGAAAAAATATTGTTGACCCACAGAAACCTAAGCTCAACCTCATTCATTGAGACTCTGAACATTGTTCCTCCTCCTGCCCGGTGACCGTGTCTCCCGAGACCCTGGTGCATCCACGATGCCGTTTACTTTCATGAGGAAGCCGTGGAAGCAGCCAATGCTGTGCACAGCCAAGTAGCACAATGCCAACCTCGGTGCTGGGAACGTTGGGGAGAATGAACGGAAGGAAAGGTAGGTCTCCTGGCACCACTGGAGCTCAGCAAAGAAAAAATCTGGCCTCTCCCCATGCCAGTGTTTGGCCTCCTACCCAAAGGAAAGGATTCTCTATCATGCCGTCACTTGGCAGCTCTTGAACAAGAAAAACAAACCAACAGAATACCAGGAACCCACTTAAATACCAACCCTTCTCCGGAACACAAGGTCATATTGAGGTGCTAAGAAACATCAGGTCAATTGCGACACAACAGTCAGTTCTTTTGCACAAGGTCAAGATGGCACAAGACACAGAGTGAGCGAGTCCTTACAGAGAACACCTGGAGACCACGTTGGAGACTTATTCAAGGAGCTTTATTGCAGCTGTTTCTCACACCCAACGGACGTGACCGTTCATTTTCATTTGTGGCTCGATTTACATTCTTTTTTTTTTTTTATGGATTCCACTCAGTATATATATATATTTTAACATTTTATTAGGGGCTCATACAACTGTTATCCCAATCCATACACACATCAATTGTGTAAAGCGCATTTGTACATCATTTCTCAAAACATTTTCTCTCGATTTACATTCTTAAGGTGACACAGTTCCAGTAACTCTAGCTGCTAAGCTGTGAAAGTCTCCCTTTTTCATACAAATACTGAAGAGGTTTCTTAAGAAAAATTTAACCTGGTAAAATTTAACCTCCTCCTCAATACAACACTTGTGAAGAGCATAAAGCGAAGCTTCCTGATATGAAATAGATTCAAGTTGCAGCTCCTTGGGGCAATGATACAATCAATAATGGAAACGACAAATTTCCAGTATAAACCACAATGATTTAAAGGTAGGTTATAAAAATAATAATAAAGCAATCTTAGCACCCCCAAATTTTTACATTCTTTTTTTTTTTAGGTTAAAATGCAATACTTTGTTTTTTTACAATTTTATTTTATTTATTTTAAAAATCAGTTTTATTGGCACATAATTAATATACAATTCAATAGTTCAATCATATTAAGAAGAGTTGTACAGTCATCACAATCAATTTTGTATTGTTTTTACAGTTTTTTTGTTAAGTCACATTATTTTAAAAAGGAAATGAAATAAGTAGTAAAACATTTTTACATTCACAACCTTGTGTCCGGGCATACAAAGTCCGAGGGCTGTCATTGTCCCCGCTGGGTGTCCTACAGGCCAAGGGCTCAGGCAGATATGACACCAGTACCAGAACCTGGGCACACCCCACTGTGAACTCAATCCCATCTGTAAAGCATCACCTTGAGGTTGGGGGAGAAAGGTTTCAACTTTTCTCCTATGGATTGCAGTTAAGTCTTAATGATCTAATTGTAAATGGGGAACCTTTTTCTGCCAAGGGCCATTTGCATATTTATAACATCATTCACTGGTCCTCCAGGTCAAACATTCATTAACTCAAGTGATGGCTGGGAACTGCTTCTCTTTAGTGAGGTGTGTGATGTTGTTGATGATGTCACCGGGCACTATTTGACCCTCAGGCCACATGTTCCCCACCCCTGATCTCAAGAGAGACTGGGGTATATGTGTGTGTGGTAATATCAGATGGTAGTTGTTTCCAATACTCTCACACTAGTATGTGTGTCAACAGGACAGACCCTGGGAAATAGAGTGGAAGGCTGCTGGCCATTGGTCTGGGCTCCCCCTGCTCACACCGACGGCCTCCTTACGCTGAGTCTATCTCGGATGTTTCGGTCCAGGGCAGGTCAAAGGACATGATGAAAGACACCTGTGCATTCTGTCTTCCTCTGCTCTGCACCTTCTGCGCATCAGAAGAACATCACCGGCTTGGCTCTAACCTAGACTCTGGTTTTGGTGAATATCTGCCAAACTGGGGTTAGGAGGGTGCCCCCATCTCATTTCCAAATCTTTTTTTTTTTTCTTTTCTTTTCTTTTTTTATCCAAATCTTAAAAAAACAAACAAAAAAACCCTCCTTTGTCTTAAGAGTTTAGAGGTTAAAAAAAAGTGTTCTGAGTATATAAAAGAGTTGTATTTCTAAAAAAAACTACTAAAAAGGCAAGCTTTTAATTAATATTAAAAATAAGCAAGGCTATACTTTTCATAGCAAGATTTGTTTACTGCCCTTTGAATAAAAAGTTACTTAGCTCTAGCACGTAAGCACATTTAAAATAGAAAACAGAAAGCCCTCGTTGCCGCTGAATGTGTGGAACTCTGACAGAATTCCCTGCATTCGTTGTGTTGGAAAGAAAATGGCTTTTTGTCACATCCGTATGGCATCAATCCTTAAAAAAGCTTAAGTCTTGCTTTGCATACTTTTTGGTCAGTCACACGCTGAGATTGCTCTGGGTCTCTCTGTTTCTCTGGGGTTTTGACGGCAGCTACAGGATCACCGTACTAGAGCAAGAGGAAGAAAACAGGACAAAGGAAAAAGCCAGTTACGTCAATTTACTAAGTAAAGGTCTCAGATGCACCTGTCCTGTTCACACAGATGGGTTGCTCCGAGACACACCTGAGAAACCCCAAATCATCTCTGAGGGGGCTTCAAATAGTTCACAGCAAGATCCTATTCTCTTTCAATTCCATTTGTCCCCCCTACAACTTTTTGAAGCCTCCTCTTACCAGTCCCATGCTAGGTCAAATTAGAAACACCACGATCCTAGCCGTCAAGAGTCTCTATGTCAAAAGCCACTAGACCTCAGACAGAACTGACTGCTCACCTTTAGGACCTCCAAATTTCACACTCTGCCTAGAACACAATCCTGCCCTGTTTTTCAAGATGCCAGACGGAATGTATGAGGTCTTCTTCTCCTCTATTTCCGGGTCCCACAGCAGTGGCCCTGGCTCAGGTGGTCTCCCCTGCTCCAGCAACAGATTCAGGCTCCTGCCGCCTTGCCCTCTCTGCTCACAATGTTTGTATGTCACCCCCCACCCCCACCCCCCATTTTCTGTTTCTTCTGGTGAGCAACCCCCGCAGGTTCTGGGTACCTGACTGAATTCTGATCGATACAACCATTCACTTGCTGTGACAGTCACCACGGGAAGACCCTACTACATGAAAGTAAACATTATTTGTCTTCAAACTCATCTCTGTACCTAGTCATTCTCATCTCAACTCTAGTGACTTCTATAAATGCAAACTCAAGTCCATCATGCCTCTGTTGAAAACACTTTGAATGGCTCGCCGTTGCTCGCAGTTAGTGAGACCATGAGTAACTTCCAGGCTCTTTCCCAAGTGTACCACTTCCTCCTCGTCTGGCATGTCCCTCCCGTTCCCGTGCCTCAGCACCTCGATGTCCTCGTCCCCTTTTTGCAGCGGAATCTCCTTTTTATCCACCCTTGAAGTTTCAATGTCGAAGTCCTTTAAGGAAGCTATTCCTGACTAACCAAGTCATGGCTTACACCCTCCTGTCTGGCTCCTCTCACACTCTGTACTGCCCTACCAGAGCAGTCACCATGCAGTGCCATTGCTATTGGCTTGTGTGTTTGTAATGGACATAAAGACTCAAGTCACCTTAGGTACTGTGAGCCTCGGTAAAGAGAGAATCCATCTGAGTTTCAGCGTTAGGCCAACATTGTTGGCAACCATAACCTCTAATCGCTCTGCTTCCAGTCTCTCCAGGTTCCGACCCATTTTCCACTAGAGTTTTCTTTCTTAATTTAGTTTCCTTCCAGTACCTAAGACAGACATATCCCTTATTCCCATGAATCTCAATCTAGTTGGAGAACGAACACACACACACACACACACACACACACACACACACACACACACTACCCAAAGTCAAACTCCTGGCTATTGCGTTGCTGCTGACTCATGGTATTACAGAATAGAACTGCCTCGTGGTTTTTCTTGGTTGCAATATTTACAGAAGCAAATTGCAAGATCTTTGGACTCCGTGACACTGGGTGCGATAAAATCCCCAACCTTTAGACTGAGAGCACTCCAAGCTCACTGCCACTGAGTTTGGGGACTCATAGCGACTCCCTGTGGGTTTCTGAGACTGTGACCATTGGCGAGAGTAGATAACTCAGTCTTTCTCCTAAGGAGCTGCTGCTGGTTTCAAACTGCCCACCATGCAGATCGCAGTCCAATACGTAACCACTAAGCCACCAGGGCTTATAGATAACTCATTTGTGCCCTTCAGAGACCTTAACAAACACACAAGTACATACTAACTACAGTGGCATGGGAAGTCTTGGATGCTCTGAATGATTCCCTAGGTGGAGGGGAAAATCCTTTTTGCTTTTCCATTATCTAGTCTAGTTTTCCCATGTAGCCTGTCACGAGTCAAGAGTAAAAATCTTCGCTCTTCTCAGATTGGTGCCCTAACCACATTCAACCTGTTCCAGTTTCAGGCCTCTGGGTTGCTCTCACGGCCCCAAACTGCACACCCTTCTCCCTGCTGCGCACGCAGCCAGAATGCAGCTTTCTTGATCTAGCAGAGCACGCCATCTGTCATACGGCTGTTCGGTCTGCTTTCTCAGCTCCTTGAATCCCCAAAGATCTTACTTGTATTGTTCCTTGTGGCAAAATACTAGGCTACTCTTCCATGTCTGACCTGTCCTCGCTGGTCCCTTCAGCATCTGACCTGTGGCTCAAACAGGCAACCATGGGATTGTGAGGGTCAGTGCTTGCTTAGGAGTAGAATGCTGCTTCCCACTACACCCATTTATTCATTCAACAAATAAGTCCCTTCCTTTGTATTGGGTACCTACTAGATACAGGTCAACAAAACACAAGCTGTACAGCATTCTCTACAAGGCTGACAATTACAGCTTTGTTCTTCTTCCCCTCTTCTCTTCTTAGTAGAGAATTTTTTTTTT
>NW_022109491.1:20289925-20292004 GCF_000313985.2 Echinops telfairi | reverse complement strand
CAAGCAGCATTCTTCTTTTAAAATGTGAAAACCTTTTTCTTGACTTTTTACTCATATTTTGTCCATTTGGCGATTTGACTAATTTCACTCAGCACAATGTCCTCCAGACTCACCCATCATACAGCTTTGCGTAGCATGCCAGTGTGTGGACGTACTAAAGTATATCCATTCTTCCACCAATGGACATTTAGGTTGTTTCCGTTTTTGTGTGCTATTAGTACCTCTGTGGATACGGGCATGCATAGAACTACGTGCAGCATGGCTCTTATTTCTCTATGATATATACCAAGTGGAAGGATAGCTGGGTCATATAGTATTTCATTCCCCAATTTTTTAGGAAGATCTTTATAGAGGTTGCACCTTTCCAGTCCCATCAGCAGTACACACCCTGCTGGCTACCCTTCTTTCTCTCTCTCTACCACTTCCTCCCTGTCTTCACAACATTGACTGTTTCCTGGTTTTGTAAATTTTGCAATGAAAGCTGGGGAGAGGTTATATCTTATTGTTGTTTCGATTTGCTTTTCTCTAGTGGCTCATGGTTGTGAACGCTTCATATGTTTGTTGGATGCCTGAATATCTTCTCTGGTGAAGCGTCTGTTCATGTCGTCAGCCCATTTTAAAATTAGATTTATACATCTTTTATTCTTGTTGAGGTATACAAGTTTTTTTTATACATTTTAGAAATTAATCCCATTACTACCAAAAATGTCCCCCCCATCTATAGGTTTCTTTGAACTCTTTTGGTAAAAATCTTTTGATGCATATAAGTGTCAATTTGGGGGGGGGCGGTCTAATTTGTCTTCTGTGAGTTGTCTTTTATTGTTTGATTCTGTATTTATGCCATATATTAGGGCCCCTCAGTTTTTCCTTGCTCTTTTATTGAACATCTTTATAACTTCTTGCTTTTACATTTAGGACTTTGATCCATCTTGAATTAGTTTTTGTATATGGTGTGAGATACAGCTCCTCTTTCATTCTTCTGCAAATGAATATCCAGTTTTGCCAGCACCATTTGTTACAGAGATACTTCCTTTCTACTAATGTGTTTCAGTCCTTTGTCAACGACCATCTCTCTGAAGGTAAATGGATTTAATTTTGGGTTCTCAATTCTGTTTCATCAAGTTATATGTCTAATGAAAAGCTATTTTGACTATCACGACTATGCAGTTGGTTTTTAGACCTGGGAAGAGAAGCTTCCTACTTGCTTTTCTTCTTTAGTAGTGCTTTGTGAATCAATCTCTTTAATTTTCATATGAAGTCTATGGTTAGTCTTTCCATTTTTTAAGAGTGAGTGATAATGGAAACTGGATTGGGATGGTCTTATATCTTTTGATCGATTTGAGTAGTATTGATATTTTCACAATGTCAGAGTCTTCCTATCCATGAATATGGCATATTCTTCCATATGTAGGTTTCTTGTCATAGTTTACAGGTCTTTTGTTTCTCTGGTTGTAGATATTTCATCTTAAGGTGGCTGTAGTTGATGGTATTTTTTTCCTTTCCAGAGATATCTCTGCTAGGATAAAGGAAACCAATTGATTTTTTTTTCTTTTTTTTCCAATTGATTTTTGTATATTGAACTTATACCCTGCCATGTTGATGAATCTTTTAATTAGTTATAACAATTTTCTGTGGAATTTCCTATGTATAAGATTACTATATATACTCACGTATAAGCCGAGTTTTTCAGTATATTTTTAATGCCGTTTTTGTGGTAAAATTAGGTGCCTTGGTTGATATTCGGGTCGGCATATACTCGAGTATATATGTATATCATTTGCAAATGGTGAGAGTTTTACTTGTGCTTTTAATTTTCCTCTCTTTCCTTACAGCTCTGGCTAAGACTTCCCGCACAATAGTGAACAGGAGTGGTAATGAAGGCTTCCTTGTCTGGCTTCTATTCACAAAGGCATGCTTTCTGTTTCTCTCTGTTGAGATGAATGATGGCCATTGGTTTTGTATCTTTGCCCTGTATTATATTGAGGAATTTCCTTAAATTCCTATTTTTGATGAGGACAATGGATGTACAAATGTGCTTTACACAATTGATGTATGTATGGATTGTGATAAGAGTTGTAT
>NW_022109491.1:20273234-20288645 GCF_000313985.2 Echinops telfairi | reverse complement strand
GAGCTGATACCGGGGCTTAAGTGGAGAGCAAATGTTTTGAGAATGATGAGGGTAACGAATGTATAAATATGCTTTATACAATTGATGTGTGTATGGATTGTGTGATAAGAGTTGTATGAACCCCAATAAAATGATTTTTTTAAAAAAGACCGGTGCTTCTTCTCCCCCTTACACACTGACTTAGATCCTAACCTGCGACCCTTATTCCCCTTTCAGGGCTGGAACTGGATTCATCCCCCCCCCCCCTTTTTTTTCTTTCATCCCTGTGGCTCAATTTTCGGTCAAACTTTAGATAAATCTACAAGGCGAACAATTACTCTAGGAAGGTAAGAACTCATAAGAACTAGCAACCATTTTCCACCCAAAGGGCAGCATTTTCCCAAGGACAAGGGCCCGAAGGGTTACGAAGGAAGGCGATAGAAACAAGCAAGAAAGAAGTCAGATAAGTGATGTCACAATGTGGGGACCGTGTATAACTTGTTGAATGGAAAACTGATCTGCTCTACAAGTCTTCACCCAATTCACAATAAAAAGTTTTTTAAAAGGGAACCAAACCTGCACTTAGATCGCAAATTCCTGTAATAATGTGCAAATGTCCCTGTGGTAGACTTATTTTACTTAAGTAGACAGTTACCTTTTCTTTATCAATCTTGTCTGCTTTGTTGGGATCATTCTTATAATAGAAGTGAACATAATCAATAGGATTCTGGTCGTCCATTCCATAATTCATGTTGATAACCTTTGTAAAAGCAACAGATAGGTGATCACTTACATAATAACCAGGAGAGGAGAGTCAAGGGTGCGGAAGCATCACAAGAAAAGCAGCAGAGATCTCTAGAGGCTCAGAAGCCAGGGTACTGTCAGGTGTCTCAGAGTGGAATAAAAAGAATTCTGATTCCTGGCTCACAGGGATTTTGTTTTGAAACCCGGGAGAAAGAAAGTACTTGTATATTGAACACGTTTTGTGATAAACACTTTGCCGGGCGCTACAGATACCATGTCGTTTCAGCTCCCACAGGCCACGTGGGCTAGATTAAGACAGAACAAATACAGTTAACCCTGAAGAAGCTCCATTCTGTGTCAGGTGGAAACCTTTCCAGAGAAGGAACATTCACCAGAAAAGCAGTGGTAAGGACCCTGTGAAAGACCGAAAACTTGTGAGACCAGGAAGAGCAAGGCAGTCCAAGCAGTTCCAGCTCTCACAGGTTTTCCTGAGAGTCTCTTTGTGAAAAGCGTCACCCAGGAGAACCAACAAGCGAACAAGGATCCTAAGGGAGACTGGAATTTTCCTGGTGCTCCGGTGTTTTAGCACTTGCCTGACAACCATTAAAGTTCAGAGGTTGGACTCTACCAGCCACTCAGTGGGAGAAAAAAATCAGAATCAAAACCGGCTAATCTGCCCCAGTAAAGATTACAGTCCTGTCCTCCAGGGTCGGTGTATGTTGAATTGACTCAATGGGCGCGGATTAGGTATTTCTGGGTAGTCGTCATCTGATCACAGTTATATTAAAAAATATAAGAAGTCAGAGAACATTTTAAAATGGAATTTTCATACATTTCAATAATGAACATGTACTACTTTTCGAATGGCAGGTACTTTACGTCTTAAAAACAAAAGGCCTTTACTTCTGGTGTTCCTGGTCTCACCACTTACATCCACGACAAAATCTTCGGCCTTCAGTTCATCCTGTTCTTTAGGCTTGGCGTCAGCAACCTCTTGTGGAAGGCCTTTACGGTCCTGGAACAGGTCAGAATCCCCATGTCAGAGTCCCAGGTGTGCATGATGAAATGCTTCTGTCACGAAGGTGTCCTTCCTCTGGGATGACACCCAACTGGAGTAAAAAGGGGTGGCGTAGCTACTCCTGGGGGCGTCGTGGTTATGCATTGGGTTGTGATCTGCAAGCTCAGCAGCTGGAAGCCACCAGCCACTCCTGATTGGGGGGGTGGGGGCGAGAAAGATGATACTTTCTACTCCTACAAAGACTTCCAGTCTCGGAAACTGCCCCATAGGGCCACACTGAGCCAGCACCAACTTGATGGCAGTGACATTTTTGGTATATTCCTAACATACACAGAGCATCTACCTTTGTCATCCTTTAAACAAACCACATAGAGAAGCTTCATGACAAAAACTTCACAGTTGGAAACCAGATGGCGTCAACCTATTAGTGAAGAGAAGGCAGTAAAATACAAACAAGGTGCGTTATGAAGTCGAATGTGGTTATCAGTATGACGCCTGTGACTGGCTTTCTGGTAAAAGCAAAGCAAAACAAACCTTCCACAGCAAGAGGAGAACACTGATGGTTTGGAATTGCAGAAGACAGCTAGATCAGTGCTCCCAGGCGAACCTGCCATATTGTGAAACAATATGGCAAAACTTCAAGGTCCCTTATCTTTAGATCCCACTACTTGTCGGTGCCTTTGTTGTGCTGTGGCAGCTTGTGTGTTGCAGTGATGCTGAAAGCTAACACTGGGATTTCAAATACCAGCAGGGTCACCCAAAGTGAACAGGTTTCAGCAGAGCTTCCAGACCAAGAACAGACTACGAAGAAGGAATAGGCCGTCCACTTCAGAGGTATTAGCCACTGAAAACCCTGTAGCTGGCATGAAAACATTGTCAGTTACTGGAAATCTGATGAATGCAAGCAGCATATTTGTCAGAGAGAGTGCCAGAAGATGGGCCCCTCGGGTGGGAAG
This sequence comes from Echinops telfairi, assembly GCF_000313985.2. Lineage (NCBI taxonomy): Eukaryota > Metazoa > Chordata > Mammalia > Afrosoricida > Tenrecidae > Echinops > Echinops telfairi. Next base: position 20,285,948 of record NW_022109491.1, on the reverse strand, counting down.
GCCCTCAAATTATGGCTGAGGAAGAGCTGCCTTCTCAAAGTAGAGCTGACCTTAAGGATGAGAATGGAGTCGAGCCTGCACGGTTTAGAAATAATATCATTGTTATCACATGCAAGTCAAATTTTGATGAAGATCATCCAACAATGGTTGCGGCAGGACATTGACAGGGAGGTATCAGAGGTTCTGGCTGGATTCAGAAGAGGACATGGAGCAACGGATATTATTACTGATATCAGATGGATCTTGGCTAAATGTAGAGAATACCAGAAAGAAATGCAAATGTTTACTTGCATTTCATTGACTATACAAAGGCATTCAACTGTGTGGATCACAAAAGAGAGCTATGGACACCCTTGAGAAGAACGGGAATTCCAGAACACTTAATTATGTTCATGTGGAACCTGTATGTGGATCAAGAGGTAGCTATGTAGACAGAACAAGGGGAGACCGCGTGATTTAAAAGCAGGAAAGGTGTGCATCAGGGTTGTTTCTTCTCACCGTCCTTATGCAATCTGAATGCTGAGCAAATAATCAGAGAAACTGGATTATATAAAGAATTCAGCATTAAGATTGGAGGAAGGCTTATTAACAACCTTTCAAGGATTTCAGCCTTCAGTCTGAATTACAAGTCATTGTAAAGAAAAGCAGAATCCGCACAACTAGACCACTAGAGAACATCAGGATAAAGAGAAAAAAGACTGAAGTTGTGAAGAATTTCACTTTGGTTGAATCCACAATGAATGCTCATGGGAGTGGGAGTCAAGAGATCAAATGCCTCATTGCATTGGGTGAATCTGCACAAGAATTCTTTCGCGTGCTAAAAAGCAGGGATATCACTTTGAGGACTAAGGTGCGCCTGACTCAAGCCACGGTATTTCCTGTCGTCTCATATGCACGTAAAACTTGGACACTGAATAAGGAATCCCCCAAAAGAATGGATGCATTTGAACTATGGTGATGGAGGAGACTATTGAAGGTATACCATGGACTGCCCAAAGAACCAACAGTTGTGTCTTAGAAGCTGTACAGCCAGAATGCTCCTTCGAGGAAACGATTGTGAAACTTCACCTCACATACTTTGGACCTCCTGTTAGGCGAGACCCGTCCCCGGAGAAGAGCATCATGTTTGGTATGGTGGAGGGACAGCGAAAAAGAGAAACCCTTAATGAGATGAACTGACAGTGGCTGCATCGATGGGCACAAACAAGAACAATTGTGAGGATGGCACGGGACCAGGCGCTGTTTCCTTCGATTGTACACAGGTCACTATGGGTTAGAACAGATGCATGGCCCCTAACAACAACATCCTTTAGACCCCTTTTCTTGCCTGTCAGTTAGACAAAAGTCGAGGTCCCCTCCTCATTTCTAGGGTGAGTGCAAAGGCTTAAAGTCAATTAGCCCCGACTGTCAATGCTGTCTCACTAAGGGGGCGTTCATGAACAAGTTACTTCATCTTTCTCTCGAGCCTCAGCTTACTCAGCTGTAAAGCAGGTCTAAGAACATTGCGTTCTGTAAAGAGGAAGCGAGAACGAAGGGAAAGGGCTTATTTAGTATGGCACTGTGGTGTCGCAGTGGGCTGATGGGTGGTTTTCTCTTGGAACACAGACATGGAAGGTAGATAATTCAACTTACCCTTTTCATCTTTCCACTGCCCACTGGTAGAAGAGTACAACTCACATACTTGTATAGTTGGCGGCATTCGATTTTTTTTAATAGCTCTCTTGCTTCATCCAGTTTGGGATCAGTAGAATATAAAATCTCCAGAAAAATGTTATCTGCCAATTGGATGACATTTCACAGTTATAGTAAAATGAGAAACCTAGATTTTAAAAGATGCACACTGCTGCACCCATGAAACGCTTTCCAGGAAGAGTTCACAATGTAGATATACTATGATTATAATCATTTTAAACATGTTCCAGTCAGCATCTTAGATTTGCTTCAAAATAACCCAGCAGACAGGTAGAGAAGAAAGAATGCATTTAAGTAGATGGTTGTTAGACTGAGTGATGGTTATTCCATCCCATTGCCTGTGAGTTGATTCCGACTCATATTGACCTGGTAGCACAGAGTAGAACTCTCATGAGGTTTCTAAGGCTGTAATTCTTTTAGGTAGTAAAGATGAGGCTTTTGGATCCTGTAAAAATTTACAGCCTTGGGAACCCTAGGGAGCAATTCTATTCGGCCCGCCGTTTGAAATAGACTCGATGGCAGTGGGTTTGGTTAGCTCTTTAAGAAAGTAGAGTGCCACATCTTCTTCACAAAGAAGCTGGTAGGTTGACCTTTCATTTACCAGCTAAGTACCGAACCCTCTGTGCCACCAGAGCTCCTTAAATCCATTGCTACCGAGTAGATTCTGACTCCCAGAGACCCTACAAGACAGAGTGGAACTGCCCAATAAGGTGCTAAGGTTGTAATCTTGATGAAATCAGATTCTCGTATCTTTCAACCAGAGTGGCTGATGGGCTCCAACCATTTATCTTCTGGCTAAGCACTGCGTCATCGGGTCTCCTATCACAATGGTGCACAGTCAAACCAAGCCAAACTCATTGCCCTGAAGTCCATGCCAACTCACAGTGACCCTCCAGAGTGGGTAGACCAGCTCTTGCAAGTTTCTGAGCCTGCAACTGTTTACGGGAGTCGAAAGCCCTGATAGCAGTCCAGCGTGTAACACTATGCCGTCATCGCTTCTCACAATGGTACATGGGATGTATTAATGTATTGGTGGTGTCAGTACCAGTACCAGGCTGCACTGAATACCACGGCTATGTGTCTATGGTTTCTCAGTTCGGGAAGTGAAAGGGAAGTGCTCTTCTTCAGTAGCGTTTTGCTTATCCTGGGTCTCTCTCCCTTTCATATAAAGCTGATGATTCGTTTTGGGGATAAATTGCTTTGGGTTGTATCGGCATTTTCACAATGTTAAATATCCCGATCCATAAACATGGTATATGCTTCTATTTCTGCAGGTCTCTTTCAGTGTCTTGCAGTAGTTCTGTAGTTTTCTTTGTACAAGTCTTTTATTTCTAGTTATGTTTCTTCCTAAGTATTTCTCCTTATGGGTGGCTAAAGGGAACTGTTTTCTTGATTTCCCTTTCAGAGTTTCATCATGAGTATACAAGAATTGGGTTGATTTTTGTAGGTTGATCTTGTACCATGTACCACGTTACTGATACTTCCAAGTCGTTCCAAAACTTTCTTTTTGAGTTTTTAGAATTTTCTTTATCTAGAATCATATTCATTTGAAACTAGAGTTTTACTTCTTCACCAATTTGGATGTCGTTAATTTTAATTTCCCTTTGTTGTCAAATAGCTCTGGCAAAGACCTCCAGCACACTATTTAATAAGAGTAACTTAAAGAGCATCGTATCTGGTTCCTGTTCACAAGGAGAATGCTTTCAGTTCTCCCCTTGAGCTCAAGGTTGGTCCTTGGTTTGCGTATGCGCCCTTGACCAGCTTGAGGAATTTATCTCCAATTCCTATTTTGTTGAGTGTTTTTTAATGAGGAATAGGTAATGGATTTTGTCAAATGCCTTTTCTGAATTGATAGGTTCAAGAAGGCTTTTTTTAAACCTTTATTTTACTTATAAAGGGATTATTTTGACTGTACCTGGGATAAATCCAGTTGGACATGATGTATTATTTTTAAAAAATATTATTTTGTTGGCTTCTTCGGGCTAGAATTTTGTTGAGAATTTTTGTAGCTGTGTTCATAAGGGCTATTGATCGATGTGTTCCTGCTCAGGTGACGTCTTTGCCTGGTTCTGGTCTAAGAGGTATATGCTTCCTTCATAAAAGGAATTTGAATTTACAATCATTTTCTACATTCTGGAATAGTTTGAGTAGAATCAATATTAGATCTTCTCTGAATGGAATTCCCCAGGTAAGCTATCTGGTCCTCGACTGTTTTTATTGGGGATTTTCTAAATAACCAGATCGGTTTCTTCTTTTGTGAGAGCTATCTTCAGTTCTTCTACACCCGTCTGCGTAAGATCGGGTAGGCATTTCTTCACATTGTTCACGTTTGGCAGAGCGCTGTCCTGTGTGCCCGCCTTACTCATTTCGTTAGGCTCTGTTGTGATGTCGCTCAATCTGTCAGTCAACGGTACTTACATCTTCTCTCTTTTCCTTTGAGAGGTTTGCCAGTACCTTGTCAATCTTGTTAAGGCTTTCAGAGAATTGAATTCTTGTCTTGTTTTTGTTTTATAGGATTCATGTCTTTCTTTTTTTTTAATTATTTTATTGGGGGCTCGTACCATTCTTATCACAATTCATAATCCATCCATTGTGTCAAGCACATATGTACATTTGTTGCCCTCACCATTCTCAAAATATTTGCCTTCTACTTTAGCCCTTAATATTGGCTGCTCATTTTCCCCCTCCCTCCCCCCACCCTCTCTCATGAACCCTTCATAATTCATAAATTATTATTGCTTTGTCATAAGTTACACTGTCTGACGTCTCCCTCTGCCCTCATCTCTGCTGTCCATCCCCACAGGGAGGCGGTTATCCGTAGATTCTTGTAATCGGTTCCCCCTTTCTACCCTACATTCCCTCCACCCTCTAGGCATCGCCTCTCTTACCACTGGTCCTGAAAGAGTCATCTGCCCTGGATTCCCTGTGTTTCCAGTTGCTATCTGTACCAATGTACATTCTCTGGTCCAGCCAGATTTGTAAGGCAGAATTGGGATCATGATAGTGGGGGGGAGGGGATTCATGTATTTCTGCTCCAATCTAATGCGCATTCTGCCGGAGCCGACCCAATGGACCTCACACCCACATCACTTCGTCCATCTCACAAGATGAGAACAGTAAGGTTGAATGAGACTAAATGACTTTGTTAAAGTCACCTTATGTTAAAGTCTTACAAAGCAGAGCTAAAACTCAAATCCAAATGTAATAATCACTTGGGAACCTGAACTAACACTTGAAGGTTTGGAGAATCTGACCCATCTGGGTTGCCAGGGACGGTTTATCCTTTACCTGAGATGGGTCACTCTAGTTCTTACCTGTTAGTTTCGTGAAGGCTTCCATGTCATCAATTGCTGTAGAAATGCGGTACTTTTTCCCCGCAGCACCTGTAATCTCTATATGGGCGTCTGCTTTGAGGAAAGCATCTGCAATCCTAAAGAGAATCGTTTTATAAAAAGTTGTGCTTGTGAGAAACGATGACTATTTCCTTAGACTTGCCGAAAGCTCCAGTAGGATGTGGCACTCAAAAGGGCACAGCTTCTCGATTATGTTCTCACGAACTGACCTGTTTACCGTGTTCCAGGCACCATAGCAGAGCTTTAGCTAGATTTAAAATGCTTGTTTCCCAACAAAAAAAAGGTAGGTTTTAGCATCCTCAATTTTGCAGATGCAGAAATTAAGTATTTTCATTTAACTAAGTTCGGAAGACGCAATGGCAGTCTTTGAACCTGGATTTTTCCAAATTAAAAACAAAACAAAAACTCTACCAAAATAGCAATCATACAAACAGGTCAATGTAATCAACTAATCTGTTTGTTGGGGGTTGGGGGGAAACAAAGAGAAGTTCCTTCAACCTAAATTTGTGTCCAAAGGTTTAGATAAAATAGACTGAAGCTAGTTCACAGACATGGAATGGCACACCCAACTTTTGGTAAGTTCACATGATGCCAACGAATCACACAGAGACTTGACTCTGATTCTGACCCACTCGAACCAAGATGTGCAATTCCTGTGGCTTTGCTATAATGCTAATTGTTGTGGGGTTTGCTATCGGCTAATTTTGATAAATAGTTGACAGCACCAGAAGACATTAATCTTCAATCGTAAAATTAATTTCATGAATCTATGTCGACTGGTATCTAATCCACTACCTACGTGGAAATCTGAGTCTTTCCGGCACTGCCTCTTCAGGTCTAACCCAAGTCGGCTCTTCTTCCCTCTTCACCCACCGCCATCGTCCCACTCGCCCTAGCACTAAAGTTAGTTCACTGTGTACTAGTTAAGGAAATGATTTCAGATTTTTTCAGCTAAAATTCATCTGGATTTTTTCCAGAAATCCCAACCAGCCCAACGGTGATATTCTAGTAAAGGATCAGGGACATTTTATAGCGAAGGGACATCGTATTTCTTACATGATCTCGATGATGTTGCCAACTCTGTGTTGGTAAGCTCGGCGGTGCAGAGAGTAGCGTGTGTAGAACATGTCATACAGGTTCCAAACTTCCTGCAGGAAGACACACAGTAAGTACTAATGCAGTGCTAAGAGTATATCCAAGTCTACAGCCAAGGAAAAGAGATAGTGGCAGACAAAAAGGTTAAGTATAGGACTAAATTAAAGACTCTGAGCCCACTGAAAATGAGGGATGTAGATTAGTAAAGCTGTTTATTGGATTGCAACATTCATTCTTACTGACCAATAGTCAAGTGAAATCTACTGAGGTCTTTAATTCTGGGAACAGGTTCTGTTCAAGACATCCTAAAACTTATTTTCTCCAATCTTCCTCTAAGTCTAGGAAATAGGTATTATTACCTTGTATTCTTTACTCTCAACACAATATAAGGTCATCTTATCGTTTATAATCTAGCAGGATCAAAGGATTGTCACTGTTCTGAAACACTAATGTAGTAATAAAGCAATGAGGCTCTGGAGCCAAACGACCAGGGTTGCATTCCAGCTTTGCCACTTGTTCGGTGCATGCCTTCTCCTGCCTCAACTGGCTCACCTTCAATGGGATGATAACAATAGCTCCCATCTCACAGAGTTGTAGGAATTAAGTTAATCCATGCAAAGCACTTAGAATGGCGCTTACCACAACATTCAATGAATGATTCGAATTTTATTTTCATTATTTGGCAGTACAAGAGAAATAAAAAGAGTCTTAAAACCCTAACAAATACTAGATCTAAAGTAAATAGATGGACTATTTTTTAATCATTTTATTAGAGGCTCATACGACTCTTATCACAATCCATGCATACATCAATTGTGTAAAGCACATTTGTACATTCATTGTCCTCGTCATTCTCAAAACATTTGCTCTCCACTTAAGCCCCTGGCATCAGGTCCTCATTTCTTCCCCTCCCTCCCCCATCCCTCATGAGGCCTTGATAATTTATAAATTATTATTTTGTCATATCTTGCCCTGTCCGACGTCTCCCTTCACCCACTTTTCTGTTGTGAGATGGACTATTTTCACAAGGTACTGATTTTTTCCACACCGGTGGATGGTTATTTCTAGATTGTAGATCAGGAATGACATCTTCTTTATTGCTTCCCTCGACATAATTTACCTTTTCTCTAGTACAGATATACCTGTCCTCATCTACTTCACAGACACGGGCAAACTTGATAAAGCGTTCATGATCAAAATTATTTTGGATTCCAAGATGATGGCAGTCTCTAAAAGATAAAGAGATTTAAAAAATTTCAACAAGGAAATTGTACTTTACATATGAGCCCTGAATGTGCATAAGGATCCCAACAAACTTCTATAAAGCGTTCAGTGCCCACCTGGCAAAATAGTCCCACTTGTCCACATCAATGCCATTGCGCTTATTGGCCACTATCTCATAGAGGAAGCGTTTCTCTTTAGGCCGCCCTTTGTAGGTCCACTGGAAGACAAGGAACCCCATGGGAAGTTTGAGGGGAGGCACCAGATTCTATGTGTGAGCAAGGCAAAGCAATTGCAGTCATTTGAAAACGATAACCAGGCACTTGACTGCAAACATGAGATACATTCAATGGTTCTACTCTTTCTTTCTCTACTTGATTCCTAAGTTAGTAGAAAAGGGAAAGAAATGCTAAACAAACGTACCTTGGATTTCCTTACAAAAATATATCATCTATATTTATTAAAAGATGTCTAATGTGCTTTTAATATGGGGGGCACAATTTTTAACGAACTCAGTTGAAGAGCCTGTGTATATGCTTCATTAGTTGCATCCACAGTAGAAACACATAATGTATGAAATAGGCAAAGGTGTAGCTTTGAAGGAATCAAGAAAAGACAAGGTCGAAAGTGTCGGTGTCTGAGAGAGAGATGATGTCCAGAAGTCCAGGAAGAAAAAGAATGTTTGGAAATGGACGGTGGTAGCAATTGTGCAATTCTGCTGGATGTGATTGAACAATGGAATGATAACGATACTTGAATTAACTCCCGATTAATAATAAAATTTTTTAAAAAGATCAAAAGCATCCTTCGGGTCAAATGAAGCTGTACAGAAACTCACAGTAGGCTCTTGCACTGAGAATTCAAGTGGTCCTATGATCTGTTCCTTGATGAAACAGATGTCTTCTTCAGGGACGAGTCCGTAGTGCTCCATGACTTCTCTGAGTCCATTAGACTCAACCAGGTGATCAAACATCATGATGGAGCCCTGTTCGTGCTAGAAAACAACAAGAGAATAAGGTCGATCATAGACGGTGGCCAATTCTCAAGCCAAACCCGATGTTGCTGCTTTGATTCTGGCAAACAGTGAGCCTAGACATACAAGACAGAGTAGCATTTTCCTCCAGGGTTTCCCAGGATGTGATCTCTACTGAAGGAGACGCCACATCTTTCTTCTGCAGAGCAGCTGGAGAAAGGTCGATCTTCTCGTTAGCAACCCGGGGCTTAACCAGGGTCCCCAGTGCTCCTTGCTGGCCCACGAGGCCTCCGGTTGTTGTTAGGTGCCGTCTACTTGCTTCTCACTCACAGCAGCCCTGTGCCCAACAGAAGGAAACACTGCCTGGTCCTGCACCACCCTCACCATTGTTCTTAGGTTTGAGCCCCTTGATGCAGCCTGTGTGTCCTTCCGTCGTCTTGTTGAAGGTGTTCCTCTTTTCGCTGCCCTGCTCCTCTACCAAGCATGACATCCTTCCACACGATCCAAATTAGTTGGGTCCAGGTACTTCAGAGAATAAGTTCTACTGTACCCAGCCCAATTTTCAGAAGGATATGGAGGAGAGTGGGAGCCCCAGACCCATCTGCAAGCATGCAGTCAGTGGAAACCTCTGGCAGATGCTCTCTAGTCACAGGCCCAACGACCAGACAGACGATTGTGAACTTGATGATGGTGGCCTGAACCTGGTATAATTGATGCTTGGTCAGCTGGCCTCCCTCTTGACCCAACTGAGTTTATTCTAAGCTCAAGTATTTCTTGCTGGTTCCATGACAGAATTTTTTTCCCCTCTGACTTTTTAAATATTGATGGTGGTCTTTTCTTCCTTACTCTTTATTTGTATTTTTATCTTTATATTATTAAGTTCTTGCCATTTTATTTTGTTTTTTGTTTCTGTTGGGTTTCCCAGTTTGTGAAGCACAGTTGGAGTGGATGCATAGAGAAAATAACTGATGCAATGGTTTATAGGGGATGGGGTGGGGGGGTGGAGGGGTGGGATGGGGAAGGAGAGGGAGGGGGGTTTGGGGAGCAAACGCTGAATGCGGGAAGAGAGAGGATGTACTAGAAATGATTGCGATGTTGTGTACACAACTCATTAAAAACGCTATTTAACCATGGAAATGTATGATATATGCATACTATTTCAAGGAAACCACACTTGACCAATGGTTGCCAAGGGTGAGGGGGAAGAGTTCCTGCATAGGGGCACTGAGTTTATGTCGATGGTGGTGGGATATCTCAGTAGTGGTTGTACAGCATGAAGGGCATAATCAATGGCACTGAATACTACAAGAAGAAGGTGTGGAATTGGAGACTTTTGTTTTGTATGTTTTTGCCACATTAAAAAAAATTACACAAATAAGGATGAGTACAAGGAAGAAGAAAACATTCTAGAATTGAATATGGTAACAATTGTACAAATTTTTTTGTACAACTCTTCTTGATATGCTTGAATTATTGAATTGTATGACACGTGGATGAAATGCTAACAAAACTTAAAAAAAAAAAAAGAATAAATTCTACTGCAGGTTAATTATCTAGTTTCCAACTATCATCTTTAAGATTCATGTTAAAAACCTGTCAAATTTGTCAGTATTTTCTACTTTCTTACAAACCATGGTCACCATTTTATTAAGATATTTAATGCATTAATGAGATATATTTATTTACAGTGCCTACAAGATTATGATCAGGTCATACAGGTAGAACTCTGTTTTCATGAATAAAAACAAAAAACCAAACCCACTGCTATCAAGTTGATTCCCACTCATAGCTGTTACACATAGCATTTTCAGAGGCTGTAAATTTTCATGGGAACTGACAGCTTCATCTTTCTCCCGCAGTGGCTGGTAGGTTTGAACCATGAGTCTTGTGGCTAGCAGTCCACTTCCTAACCCACAGTGCCATCAGGGATCCTTACGTAAATGAGTATCACTATAAAATTCAGTTCTGCTAAAAATTCAGAACAAGATGTGAAGCTACAATTGTGTTAACACTTCCATGTAGTGGTGGAAAAGGGTAGTTGCAAGTTTGCCAGACAGTTTTTCCAAGGGCATTCAAAGTTAGCTTGGAGTTGGAATCTCCTATCAGCCTGAGTATTTTTACCTGTCTCTCTGAGGCCCACTCATTATAAAGATCAAATGACCCCCCACAGAACCTGCCCTAAGCCAGGTCTTAACCAAACATTGCCTGGAGAGAACCCTCAGTGGTCCTATAACTATTTTAAAAAATTACATCAAAGATACATACAGATGATAAAGAATAAGAGTAATTTTACAGAGAATACATTTGACTTAACCAAATGATCACCAGTAATATTAACTCTAAGAGTTTTCAAGAGCTTACTGAGATGACGCACCATATCCAAAGGCAGCCAAATCCACTGCTAGCGAGTCAACTTTGACTCGCAATGACTCTAGAGTCTAGAGCAGGGGTCCTCACACTACAGCCCCGAGGCGGGCCACATGCGCCCGCCAAGGACATTTATCTGGCCCGCCGGGTGCTTTTGCCCTGTTTTGTTTTTACTTCAAAATAAGATATGTGCAGTGTGCATAGGAATTTGTTCATAGTTTTGTTTTTTTTTTAAACTATAGTCTAGTCCTCCAATGGGTCTGAGGGACAGTGAACTGGCCCCCTGTTTAAAAAGTTTGAGGACCCCGGGGACTCTAGACTGTGTTTCTGAAGCTGTAAATCCGTTACAAAGTATACTGTCTCCCCTTTCTCCCTGAGAGGTTGGTGGGTTTGAACCACTCACCTTGTAGCGAGCAGCCCAATGCAGAACTCAATATACCCCCAGGGCTCTACTCTAAAACCAAACCACACTCCCTGCCATTGAGTGGACGCCAGGTCATAGTGACCCTATAGGACAGCCCTGTGAGTCTCTGCGTCCATAACTCTTCTTTTTTCTCTTAACAATTTTATTGGCACTTCTTTCACAGGTCATACAATTCAATCATATCAAGAAGAGGTGTGCAGTCATCACCGCCATCAGTTCTAGATCAGTGGTCCCCCACCTTCCTCATGCCGCGACCCTTCAGTACAGTTCCTCATGTTGGGGTCTGACACCCCAACCATAACATGATTGTCGTTGCTACTGCATCACTGTCAAAATCAAACTCACCGCACCATCCACTGTCTCCCTTCTGTCAATACCACTTAGTGATATATGGATTTTAACTTGCTTTTTCTTCTGTTTTCTGTATTCTACCTTCCCTGAATAATATGAAAGAAAATTGGCTAGGGAAGATGGGGCTGCTGTCTGGAGAGAGGTTCCTTTTGAATATTTCCTCTGCAGCCCAGATGAGCCTGATATTAAAAATAAAACTTCAATAATTCTAATTGGACATGTAGAGGCCTTCTTTTATCCAAATACACAATCTATCTCACTCCCACCCCCACCCCCTGGAAACTATAATGGGAAATACAACAGTGGAACTAAACAAATAACTGAATAAACCTCTCAAATAGTTTTTTTTATTTATTACATATAGAATATATAAATACATACCGTCCATTTTATGTCTGGGCGAGCAAGTGGAATAAATATTCCATCAAACAAGTGGGAAAACGGTCCATGACCTTCAAAACAAAAGCAATCTTAAAAGCAAGAAAAATGTTTGTGAATTGGTATAAAAGGGAATCAGGCCTGGACTAAAACTGTGGCTTCAAAGATACCAGATATCTTTTCCTGGGCATAAAAGCCTGCCTTCGGAAGTAAAGTCTGCTTTATACTTGCTCTTCTCTGTGTTTGCTACTAGAACCAGGAGAAATAAAGTATTTCTGTGTTTAAAAAAAAAAAAAAAGGATTCAGGTTTCTGTCAGGGAAGCCAGCCCCTAACACATCATCACAGGTCCAGTAGGCACAATTGGACAGTGATAACAAGTAAAGATTATAGTAAAGTCATAGAGAGAATGAAAGATAGAAGAGAGATTGAAATAATGGAGTCAGACACATTTCATGGTAGCGTGCTCACCTCAGCTCCTCTTGGTGGTCCACGTGGAGATGTGGAAGGTGGGAATTTCAGGAGCAAGTGATAGAGGGGAAAGGACTGGGGAGAGAGACCTTTATTGCTAACCAAGGCTTATATCTCTTTGGGGGGGTATACAAGCCCCCTAATTACAGGTCAAGACTTACATCATAGGAAGGGGTTGTGCTACAGGCACTACAGTAATGAGATGGGGATGATCTAGGGGTATCCATGCAATAGGAAGGGGAGGTATTGGGGGTACACATGTGACAAAATGGTAGATCCTAGATTCAGGGAGTCAGCTTAATTTTGGGTGTCACTGAGCTGGTTTGACCTGTTCTCTGGTTCACTATTGAAACCATTGTCAGTAGGGTGTGAACCCCACCTACAAGGACCA
>NW_022109491.1:20267453-20272782 GCF_000313985.2 Echinops telfairi | reverse complement strand
GAACAGAGTTTAGCACAATCCGGACGGGAGGTGCTGAAAGAACATGGGTCATCTGTTCTGGTCAGAGGAAGGAAATGATCTTCTTACTCTTGTATTCAAGTGAACCGAGACGGGACCTCACCCGGATCCAGGAAGAAGTTATTCTCTTCATATGTGCATTTCTGAAATTGGACTACGTAGTCCAAGTACAAAGAAAAGGCTCTGGTTTGACAGAGTGATTAAGTGGAAAACGGCATTTTTATTCCACTCTCACACTGACTCACGGTGACGGTGAAGGGCAGAGCGGAAGTGACCTAATGTGGAACAGAGCCCAAGAGAAGCCATTCTGTATTCAGAGAAGCAGGAGCAGGCATAATCTAGTTCTCAAAAGAACTCGGGGGTGGGATACGGGATATGACAGTTGCTCAATCCTGATAAGGTTCAGGGAAAAACAAGGAGGAAGGGTTAAAGAATAAGCTGACCACAAACAGACCCTTGCAGAGAAAGGGTTAAAGAATAAGCTGACCACAAACAGACCCTTGCAGAGAAAGGGTTAAAGGATAAGTTGACCACAAACACCCTTGCAGAGGAAGGGTTAAAGAATAAGCTGACTGTATGACTGGATCAAGACCAGGCCGGCTTCTAGCAGCAAGTGACCTTGAATCTACCACACACACCTGCGGAGCTGACCAGAACTGACTAATGGCCCGCTTTATTCTTGACCCGCTGCTCTGCACCCGGCAAGAATACACCCGGAACCAGGAAGACACCTTACATTCCAGAAACCCGGACATACCTGTATCTCCCAATCCCTGACCACTTTACCTTATATGGACTCAAGACAGCCCAGTCACATGTTCCCTGGCCATATAAGCACCACCCTTGTAGCTTGGGGCGCGACTCCCTCTCCAGACACTGTGGACCATGAGACTTCGCCCAGGCTGGGGTTTTCTCCCCAATAATTCAGCTGATTTGGTTTGTTCTAATTCAGCTGATTTGGTTTCTGGCACCTCTCGACTACCTTACACTGACCACAAGCAGACACTTGCAGATGAAAGGCTCAAGGCTAACCACAAAAATTTGCTTCGGTATCCGCTTGCTTGCACAGCTAAAGATTGCTTCCTTGTATAAAGGTATAAAAGAATATTGCTCATACGGTTCGGGGCAGCTCTCATGCCAAGAGAGCTGGTCCCTGCGCAGGCATGCAATAAACTTCTATTGCATTGACTTTTTGAGTTGAGTCATTCCTGTCTCGCCAACATACAACACTAGGGGTGTCCGAGATGGTGTCACTGTCCAGGGGCGAGGAAAGCCTCATCTTTCTCCTGTGGAGTGGCTGGAGGGTTCCAACTTTGGACCTGGTGGTTAGCAGGACACCCCCCCTCCCCATCACCGGAGCGCCTATTGCATCTCACCTGGAGGATCAAAGAAAATGAAATTCACACCATCCTACACAGGTGCTTAGACGTCAAATCAGGTCTAACTCATGGCCACCCTCGGCACAGCAGAAGGAAACGCCGTCCCCCCTCCTGTGTCTGCGCCCCTTGCTGCCCCCGCACTGTCAGACCATCTCTCCCCGAGGGTCTTCCTCCTCTTTGTTTTTGGCTCACGCTCTAGTTTTCTAAGAGTGATGTCCTTCTCCAGGAGACTGATCTCTTCCGATCACATGACCGTAGTACACATCCTGGCTTCTAAGGGTGTATTCTTGCTGCCTTCTTCCCAGCCAGACGAGCTCATTCTGTCAGCCCATGGTTGGGGCAATATTCTTCGCCAACACCGTCATTCCGAGGCGTCAGTCCTTCTCCTGTCTTCCTTATTCATGGTGCCTGCCTCGCACGCATGTGAGGCCATTGAAAATACCATTCTGGGTAACGGGGTGATTGCACCGTAGACCTCAAAGTAACCTCCTTGCATTTCAACATTTTCAAGAGGTCTTGTGCAGCAGATTGGCCCACGATACACATCGCTTTATTTCCCGACTGCTGCTTCTGGACGCACTGATGGTGGAGCCAAGTAAAAGAAAATCCTGATGACTTAAATCCTTTCTTCCTTTACCATGATGCTATTTACTGTGAGGACCTTTGTTTTTTCACAAACACTGCAGTCTTTGCTCTTTCTCAGGAAGTGCTTCAAGTGCCCTTTCCTTTCCCACACAAAGCGCTGATGTCATCTTGCACATTGCCAGGATTAACCCATTTACACCACTGTCCTCAGTTCTTAACTGAGCATTTTCATTCAAGCTTACTGCAAATGTTTACGAATTCTTAGGGAGAAAAAAACCCTGAATGTTCATATTAATTAAACCTTTCTGAACTGTATTATGACCATGGATTTCTCATTGATATTCTGGGTTAATTAGTTATTTTAAGGAGTCGTCAATGAAATTCATGTAACAATAAGACAAAACAATTAATTTGGGCATTCATGGGCTAAGGACTCTTCCTGCTGCCAGTTTTTTGCTTTGTTTCTTAATATTATTTGCTGAGCATACAGACTGAATCAGTCTGGTGGAAGGCTACAGCCCGGAGTACACCATTTTAAACCACTCAGCGTCTTTTGCTCAAATGACTTCCTCTTGGTCTATGCATATGAACACAATAACGTGTTTGGCAATTCCCATTCTTCACATGATCAATTAGGGAAAATTAAAAAAAAAAACTTGTTATGATCCACACAAGTGAATGCTTTTGCATATTCAAAGAAACACAGGTGCACATCTTTCTGAATGCTGTGCTTCCAGTCAAAATCTATCTGGCATCAGCAATGATATCCTATGTTCTGCACTCTCTTCTGCATCTGGTTTAATTTCCGGCAACTCCCTGTCAATGTAATGCTGCTATAATGGTTGAATTATGTTCAGCAACATTTTACTTGTGTGTAATAGTAATGATAGCATTTGATAATTTCCACATCCTGTTGGGGCGTCTTTCTTTGAAATGGGCTCAACTGCGGATCTCTTTCAGTCAGCTGGCCAGGTAGCTGTCTTCCAAGTTTCTTGCAAATGAGCACCCCCCAGTGTTGCATCGGCGTGTTGAACCATTTCAATTGGTAGTTCCTCCATTTCTAGAGCCTTGTCTTGTGGGGTTTTAGTTGCCAGTGCCCCTTGGACCTCTTCTTTCCGTAACACTGTCCCTCCCACAGCTGTTCAGGCTGTGTGTTGTCCCCAGCATCTATTTGTAGATCGGTCACCATATTGCAGGGTTATGTCAATAACAGTATTTGCCTCTGTGGCCACGGACTCTTGCAAACCTCCTGCAGAGTGCCCCTGCTTTTATGAAGTTTGCCAACCTCCCTCCTATGGTTGACTTCTTCCCCCTTCACCCAAGTTAATGCATGTCTACTCTCTGGGCCACAGAGTCCCCCCTTTCCTCTCCTCCCTCCCTAAACACCATCGAAGACGACTTCTTTTAGCGTGAACATTTCCTTGACTTTTTATAATAGTGCTCTCAGGCAATACTTACCTTTTTGTGATCAACTGATTTCACTCAGCAGGTCCACCAGATCCACCCATGTTAAGTGATGTTGAGCAGACTCATTGCGATTCCATTGTGTGTATGTGCCAAAGTCTATCCATCCTCCCACTGATGGGCATTAGGTGGTTTCCATGTTTTTGCCATTGTAAAAAGTGGTGTGATGAACATGGGTGTGTACCTATCTATTCATATTGCGGCTTTTATTTCTCCAGGATATGTACCATGTGCAAGGATGGCTGCTTCATATGGTTATTTTTAGTCCCAATTTTTTTTTGAGGAAATGCCTCATGGTGCTGACAGCACACACCACAGCTCCACGAGCAGTGTGTCGGGGTTCTATTCGTTCCATATTCTCCACAACATTTGTTGCTGTTGCTGTTGCGGATTCCTGAGCTTTGGCTATTAATGCTGGGGTGAAGGGACAGCTCATTGTTATTTTGATTTGCATATCGAGTGCTATGCAACGATCGTGATATTTGCTAACCATTATGAGCATTCTTGATCTGTTTGCTGGCCGCTTGAAGGTCTTCCTTGGTGAAGTGTCTGTTCATGTCCTCTGCCCATTTTTAAATTGGCTTATTTGCCTTCTTCTTGTTAGGTGTCAAAGTTTTCTTCAAATTTGAGAGAGCAGTCCCTTGTCTGATATGCCACTGACAACTTTTCATTCCAATCATCAGGAATTATCCTATGAAGTTGTATTCCTTATAGGTGTATGGATTTTACCATTTTGCTGACAGCAATGCACCCCAGGTCGATTTTGGAATGTTCTTTTTGACAACGAATGGGAGGCCACCCCACTTCAATTGTCATTCCCTGTGTGGTCGATCATATGGTTGTGCAGCTCAAAACGACCAACTCCAGTCCATTTTAGACCACTAATGCCTAGGACATCAATCCTTTTGGATCTCATCTCATTTTTGACAACTTCCAGTTTTCCCAGATGAACACTTCATGTAGTCCCCGTTCTGATTATTGATGCATGTTTTTGGCTGTTTCTTCTCATTTTGAATTATGCCAGTCAGAAAACAAAGGTCCTGGAAGCTTCACTCGCTGCCTCTCAGGAAGGTCGACTGCTTTGAGGGGACTTGTCCCCAGTCGTAATCTGAGTGTCTTCAGTGCTGGAGCTACATCAGACAATGCTCCATTGTGATTGCTAAGACTTCAGTGGCTACTCTTTCAGAAGTAGACTGGCTGTTCCTTTTTCCTAGCCTGTCTCAGTCTGGAAGCGCTGCTGAAACCTGTCGACCCCAGGTGAGCTTGCTGGCATTTGAAATACCAGCGGCATACATACTTTTCAGGCATCACAGGGACACGCAAACACAAACAGGGTGCCAAACTGACAGAGAAGTATCCTCAACAGAGGGTTGCAAAAGCCACACTTGTAGAAAACCTCATTATTCAAATTATTCCAAAGTCCTTTCCTGTCACCAGTAGCAAAGATGTTTTACATGGAAAAATCACCGAAGGCTGCAAGAAAATGCAACAGAAATGCTTCGGGTTGATGACTGGAGAAATACACGTGCGGGAGGCTCCCTCCCTGAATACTGACAGCTTTGGAAACCCTCCGGGGCAGCTCTAGCCTAGCTAGCCTATTCTAGAGGGTCGTTAGGGTTAGAATGGGCTTGACAGCAGCAGATGAGGTTTCGGGGTTTTATACTTCTAGGAAGAAGCGAAGGAAGATTTATATTGATGTTAAAAAATTAAAAACAGAACTTGCCGTAGTTCTCAGAGAAAGAGAAAAATAGAAATGCTACCGTTTTAGATAGCCACATTGGCTCTTAGCACAGCTTACCGAGATCATGACAAAGCCCCGCAATCTGAACACAGAGCATGTCTCGCTCACTTATCTGCAGCTCCGGTTGTTTCTCATGCAGCGC
>NW_022109491.1:20265185-20267037 GCF_000313985.2 Echinops telfairi | reverse complement strand
TTTCACTCACGTTTCTGTTGTTGGTCCCCCGGGGAGTGGGAGTGGGGGGTTGTATGTCACTCATTTTGATTGGTTCCACCTTTCTCCCCTCTTTCCCCAACACCTTCCTAATGGTATCATTACTCTCATTACTGTTCCTGAGGGATTTCTCTGTCCTGGATTCTGTGTGTTGAGAGCTCTTATCTGTACCAGTGTATGTGCTCTGGTCTAGCCAGATTTGTAAGATAGAACTGGGGTCATGATAGTGTGAGGAGGAAGCATTAAAGAACTAGGAATTTTGGTCTTATACTGCACCCTGGCTGGCTTGTCCCTTCCTTGTGACCCTTTTGTGAGGGGATGTACAATTAATTGTCTACAGTTGGGCTTTGGGTCTCCATTTGGACCCTCCTCGTTTGCATTGAAATGGTTGTTTTTTTGTGTCTTCTGATGCCTGATATCCGACCCTATTAACACCTTGTGATCACAGAGGTTGCTGTGCTTCTTCCATGTGAGCTTTGTTGCTTCCCTGCTAGATGGCCACTTGTTTAACTTCAAGCCTTTAAGACCCAGACACTATATCTTATAATAGCCGGGCACCACCAGCTTTCTTCACCACATTAGCTCATGCACCCATTTTATCTGCAGCGATCGTGTCAGGAAGGTGTTGACAGAGGACTTCTCAACCATTCTTAGCGCAGCTTTATGGCAGATCTCTGGAGTAACTTTGCAGAATATCTTTAGAGAGGCCTTACAGAATAGTCTGTTTTGATCTGGGCAGGAACACAAACCCTCAATATACTTTTGAGTTCCATGAAAGTATCTTTGTTATATTTTAATAGGCCTCATTAACATTCAACAAACATTTCTTGATAAGCAAACGAACATTTTAGTATAGACAGGTGTTCTCATTAATCAGCAATGTTTCAAAGCAAAAAGCAAAGAACAAACCCTAAAAAGCGCTCACACCAATGCTGTGTCAGCAGGCACTGTGCATGATCTCTCCAGGAAGTACCGACGGTGACTTATAAGAAAACATACAACATATGAAATACAGCAAAGTAAATAAAAAGCGCAATTTTGTCATCAATAAAATATGGGTACTACTATGGTTTGATAAAGTTACTTCTTGTGTAAAAGCTGAAATGAGAGGATGGTTTCATGAGGCAGAGGAGGTACTGCTAGGATTTCCCCTCCACCAGGTTCTCCTTACCCCAGACTATGCTCAAAGCGGTTGTGTGACGCTCCTGGAAAAACGTAGTAACCGCCTCCCAGCTGTTTAATGTACCGAAGTCGCTGAAACTGGGGTGTGTCGATGATTCGGATGAGCAGAGGGTGGAGCTCAATGTGGCCATGGATGGGATCATTAATAACCTAGAGAATTAGACGCAGATTAATGCACGTGACCACACGCAACTCCATCTTACATGCTTGTGCAGCCATTCCTACCTATGCTCAGAAGTCAAACCTGTTTAATTGTTCAAGTAAGAAGAATACTTAGGGAACTGATTAAGACATTCATATCATTATCTTATTTACTACCACTCTCAGACAGATAAAAGTATATTGCACCTTCTCTTCCTTTGTTTTTAAGAAATGTTTTTCTGTATATGAAATCCAAAATAGGTAAATCTATAAAGATGGTAACTGGATAATGATAATAAAGGGGAGGTTGGAGGGAGATGGTGAGCTAATAACGTAAGCACAAGAATGAAGAAAATGTTCTAAAATGGACTGTGGTGATGATCGTACAACTCTTCTTGATACAACTGAACTATTGAATTGTGTGATAGGTGAATTATGTCATTGAAATGGTTAGAACAAAAGTATATTGCATGTAGGTATATTTGATTTCTTCTTAACAGTTTCCAATAAC
>NW_022109491.1:20257875-20260696 GCF_000313985.2 Echinops telfairi | reverse complement strand
TTTTTTTTTTTTTAAACTACAGTCCGGCCCTCCAACGGGTCTGAGGGACAGTGAACCGGCCCCCTGTTTAAAAAGTTTGAGGACCCCTGTTAGTTCTTTTAATATCTTTTTCGATATGGTCATTCTTAATATACAAGAAACCAACTAATTTCTGTATGCTGATCTTATAGTCTGCTACGCTGCCAAATTTTTCAATTAGTTTGAGCAATTTTTTAATTGAATTTTTGAGGTTTTCTATAAATAGGATGCTATCTGAAAACAGAGAGATTTTTATTTCTTCTGTACCTATGTGGATCCCTTGAATATCTTTTTGATGTCTTATGACTCTAGCTCACACTTCTAGGATTAGATTAAAGTGGTGGTGAAAGGCAACCCTGTCGCGTTCCCATTTGAAGAGGAAATGTTTTCAATTATCTCCATGAAGTGAAAGGAAGGCTATTGGTTTCACACATATGGCTTTTATTATGTTGGGAAATCTCCCTTCTATGCCTATTTTACTGAGTGTTTTTATCAGCAATGGATGTTGAAGATATATCTATTTTTTAAATTAGCTTAATAGTCAGGCCCCCTGGCAGTATTGATATGATTAGAAAGCTGTATGAAGTAGAGTAATATTCATTGAACAACTATTTAATGAATGTCTGAATACTGTGTTCAGCACTGGGATTACAAGGGACACTTAGTTTTTTCTGTAGCCTTTAAGAACCTTTAAAAAAGTCTTGAAGAACTGCCAAAGACCTAGTGGGTTTGTGTGTGTGTGTGTGTGTGTGTGTGTGTGTGTGAGTTTCAAAGGTTTTAAATAAAAATTTTAAATAGGCATGGGTTAGGATATTTTTTTAAAAGCACTCTCTTACTACAGTTACATTTCTATTTTTCAACATTTCTAAAATGGAATGCTTTTTATGACTGATACATACATTTTTTTTTTAATCTTTAAAATGTACATTTAATGACATACGATTGGAATTCCTGTAAGATATAAGCTTGATTAATGGACTTGAGAGATCTCACTCTTAATAACACATCCTAAATAACATTTCTGGTTACATGGTCTAATCAATAAAGTAATAACAGAAGGCAGACACAAGGATAATTTGATCAGACATCATAGTTTTCTTAAAATAAAATCACTATTACTTTCAGAGGATTTTACAATTTTAAAATGCAGTTAAATTATACATCATCTCAGATTTCTCTAGCCTGAATTCAATGCTGATATTACACTTCTTCCTTCATTGATGCAAATGACCTAGGACACAATCCCCTGAGAAACGGAGCCCACTCATCATAGGTCAATCTCTTCTACACTTCTAAAGATAACAACTATCTTTGCTCTATTTCAATTTTGTTTAGAAAAAAATATTCCTTCTTCTCTTCTTGTAATTGAAAGACAGGATTTTCCGTAAGGTGTATAGTAGTTAGACTTCCTCATTCTGGGATTCTGGCTATGAGTACTACGTACAACTGATACATACATTTAACGTGACAATGTTTCTCATTTCCCAGAAGGGCCTAATATAATGAGTTGATCATCCGTTTGAGGGAGCACAAGAAGTGCTTGTCTGTGTAGGATTCCTCTAGACAGCAAGCCCAGGACAAGAGTTTGCAGACGGCTGTTTTGGAAAGTGAGCCCTGGTAATGGAGCGGGCATCTGGGAAAGGTGAAACAGGGAAAGAGAGGGAAAATGGCCAAGATATGTCAGTGAGTCAGATACCCGGGTCCCCCTGTCTGAGGATCTGTTCTCATTGGGATTCCCCGAGTCCCTGGTAGGAATTTCTGCAGTGACGGAGTGTTTTATATCTCTGCTGACCAGCACTTCTGCTCCAATGGGCACTAGACACTTGAAATTTGGCTAACCTAACAGAGGAGCTGAACTTTTCGTTTAAGTTGCTATTCATTTAAATACCCACGTGTAGCAAGGGGCTACCATATAGGCCAGCGTAGCTCTAATCCAGGGGTTCTCAACCTCCCTAATGCCGTGACTGTTTCGTACAGTTCCTCGTGTTGTGGTGACCTCCCCCCCAACCATAAAATAATTTTCATTGCTATTGCATCACTGTCATTTTGCTACTGTTATGAATCGGGCAACCCCTGTGAAAGGGTGGTTTGACCCCCCAAA
Source organism: Echinops telfairi (assembly GCF_000313985.2). NCBI lineage: Eukaryota > Metazoa > Chordata > Mammalia > Afrosoricida > Tenrecidae > Echinops > Echinops telfairi. The sequence continues at coordinate 20,258,577 of NW_022109491.1, read as the reverse complement.
GGGGTTGGGACCCACAGGTTGAGAACTGCTGCTCTAATCCAACCTAAAACCTAACCTCACTGCCAGGAGTTGATTCCAACTCCGCGATTCTGTGGGACAGATCAGAACTGGCCATGTGGATTCTGAGACTGTAACTCCTTAGGGGGTAGAAAGCCTTGCTTTTCCCGAGGAGCAGTTGACCATTTACAATTGATGACCTTGCGGTTAGCAACCCAGCATGTAGCCCACCAGGCACCAAGATTGCTAGTAAAGCTCTAATAAGCTGTGCCCAATGCACCCACTAGTTACAAAGTAACCAGAAGAGGTCTGTCGTATATTGCCCCTTCTGAAATTTTGTCTATTCATTTATATGTTCCAAACTCCTGGAAGAACATCTAGCACACAGTATTTGCTAAAAGAAGCATGTAGTGCACATAGAAGTATATGGTTCTCTTTAAAAGAAAGACCCTATTAAAAAATACGTCCCATTGAATAATCAATCATTTGAGATCAAAGGGGCAGAATTTGCCCAATAACAAAGTTCAGAAGAGGTGGAAAGAAAGCAGAACGGAAATAAGAAGCACAGGGAGGAAGTGGGTTAGTGATGCCGCCCAGTGGGATCTGCAATCAATGAAATGAAAGAAAACACGTATGAGTCGTTGAAAGGAAAACTGGTCTGCTCTGTAAATCTTCACTTCATTCACAATAGAAAGTTTTGAAAAT
>NW_022109491.1:20253657-20255308 GCF_000313985.2 Echinops telfairi | reverse complement strand
TTCCTGACCTTTTGCTTACCGATGTATTTTTCAATTTTCTTAGAACTTCTTTCTGAAAGCCCTCATGATAGCCCTCTGTCTGTAGAAAAAAATCTACCAAGACCACCCCCCAAAACAGTTGCCATATCCTTCTGAGCTGACCTCTCTGCTCTGAACTGAACTAGCCAAGCAGATACCATCGGAAGCCGCGATTGGGATGGGACCGTCTTTTTAAGGACACCCTAAGGAGACTAAGACAAATGTATTCCTGAGAGAAAGTATCTGCAGCCACCCACTGATCACACAGATACGTTTAAACACATTCTGTTTGGGATGAGCTCGTGCATGTATGAACTGAAATCCTAATGCCCAAACTTTTTGACCTACCTTACTTCTACATAGAAGAGCAAATGGGAATAAGCGGCTCAGTTTGATGGGAGTTGAGGGGGAATATGATTGTGACAGAGCTAAGAGGCGGTCCCTGGAGATTCAGATTCCACAAATATTTATTCAGAGTCAGTTAAATGTCCTATGATGAATTTTAAACATTCTATTTTTATTATCTACTGCTGGGAAAGGGACAGGAAATAATTTGGCATAATCCTTTGTTTTGATTCCTAGGTTACTGTGAGCACAAACAACATTTAGCCAAGGAAAACTCCGGAAGAAAAGGCCTGCACTTCACCGCTTTTGCCAATTCCCTAATGAAAACAAAATCACTACTCACAAGATTAATTTAACCAATGTATACCATAACTGAGATTTTTAAATGGTCCCTTATTAAATATATAGTCTAGAATTCTCAGCCTTACATAGGATATATCCCAATTGACATTATTAAGGACTTCGCATGCACTGAACGCTTTATGTATATTGCCTCCTTATTATCCTTCTTTTCACAAGTGCAGAAATGGGAGGATGAAATAATTTGTCATCAACCATCAACGACAGTGTGACTAAGGTAATTTATCATGTGTCTTTAAATCTAATACCAGGTCTAGGGATAAACCAGCCTGAAAACAACTAAAAATATGCTCAAAATTGTGTTGTCGTCCTGATATTTCTTGCCGACATTTCCCTACCGCCCTTTTAGTTCTTGTGTACTTTCTGTAGTGTATTACTCAATTGTTCTGAAATCGAAAGCAAAAGTGGGCCACTACTGATCTCATGCAAGCTTGTCAGGCAACACCTTTAAACCAGAAAGAAACAGTAATATCAAAGAGAGAATTGGCACAGCAGCAACAATAGTCGCAAAATACTGTGTTACTCAGAAGGCAGAAGATTCTATTTTAAAACACTTCATAGATCGAAAGAAGGACAACTGATATTAGGCATCTTGGGGTTTGCTCCTTGGTCAAGTGGAGGGCCGGGGAATGAGGAAGGCCCTCAACAAGAGAGCTGGGCCATGGCAACAACTGAGAGGGCAGTGCAAGACTTTGCAGTGTTTCATCCCATAGCGTAAGGTCACTATGGGTCAGACCTGACTCAACGGCACTTAGCAACAACAACAACAACAACAAGTGTGCTTGACTATAGCGTGAATTTGTCATCCTTACCTTATTCCGGGACTTTCAAGAAGAGTCTTATTACAGGAGTGCAGTCGTGAACCTGTGGTTTTGTTTTCTATGAAAGAAGAGAATGGGAAAAAGATGCATGGAGTCAAGATTTCCAA
>NW_022109491.1:20244796-20252737 GCF_000313985.2 Echinops telfairi | reverse complement strand
ATTCAAGGAAACAAAAAGAAGTTGCATGTAGCAAGATCAGGCGAGTGAGGTGTGCATAGCAAGAGGGGCATGCTGTTTTTTGCCAAAAACTGGAGCACTGAGATGGCTGCATGAGCAGGTGCATTGTCATGGTAGCAAAACCAGTCCCCCGTCTGCCGCGAATCAGGCCTTTTTATGCAATCTTTTCAGAATCGCTAAATAGAATGCTCGATTAACAGTCTGAGCCAGAGGAATGAACGCCAAAAGCACTATGCCCTTCACATAAAAAACAACAACAAATGAGCATCAGTTTTACACACACACACACACACACACACACACACACACACACACCACAATAAAGCAAAACAACCAACATTTATGAGGGGGAAAAGGAAGGCAAAGTAAAACTTTATTGAATTTTCCACAGTCAGCACCTTCCTTTTAAAACAGAATAGGGGTGGGGTAGGGAACTACACTAAGATCTATTGTTCTTAGAATTTTCAGGTTAAACCACAGGCTGAAGGTTGTCCTTTATTTCTAAGATCTCTATGAATAGCACTCAATACTCTATGTTTTGAAACACTTAAAACACACACACACACCCTCTCCTTTCCTTCCATGAGGACCAGGACCATAATAGAAGGGCTCTGTCAGAATGCACAAATAATGTGGAACAGAATTAATATTTAAAAAAAAGAGGCCAGAGCCACCACCGAGACTACTTCCCTAAGACAACTGGAAACGCATGTTACTTCCATAGGCCACCTCTGAGCCAAATCATAACACAGGCTGATAAAATACACAAAGACACTGAGAGGAATTACTGAAACCCACTGAGAGGAATTACTGAAACCCAAATGAAGGCTGAGCATGATAATGGGACAAGAGGAAATTGAGGAAAGAACTTTGAGGCAAAGGGCATTTATAGAGGCCTAAATACAGGCATGTACATATGTAAATATATGTAAATATGATGGGGAAATAGATCTATGTGCATATATTTATAGGTTTAGTATTAAGGTAGCAGATGGACATTGGGCCTCCACTCATGCAAGTACTCCCTCATGCAAGAACACTTTGTTCTATTAACCTGGCATTCTATGATGCTCACCTTCTCTACACAATCGCTGAAGACAAATGTGTGCATAAGAAAAAGTGGAGAAGAAAGCTGATGGTGCCCGGTTAACAAAAGATATAGCGTCTAGAGTCTTAAAGGCTTGAAGGTGAATAAGCGGTCATCTAGCTCAGAAGCAACAAAGCCCACATGGAAGAAGCACACCAGCCTGTGTGATCATGAGGTGTCAAAGGGAGCAGGTACCAGGCATCAAAGTACAAAAATCATATTGCGAATGAGGGGGAGTGCGGATTGGATACCCAAAGCCCATCTGTAGACAACCGGACATATCCTTACAGAAGGGTTGCGGGGAGGAGATGAGTCAGTTAATGTGCAGAATAGCAACAATGAAACATACAACTTTCCTCTCGTTCTTAAATGCTTCCTCCCTCCCCACCCTCCACTGTCATGATACCAATTCTACCTTACAAATCTGGCTAGACCAGAGGATGTACACTGGTACAGATAGGAACTGGAAACACAGGGAATCCAGGACAGATGATCCCTTCAGGACCAGTGGTAAGAGTGGTGATACCAGAAGGGTGGAGGGAAGGTGGGGTAGAAAGGGGGAACCAATTACAAGGATCTACATATAACTTCCTCCCTGGGGGACAGACAAGAGAAAAGTGGGTGAAGGGAGACATCGGACAGTGTAAGAAATGCCAAAATAATAATAATTTATAAATTATCAGGGGTTCATGGGGGAGGGGGAAGCAGGGAGGGAGGGGTAAAATGAGGAGCTGATACCAAGGGCTCAAGTTGAAAGCAAATGTTTTGAGAATGATGATGGCAACAAATGTACAAATGTGCTTGACACAATGGCTGTGTATGTGGATTGTGGTAAGAGCAGTAAAAGGCTCCAATAAAATGATTTAAAAAAAAGAGAAAAAAACACAAAAAGACAGCTGTGAAGACTGTGCTGCTTAGAACGCTCAGCTGCAGTACCCAACATGAAGAGGGCTGTTCAAAACCAGGCAAGAATCCAGGGCACAGGGAGAGTGCTGACACATTGTGGGGATTGCAACTATTGTCACAAAACAAAGTATGGATGAGTGATTGATTGAAATATTGATTTGCCAGGTAAATTGTATGAATTATTTACTGAAAAAGTAATTTTCTATGCAAACCAACATGTAAAGCACAACGAAATATTAAAAATACACATACATGTACGTACACATATATGTATGTGCTTTTCTTTCCATTCGGTAATTCTAGTCCTTTCTGACTTCAGATATCAAAACTCTGGGCTGTCTACAAGAAACATGTTAACTTTCTGAAGGTAACATGTAGTTCTCTGGGAGGGGCGGGGGTAAGTTTAATCGAAAGGCTTGTTTTGTTTTGTTTTTTTATCAAAAGTAATGAATTACTGAATTTAAAATATCCAAATAATATTAAAAAATATAAAGAAGTATAAAATGGAAGCTTACTTTTAAAATTTCCAGTAGCTACCTACTACCAACAATTTTAGACAATACCATTCAAGGCATTTCCTTATACAATGATATAATTTTATATCAATGAGTTTATGCTGTTTTATAACTGCCTTCATTATCTAGTGATGATGTAATAGAAATACCAGAGATGAGTGGTTTTAACAAGCAGAAATTTAATTTTTTCACAGTTTGGAGGTGAGAAGTCAGAATTCAGGATACCGGTTCGGGCAGGCACCCTCATGTCATGGAGAGTTATGCACTGGCCTGTTAACCATAGGGTCAGCAGTTCAAACTCACCCGTAGTTCCATGGAAGAACAGTGAGGCTTTCTACTCCTGTAAAAATTTAAGTCTGAGAAACCCACGGGGGCAGTTCTTCTTCTTTTTTTCCTCATATAAATCATTTTATTGCGGGTTCTCACAGCTCTTTTTTTTTTCTTGGAAAGGTGGGTTTTTATTTTATTTTAAAATAAAATTTATTTGTAGCACAAATATCCAGGTTAATAGAATATTGCATTAACAGAATGACTGGTAGACCCAGGATTCTAGAGTTAGGGTCAGTTGTCCAGGGCATTGGGGAAGCATCCTTCTTGGAAGGCGGCCTCACCACAGGGATGGTCTTGTCTTCTGTTGGAAGGCAGCACCCACCATCAGCACTCCATCCCAAGAGTGCTTTCCAGGAAGCCACCACAGGAGTGCCTGTCACTGGATAAGCAATGTCAACCTTGGTCCCTGGTGGTGGGGAAGCTGGATCGAAAGATCACAACCACAGGTATGACCCAGAGAGCAGGAGTGGTTGGTTCTCCAATCTAGGGGCGGCCTACCTTTGCAAAGACAAGGTAGGTGGGCCCTTGACTTGTTCTGTGGAAGTGTTTGAGACACACCCAAAATGGCCACTCATTGCGTAACAAAGTGCCCCCACAGAGTGCCACAGACCGACAGGCTTCAGAAGGGAGGGCATGCAGAGGCAACCCATCTTGTTCCAAACCGGCCTCTGAGCCAGCCCTGAGAGAAACAAGTTAAGCAAGGAGACAACCGCAGAGATCCGTGAGCACCCCCACTTAAGCTAGTTTAGCCCTTCAAAACCAAGCTGACTGAAACTGCAGAAAAGACATTGACATGTCAGGGGAGGGACTGGAAATGCCCAGAGCTCACCGACAAGCTTTTATGGTATGACTCCACTACTTCCTCCAGCACTGATTAACACTCCAAATCAAATGAGCCGAGTCCAGCTAAGACTTCTACAGCCAGGACTCTGGTCGCTTTAGGCTTGGAAACTCTAAGAGCCAGCTAAAGACCAAGGAGAAATTCAAGAACCACCCATCTCATTGTCAGTTTGATTCAGTGATCCTGTAGGGCAGGGCGGGATAGTGGCCCCTGTGGGTTTCTGACATTTTAAGGAGCTAGAAGCCTGGTCTTTGACCTGCAGAGCAGCTAGTTTTTTGAAGTTAAGCCCCCAACAAGTACTACACCAGACTGACCTCCCGAGCCCCCAAGGCTGTCAATTCAGTATTGGACCAGAACCCAGACACCAAGATCAGGAAATGCAGTGGGTGAGAACCAAGAATCAGGGAGTGGCTAACAAGTCCGTGAAGGATTAGATTAGCCTTTTAACAGCCAGCGCCCCCCAACTCCACCCCCCACAGAACAGAAGTTGTTCCTATTCCCTGTGAAGACAGGGCTCACCATACTTACAGCTCTTATAACAACCCATACATCAGTTGTGTCAAGCACATTTGTACATATGTTGCCATCAACATTTCCAAAACAGTTGCTTTCTACTTCAGCCCTTGGTATCAGTTCCTCTTTTGCCCTTTCCTGCCCCACCTTTCCACCCTCGTGAACTCTTGATAAATTATAGATTATTATTATTTTCATATCTTACATTGTCCGCGGTCTTCCTTCACCCAGGTTTCTGTGGTACATTCTCCTGGGTGGGTGGGTGGGGGTTGTTCTTTGCGATCAGTTCCCCCTTTCTCCCCCCATCTTCTCCCTACCCTGGTATCGCTACTCCCATTACTATTCCGGGTGGGGATGAGGGAGTGAGTTTCTGTCCTGGATTCTGTGTGTCCAGAGCTCTGGTCTGGCCGGGTTTGTAAGGGAGAGCGGGGCTCATGGTAGTGGGGGGAGGAAGCATGAAAGAACTAGGGGAATGTTGTGTGTGCCTTTGGGGCGGTTCTATTAAGTCCCTTAGGGTCACCATACGTCAGAAACAAGTAACGGCAGTGAGCTTGGTTTGGGGGCTTGGGAGTCTGGGTTCTAGGTGTTCCCTCCTGCTCTCTTGGCTCTGGAGGAAGCCCCTTGACTCTTTGAGCTTTGGCTCCTAGGCGATTTTCACCTGACTTGGCATCCATTTTCCCCTATACCTGCTCTGCTCCCTGGCTTACTCTCCTTTCTGTCAAAACTACAGCATCCTATTGATATAACAAGGAAAACCCCATTCCCAAACGGGATTATGGCCACAGGAATAGAGATTAGGGTTCTGAGTTAGTTAATTGTGCCAGCCTGGCCGATAATCACATGTGCTGGTTGAAAGGCGGAGGGATAAATGGGTGGTGAAGCCTCGCCTTTCTAGTTCTCAGGTCTCTTGTTTTGTGATGGTTGTACCGGGTGCAGCTGCCTTAGCAGTTCCCTGCTTCAGCTTGCAAGATGGACTTCCTACAAGACATCCCCAAGGAGAAGCCGCATGGATCTATCCCGATGCAGCCCTGGGTGCTGGAGCAGCCGTGTGGAGACCCTTGCCAGTGCTGAGATGCTTACACGTTCACGGACTCAGCTTTCCTCCTGCAGTCGGCATCATTGCCTCTGTTTTGTAAGGTGGAGGACTTTGTGGACTGGTGTTGGGTTAATGGGTTAATGTTGGACTTATGGGCTTGGGCAGCATTGGGTTGGGATGTTTTCGTGATGCACCTTTTCTTTACATAAAACTCTCTCTTATACGTGAGTCGCCGTGGATTTGTTTCTCCAAAGTACCTAGACTAATACAGGTTCACAGCAGGGTTTTGAGGGGGCCATCACTGAATCCATCACATAACCTATTTCTTCCATCTAATGGATCATAAACAGCTTGCTAACTATTAAACCTTCTATCACTTGGAATGGCTGCTTTGTATTCCACGATACAGATATAGCATTGTGTCTTAACTAATTTGAGCTGGGCCGTATCCTCATCTCTAAAATGGGTATAAGTGAACGGACGTCACAGAGTAGTTGAAAGGATTTGTACGACAAAGCCTGGAAGGCTCAAAGAGCAAGGCCAATGTTCAACAGACCTTGTCGTTAGTGTCGCCAGCCGGTTCCCACTCCTGGCAGCCCCGGGTGACGGAGGGCTTTCCTGATGATTAGCTTTATGGGATTCGATAGGTCTGTTTGCAACGACAATCTTTCAGTTAACAAGCAAGCACTTACCAGATGACCAGGACTCCCCCAATAAATGCTAGCCATCAGTATTAGTGGATTACTGGTGAGCATTTAGATTATTTCTATTTTTTTTTTTTTTGCTACTAAGAAACAGTGATGAGGAGCTCTGGGAATGTAGTGGGTTACAAGTGGGGCTGCTAACTGCACGGCTTGTGGTTTGAAACCACCAGCTGCTCCGTGGGAGAAAGAGGAGGCTTTCTGGTCACATAAAGATTTACAGCTTCCGAAACCCACAGGGGCAGTTCTACCTTGTCCGACAGGCTTTCTTGGAGTCCACTTGCTGGCAGTGAGTTTAGTTTTTGTTTTATAACCAATGGTTACAAGAATAACAAATATCTCTTGTTGAACATGTCTGCAAATTCCTATAAGTGAAATTCTTATCCGTCAAAAGGCATCACAGGCACAAAAGGTATTGCCAAATTGTTTATCAACAGGGTTGAGCTAACTGCCACTTCCATAAATTTTTTTCCAAACTAAAGCAAAAATTGGTATTACTTTGTTCACTGCTGAGAGTGAACATCTTTATCTTATGCTTTTTGGCTGGTTGTCAACAGGCTCATGTGTTGTGCCTTAATTTTTTAGCTTTTTCCTTTTTGCTCTAACTTGGGTTATATGTTCCAGTTTTTTAATGACGGTGTTAAGATACAGCTGGCATAGGTTCTAAAGTCCACTCTGTGCGTATGCGTGCGTGTGTGTGTGTGTGTGTGTGTGTGTGTGTGTGTGTGTGTACCAGTGAAAACAGGTAGTGTCTGCTCTGCTAGGCTGCAGACGCCGGAGAGCAGAGATCTGTCTGGAGGCTGATGAATGACTCTCGGGATCACAGTCTGGAGACAGAACATTTAAAGTTACTGCACTCTCTTTCTCATCCTCCTCCCTTGCTACTCAAAGAACAATTCCAGTGGCTGCATAGGAGGAAAGGAGGAAGGATGGGGAGGGGCAAGAAGGTGGGGGAGTAGGAGAGAGAGAGAGAGAGAGGTGATTTCCCAACAACCACTCAAGCTAATCTTAGGTCTTGAAACCCTCCTTTGACAGCAAACGTTGATTTAGTTTGCAAGCTACAACCACCCTCAAAAAACCACTTCACTTTGGCAGTCCATGGTACTTTCAATATTCTTCATCAGCACCATAATTCAGTAATTTCAAATTCAGTAAGTCAGGGGAGACCAGTTGCTGGAGAAGGTAAAGTGGAAGGGCAGCGACAAAGCGGAAGACCCATGGTACGATGGACTGGCACAGCGGCTTCCACAGTGGGCTCCACCCCAAGCACACTGAGTGCGACCCGGCAGAGTTTCCTTCTGTGGCGCACGGAGTGGGTCGCTCTGAGTCTGAACTGATTCGATGGATCCTAACAACAACAACAACAACAACAGAGTCCACACAGAGGAAGTAGACCTCGAGGAAGTAGACCTCGAAGAAACAGAAGTCAGAGTCTTAAGCGTCAAAGAAAGAGTAGATTTCAAATGGAAGGAGGCTAATCAAGCCTCACTCAAGTCACTAACGCCGCACAACCTAACAGGCTGCTTCATCCATCTCCCAGGGGACTGTCGCTGATATTTAGCGGCTGCACGACCTCGGGAAGATTCAAGGAGAAGACAGCACCAGACTCAGCTGGCCCAGTCAACAGACACTTTTCGAGCCCTGCTGGGACGGGGCTTTCCAGAGTCTGGGAAACTCACAGGGGCCGTGCCAGGACCCAGCCCTACAGGGCCAAATGGAGTTTGCTTTTACTGGGAGGCTGTGCTTTCGCTCTTAGGGAATTCCGAGAGGGACAAAACAAGACACACACACACCCCTTTGGGAGGACCCAGAGTTAAGTGGGTGGGAGGTTGAGGCGGGGGAGCGGACACTTAAAAGCCTCTGAACGCACTCTAAGGGGACAAGCTTGCAAGGAGCTACAGGGACGCGGAATAAGAGTTTGCTTGGCAGCAAGCAGCCCAAGGTCCTCAGTAAAAGGACCATCCAGCGCCGAGGTAGCAAGTTTCTGAAGAACA
>NW_022109491.1:20227779-20243863 GCF_000313985.2 Echinops telfairi | reverse complement strand
CCCCCCCCATCAGAATTCACTACCTGGCAACTTAGTAAATAAAACCAAACACAAACCCCAAAGGCTGTTACCTTGCTAGTTCCTTCCCCACCCCAATGGGTAAGGGTCTGCAGTGGAAGACTCAGGAATGACCTTTCTTCCCTCTCCCTTAAACAGTTTAATGGGCACACAATCCACCTATCGTACAATTCAATACTTCACTCATATGAAGAATTGTCCAATCATTATCATAAATCCATTTTAGAACATTTTCTTTTCTTGCCATGGGTAAATTGCTTTTAAAACGAGTTGTGTAATCGCAGTCAGTTATAGTGCTCCCTCCCCGCTCCTGCATGCATTGTTCGCTCCCCATCCCCTGACCCTCACTGTCGTCCACTTGTCACCCCTGCGCCCCGCTAAGCTAAACCCGTGCATCAGTTATTCTCTCCACGCACCTACGCCTCCTGTGCTTCACAAACCGGGAAACCAATGGAAACAATAAAAAAAAGTGGTAAGGATAAAATAATAATGGTATCCAGGTAAAAATACACAGCATGAGAAAGAAAAGACCACCATCAGTATCTAAAAGGCTAGGGAAGGAATTTTTGTCACGCAACACGCAAGAAACACTTCCACTGAGAACAAATTCAGGTTGGGTCAAGAGGGAGGCCAACGGACCGAGTGTCACGTTGGAACCAGCATCATCAAATTTGCAGCGATTTCTGTCTGATAGGAAAGTTATTTGAGACCCATGCCTGTGGTTTTCGGGGATGATTTACAGCAATTGGAGACTACCAGCTGCTCCTTGGGAGAAAAATGAGGCTTTTTCCTCCCGTGAAGAGTTACTCTCTGGTTACGCTTGCTCCCTATTCCAAGATGGCGGACAAGGTCCCTGGCGTGTGGTGCTGAGATTCCGTTACTGAAGGCGAACGCAGCACCCCGAGATCGTGAGTTGTGGGAGCAGCGACTCAAAGAGGACTATCAGTCACTTATCCGGTCTGTGGAGCACAAGAATTCGGACAATGATTGGTTCCCACGGGAGTCCAGCACAGAAGGGCCTGGGTGGGAAGTCGGGGGGTCGTGCTGGTACATCCATGACCACCTCACACATGAGCTTGACCTTCCGCTTGCATAGCCCACTCTTGCTCCAGAAATTGCAGTCCCTGCATTGGATGGGAAGACTGCAAAGATATACAGGGTTGCAAAATATGCCTGACTGATCACTTCAAGCCTTTGTGGGCCAGGAACATCCCCAAGTTAGGACTAGCTGATCTCATGCGTCTGGGGCTGGGGCTGGCTGTGGTCATCCTGGATCGGATTCAGGAGGGCTTGGTCCGCCACAAAAACAAATGAAACCGATGAAGGATCAAGTCACAGAGACAGGGCCTTGGATAGACTAGATTTTGTGTCTCCTGTGCATCCCTTGTCTTACTCATCCAACCGCTTCCCTGGCCCCAGCCTCCATTCCTAGCAGCAGACGTTATGGGTGGTGGTAGGGGACCCCTCAAAAGAAACAAACAACAACAGAAAAACCACAAACACACAAAACAAAGCAAAAGTAAAAAAAAAAAAAGAAGAAAGAAAACAATTTTGCTGCCGAATTTCTAAATTGGGCTGCACAGAGAAGGGAAAAACGTGGGTCTTGGAAAACCAAAAGACAAGTTAGAGCGCCTTCCCTGGTGGAGCAAGGTTAGCTTCTATAGGGATGGGGGTTAATTGAAAGTGAGTTCCATTTGTTGGTTTGTGGAGATAACCCATCAATAAAAGCTGCTTCTGCTGGTGGAAAAAAAAAGTTACAGTGTCAGAAACCCACAGGGGTAGCTCCACCCTGTCCTGTGGGGCGGCTATGAGTCAGCATCAACTTGAAGGCAGTGCGTTTATCTCCATAAACCCCCTCTTCAGGTTTTCCTAAAGGGTCAGGCTTTATACTTCTACCCTCCAAACAGAGACAGATCCCTAGAAGGAAGAACTACCAACTCCCTTTCCACCCCAACGCCCTGCCCAGAGGATGGGACGTGTCCAACAGGACTTCCTAGAACAGTGGTTCTCCACCTTCCTCATGCCTCGACCCTTTCGTACAGCTCCTCATGTGGTGGTGACCCCCCCAACCATAACATTATTTTCGTTGCTACTTCATCACTGTCGTTGTGCTACTGTGATGAATCGGGTGACCCCTGTGAAAGGGTCGTTCGACCCCCAAAAGGGTCGTGACCCACATCTATTATTCAAGAACTTTTACTACCTGATAGTATTACATGTGATAGGGTAGGCATTTCATCACTTTAGCCACTTTTAGGGCAAGGCCCAAATTTCCTTGTAATTTTGGTCCATGCAATTGAATCCTTAGATGAAGACTACTGAAGTCAGCATGCCTTCCCAAGGACGGATTCAGCTATAGACTTGTCTAGGATATAAACCATGAATGAAGCAGATTAGCTTATCAGCAAGCAGTATGGACTAGTAATGAGAATAAAACGGTTCTTAACAAACGTTTAGAGCTTTACTGTTCTAAGGGCTTTCCAAATATTAATTTATTTGCTTACCTGTGTCTAGAGGAACAAAACCAGTGGCACTCATATTTACATGTGAAATAACTTTATATCAAGAAATAATCTCGTATCAAGAAGCTGTCCAACTTGAGTCTCTGGGTCCAATGCTAGCTGGATCCCTCTTCAGATGAATGTAGCTGCAGGACGTCAGCAAGAAAGGTGAAGCAGGAGACCGAGAGACCACAGGCTGGTGGGTGCAGGGTTACACGGATCCGAGGCTGGTGGGAACCTGACAGGACACAGACAGCTCGAAATTTGGCTCCCAGTATCCATGGCCCACATGGGGCCAACCGTGGAGGTAGACACAGAGTCCCAGCAAACAGAAAGGCGAAGGGGCAGGAGGAAGAAGAAGCTCTCGCCATTTCTTTTATAGCAAAGGCCACTTCCCCAAACAGGCACTCTCAGGTCCTGACTTGACGGGTGGCACTCCACCCCTAAACTTTCATGCAGGGAGTTGACATCAATCTAACTGCCACATTATTCCCATAACCTTATAGTGTAGGAAACTGAGACTCAGTGGAATAATTTCTCAGGTTCATACTTAGCAAGGGGTGAAGGCTGGGTTTAACCCAGGCAATCTAGCCTGTCTCCAGGGTTTGTGCTCTTATTAATAGCTTACTCACTATCCCTTGTTACTTATCTGGATTGATTTCATCAGTCAGTCTATCGATCTATTTATTTATTTTTGGTGATGAGAAGCAGAAAACCCAAGCCTAGATGGCAACGTGTAGAGAATGCATTGATGCATCTAACTGAGAAGCTCATGTGAGGCTTCAGGCACAGCTCCATCAGGGACTCAAATAGTATCACCAGGAGCCTGTATCTTCCTCTTCTGGTTTCCTTGTCTGGGAGATCAGGCTGTTTTCACCTGCAGGTAATGTGGCTCAGGGTCAGTAAAGCAACAAGGACATTTCTGCAATCATCAGGAGGAGCCCTGGATGCAGGCAAGCTCCAACGTTGACCAAATTACTCGTTTAACAACGGGATCTAGGTTCCTTTTCTTTCTTCTCTCCGCTGTGCCACTCAGTGGCCACATCATCTGGAAGTTGCTTCTTGTCATGTCCTCTAGCAGGCAGGGCCATGGGGGATGGTTTTGTGGGGTGTGTGTGTGTGTGTGTGTGTGCCATTGTGTGTATCTAGGAGGCCTGGTGGCTTGCTAACTGCAAGGGCAGCAGTGCAGACCACCAGCCCCCATGGGAGAAAGTCAGGGCTTTCTACTCCTATAAAGAGTTAGAGTCTCAGAAACCCTGACTTACAGGGTCGGTAGGAGTCAGAACTGACTAGATGGCTTTGACATATGTGCATCTATGCGTCCTTCTTTTTAATTTTTCTATATTCTCTATGCCTACCCCTTACTTTCCTTTCTCCTCCCTGGTCTTGTCTGCCCTTAACCACAAACTTCATCTTTTGGTGTGTGTTAATGAGGTTGTTTTTTTTTTCCCCGGTTGTGAAGATTTGGGGTTTTTTTGTTTTTTTTTCTTAAACATTTTATTAGGGGCTCATACAACTGTTATCGCAATCCATACACACATCAATTGTGTAAAGTGCATTTGTACATCATCCTCAAAACATTTTCTCTCCACTTAAACCCCCGACATCAGGTCTTCATTTTTCCCCTCCCTCCCCACTACCCCCTCCCTCAAGAGCCCTTGGTAGTTTATAAATTGTTATTTTGTCACATCTTGCCCTGTCCGATGTCTCCCTTCACCCACTTTTCTGTTGTCCATGCCACAGGGAGGAGGTCACATATAATTCCTTGTAATCGGTTCCCTCTTTCCTACCTACTCTCCCTCTACCCTCCCAGTTTCGCCACTCACACCACTGGTCCTTAGGGCTCATCCACCCTGGATTCCCTGGATTTTCAGTTCCTATCTGTACCAGTGTACATTCTCTGGTCTAGCCAGACTTGCAAGGTCAAATTCGAGTCATGGTAGTGGGAGCGGGGAGGAAACTTTTAGGAACTAGAGGAAAGTTGTATTTTTCATCGTTGTTACATCGCACCCTGACTGGCTCATCTCCTCCCCGAGACCCCTCTGCAAGGGGATCTCCAGTGGCCTACTAATGGGCTTTGGGTCTCCACTCCGCACTCCCCCCGTTTATGAGGATTTTAACACAAGATTATTTTATGTTGTTGTTGTTGTTAGCTGTTGTTAAGCCCATCCCTAACTCAAAGTGACCCAATGCACAATGGAATGGAGCAGGGATAGGTGCTGCCCATCCTGTGGTCCAATATGGATTGGACTGTTAACCATCCAAAGGGTTTTTATTGATTGAGCTTTGGAACTAGACCACCAGGCCTTTCTTCCTAGTCTGTCCTGGTGTGGAAGCTCCCTTTAAGTCTGTTCAGCATCATAGCAAGACTCCACTCACAGAGGTATAGTGGCTGTGCGTAAGGACCATTAGCTGGAAATGGAATGCTCCCGGGTGTGGGGTGGGGCGGACTAGAGAGGTGCGTTTCCTCTCAATTGGTTTGCAAAACTAGGCTAGAAAAGATACCCTCAAGCACCACATAATTTGTAAAAAGTTCTGACAGTTGCCAAAACTTCTGAAAGAGAAACAAGGGGGTTAAAGGGACCAGTAGCATGTATGTGAAGTAGGAAATGACTGGCTGAAAATTTGTGTTTTCGACACTTGAGGGGTAAAGTACCAGGCAACAGAAAGTGATATGGGGTTTAACATTTAACTAATTGGATAGGTCTGAAACCTTTGTGGCTTCTGTTTTTGGGGAAGGGAAAGGGTTGCTTAGTTTTGATGTGGGGTGGATCTTGAGGTGCATCTTGGTCAGCACCTTGCAAAGCATGCACACTATTTCATTTGGGCAGCTGGTGGGCCGTTGGTTTCCTGTGAAGGATCTACCACCAAAGAAATCCCCTCCTTCAATTTTCTCAGTGGTGGGGCGCTCTTGGGGACAGTCCTCTTGGGGACAGAATGTGGCACAGTCATGTGCCCTGGGTGGTGTAGAGAAGTTCTTAGATAAGGGAACCCAGGTCCTGATTTATTCAGGGGTTTCCTCTTGCATTTGAGGGAAGTGCCCTTCATCTTGCACCACCACAAGCTGTTTCCTTCTTTTGTCTCTCTTGCCAAATTTTATTTTTGTTTTTGTTTCTCCTGCCAAATTTGAGCTTTTGCTTGAACCACTCTCAGCTACTTCTTGGGGAAAAGGTGAGGCTTTCTCTTCCTGTGAAGATTTGCAGTCTCAGAAACCCACGTGGGCACTTCTGCTCCCTGTAAGGGTCTCATAGAGTCAGCATCTCTGTGAACGCAGAGAGTTGGAGGGAAGGGGGAACTGCAAAGCCATTGCCTTTGAGACCTTTTATTTTCTATTTGTTTTCATCTGTTAAAGAGTCTAGTTGAATGTTATATTGCTCTTTCCACAAAACCCTCTCTTCCTAGGAGCTCTGGATGTTGCTCAGGGTCACATGACTGGTGTGTGGCAGAGCCAGCTGAATGTCAGTGAGTTTTGGTGTTTTCCCAAGGGGAGCGAATTGATTATCTCTCCACAGGGAAAGAGGAACCTGACTTCAACCCAGTGCTCCAAGACGTGAATGCAACATGCCAGCATGAAGCAGGGAACCAATAGAGAGGTCTGAGGGGCCGGCCCCCATCCCAACTATGTGGACAGCTCCCGTTCCCTACAGCTCAGGGAGAGGGACATGTCTGATCAGAGCACACAGGAGCAAATGAAGGGAGAGTGAGAGAGAGTGGAAGATATCCTGGCCCACCAAGCCCTGAGGACGATAGTCCCAAAGCACAGAGAAGACCATAGGGCCAGCCCCACTATGAGACACAATGTCTCTGGCTGACCCATAGCCCTGCAGGGGACAACACTGGAGACACAGTGCAGGAATTGTGCCCGATCTGACCCCACCACACTGGGACGAAACACCAAGGTTGTGCAAGAGAACAGCAAGGGGAGCAGAGTAACGAAGTCCCCAGGAAATACCAAAAATAGACTTTGGGGCCAGGGCGTGGCACCCCATCAGACTGGACTGGAAAACACTCTGAAAGGTCAACAAGCAGACCTTGAACTACTTACAGGCTTTTCTTATTTTGTTGTTGTTGGTTTTTGTTGTTTGTTTGTTTTTTGTTGTTGCTTTGTTTTACTATATCTTGTTTTTTGGCCATATGGTCATATTATTATCTCTGAAGGTCTATCTAGATAGGATAAGAGGGAAAAACCATCTGGAGGAGTAAACAATGTGACCGGTAGTTCTGGAGGAACATGGGAGAGAGGGAGGTGGGGGAAGGGAAGTGGGTGTTAACAAACCCAGGGACAGTGGAACAATAAGTGATCCAAAATCAAAGGCAAGGAGGGTGTAGGAGGCCTGGTGGGGCTTGATCAAGGGCATTGTAACCGAGAGGAATTACTGAAACCCAAATGAAGGCTGAACATGATAGTGGAACAAGAGGAAAGTAAAAGGAAATAGAGGAAAGAACTAAGAGGCAAAGGGCATTTATAAATGTCTAACTACAAGCATGTACATATGTCAATGTATTTATATAGGATGGTGGGGAAATAGATCTACATGCATATACTTATAGGCTTAATATTAAGGCAGCAGAAGGACATTGGGCCTCTACTCAAGTACTCCCTCAATGCAAGAATACTTAGTTCTATAAAACTGGCATTCTATGATGCTCACCTTCCTGACATGATCACTGAAGACAAAGTGGGTGCATAAACAAATGTGGTGAAGAAAGCTAATGTTGCCTGGCTATCAAAAGCTATAGCATGTGGAGTCTTAAAGGCTTGAAGATAAACAAGCAACCATCTACCTGAGAAGCAACAAAGCCCACATGGAAGAAGCACACCAGTCCATGTGATCACGAGGTGTCGATGGGATCAGGTATCAGGCATCAGACAACAAAAAATCATATCATTGTGAATGAGGGGGAGTGTGGAGTGGGAACCCAAAGCCCATCTGTTGGCAATTGGACATCCCCTTACAGAAGGGTCACAGTGAGGAGACGAGCCAGTCAGGGTGCAGCATAATAATGATGAAACATACAACTTTCCTCTAGTTTTTTTAATGCTTCCTCCCCTCCCACTATTATTATCCCAATTCTACCTTAGCAATCTGGTGAGACCAGAGGATGTACACTGGTACGGATAAGAGCTGAAAACACAAGGAATCCAGGACTGATAAACCCCTCAGGACCAATAATGAGAGTAGCCATACCTGGAGGGGAAGGGGAAGGTGGGGGAGAAATGGGGAACGGATCACAATGATCTACACATAACCCCCTCCTTGGGGAATGGACAACAGAAAAGTGGGTGAAGGGAGACATCGGTCAGTGTAAGACATGAAAAAATAATAATTTATAAATTGTCAAGGGTTCATGAGGGAGGGAGTGGGGGGGAAGGAAGGGAAAAAAATGAGGAGCTGATACCTAGGGCTCAAGTAGAAAGAAAATGTTTTGAAAATGATGATGGCAACTTGGAAATCCTATATAGGTGGTTAGGAGTTGATTGAGGACCCCTGGTGGTATGGGGGTTACACCTTTGGCTGTGATCCACAAGGTCAGCCGTTCCATACCACCAGCCATAGTTGTTTATCCATCATCTGCTGATGAACACTTGGGTGGTTTCTCTTTACGGCTGAGTGATAGTTCATTGTAGGAGTGGGCCGCAATGAGTTTATCCATCATCAGCTGATGGGCGCTTGGGTATTTCCACATTGGTGAACACACCTCTGTTTGAGGATATGCTTTCAGGTCTTTGGGGTGTATGTCCCTAAGAGTGAGATGTCTGGTCATATGGTAGTGAGAAAGACGGGGTTTTCTACTCCCATAAGGAGTTAGTCTTGGCAACTCACAGGGTCAGTTCTGCTCTGTCCTATAGGGTTGCTATGAGTTGGCATTGGTGCCATGGCAGTGGAGTTTTTAAAAAAAATTTTAATGAGTTGACTGACTAGATGGCAGTGTGGTTTGGCTTAACTGAGTCAGGGTCTATGTCTCTCAGTGAGTGGAATTCAGTAATTTACTTCTATTGTCAGCACTGGCCTACAAGGAACACCACTACTGCGCATTTCAGTGAGGATGTGGTGCCTCTCTGACCCACTGATTCCTAGATAACTGATTCCTTGGTAAGTGGTGTGTTTTATGAGGCTTCCTGTGGAAGGTAGCCTTGGGTGGATTTTCCAATCTATGGAGTACATCGATTCCAGCAGGCCAACATCCCTACAAACCTTCTACTCTCCTCTGCCCTAGCAAACCTGGGATTTCAACCTTATGCACCAACAAAGAAGCCCTGCTGGTGGCGTGGGTTGAGCCTCGGGCTGCTGACTGAAAAGCCCGTGAGGTTGGAACTCGCCAGGCGCTGTAGGAAAAAGATGAAGCACGCTGCTTCTGTAAAGATTTACAGCGTTGGAGACTTAAGGGGAGGTTTTAGTCCGTCCTGGAGGGTCGCTCTGAGTTAGCGTCAATCAGGGGGGTTGCTTTGGTTCAGATGAGCCAATGAGTTCCACGCTTCTGGAAACCATCCTGGTAGCAAGCTCAAATTGGTTCCTGCTAATCCTTCCTCTAGCTCAGGAGACTGTTGCCAAATCAGTAAACTCGCCCCTTTTCAAACGGATTGCAAGACACAGCGCTGTGCCCCACTGTTGATGAAGACAGAGCCGAGGTAGCTACAGCAAAAAGCACCTACCTGGGAAGGTGAAAAAGGTGTCCGGATGAGACAATGGGTTAAGTGTTGGACTGTTGACTGAAAGGTATGTGGCTCTAACCCTCCAGCGACGCCAGGTAAGGAAGAGAAAGCCTCTGCCCCCATCCAGACGGAGCCCAAGGTCTGGACTCCTCTAGAGCAGTCCTACTCTGTCCTCCAGGGTCCCTTTGAGTGGCGATCAACACCACGGCCCCTGGGGGGGGGCTGCGGAATGGACTGGAGGGCCCCCCACAGCAACACCACCCCCCTCAGAGCCAGACCTTGCAGCATCCTCATTTCTCTGCCTTGTTCACCGGGCTTTAGGCTTGGAATCTCTTGGGTCCCCTGATCCCCCCCAAGTGTGCCAGGTCTGTCCAATCTGGCTCAATTAGCCCACACGACCTACGGTCAGCTGTGGAGGGCAGGACTCCCTGAGGCCCTATCAAGGCTGCAGCAAGAGAAAAGTTTAAAGAATTAAAAATACCCCAGACAACAGAGCCTGGCCCCCAATAGTCATGGAGATGAGGGCTGGAACCAGACCTCTGACGCCCAGCCTTAGCGATCTGAGGCCTGGCTTCTTGCCTCACTCGCTCACTTGGTCAAAGGCCTACAAGCCTGCGATAGATAGGTCACATGGTCAGCACTGAGCCCCTGACACAGGTCCAATAGCAGATGAGCCTGGCACCCCAGGGGCCGGGGGCGGTCTGTCCTATAGGCCTAATTGTCCAGTTGCAATACCTGGGAAGAAACAATGGGTATCTGTCCCGGGTCAAGAGAGACTCTCAGGGGACAGAAAGGCTCAGTCCCATGAGAAAGGGGTCTTTGACATTTAAGTCCAGGGCTGATGCCTGGCTCTTCACTGAGGACCCATTGGAGACCTCACACCGGGACCCTTCTCTGTGAACCGTGCTGTCTAGAGTGAGTGGATCTCCTGAACCTTCTCTTCTCCAAAGCCCAATGGCAGAGTAGGCTTCTGCAGGTGCAGGGATGAGGTGGAGGGAGCAGTGCTCACGGCTCTGCCACATAGCTCCCTGGGCATGCCACTGTGAAGAGGAGAGGTCATGAGGTTGAGCATGTGAGCCAATTTCTAGAAGTAAATCATAGATTTCCCAAGGGACTTCTAAAAGGTCATGGAAAATAATATTAAAATTTTCCCACAAACTTGTTGCATTATATACTTATATGTGTATCTCTCTCTCTCTCTCTCTCTCTATATATATATATATATATACACACACATACACATATACATATACACACACACACACACTAGTTTGGACACATACTAGTTATTCTTTCATTGTGTAATCTAATACAATGTAACTCAATCACTCTCCCTATTGTAATCTTGTCAGCCCCCCTCAACCAGTAAATTTCTTGAAGTATATCTTTATAGATTTCCCAAGGGACATTTTTTATGGAAATGGGGTTAAAAGATAATAAAGTTTTCCCACAAACATTTTGCATTACAGACACACACACATATACACATACACAGGCCCATGGGTGGTGCAAATGAGGCAGGACTCAACTGCTAACTCAAAGGCTGCTGATTCCACCCCGCCCAGAGGATGACGGAAGAAAGGCTAGCGATCTGGTTCTGAGAGGGTGCACACAGCCTTGAGAAGCTCTCTGGAGCACAGCCCTACACTCACCAGGTGTGTGTGTGGGGCGGGGGCGGCACGTGGCTGCACCACAGTGGTTGTCACATGCTCACCCGCATCGCTAGGCCCTGGGTTTCGTTCCTCTGAGAGCTCAGAGCAAGGCAGGGCTGAGCGCCACGCTCAGGCTGGGTGCTAACGTTTGTGCTGCAGGAAGCAAGTGCTGGGTGTCCGGGCCAGGTGCCCCAGTTCCTGCTGAGGTTCTTCTCACCCTCCAACAAGAAGCAGGGCCCCGGGATCCCCTCTCTGTTCTCTGCCTCCAAAGACGTGGCCCGCAACACGGGCTACCTGATCATCTCCCAGCTGCAGGCCCAGGATGAGGCTGTGTACTACTGTGCTATGGGCCATCGGAGCCTGGACAGGGACAGGGAGGTGAAGCAGGAGAGTGGTGAGGACAAGAAGTCTGCTGCTTCGGGGACCCAGTCCAGCCAGGACATGCTGACCTGGGACTAAAGGTCCCATGGAGAAGCCAGCTGTGGGGGCCCTGGTTGCTGGGCAAGGTGGCATCCTAGAGACTGCCGCCACCACACTGCAGTCATCGAGCGTCTGTGGGTGGTCAGCAGTGTTGGGGGGGCGCGCACTGGGGGCGGGATTCAAGAATTAAAGCTGTTTCTGCCTTGGTGAATTGTTCGAATTGTTCGGTGTTAACATATCACTGTGATGTAGGGGAAAGTTTACCTAGGGAAAGCGTTCTCCAATCAGTAGTTCATCTGCAAATTGGTCTGTGACCTGGGTTGCAATTCCTACCAGTGTCCCCGGTCCCTTCCCGGGCTCCCCATTTCCCTGAGGACTGGAAGAGGCAGTATGGGAACAGGTGGAGGCGGCTGCATCCTCATGAAGCTTTCTTTACAGGAGCAGAGGTCAGTGGACCTGGGCGTTGGGCTGGCCTTTGCTGACCCCTCTCTAGAGAAGAGTCCTGGTGGCCCAGTGGGTCAGTTGCTCAGCTGATACCTGCAGGGTCGGTGGTTCAGACCCACCACCCACTCCAAGGGAGAGATGGGGCAGTCTGTGTCTGTAAAGATGCACCACCTGCTGCCGTGTGGCAGCACAGCCTCCACAGCAGTGGGGTTTGTTTCATTTGTTTGGGGGTGGTGGGCGCTGGCGGGGAGGCTCGCTCAGGAGAAAGGCTCTAGCTCCTGTCTCAGAGTCAGGGTGACCTGGGCTACCCTCAGCCCTTCCTGCCTGCTTCCTCCATGGGTTCTCAGCCTGGGATTCTTGGGGAGACCTGGAGGCGGGGAGGGTGCAGACCGCTGATGGCTGTTTGGCCACAATGGTCCCCGGAGCCCCGGTTCATATCGAGGCCCCCTGTGGTCTTGGCTGTTGTTTCAGACGAGACACTGCAGAGAGAGACCCTCTGTGGGCCTGCCTCATACTCAGAGCCACCAGGGCAACATCTGTCCTCCAACCCTAGCCCATTGAGGACAGTCATGTAACATGGCCCTAAGTCCCCGTGTTCCCACTAGAGGGCACACAGCTCCACACGGCCTCCTTCATGTAGCTTGTGAGTTTCCCTTTGGAAAACCGTGACTTCAGCTCATGCCAGGCTCCACACACCCTTTGGGCTTCCACCTCCTCAAATGCACCGCCCTCGTTCTTGCATCAGGCCTTGTCCCTGGGGAGAGGGCTCTCGAGCCCACGTTTCTTTTGAAACACTTTTAATTGTGAATTGGGTGAAGAGCAGGTTAGTTTTCCACCCGCGCTTTCATCCCTGAAACCACTGATTACTGACAGGGACAGAACAGGGGCTTCTGCCAACACAATGGCTTCTCTGCTTGACAAGGGAATGAGCCTTCTGCAGGCGAGGAAAGTGAGCCAGGGCCCGCAGGTAACAAGTCTGGTAAACGTCTGAACTCTCCGGTCGGCCTTGAGTAGGCATCCTAAAACATCTCGCCCCGATTGACAGCCTGAGATAAGGCTCAACACATTCTGACGCAGAATGATCACCTGAGATAAATGGAAACGTAATAACTGATTAGAAAGTGGTCCGGACCATCGGAGAAGCTGCAATCCTCCTCCCCTTTGAGAGAGCCCCTTTCCCTGGGTCAGTGGTGCCTCAACCTTCCTCATGCCGTGACCTTTTGATATAGTTCATGTTGTGGGGACCCCCAACTATGACATTATGTTCGTTGCTACTTCATCGCTGTCATTTTGCTACTGTTATGAATCAGGCGGCCCCTGTAAAAGCATTGTTTGACCCTCAAAGGGGTCAAGACCCACAGGTTGAGAAGCACGCTGCCCTAGACAATGGACTCCTCTTCTCTCACCTTGTTCAAGGGAACCCACGTCCCTCTCGACTCTTGAGGGGAGGCAAATCTGATCTCCGTGTCTTTTTCCCTTCGAAGTGAACCCGCTTTGTCTCTTTTACAGTGACCCTCCGCTTAAGGAAACTGTGGCTCAGCTCTGCTGTTTCTAGTGTGTCGCTCTCTGTGAGCTTGAACCCTAGCCCCTGACAAACCATTCAGGTGTGGAGCGTGCTAGTTTCCCCTGGAGGTGGGGGGATAGCCCAGTGCTGACAAGTCTGACCTGGCCTTCCTCTGAGGGACTGAACATCCCCATGACCATCCCCGCCACGAAACACCCCTCCTATTTCCTTGCTGGGCTTCCTGTTTCCATCCCTCCTTCTTCCCTAATCCTTTTTGAACATTTTATTTGAGTAACTGCTGTCCTTTTGGTCTCAAAGGGTTGACTTCTCTAAGGTCTATGCACCTTGTTAGAGTTACTCTTCTCCTGTTGATTGACTGCCTTGAACTAGAGACACGGGGCTGCGTTCATGTTCAGGCCTGAAGGATGACTGAGGGGTTCCACAAGTCTTTATCTGACCAAGCAAATGTGGTTTGGACCCAGAGCTTCAAGTTAGCAGTCCAGTGCTTAAGCCACTGCATCACCAGGGCTTCTAATGATCAGCTGGGTGATCCCTAAAGACCTCTGTATTCTGACCATACCTGCCCCCTCTCTAGCATTTGTCTTGGGGATTCGGGGATCCCTTGCCCTGAGAAGAAACCAGGAAGCCAGGAGCTTGATTGGGCTCCACGAGCCTGGGACCCACTGGCTTCCTGCACTCAGGACTCAGCCAGCTCCACGGAGGGCCCTGGGAGCGCCACCATTACCAGTTACGTCAAGCTGACTCGCGCTGGCAGAGGCTCTGTGTGTCCATGTAGAGCTGGGCTCATGGGCTTTCAGTGACTGAGCTTTCAGAAGGTCTTTGTTCCTGGGTGCCTGTGGGGGGACTTGACCCACCATCGGCGTGTGTTACCATTTGTCCTGCTGATGGACTGCTTTATCATCCCTAATATGGCAAAACTGTAGCTCAGGAAAATAGTGCTAGCATGATTTCCTCATCAGCCTCTAATGGGGAAGGACAAACTTTAGCCCTTTCTCTCCTTGACCCTCTCCTGACCTCTTGCTGCAGCCTGTAAGCTTTCCTTTGCATCTTCGTGGCTTCCAGACCCAGCTCTGCCTGCAGGCCTCTCCAAACTTGATTATCTCCCTGTGCTCTACGGCACAGCTGCAAGACACCCACCGCTGGATCCCTGACTTATAGTGGCAACATTTTAAAAAAAGGAAATGAACAGATTTTTAAATCATGTATTTGATTAGCCCAGTGGTGGTTCAGTGCAGCAGTGTTCACTTTCCGTGTCAGAGACCAAGGTTCGACCCCAGCCAATGCACCTCAGGCATAACCTTCACCTGCTGGAGGCTTGCTTGTTGCTGTGATCCTGAACAGGTCTCAGTGGGGCTTTCAGACCAAGAAGCAAAGCCCGGAGAGCTCCTCCCCCAGTAATCAGCTGATGAAACCCAGTGGATCCCCCTGGGCCGATCCCAGTATTCACTGTGAATTGGGGGAGGATAACAGATAACATGCCAAGTAGTATCATGTCAACATATAATCAACGTAAAATTAGTTAGGAGGTAGTTTAGATTGTTTTTACAAAAACTAAGCCTTCAAGTCCGTGTGTAGCATTCACTTGCAACCGTTCTCTTTGTGGGCAATCCACCTCCTGTGTGGCTCAAGGCCACCACACTGGACAGCACGAGTCTGCAGATCATACTGAGGTTGGGCTTCTGAAGACTAAGCCAGAGCACGTTCCAAGCCCCATTTCTCACTCCAATCTCCCCGTCCCCCAGGGTCACCAGGGCCCTTGGGCCAGATGAGTCCACTACAGTTGGTGGACACCTGATGCTCTTGGTTGCCCCTACACCTTTGCCTAACCCATTTCATTGCCAGGAAATCTTTCTGTGTCCATATATGTCCCCCAGCTGGTGGTACTCAACTCAGGGGACCACAAAGAGCTTTTACTCCTTTGGCAAAAGTTCCGTGACTTTAAAAAACAAAAACAAGAACAGTTTTATTGGCATATAATTTACATAGCATACAATTCAATAGCCCAATTGTCCAATCATATCTAGGAGAATTGTACAACCATTACCGTATCAATTGTAGAACATTCACCTCTCCCGTGGTTAACTTGCCTCTCACGAGTTACGCAATCACAGTCCATTCTGCTGCTCCCCCACCTCTCGCCTTCGCCTTTTATTCCCCGACTGCTTTAGACCGTTACCGGCGTCCTCCACTTTGCCCACAGTGTTTTCCTCACTGCATTTAGCACCCACCACACAGCTCTAAATCCATTCTGTGGTTGCTCGCCTTACTCATCTGTGAATTCTCAGGGGGCAGGATCTCCCCGATGAGTGTATGGGCCTGGTGCACTCTCGCACACTGGATGATGATAGAGTTGACTGAATAACCGAGTGAGATGTCACTGCATTACTACAGGTCTGGCTGCACTGAATCGACTGCTCTCAGGATCAGGGGCTCTGACTTGGCCACTCCTCCTGCCCTGGAGTTGAGGACAGGGGCTCCTCCTTGGGGTCTGGCCCAGGGCTTTGTAAGCTGTAATGGGTGACATCATCACTGTCTCTTGGGGATTTGTCTTGATTATCTGCTGTGATGATTAATGTTATGTGTCATTGGCTAAGTCAACATTTTCATTATTATTATTTTGCCTTTCTACTTGTTTTTTAAATAATTTTATTGGGGGTTCTTACAACTCTTGTTACAAACCATACATCAATTGTATCCAACATATTTGTGCATATATTCCATCCATTCTTATCTAGACATTTACTTTCCATTGAGCCCTTGGGATCAGCTCTTTTTTCCCTCCTTCCCCCACCCCTGCCAATCCTCATAGCCTCCTGATAGATTCTACATTGTTATTTCTTTTCTTTTTCAATAATTTTATTAGGGGCTC
>NW_022109491.1:20218053-20226133 GCF_000313985.2 Echinops telfairi | reverse complement strand
GAACTGTTGGTCCTGTTGTTTTCTCCTCCAAATTGTTAATCCAGCCTATTTTAGACAGACCTGTGGAGATAACAACATGCACAAAAACAAGACAGAGCAAAACCAAGCAACAATGTACACCAAAACATCAACAACAAACCACTGACAAAGAAAAAATTAAAACACAACAAGAAAGAAAAACTTGTAGTTAGTTCAAGGATCGTTGTCCTTTAGGAGTGCTTTCCAGTCCAGTCTGTTGGGGCACCATGCCCTGGCCCCAAAGTCTGCCTTCAGCATTCCCTGGACATTGTTAATTATTTTCAAATCTCACACTGACCACTGTCTTCCTTCCCCTCTGGTTTCTGTTGTTGTTCCCCCTGGCTGGGAGGGTGTGGTTATGTGCCATTCATTGTGATTGGTTACTTAATTATTTTCACCATTAAGTAACTCTCCACCAGTTAGGTCATGATTCTCACTCTCCACCAGTTTGTGATCGATGTCAGCAGTGTTTCTTTGGGAGTGTGACTGCATCGATTATAGACAGACATTCAGGCAAAGCCCTTTCCCTCTCTCTCCCTCTCATCATCTAACCTGTGGTTCTTGGGATGTGAGCCCACAGCCTGCCGTCTGACGTGATCATTAAGTATCCATCCACCCTTGCCATCACGTGTGTCAGGAGGAGCTTCCAGTCTGGTGCTGGGACCATAGATTTGGGACTTACCAGCCTGTATGAGTAATTTCCTTGGAAGAACTATCTATATAAAATCAAGAGTAAATACAATATTGCTACTAAGGTTCCAGATCACATATGCATGGGCTTCTTTAAAAAATGTGTTTCGACGTGTGTCCACTTTGATGGCTGCAGACAAGTTCTCCTGGGAATGCACTTGGCTTCTTCTTAGTAGAGTGCACTTTAAAAATCACCCGAATGGAAAGAGTAACTTCTAAGTGGACCATTCGAGACACACAGGTCAACGCAGAAGGTTATGGTGACTGTTGATTGGGATTCCGAAGGGGTCATCTTAATAGAGTTTCTCATAGGCAGTAGGACAATCTCAGGGCATTTAAGGAAGAAGGTTTAAGAAAATTGAAAATGGCACCAATGAAAAACAGGCCAGGAACGTTGTACCTGGGGAGTTTCCTTCCACGACCACAACACACCTGTGCATTCCTTGACACTCTTCATGACAGACTTAAGAATCCTGACGGGAAACTATACCGCCTCCATCTTCCAGCCTTGACCGGAAGACCTCAGACTTCCTTTTTTATTCACCAAACTCAAAGAACATTTCAAAGGAATCCGATTTCAGCCCCCAGAGGATGCCCAAACTGCCATTCAGACACGGTATACATTAAGGACCTGAGAATTCTTCTAGAAAGATGGAAGTATTGCCTTCAGAAGTCTAGATTGGGGTGAAGGGTATGATGAGAAGCAATCATCCCACATTTTCATTCTATTTATTTTGTAGCGATGCTTTTTGAACTGGCCATCATATATAGAAGGGGCGTCTTCAAGCTTGCGGGAAAATGGGAGTAAAAGCTAATGGAATTTGTCTACCAGCTCTTTGCAGTCTCCTCCTATCATTGAGTTTATGTGTTTCACATCTAGTTGCTTTTGTTCTTATAGACCACCAGTCTGCAGTACCAGGCTGCTCCTGCAGCTTCCGCACATCTGACGTCACCTGTTGCCACACAAACAAGCCAGTTCTTTTTTCCACACGTGATTGGCCAAGATACCTGAGGACAACATAAAGGAGCAAGAACAATGCTCTTTTCATACGTGGTAGGAAAGACAGGCAACCGTAGTGGGAGGAAAGGAAGAGGAGGGCTAGGGACTGTGGACAGCAGGTGACTTCCAGCCGGCTCAGTCTCTGGAAGCGAACAGGTCAAGGCCCTCCCCTAGTGTTACAAAGGCCCAGACTCCTGCCTTTTTCCTCCATTTTGGTAGCCGGGGATGGGGTGGGGTGGGTGGGTGAGGAGGACCACTTGAAAGGGCCCTCCCCAAATCAATGGCCGCCATCATTCGTCCAGAACACCTTTTGGTAGACAAACTCTCCGAGGGGATATGTGATAGGGATGGGAGGTTTCCTCCAGCTGCTCCTTCTAGGTCCTTAGGACTTGACATTCAGAGTTCCTGAGAAATTTCCTTTGAAGCACGAAGCACCATCGTGAGAGGACTCAGGAAAATCAAGGTAACAATGGAGAGGCCTGCCTGACCTAAGTCCACAGGAGGGGCACTGGGCTTGCTAGCAGGTCGTTGTGAAACTTCAACAAGGCTACAGTAGGAAGCTACAGGGCTGGTGAGCTTTTTTCTGCCAAGGCCCATGTGGATCTTTCTAACATCATTTGCAGGCCATATGGGTCAGACCTTGAATGGACTCACGCCTATGGTGATGGCTGGAACGGCTTCTCTTTGGGGAGGCGTGTGATGTGAACTGGTACTGATGATGTCAAGGGTCTATGTGGCCCTCGGGCCAGATATTCCCCATCCCTGCTCTAGAGTCAGAATGGGCTCGATGGCACATAGAAGCCACATCAGCAGGAGGTGTGAAATTGGGGTACAAATCATTTATTTCATTACATTTTGGTCCATCTGGTCAATTACTGAGAGGACTGTAATACTCTCACGGAGCTCAGTGTCTTAGAGTCTTCAATAGAGGTCAATGGCATCCACTTCCAGACCTCTTGGATTCATATCTCTGTGCATCCAGATGCTGACGGGACATCTCTGTTTGGATGACTCCACATTTTTGACATGAACTTTTATCTCTCAAAAAAGTAAAAAACAGCATTTTTGTTTTCAACGTGAAGCCTTCTTCAGTCACCTCGTATGGTCACGTGTCACAGCTGATGAGGTCAGAGATGGGAAGTTCATTAGATCCTCTCGTTTATTCATTCGACAATTGTGCCTGAGCTTTTGCCCTATCCTAGGTCTATGTGAAGTCTGAGTAGGAGCCCAAACTGACCCTGTGTTCCCTGCCCTGGGAGCTTAGAGTCTAGAGGGAGGAAAAGATGGCTAGAAGCATTAAAACCAGTATGTGTGAAAGAACCCAGTACACTTCATAGGGAAAATAGGGTGCTGTGAGGAAGAGCTGGGGGGCCCTGGGTGGGGGTCCGAGAGGCCTCACTGAGGTGTCATTGATGTGTGACCAAAATGACAGGAGGCACCAGCCCAGTGTGAGTCTGGGGACTGTGTGCCGGGCAGATGGACAGCTGGTGCCGAGACTCGAAGGCAGGTGTGAGCTTGTCCAGAGAGGAGTTAGAGAGCAGTGAGCTGGGGAGAAGAGGAAGGCAGGGCCAGGGCCCGCTGCCCTGGAGGAGGGATCTTCCCGTTTGGGGAGAGCATCTCCCCACATCTCAGGCTTTAGCTGAGGACTCTGCCCCAAGTTCTCTCCGGACCCTGGGGCTTTGGCCTTCACTGGAGAGGGTCTACTCCTGCTTATTGCCATCATACAGATGTTATTCTAGGGAGTCCCAGTTCCTCCTTTAGTGGGAAGCAAGAAATGATGAGAGAGGCAGGCAGAGGAATACACAAGAGAAAAGGAAGACACATTGTACCACACGGCTCGTTGTGACTCAATGTCCACTTGGTGGCACCTACCAATGACATTCTTTAAAAGCCAGTCCCTGAGATCGTCTCCATTCAGAGTGGGGGTGGGGGGTGGGGGCACACAGGATGTGGAGACCAAGATGTGGGCTCTTTTGAACCATTCACTGCACAGCTGTCCACTCCGTAGTTAAGATGAGACCCTGGGCCAGAGACTAAATGTCATGGACGTTATTGAGGGCTGGAGGTCGGAGGGTATCCTTGTGAGTCTAGGTTGTCTAGAGAAACAGAACTATGTATACGATTGATTCCTTTTATCAAGATCTATTATTTTTATGTATAAGATTGGCTACTTTTATCAAGCAGTAATTTTATGTGAAGACGGTGTCCCAATGCAATCCAAGTCAATTTCGTTGATCGATGCTAGCCAGCGCCCTCTTCAGACTCACAGAGCTGCTGGCTGATGACACAGGAAGCTAAAGTGGGGCGCAGGAAAATCATGTAGCCCCAAGGTTGGTGGGAACATGGCAGGGCACCGACAGCCCCTAGGTTGGCTCCCAGGGTCAGCAGCCCACATGGGGAAAAAAATCCAGTAACACTCATATAAAAAGCTTTATATCAAAAAGTAACTATATATTAGGAAAACATCCCAGCCCAGTCCAGAGCAAGTTCATAAATCTGATACTAGTTCACAAATCCCTCCTCAGACTCATGCAACCACAAGCAATTATGCAAAATGCAGGAAGATCACCAGCCTGTGGGTGAAAGTCTTGTGGATCCAATGGCAGTGGTGGTGTCGTCACACGACTCTGGCAGGTCTTTGAATGGCTTGCCAGCAGGAGGGTGAAGCAGAGAGAACGGGAAGTTGATTGACAGGCTAGACTTCACCCCTACACTTCAAGTTGACACAAAATTATGTAACTACCACAGACCACCCCTTGTCAACTTGACACTTTTACACAACTTGCTAGCCATACCTAATTTTTAAAAACAACACAATAGTAAAATCATATTTGTGCCTGACAGGATAAACTAAAATGCATGCAACTCAAAGTGTGCCAACCTCTTTTAAACATAATATCCCATTAAGTGAACAAAACAAAAATATTCAATGCCTAACAATTTCAGTTAAGTGAACACCTACACCACAATCATATAAGCTAATGAACATATTCATCTACCTATGAAAGTTTGTAAACCAGCCACTTCATGCCTTTTCCCTCCCCATTTTGAGTATCCAATTTCTATGCTTCCCACTTATATCAACCCAGTGCTCTGAGGAGACAAGCCTGTTCTTTGAAGTGAAGAAGCTTCATTCCAGTTGGAACTTTATAAGTCCACATCCATAAGCAACGTCAAATCAGGACAGGTCATCAGTAAATTCAGCAGTAATGTGCACCAATTCACAGGCTCAAATATCTTATCTTCATCTGGTCAGGTTCTGGTCAATTCAATGTGGGCCTCCTCACTTAGCCACACCAGGGTGCTCTTTGGCCACCTTGCCTTTTGACCATGGGGCCTGTCACAAATGCTCAACTCCATAGCCCCCTTGGGCTAGCTCATGCCATAGGTTCAGGGTCCAGACACCTCTTTAAACTTCAGACCAGCCAACCTGCTCTCATTTCTCCTCCATTCCCTGTGAACCAGGTCCATGAGTGTCAGTGGCCAGACTCAACCCGACTCTCTATTGTTGCTTTTCTCCCACTTCCACTCAACAAGTGGGTCCAGGTGGTCACCCAGAGAGCTGCTCACAGGCTGTCTTTAACTTTCAGTCCTAGAGAGGAGAGTTTCTTCATGGCTCCAAATTTTTCCAGCTTCAGGAGCAAACTTCCAGTTCAAAATTTAACAAGCCAAATGCTCCCCCTATTTTTCCCACTTCAGTCTGCCAACAGCAATCCCCACCGGTGTCTGCAAATGCAAATGTCTAGAGCACTCAAAGCACTGGGTGGGGCTTACCTTTTCAGCACCTTCTTTGCAGGTGTGTCCTATTCCCATTTAAAATTCTAATTTAATGGCTGAAGGAAGTGGGTTTACAAACTATTAATATTTCCCAATGATCATTTCTATCACATATTATATCAATAACAGGAAGAAATAGAAAGAAATCAGTATACATCTAGTACAGCCAAATCCTAAACTCAATTCTTAACATAGTCGAGTTCAATCCTTATCATATCTAAACTATTTCGTGCATATGCACTATGGCCTTAGGCCTCTGGCTGCATCAAGCCAGGGCAGAGCCTTCTGTCAGACCATGACTAAGCAGCATGGTCTCAGAGGAGAAGTCCAAAGGGCCATTTTGCCCCCAGAGCTCAAATTTTACTTTAATCACATTCATTTTCACCACTTCAGACAGGACTAAACAAAGATAACTACCAAAGAAAAGAATTAAAACTTTAACTTCCCATATTAGTTCCAGAAAACAATCAAGTAAACAGTGTGGCCATATCTGACCTCTGGTTAGCCAAAGAAAAACGACCATAATACGGCGGAGGTCAACAAGCATCCACTCTTTAGCTTCATGATTTGTTTCTCTAGTGCCCCACTCTCACTACCATAATGTGTTAGCCTGGGTTGACTAGAGAAACAAATCCAGCCACATGCATATATGTATAAGAAAGAGCTTTATGTCAAGAAATAATTGCATATTAGGAAAGCATCCCAGCTCAGTTCAGATCAAATAAGTCTGATGCTAGTCCATAAATCCCTCTGCAGACTCATGCAACCGCAAGCAATGATGCAAAATGCAGGAAGATGACCAGCCGGTGGGCGAAAAGTCTTGTAGATCCAATGGCAGTGATGGTGGCGGCATCACACGACTCTGGCAAGTCTTCAAGTGGCTTGCCAGCAGATAGGTGAAGCAGGGGTGGGAGGGGGTGGGGGGCTTCCCAGGCCCTCCTTATGAGGAGGTCATACCCATAAGGCTGTGACCTGATTGACAGGCTAGACTCCATCCTGACACTTCAAGTTGACACAAAATTATGTAATTACCACAACGGGCTACACCTGGAGGTAGGCACAGAATCCCAGCAAGCAATGAGGGCAAAGGGTCAGAGAGAGAGAAGTTCCCAGTGTCTCTCTTATAAAAAGGCCACCCCCTCAAGGAGGCATCATCAGACTGTAGCCTGACTGACTGGTTGGACTCCACCCCTACACTTTCACACGGGTTCTAGTTGATATAAAATATAATCACCAAAGATCCCCCTTGTCAACATGACTCCCACACACAACTCTTTAACCGTATATAGTCTGTAAACAAAGACAATGAAAACATCATGTTTGCCGCTAACAGGATACAACCCAAACACTACAACCAAAACTGCACTAGCCCCATTTAAATCTTATATTCTATAAGTGCACAAAGCACAAACATTGCATGCCTAACAATTGCAGGTCTGTGAATTCTTACACTGGAATTCTAAAAGTCTAGCCACTCTCTCTTCCCAAAATTCACTAACAAAAGAGAAGACTATTCAATGGGGATCCTCCCCTTTTCCACTTATTTAAGATCGAAGACAATCTTGAAAGTTTGTAAACTAGCCATTTCGTGCCTTTATTTCCCTCCATTTGGCGATCTGATTTTCCAACTGCCCATTTCTATCAACTCAGTGCTCCGAGACAAGCATGTGCTTTCGTGTGACGAATCTTCATTCCAGTTGGAACCTTGTGTGTCTGCCTCCATAAGCAAGGTCAAAGGTAGAGAAGGCCATCCATCAAGTCAGCAAGCAATATGCACCAGCTCATGAGGTCAAACACCTTCCTCTTTATCAGGTTACGTTCTGGTCAACTCTGTCTTAGCGGCTCCAAACTAGGTCAGCGGGTGCTGTAGCAAGACGGGGAGTTCCAGACATGGCTCCCCCCTTAGCTTTAGACCACTGGTCCCTTCGCATATCCTCATCAACACTAGCCCCCTGTCATAGGTTCAGGTTCGGTACAACTCTTTAGACTTCAGTCCCTGTGAACCAGACCCATGGGTGTCAGGGGCCAGACTCAGCCTGTCCCTCAATGAGTGTGTTTCCACAAATGCATCTGGGTGGTCACCTGGAGATCATTCCAGGATGCCTGCAGGCTTCCTTTAAACTTTCGGTCCTAGAAGGGGATGGGGGTGGGGTTTCTCTCATGGCACAGACTTTTCCAGTCTAAGGCCATCCTCAGGCAAACCGCTTGCTCAAAACTGAAAAAGCTGGTCATTTCCCTCTTTTTCATTCTCCCAGAAGTTTCAGTTGCACATCTTTTGAATGCAAGTATCTTAAGACTCACAGCACTGGGTGGGGCTTTACTTTTTTGAGGGCTCTACTTTGACTTCAAATAAGAAGCCATGCCTTGTAGGCAATTCCTAATGCCCCCTTTTTTGGCAAATCTACTTGTAAAGGCTGAAGGTAGGCCAGTTTACAAACTCTCTCTAATCGTAATTTCCAATAGTCATTTCTAATCATACATTATGTGACTTTAACAGTGGGTAGATGAAATCAAGGTAATTCTAGTACAATCAGATCCTAAACACAATCTTTTTGTCTGTCCGGATCAATATCAGGCCGGCTCCTAGCAGCAAGT
>NW_022109491.1:20197681-20217528 GCF_000313985.2 Echinops telfairi | reverse complement strand
TTGCTTAAATTCTACTAATTTTGTCTCTGACACCTCTCAACCACCTTACACTTTTTTAAAGCACGCAAGTTCAAAGTTCTCTCAGACCATCCCGTTTAAATGCATATGGACCCAGGCTGCAGGCAGGGTATAGCCAGCAAGCCTGGCCCTGTAGCAACATTTTGTCTAAATGGCATTGCTGTTGCCCTGGAGAGCCCCCAAACCTGTGCTTATTCCTTGAGCTGCAATTTCACAACCAATGCATTCCTTGCAGCCACAACGGGTAGGAATAACCAAAGAAAACCCTTAAGAATCACCAGTTTCACTTCCCATGCCCTTGTGCCAGATACCAGCTCAACAAACTGCGTGGCCATCTCTGACCTCCTCTGACTATCCCTAGGAGAAGGAGACACCAACTCCACTCGATTGCCATTAGGTAGAGCTCAGACAGGTCTCCAATCTCCATTTTTATGATTTTTTTCTCTAGAACCCCACACTTCCATGGTACCAAATTGTGTTAGGTTGGGTTGTCTAGAGAAACAAAAACAGTGATACACACACACACATATGGATGTGTGTGTGTATATGAACTCTATATTAAGAATTAACTTTATATGAAGGTATTCTAGTCTAGTCCAAATGCTAGCCCAAGCTCTCTTCAGACTCACCAAACTGTAGGCTAATGATACAGAAAGGTGAAGCAGGAAGCAGGGAGGTCACAGGCCTGTAGATGCAGGATGTGTGTATACAAGGGGGGTGGGAACATGGAAGGGTGCCAGCACCTCCCAGGTTGGCTCCCAGGGCCAGTGGCGCACATGGGGCTTCCCCTGGAGGCATACATGGAATCTCAGCAAGCAAGGAGGGTGAACGGAGAGAGAGAGAGAGAGAGAGAGAGAGAGAGAGAGAAGTTCCCAGTGTTTTCGTTATAAAAAGGCCATCTTCCCAAGGAGACATCATCAGACCTGAGTAACCGGTTAGACTCCTCCCTACACTTTCACACAAGTTTGAGTTGACAGAAACTAAAATCACCAGAATGTCCCTATGCCATACTAATTTCAATGCCTCCTGGTGCAGGCAGGGAAAGGGAACAAGAAGAGAAGTGGTTATTGCAGAGTCACATCCCCAGAAGCCCAGACCCGTGTTGAGGTGTGCTCCACGCTGGTGCTTCCCACCCTGGTTTGATGTCTTCCCATGTCTGACTTTGTGCAGTAGCTCCATGTAACAACAGCCCACAGGTGTACAGGTGTTGTCTCTCATACACCTGCTGAAGTAGATGCTAGAATGATCCCCATTGTGTATGCAGGAGAATGGGGAAAGTTTACATAGCACAAAAAAGGTTCAGAGAGAAAAACTGAGATAGAGGGAAGCGCTGAGTATGAAGGCAGTACTGTCTGCTCAAAGCCAGAGCCCTGTTCCACCAAGGTCTCCCCGAATTCAGTGGGGGGTAGGGGAGATGGTGGGGCTGTGTCGATGTCACTGTGTATAGCTTAGATGGCAATGTAGGGAGATGAGAGTGAGCCGTAGCCTAGAGAGGATTTTGAGGATGTAGGAGAAGAGACCCATGATGTGATCTGCCTTCTTTGGGGGTGAAGGACATAGGACTTGTAACCCGGGTCACCAGGCACCCACATTCTAGAGGCAGGCCCTATGCAGCTCAGTGAGTAGAGACACTGCAGGCAGAAACATGTTTTCTCATTGTTCTGTGAGATGCCTGGTATCAGATGCTGAAAAATCGAAGCAGTCCACCCTTCTAGGAAGACCAAGATGTGTCCACAAATCATACCACCAACGATAACTGCTATTGGCCCAAAAGGAGCCAAGGTAAAGCAGGTGGCCCAGGCCAGGCCAGCCCAATGCAAGCCAGGCCACCAATATGATCCCACCTGGCAGTCCCCACCCCCC
Organism: Echinops telfairi; assembly: GCF_000313985.2. Classification (NCBI taxonomy): domain Eukaryota; kingdom Metazoa; phylum Chordata; class Mammalia; order Afrosoricida; family Tenrecidae; genus Echinops; species Echinops telfairi. The sequence goes on along the minus strand of NW_022109491.1, from coordinate 20,215,647 downwards.
TTCCCCAGGTCATCTCAGCCCCCAGACCATGGCAACCCTTGTCTTTACAGTGGGGGTAGGGAGTAAGTGGGGGTAGGCTGGATGAGGCAGGAAGCTGTTGGAGAGGCAGGGGCCAGGAGAGAGGGAGGAGGGTGAGGGGCCAGGGCAGGTCTGGGGAGCTGAGGGGAGGGGCTGGGTGCTAAGATGATAAAAATGGTGCTCAAGCTGCTGTGTCATCACTAGCTCCCATTGAGGGCTTCCCCAGCTCCACACCGGGACCCCAACCACCATTGGGCTCATGGGGGTCTGGCTCTGACCAGGAGAGCGGTGGTAGATGACCTAGTCATGGGTTGGGTTCCTTGGGCTCTGTAGTGCTTGGATGCCGACGCTGCCCCAGCGCCCCCCACCACACAGGAGCCTGGGACTTAAGTCTAGACTGGGGCTTTAGGGAGGGATGGTCAGGCCAAGTTCATTCTCTACACTGAACCTTCTCCAGTGGACTCGGTGTGACTCAGTCACCCCGTGATCCTGCTGCCGGCCTTGCCAGGCCACTGCTGACCTGGAGCCCCCCAGCTCCTCCAGGTCCCGCTGCAATACTCAGCGGCTGCGACTTCTCACATCTCTCGGGGGACTTGGTCTGGGCCCGCTGGTGCAGCCTCCAGACCAGTCCACCCAGCATGTGGTGGCAGATGGTGACCTGGGAGCACCTCGGAGGATTAAGGGGCCCAAGGGCCTGAAGGGCCAGAGAGGGAAGGAGGCATCCTGGACAGTCCCTGCAGCCTCACCCCCTGGAAGGAGGAGGCTGAAATGACAGAAAGTGCAGGGTCAAGAAGGGCCGGCCTAGCCTCTGTGTATGGGGCATAAGAACCCGGCTCAAAGATCCCAGATTGTCAGATGAGACCCAGGGCCCAGACAACATGTTGAAAACCCTGAATTCCTATCCAGTGCTTCCCCTGCCCAGGTCCCTGTCCCCTTGGGATCAGCCACCACTCTCTCCTCCCCTCCCCTCCTGCCCTCCCTTGAGCCAGCCAAATGCAAACAGTGTCTTTCCTACTGTTTTCTCTTCCAATCAGCCCTGTCCTGCCCCACACCCTCCCGCAGCCCCACACACCCTCCCCCTCCTCAGACTTCTTCACCCCCCAGCAGTGAGGCTCAGCCTGGGTCGCTGGGTTCCAGGTGACTTGTAATCACTGGAACCCATCACTGTGACCCATCCACGTCAGGAGGTGTGTCCTGACTCAGCTGCAGAAAGTTCAGGAAAGAAGGCTGAGTCTCACAGGGAGGGAGCCTTTTCCCCGCTGCTGGCCCTTGACTGACTGCTGGCTCCTGCCCGGTTAGCAGGCCTGCGGGAGCTCTGACCTGGGTCCTCACACACTGAGCGCCCAGCGCAGACTCCCAGGAGGGGGATGTGGGACAAAGGATGGGCACATGGAAAGCTGGGATGGCGAGAGCCGGACTCCTTCCACCACAGCCTTCGCAGTCACGGACTGTGGCCGTGTCCCCGCGTAAACCCTTGGCATTGCCAATCCTCCGTTTTCTCACCTGGAGAAGGGGGAGTTTGAAGGGGCTCACCAATAGAAGGTTCCTATCACAGGCTAGTAAAATATATTTTGAAAATAACTGAGACAAATTCAGGGTCCTAATATTTGAATCAAAGAGGCCTCAGTGGGCAGTGGGTGATGCAGCGGGCTGCTACCTGCAAGGTCAGCCGTCCCAAACCAGCAGCCACACTTGGGGGAAGAAGAAGCCTTCGGCTTCCATCGAGATTTACAGCCTTGGAAACCCGCAGGGGAAGGGCTATTCAGACTTAAAGGATGATCACAACGAGGCAGGATCTGGTGTCTCGTCTCTTGCCACAAGTCCCTGAGGCCTGGGCCCCTGACCCTCCCAGTGGGTCATGGTGCTGCCCCTGACACTGTGTCCCTCCTCGGTCCCACCCCAGGGAGCCTGTGGGTCCAAGTAGGATGAAGATGAGAATGTTGTGGGACGGACCCACAAAGCAGAGCTTGGCGGTGAGGAGCAGTGGGCATGCCTGCACAGGGGGACCAGGGTTGGGTCCCTGCGGAGGATCCCTGAGCTCAGAGTGACCTATGAGCCTTCCACTAATGGCTCACTCTCCGGGAAGACTTCTGGGGTGGGAACCTTGGGAATGAACCTCAGGGCCGCCAAGGCAGGAACGTTTCTCTTCTTCCTATTCCAGAGCCAGGCCTGGCACCTGCTGTTCAAGGAATGGACATTTGCCATGTGATGCAGAACCATAGCTGGGGACACCTGGTGCTGGGGACTCACCACCATCCCTGTAGAAGGAGCTCTCAAAAGACACTCCCACATTAGCTCCGACACCTGAAGGCAAGGGAGACCCTGCCAGAGAGCAGGAGCATGGTGCTATGCCCATGAAGACCCAGCTCCCAGAGCGCTGACTGGTGCCAGTCCTGCTCTTATAACCACCCTCAAGGTCTAGGGCTCCCAGGGCCTGTCCTCAAAGCTCCCTTAGGGTCACTAGATGCTGAGCCTGTGGAGGCTCAGCCTCTGTCTCTGGCCCACCTGAAGACTTGGCTGATGGACCCACGGCTGAAGTCTGTCCACCAGTTCCCCCAGCTCTGGAAATGCTAGCAAAGCCGCTGTGCCCTGCATGAGCTCCATCCCGGGGACCAGACTGAGGGTCGACAGTGGAGCACAGCCTAGTCTTGGGGCCCTCCAGAACCCACTGGCTCATGGCTAATCTCAACCCAGATCCTGCACCATCAGGGAAGTGCCAGGGAGTCCCGAGTCCTCATAGCTGTCATCAGCACTAGATGCAGAGCCTGCTGAAGGGCCGGATCCTCACCCTGGGGCTCCGCCCAAAGCTCCTGGAGAACCACTTCCGGCAATTGCAATGTCTTGCTCCGGAGTCTGCACAGGAGCTCCACAGAACATCAATTGTCCATCTCCATTTCTATACCCTGAACCTGACTCCGGGACTGGGCAGCCTGGTCCGGAAACAGACTCCAGAAACAGCTCATGGCTCCCTGGCTCATGTCACCATGGGTCCTGCAGGGGCGGTGGAGGCCAGACAGCACCTGGTCCTCTGTCACCATCTCCATCATCCACACCAGACTGAGAACCTCTGGAAGCCTGGACAGTTTTTTTCCTGACTGGTCTTCAGCATGGCCGTTGGACCCACTGAGGTGCATGAGCCCCAGTAACAGTACTGGAGTGCCCCATAGGATCAGCACCTCCATCACCAGTGTTGGGACCGCACCAGCCAGAAGTACTGGGACATCACCACCCTGGGACCAGGTAGAAAACCTTCTCAAGGGATGGAATTTCCACCGCCAACACCTCCTCTGGGAAATGAAATAACGACTTACGTTCATGTTGCTCTGACAATGGTGGGGCTCAGGTTAGCCCCTGGTCCTCTATTTCCAGGTCTGCCGGCATCCCTTAGCCAAGCCCCTGCATCCAGCAGCCGCTCATCCACAACCAGGCGGCGTCTGCTCCAGAGAGGACCCTTTCCACCCCTCTACACTCAGTGGGTATGTTTTAGTAATGTCTTCCCCAGGTTTGTTTGAGGTGAACTTGTTTGTCACTGAGAGACTCCAAGTCCATGCCAATTTGGACTGTTCCTCCTCTTCCCACCCCCCCACCCCCCCAGATCGTTGTGCCGTTTATGTTACTGTGAGTCATGGAGATAGCCTTATCTACTTCAGAAGCCTGCACTCTGAAAGCCATCCTCTTTGGGCCTGTTCCTTTTGTCCGTGCACTCAGTAAGCAGCTCTCTTGTCTAGAGATTTATCTACTCAGAGTTTCACTGTGCAAATAATGAAAAAAACAATGAGGCCTCTTATGCCTCCTGAAGCTTTCTGGACCGGACATGAGCACCAGGACAGGGAAGACCTCACACACCCTGATTTGCCGGGCAGGCCTGGAAGCCCCCTCTCCCCACGGGCCTCAGTGTCTGCTGACCACCCATGTGTGTCCTCTCCAGGCTTAGCGAAGAATGGACAGCAGACTCACAGGGGGCTTCAGTGAGGGCCCAGAGGGAGGCCCGTTCTCCCAGCGCAGGGGAAGATGCTACCCAAGGCCCAAGAGCAGCTCCGAGGGACCCTCAGACCACTAAAGGAATCCTGTGTCTATGGCAGATGGGGGCTGCCGGGCCTGAGCCATCACACACGTTAGGTGCCGTGTGTCGAAGGTTCCAGAACCAGAACATTCCCATTCCCATGGAGGCCCTGGGAGCCAACCCCTTGTTCCAGAAACGGCAAAAGGATCAACTCAGGAACCAGCACAGACGACAGTTGTCTGGGTCTGTCTGCTCGCCCCACAGTGGTACACACACACACACACACACACACACACACCTCTAAGCCCCATGCTGTGTGCACACCATAAAGATGAGCTATAAACAGCATCACCTCTGTCGTTTCTCATTGGCGAGCTGACCACTACTCCAAGCCACCAGCCCAGACAAGGCGGAATGGCTCTAGTTTCCCTCATAGCCCTAAACCCTCTCTCAAGTTCCAGCCCTAGTGTGTGAGTTGGGCTGGTGGGTGGCAACCACGTCCTACAGAGAGGGAAGCCTAAAGCCTGAGAGCCATCAACGAGAAAGGGGCACAGGATGAGCAGGGCAGGAATCCCAGCCCCATGGGCGTCTGTAGCCGGCTCCATCGCAGAGTGGACAGTGAGTGCTGTCGGGCGCTGGGACCTGAGGGTGGGAGGGGTTCTGGACACCGTACAGGGGGCCTGGGACCATGTGGCCCTTGACTGGGCCTCGGGCACCTCATCCTGAGTGGTGCATGATGGGGTGATGCCTGTGTTCTGGACAGCCTGTTGGGGGCTGTGGAGTCAGGGCTGCTCTGGGAACAAGAGCTGTAGGGTTGAACCAGGGCCCCTGCACAATCTTCAAGTGCCAAGTGGTTGTCCTGGAGCTTGGCTCCATGTCCTAGAACTCTGGCTCAGGCCTGTCCTCATGGGGCCACAAGTGATGGCCCTCGGAACCTAGCCGACTGCTCCTTCCTCTCCCCTTCAGAACTCAAGACACCTGGAGCTCCAAGGTGTCTAATCCCCACACCCTTGGAAGGGAACATAGGTCAAGCAGGGCATTGGCTGGGCCTTCAACGAAGGGGGGTGGGGTAGGGGTAGGGTAAGAAGTAGGCAGGTGGGGAAAGGGAGACACACCAATCAAGGAATCAAACAAAATACCGCACTGAGCACACCTGCTGCCCCAAACCGCTGTCACGTGTCAAAAAAATCAAGGGTGTTCCTTTGAGGCCCAAGATGCATCTGATCTAAGTCATGGTATCTTCAATTGCCTCACACTCACGTGAAGACTATACAATGAATAAGCAAGACTGGAGAAAAGCTAAGGCTTTGAATGATGGTGTTGGTGAACAATATTGAGCGTACCGTGGCCTGCAACAAGAAGTGCAGACAGAATGTCCCTTGGGAGTGAGGATGGTGAGAGTTTGCCTTACACGTATGCTGTCAGCAGCAACTGGTCCTTTTTTGTTTTGTTTATTTCCATTCCCACCAACTTTCTTTTCTTGCAAAAGTACATTTTTCTTTTTTTTTCCATCTTTAAAAAATCACTTTATCGGGGGCTCGTATAGCTCTTATCACAATCTATCCATTGTGTCAAGCATATTTGTACATTTGTTGTCATCATCATTTTCAAAACATTTTCTTTCTACTTCAGCCCTGGAACGAGCCCTTGAAGAAGGACATTATGCTCGGTAGAAGGTCAATGGAAAAGAGGTTGGGTGGTGGTCGTGTCTAGTGATCAGCTCATCGTTGCTTTGCGGTGGGGTGATTTCATTGAGAAAGGTCTTGACGTTGAGACTCCAGGTTGTCTTTTTCTTTGATAATTCCAATTATTCTCATTTTCGTAAGAAAGGTATATATCCATGTCCCATTCTGAGTCTTACTATGGTATATTGTCTGGGACAACAAAACATCTTGCAGGTGCTAAAAGGACAATGAAAATATTGGACTCCGGGACACATCCTTGTGTTATGACTGACATCTTTCAAAATGATGTGGAGAGTGTATGTGAGCAAAAGACTGAAGATCATTGGTGTATGGAGAATCTGGGGGGCCCGGGAGTGGAGCTGAGCCCCCTCTTTACCCCTCAAAAGACTCAAACTCACTGCCATTGAGCCCATTCTTCCCCAGAGACTCTACAGGACAGAGTAGAACTGACCCTGTGGGTTTCTGAGACGGAAAATCTGTTACAGGAGTAGAAAGCCTCCTCTTTTTCCCAAGGAGCGGCTGGCGATTTCAGAGTGCTCACTTCGAAGTCTGTAGGGCTCCACCACCCCCCTCTACCCTTCGTTTCCATAAACTGGCCCTCAATTTCTCACTATCAGGGGTTCTTAACCTTCTGAATGCGGAACGCTTTAATACAGTTCCTCATATTGTGGTGGCCCCCCAACCATAACATTATTTTCATTGCTACTTCATAACTGTCATTTTGCTACTGTTATGAATCGGGTGACCCCTGTGAAAGGGTCGTTCAACCCCCAAAGGGGTCACAACCCACAGGTTGAGAACCACTGCGCGAGGTCATTTTATCCATTTCCACAATTCTCCTCTGCATCCCAACAAATTCCCAGTGAATACCTAGCCTAGATCTTGCTCCTGAACCCTTAGACCCGATTGCTTGCTCCACACCTCTATAATGTCTCCCCTTCAAAAAGATAAGCAGATGCAACAGAGCCTCATGAATAGGAGGGAATTATGATAAAGTCGGTTATGGTAAATATTTGTTGAATGAGTGGGGCAGAGGCAGAGGATCTTGGGTGGCACGATTAGGGAACAGATATGAGCAGAGCCCTGACAGAGAGGAAATGGAGGCACAGACTGGATGGATCCACTCCTACAACTGTGGGAGCCATCTCTTGATATAATCCCTTCCTATGTCCAGACACATAGAGCATCACTTGGTCCCTCTCCACAGCACCAACCACCACCCTGTCGATAAAGCAATCAGACAAGAACCCTGCTGGAACTGTACGACTGACTTTGCAGGATCTTTATGCCTGTTTGTGGAGAACTGATATCTTAGCACATTTGACTCTTCCAGTCTCTCCATCTGTTACATCTCTCCCTTTATTGAAATATTATTTGATTTCTTTCATTAATGGGTTGTCATTTGCAGCATGAAGATTCTGTTTACATATGCCATTTTTGGTGCTACTGTAAATTATCTAATTTTGTTTTAAAATTATTAATATCACTTACAACTAAAACTTGGCAGAGGATCATTACAACTATTTGCAGCAGTAAATTGACAGTGAACGGCCACCATGTCAAGCCAGATTCAGGAAAAGATGTACAACAAAGGATCTCATTGCTGATGCAAAATGGTTCTTGGCTGGAAGCAGAAATATGTGTACTTGTGTTTTACTGAGTATGTAAAGGCAGTCAACTGTATGGATCACACAAATCTGGGTTAAAATCAGGAAAGCTGTACATCACGGTTGTATCTTTCCCTGTATTTATTGTGTATGACTAGCAAAGAACTGTGAAGCTGGCCTATATAAAGAAGAATGTGGCATCAGGACTGGAGGAAGACTCATTAATAACCTGAGATCTGCAGACGATCCCACCTTGCTTGCCGAAAGCAAAGAGGGAGGACTCCAAGCCTTTATTGATGGAGAACAAAGACTACAACCTTCCATATGGATTACACCTCAACATAAAATAAAAATCCTCACAACTAGGGGAATAAGTAACATCACCATTAATAGAGAAAAAAATGAAGTTGTCAAGGATTTCATTTACTTGAATCCACCTTTAACTTTCATGGAAACAGCAGTCAAGAAATCAAACCGCATATTACAGTGGGCAAATCTACTGCAAAAAATCTCTCTACAGTGTGCAAAAGCAGAGACAGCACTTGGCAGAGTAACAGGTTGCTGAGCCAAAGCCTGGTATTTTCAATGGTCTCATATGCATGGAGGAACTGGACAATAAATAAGGAAAACTGAAGAATGAATGCCCTTGAATGATGGTGTTGACCATGAATATCAAAGGCAGAATGAACAAATCGGTCTTGGAAGAAGTACAGCCAGAAGGCTCTTTACAAGGGAGGATGCCAAGGTTGCACTTCACATCGTTGGACGTGGTCGGAGGGACCAGGAGAAGGACATCATGCTTGGTAAAGCGGTGAGAAAGAGGAAGAGCCTCAAAGAGAGGGCTTAACTCAGTGATGGCAACAATGCCTTAAACAGAAGGACAATTGTGAGGACAGGTCAGGACCAGGCAGGGTTCCTGGTCTGTTGTGCATGCGGCCTGTGAGTTGGAGCTGACCGATGGCGCCTCACACAACAACCTCAGTGTTCATTGCCAGTATATGGAAATACAATTGAATTTTGTATTGTGACTTTGTATCCCGGGACTTTAGTAAACTTATTATAGAAATTGTTGTAGAACTTTCTACATGAATTAAAAAAACTCACTGCCATTGAATAGATGCCAATACACAGTGACACTGTGGGACACTGCCGCTGTGGGTTTCTGAAACTTAACTCTTTATGGGAGTTGAAAGCCTCACCTTTCTTCTGAGAAGGGGCTGGTAGTTTTGAACTCCTGACCTTGAGGTTAGCAATCCAGCATGCATTTTCTTCATAATCCTGTTGTCTATGAACATACGCAGTCCTATTTCTTTCCTTTTAATCTGTGTCTTATTTTCTTGCTTGCTTGCTTTATTGCACTGGTTGGGATTTTCTGGATGCTGTGGAAGAGTAGTGGAGGGAGTGAACACCTTTGGTTTGTTTCCAAACTTAGGTTGAAAGCCTTCAGACTTTCACCATTAAGGGTGATATTAGCTGCCGGTTATTTGAACAAGACCTTTATTAAAGAAAATTCCCTCCTATTGTCAGGTGTTGAGAGGTTTCATCATGAATATGTGTTGAGTTTCATCAAATGCATTTTCTGCATCAATTGAGAAAATCAAGGGTTTTTTTTTTCTTTTATTCAGTTAACATGGTGAATTATATTCATGGACTTTTTAACACTGTAATTTAGTTACTGTATTTTTATCTGCATGAAGAATAGGAAAAAAAAACCCAAGAATCTTCCAAGTAGTACATACTAATCTTCCAAGGGGTACATACTAGTGTACCCCTCATGATATACAACATCTGTTTAATTAGCGCAACTATTCTGTTGAGTTACAGAGTAAGGTATATCTCAACTAGGATGGCATATAGTTTCAGGTAGTGAATAAAGTGTGGAGGTAAGTGACAATTTCTTTCTTCCTACTGACTAGACATTGAAAAAGGCACAAATTGGGCATCGTTATATGCTCATCTAAGCTGTCACATATGGGTGTAGAGTTATTTGTAGTATTTACTTACTGACCTTTTAATGGTTCAAGTGTCTATAGTGATAGCCCCCCTCTTTCATGCCTGAGATGAATAAAATTTTTTTCTCAATCATTCTGCTACAAGTTTATCAATTTTATTGACTCTTGAAAAGAACCAGCTTCCAGCTCCATTGATTTTTCTCTATTGTTTTTCTATTTTTAATTTCACTGATTTCTCTTATTTTTTTTCCCTTTTGCTTGCTTTAGCTTTAACTTGGTCTTGTCTTTCAAATTTCTTAAAGTGGAAGCATAGATAATTATTTGAGATCTTTCTTCTTTTCTATTACAAATAGTTAAAACTATGAAATTTCCCTGTGTTCGCTTTGTGACTCAAACATTTTGATATCTTGCATTTCATTTACAAACATTCACTTCAACATATTTTCTAGTTTCTCTTAAAACTTCATCTGTAGCCCATGAGTTTTTAGCAGTATATTGATGATCTTGGAATTTTCTATTATTCATTTCTAATTTAATTCTGTTACAGAGAACAGACTTTGTGCGGGCCATTTAAATTTTTTAAATTTTGTTTTATTGCCCAGATTATGGTCTGTTTGGGTATATGATCTGTAAATACTTGAAAAGAATGTGTGCTCTGTGTTCTTGGGTAGAATATTCCAAAAGTATTCATTAGATCAAGTTGGTTTATAATGTTTATTTATGTCTTATACGTCCTAGATTTTCCATGTACCTTTCTTCAATAGCTGAGAGAGGAATATTGAAATCATCAAGTATAATTGTGGAAATTTTCTACATCACCTTTTAAGTCTATCACTTTTTGCTTTATGTATTTTGAATATCTGTTAATAATTACATCAATATTTAAGTGTTTAAGTGTCTCACTTCTTGCTGAATGGGCCTTTTAATCACTATAAAATACCTATATTATCTATTTATCCACCTTTCTATCTAGCTAATCTTTATATCTAAAGATTTCTTATAATGTCCCTCAGTCCCCCCACCCACTCTCTGCCTTTGACATTCTCTGTCTTAAGACACTTTTACATTTAATCATTGATATGGTTGGAATCAGCTTATCATTTTATTATTTTTCTGTGTGTCTTCTTTTTTATTTGTTTGTTTCCTTATTATCTATTTGACTTTTGGCTTTGAAGAGTGGTATCATGTTTTGACCATTTTGCTCTAGGGATTACAATATACATATCCAACTTTTCACCATCTCCCTAGAATTAATAAGGAAAACATTGAAGGTTTCCAATGATAGGTCATTTTACTCTCCTGCATTACAGTTGTCCTCTGCATTACATCTACCTACATTACCCCCCCCCCAACCATGTTATGAATTTTACAAAATTTCAATGGTCATACCCATCTCTGAGATAGTAATTAGCTATCTGTTTACTGTCTGTATCTCTCCAGTTGACAATAAATCCATGAGAATGGGACTTTGTTCTAGTCTCTGCCACATGCCAGCTCTTAAAACCACATTCCAAAAACCAAGCTCCCTGCTGTGCAGGCCATGCCGACTCACAGCGACCCTACAGGACAGGGTAGAACGGCCCTTGTGCGTTTCCCAGACTAACTCTCTATGGGAGCAGAGAGCCCCTCTTTTTCCCTCAACCATATTAGGCACTCAATAAATGTTTCTTGAGCGAACGAACAAGTGAATGGACAAACTGCAGCACGTCCGGAGGAACAATCCCAGGATACTGAAAAGGCACATGACATCAGCCACCCCTGAAGGAGCTACAGGTGTTCGTTCCATCGAGAGATCTGGGGGAAGAGGATCGCTGTATTTAAAAATCTAGAAGGCTCTCTTTGACTAGAGACCAGCCAACATGGACAGCGTTTGCCCCAAAGTCAGAACGTGTCATGGGTTCTCATGGAGCAGTATTATATGCCGAGCAACTACTTCCACATCCACAAGTGCAGGTGTGAGAACACTGTTGTTCCCAGTAGGAAGCGCTAATAGGATAACAAGTTCTCTCACAGATCTGAGGAAGTGGATCCAGGGGGGCGCAGGAGAGGTATCTCCACCTCTCTTGTTCTTTTCTATGAACCTCAAGTGTCTATTGTTTCTGAGGCAGCATGGTGTTCTTAGATTAGTCTTGCTTTGATGATCAGGTGATACTGGATTGAGTAGTGGCCCTTGCCCAATGGGAGTAGGTATTGGGAGTGCAAATGTGACTGGGTAGTGTGGAGGCAGTAGTCTCCAGTCATGTGGGGCAAGAGGGTAAACAACAAACACACAAGCAGACCCCTGGCCAGAACCAGCAGCTTTCTCTGTCAGCTACTGGTGTGCACGCATCAAGGCCACATCCTGCAAGAGGTTGGTCCCAAAGTGTTCGACGACCCCGCGAATGTGCAGAGGGAGTGCAGCTGGTCACCGGATGTGTCAGGGTGACTGGGCACACTGAGGGTCTCCAGAAGGGTGTGGGGAGCACGCCCTTCTCAAGTCAGCTAGCTGAGTTTATCAAGGCCCCCCAACCCCCGCCCCCGGTCCGCCTGCTGCAGTTTCTCCCCGCTCAGCTTCATTTTCTCCGTGGGCTTTCATAGTCCTACGGGTGTCCAAGGGGGAGTGTCATCAGCCACTGGGTGGGTACAGGTGTTGGGCATTTCTTTCACCAGGAGAGCACGGGGATCCAAGGGGAACCCCAGACTGTCTCTTTGCCAGCCACGAGCGTGCACCCATTACGGGGGGGAGGAGCTGATTTTGATCATGGCCCACAAGAGTTCACCCAAGTTCAGGCCAAGCAAGAGTTTTCGCCCCTTTGTTTCTTCTCGGAGTGTGGGATGAACTCTTTTTCTTTCAGTTGGTACTCCATAGGCTTTATCTACCATTTCCTCAGAAAGTCCAGGATCCAGGAATTTCAATTGTAGAGTCCCTGAGCAGCCCGTCTCTCTGGGTTCCACCATCTTGCCAGAAATCCCTTTTGGGCAGGTTGTTGTGTTTTTTCCCTAAACTTTCTTTCTGATTGTTTCTCCAGCAGATTAGTATTGAGAGCCGTATCATCAAGCTCTTTGATTCAGCCTTCCGTTGATTCTATTCGCCATTCTTGCCCTTAAAATGTGCGGTTGAGTTCTGAAACCTAACTATTATTCATCTGGATTTCTTGGCTGTTTTAGCGTGGATTCTAAGTTTTTCATTTATTTGGTCCGTTTGCTCTTGTAGTGTTTTCCTGAATTCTTCTAGAATGTCATCTTTTTCTTGCTTTAGTTCACAGCTTTCTCAGTCTTTCTCTCAATTGGTCGAAATTAGCTAACTATCATTTTTTGTACTTTCCTCCCACAGAGAGTCCTGCTGCCCTTTCTTCCCGAGAAAGAGTTTTGAGCTCTGTGTTTTGAGCTCCTCTGTCCTGGTATTTTTTTCATGTGAACAGAAATGGACTGTTGTCAAGACTTTTGGGGGGTGTTGTATTGGTATTTAATTGGTGATTGGGTTGCTCGTGTGTGCTCAGCCACTCACCCTCTGTGTCCCGGTGGATGTAACAAAAAAATATGAGCACGTGCATAGACTTCTTTGCTGTTCAGGTAGCACAGTTAAGGGCAGGCTTGGCTGCTATCAGTGATTAGGAGCAGGTAGTGGCTCTTACAAACCAGGTGAAGTTACAGGAGGTAAGGGGATGGCTGAGCTGTTGAGCGCTGCTACTGTCTCCTCTCATGTTTCTAGCCACAGGCGCACATCTATGCTGTCAGGCTGCTATCTCGATCCAGTGCTGCTTGCAAAAGTTCAAGATGATCGTGCTGTGTCAGGGTCAACTGACAAGCCACCTGTCTGTCTCTTCTCTGGTTGTTTTTTTGTTAAGCGCGGATTTGAATATCGCATGTATGTGGCCAGTTTGTTCTTGTAGTGTGTTCCTGAATTCTGCTCTTAGTTAGGGTTCAACCCATTTTTCCATCCTTCCCTCTGAGGCACAGGATTCCAGGATTACTGCAGCTGTTTCACGTGGGCTCTTGTGGTTTTGTTGTAGAGGGTCTGTGTGTAGCGAGCATTAGCTTAACTGCCTCACTATCATCTTGCCCAACATCTCAGAGTCTGGAAGGGGCTCTGATAGCACTGGCAGAGCGTCTTCAGCATCTAGGCCCCTGAAGGTCCATGGTGGCCTCTGCTCCTCTGTGGCGAGGCCTGGGCCTCCGAAGATAAGGCTCCGACCCAAGACACCCGAGATCTCAGTGCCGAGTTCATGCACTCAAGGCAATGCCATTGCAAGCTCATGGCGGTCCACACAAAGGGATTCTTGATACGTGAAGAAAAGAAGGACCTGCCATACACACCGCAACCCCGGTGCCCCCAAGGTCCACAGAAGCGGTGAGCAGACAGGGCCGTGGGTCTGGCCCAGGGGCCAGCAAAAACTAGAGGTGGAAGAGCCAATCCTGTCCCTCACCACAAATGGAAAAGTATTGGTGAGCCATAAGTATAGTTTTACAAGCAAATGAAATCATCGTTATCGGAATAAAATCCTTTAAAATTTTAATAAATGGAACGTCGATACTTTTAGTCTCGCCTTCGATTTGACTTCAGAGCCACATGTGCATACTGAAAGAACTGCACGTGGTCCAGAAGCCGCAGTTTGCCGACCGCTGGTCTAGCTCAGCAGAACCTGTGATCAGAGGCTCTCACTCAGAGAGCTTGGGCTGAAGATCAGAGAAGAGAGCAGGGATCCTGCAGACCCTGTATTCCTTTCTAGGGGTCTTGACTTCAATTGGCAGTTAGTCCCATTCAGAGCCCAGAGGAAGACTCTGCAGTCAGGGAAAGACAGGACAGTGGGGGAGGGGCCCCTCTGGCACTGGCAGAGCACCTTCTGCACTGAGGCTCTTGAGGGCCCATGGAGGCCTCTGCTCCTGTGCACCCAGGAGGCAAGGGTCCATCCCCAGACACCCCAGAACTCGGTAGTGAGCTCATGCCCCCACACAATGCCATCACCAGCTCATACAGCCCTACCTGATTCCAAATGTCGCAGGAAAGTAGGAGTCCTGCCACCCGCCCCGCCCCCCTCACAGCCACCCCAGTGTCCACTGGGGTAGAGTGCAGACAGGGCCCTGTGTCCAGCTATGCAGAAAAGAGTGAGCAAGGACGACAAATGGTCTGGTTACTCCAAGAGAGAGAGCAAGGGGGTGGGGGTGGCAAACGTTTATTTCCACAGAGAAAGAGTGAGCCAAGGAGGCTCCGAAACAAAATGGAGTAGAGGGTGCCATGGGGCTAGCCCCATAGACAGAGTACGCAAGGGGATCATGGGTCTACCACCATAAACAGAGACAAGAAGGAGGGCAATCAGTTTAGCTCCCTGAAGAGAAATCACAGGGAGGACCATGAGTCTAGCGCTAGGCCCAGGATGCACAAGAGTCCCTCCCCTGGTGTTGCCCCCTGGGGCCCTGATCCAGGTTAATCGAATCACCACTGAAGACCCGAAGCAGGAGAAGTTAGCGGTCATCCAGAGCACAGTGCTCACCACAGGGGGTAAGGCCTTGACCATCTCTGACGACAGCACCCCTCAAGTCTTTGAGCACTTTCTCCCGGCTAGCTCCGCCGGCTGCCCCTGCAGCCCCACGCCTTCAAAGAAAGCCGAAAGAACAGAGGAAGAAGCAGGACTTAGCAGGTCCCGATGGAATCTGGCATGGGCCATCCTCCACTGCGATGGGGTCCCTACTCACATGGAGTCTTTATAGAGTAAGAAGCCCAGCTCAGGTGGGCCCGACACTTTTTCTCACCATCACAGCACCTCCAGGCATTTATGCCTAAACTTAGGGAGAAACTGGAAGATGAGCAGCCCACCCGACCGACCTGCTCCTACGACGACTGCTCCGTCACCTCCCTTCGTGTTCAAGCCCACCGAGGACCCCGCTGAAGAGGGAGAAAAAGGCCCTTTGGATCCCAGGGCCCCAGCCCCAGCTGCAGCACGTGCTGGTTCCTGTCTCCCCGTGGCTCCGTCACTTGCAGAATGAGGCCCCCTCTGCCCCTCAGTGAGGATAGTCCGTCTCAGAGAGCCCAGTCCCACCAGCCACCCTCGTGCCCTGGCCTCCACCGGCCTGCCAGTCACCCTTCAGCTGTTACTTCTAGTCCCTCAACTCCCGTGCCTGCAGGCTTGGCTGCCTGCCCTGAAACGGACTTAGAGCCATCCCAGTGGAGACACTTCCCATTCTGCTTGGAGTCCTCTGCTGGACCCGGTGGGAGCTGCTTCCCAGGTGGCCAGGCCGTTCAGACATTTCCAGGGGCAGCAGTTTCTGAACTGGACAACTCTTATCCTACAACAGCGAGGTAAGAGACCCTCATTCCAACATGCCTCCCTTCTTGCTCTCAATTCTTTGGGAACACTAGCCAGACGAGCCACCCTCTCCAAACTGGAGATGTTGCTACAGAGAAACCATGCTTTGCGTGGGGTCTAGAATCTTATCAGGACAACCACGTGGTAGGAAAAATGGGAAACCAGGAGGAAGGAATTGGGAAGAATATCTCCTATAGATCTTTCTCCTAGAGGCTTAAGATTTCTCTTTCATATTTGGAATAGATAGATGGGAATTTGGTCTTGCAGTGTACCGAGGACAGTGGTTTTAATTATGGTAATTTACGGGGGTTTTTTGGGTGGTGGCGATTATACCACCTTCGTTCCAAGCTAATGAACTACTGGTATTTCAAGGGAGAATGGATTGATTGGGTAGCAGCACCATTAATGGATGGTATTCTCGTCCAAAAAAGAGAGTGACCTTAATAATCATCATCATTGTTGATGATGACGATGATGGTGATGTAGTTAGGCAGGAGAGGGAATAGAGACCCTCCTACTTTCTCCGCTTTCCCTGTTTCTTTTCTTCCTCTCGGGCTTCTTTCTACCTTCCTCTCTCTGTTCGACTCCAGGAAGGGGAGGTGTGGTGCTCTTGTAGGTAGGAGCCATCCTGAATGCCACTCATGAGTGCCTTGTCCTGCAAAGAAAGATGAGGAAACCACCTCTTCCCCTTGTGGTGAATGAACTTAGATGTGTGTTCCTTCCAACCCAGTCCTGAGTCCGCTTCATGTCTTAGCCCAGCACCTACTTGCAAGAGTCCCTTACCGTCTAACCACAGAGCTAGGAAGGTGGTCCTAGCTGAGAAGGAGACATGATCCTGTCATCACTGAGAACTGGGTCAAACACCATGTCTCCATTTGAAGACAGCTGCACAGCCACATATGTCAAACTGATCAATGGCCATCCACCTCGGAAGGACAACACAAGTGCCATACAATGTACACATCCTCTTACCTCCATGCCCAGAAAAAAGAAGGCTTTTCTATTTGACGGCCAGCAAAGCTCCTGCCATGCGACAGAGGCCATTTATAAGGAGAAAGGTGGGTGGGTAGGGAGTTTGACACTTCATCAGAACTAGAATAGCTCATGGGAAATGGATGGCTGGTTGGCGGAGTCTTTCCCACGTCTCACCAGAGATCAGGGATTCAGATCAGGAATTCCTTGTAGATCCCACAACAGGCTAGAACGAGAGCATCTTTGAATGAAGTGAGCTTGCTGGGAGAGCTGCAAGGGCAACCATAACAGACCCCAAATGAGGATCCCCACTTTCCAGACAACAGGGGACTTCCGCTACTTGTCAAAACCATGCTTCACAAAGCAAGCAGGAAACTGGTTCAAAAGGTGCAAAGAGAAATTCCACTGGGCTCTGGAGAGCTACATACCAAAACAGTTCCTATCCTGCACTCTTGTTTGCCTGGCCAATATTGTTGGGCTATCAACAAAATCATCTGGGAAAGAGCCATTTTCAAAACACTACACCTACCGGAAAGACGTAATCCGTCACATCGTAGTTAAAAAAAGATGTGCTGTTTATTAGCGGAATTCTTTCCTGCTCACCCTCAAGGTGAACTCAGGAAGGTTTTCCTGAGAAATTTACAAGGACACTGGCAGCTGTAGTCCTCCATAGAAAGAAGCCTGATGGAAGATAAGGGATTCTGCTAGTCCCAGTGTGTCAGAGGTCTGGAGGGCCTGCCTGAAGCATTTCCCTTTTCATAAGCTGAGCTAGTTAAGGTTTGTAGTGCCAACCTGGCCCATAAACACATGTGGGGTTAACTGAAGGGCGGAGAGATAAATGGCTCAGTGAGTCCTGCCTTGCTAGTTTTTGGATCTCTTGCTTTCTGATGGTTGCAGCAGGGTGTGGCTACCTTAGCCAGTTCCCTGCTTCAGCTGGCAAGGCTCACTTTCTGCAAGACATTCCTGTAGAGAAGCCACATGGACCTACTGCAGCAGCCCTGGGTTGTGGGGGGAGGTGGGATGCTTGCAGCCATCCTCCCTGAGTTGCCAGACTGCAGTGGGGCCCACTCCCTGCTGTTAAAGGCAATGGACAGGGTTGCAGTCATCTATTTGGTGCCTGTAGGTGGAGTTCACACCCTACTGATAATGGTTCCTATGCAGATCCAGAGAACAGATCAAACTCACTCAGTGACATCCAAAATTAAGCTGCCATCCTAAATCTAGATCCGCCCATCTTGTCACATGTATACCCCAATCCCTCCTCTTCCTATTGCGTGTATGTCCCTAGACCACCTCCTCTCGTTGGTGTATAACCTACAGTGCAACCCCTTCCTGTAACGTATGTCTTTACCTGTAATTAGTGGGCTTGCATGCCCCCAAAAGGTATATAGGTCTGGGTTAGCAATAGAGATCTCTCTCCTCTCTTCCCCCTCTCCTCTCCCGTC
>NW_022109491.1:20195763-20196734 GCF_000313985.2 Echinops telfairi | reverse complement strand
TCGGCTGTGACCAAAGTGAGGGCCACTTAGTGCTGCCCCCAGGCCTGATCCAGGCCCCAAAGCCACCAAAAAAAGGCCTGGAGCGGGAGTACTCAGCGGTGGTCCAGAGCGCCATTATCACTTGGAGAGGCAAGGCTGCTACCATCTCAGACTACACCACCACTCACCAACACCTTTTAAACCTTCCTCCCATCCTTCTGTAAAAAGCTACTGCTCCACTAGCGGCTCCTATAACACTGAGCATTCCAAGAAAACAGAGAGCAGGTGGATGGAAACAGTACACAATGTCCTGGTGGAATTTGGGAATGGTAGACATCCGCACCCTACCCCCGTCTGCTGGGGATACAGTCATGAGTGACACTTCAGGTGGTAGTCTTGCCCTCATGGACCTTATATTCTAGTGGGAGAGGGTATTGGGATTTTGGCAGCGTGTACCCACATTCTATGTTGCACCCTGGCTTAGACCATGAGGACATTTCTCATCTGTTATCACAGGAAGTTTGGGAGTGAGGGGTGTGCAGGCTTGGTGTGATCGTGGCTCTGGTCTGTTTGACTGAGAGTCTTGACCCTGCTCATCTCCGTGGGTGGGCATCATGCTGGTAGCAAGGGGACTCTGGTGTCGCCAGATGCATAAACCCACAGGGAGACGACGAGCACTGTCTGTTCTGTGGCTCCTTCGTAGGAAGGAGGAAAACTTTCTCTGAGTCCTCCAGTAGACTTCCCTTTAATCCTCACCGGCCTTTGTACTATTAAGGATGAGCCGAGGCTGCAGATTGGTACGTGTGCACAATGGAACACTGTACAAGCTTCACGAATCTACAAAAACACCTCCTAACATGGATGAACCTGGAAGATGTAGTGTGGAGTAAAATCAGCCAATCACAAAAGGACAAATATTGTAAGAAGCCACTAGTATAAAAAAGTCAAGCAGGCCTGTCTGGATAGGACAGGCTGGATGAACAATCTGGAGG
>NW_022109491.1:20179542-20194215 GCF_000313985.2 Echinops telfairi | reverse complement strand
AGCATTCTTTGATGACTACCAGGGGTGGAGACAAAGAGAAAGAGGGAAGCCGTGGGCTATGAGGTAGACAAGTACTAACTTAGGGGAAGGGAATGGCAATATATAAGAAGTTAGAATGGAGGCAGACACCAGAAGCTTGAAGAGTTAAAGGCAACTACTGATTTATCCACAACCCTGCAATAATCATGCTCTATGAGTAGGTGCTTGGGTAGACACGCAGGTTTAACAGATGTGGGAGGGAGATTGGGAGCATACCCTTGGATATACCTAAGTTTGACAAAGGATATGCGTATTTACCTTTGTTTCAAGTATATCTATGAATGTGGTGGAGCACACAGGGGGCAAAGTTATGAAACTTTCTTAGTCATTACCAAACACTCATAAGGGAATGAATTCTGGCCCTAGGAGATCAAGACCATCGTCTTGGGGGTCACCAACCTCCAATGGCATAGACAAAGACAGTGTCCTACACTTTACTTTGATGAGCAAGGACCGGGTCTTAAAAAATCATGAGCAGCAGTCTGAGGTGCAACTACTGGTTTCTCCCCATCCAAAGGAAGGTGGGGGGGTGAACATTGAAAGATGCATGGAAACAAGTCATTACCTGGCTAATGGACCCGTGTTAAAGGACTACACGCCAGTCTTCACAGCTTTGAGGCCAGAAGAAAGAGATGGTCTCTGGCTTCTACCAGCAACTTCTCGGAAAGGGTCCTGGAGAGGCTGGAGGATAAATGTGGACTAAAACCCAAGTCCCCCCCCCACACACAAAACAGGCTTACTGGTAGACCCCCGCAACTCTGAGCCTTCCCCACCCTTCATGTTTGGAACTGAGCTCACCTCTGTGGGAGAGTCAACCATCTGTTAAGAACAGAAGGGCAACCTTTACCCAAGGATAAAGAAAGGGAAATAGAGCAGGACACAGAGAGGAAGTGGGTGAGTGAGGGTCCTTTAAGGGCAGTGCCGGGGATGAGTTGAAACACAATATATATGACTTGTTGAGTGTAAGGCTCACGTGCTCTGGAAACCTCGATGTGGTTCACAACAAAAAGTTTCTTTAAAAAATGATTAACCATGGCTTACCAAAGAGAGGAATTTGACATTAACCTTCCTAAGAAGCACCTGGATGGTTTCAGACTGGTGTGGCAGCTCCGCTATTTCCCTAGTGCTTCAAGGTCCTTCGACCTCTTGGTCCTACCATCCTCATCCGCTGGCTTCCTCCTGAGGACAATACGATGCAAAGATGTCCACATTCCAGTCAGGAAATAGGAGGTGGGGCAGACTATCAGCTGTGGGGCTGCCCTGCTGAAAGAGGTGGTCTCCTAAACTCCACCTGCAGCGTTTGTGTTCTGAAGTGCCCCTGAGCGGAACCCTGTTGGCAGCGACCCCGTGCATATGCAACAGGAGAAAACACAGCCTGGTTCCGCCCGGCCTCACAGCTGCCATGTTCAAGTCCGTGCGGCCGCTATGTCAGCCCACCTTGTTAACGGTCTTCCTCTATTTCCTTCTTCTTTTTTCTTTTTTGAAGTAGATCATAAGGCACGTGTTTGAAAACCATACATTTTACTACCACCCAATATTCCATTTTAATGATAGCTTCTTCCACATCTCCTTTTAGTCTCTTTAAAAGGTTGACACTCTCGGCCCATCACGAAAGCCATGCTGTGACAATGGCAGCAGCCAAGGAGACTGCTGAAGCACAAAGCATGCCATCCAGCCAGTCACCGAGCTCCCTCACCTGGCAAACGCACCTGCAGCACTCAGCCACTGAGGGCCACGAGAGGCCAGGCACAGCTTTGGTTTTCTATGAAGTATCATGCACCCACTTGGATCGATGAAAACCAGCCCTCGCCAAGGTCCTGGGCCGGTCCCACCTGTCTTCTCCCCTCCCTTCCTCAGCTGGACCACTGCCTCGTGATGAGCGCACCATAGAACTTCCTTGCAAGACGTTGAACTACCTCAAAAGAAACAAACACAAGAAATAAAGGGCCAAGCCAAGAAGTTGGACCATTGCCAAGAATCAACAGCTGATCCAAGGAGCCACCGCAGAAATGTGGGGAATACTGAAAAGAGGTGGCTGAGACCTGACCAACGCCCAAAAGCCAGCCAAGTCGCCTAAAGTGTGGAGAAACCCGGTAAGACTTGACGGGGACAGTGAAGACTGTCCAGCCAAACTGTCCATTTAAACCCGGGTAGAGACACTGACTTTTTGGAGAGCTAGGATCCAAGGAGATATCAACTCCTGCTCTCTCCAACTCTACCCAGGGTGAGCACACCGATGAGGCAATGCTTGCTGGGACTATGATGCTAGAATGACATGTGTGAAGAGTGCTGTTATTATACCCACAAACTCATATTTGTTTCAATATCTTTATCCTTAGTAGTTTGAGTTGTTTTTAGATTGTTTGATGTGTGTTTGCAGTGAATAAACCGAGCAGTTGAAAATGTCTGAGAGCGTTAATTATTGATCGCGCCGCTCATGACACCTCTGCCAGGGTGGGCCCCTCAGCACCCGTGGGAGAAGGGGCCAGCAGCACTGGGACTCGTTTTAAGGCCCTTTGAAGCGCCCTCAGTTTGGGAGAGCACACCTGAACAGGCTTCAAACCCAACCCCAGCCCTTGACAACCGGGCCAGGGTGGGCTGAGCAGCTGGTTCCAGGTCCTCGCTGGCTCACTCGCTCGCTCTGAGCAGCGGTTCCCAAAGTGGGCGAGACCACCAGCTGGGGGCGGTGAGCGATGCAGGTGGTGGGGTGTGAGAGGGAGGGGCAGTGGGGGCGGGGGGGATGCAATGTGTCCCGCATTGTGGGCTAGCTTTGAATTGCCAAAGGGGAGCAGAGTGGTTAGTTTCCTGGAAAGGGGGCGATGGGACAAATAAGTTTGGGGACTTACCAGCTCGATCCACGGTTGCGGGTGCTGCGCGGAGTCCGTCTCCGCTCTGGCTCTGATTCCTCTCTCCTCTCCCAAGACTGTGATTCACACATCCCTCTCCCTCCTGTGCCCCCCAAAACCCCCGCCCCCCCGTCTTGTGATCCGCCCGTCTTTGCAGCCCAAGACCACTGAAAAGTCCGCCCGCCCTTGAGCCAGCAGTGCCTTGGACCGAAGGCAGAGCCACCCGCGAAGGGACGGCGACAGTCCCCCTCTCACCGTCACGCCAGCATCGCAGACCTGGGTGTGCAGGGACTCCACCCTCCGGGCCCGCCCCCGGGCGCCATGCCAGCCCTTCTGGCAGCTCCACTGCCCCTGCTCAAGTCCTCCCCCTCCAGCCCACCCTCACCTCTGCCCCGGAGAGCCCCCCAGGTCCAGGTCTCTCACCGCCTCTTCCTCCTCCTCCGTGCCCTCCTCTTCCCGATGGCCCACGGAGCTCGGCTTGCCCAGCTCAGCTCGGGCCGCCTCCCTCGGAACCCAACTGCCAGCAACGATCGCTACCAGCTCCTGCTCCGGACCCGGGACCCAGAGTCTTCCTGTGCGCGCCGCCGACCCTGTGGTGACCAAGGCCCAGGTCCTGCCCCAGGAGCGGGTCTCTCCTGACCACACTGCCAACGTCCAGGAGCCGAGTCTCGCCATTCTCCTTTCTCAGAAACCTCTGGCCGGACAACTTTCCGTACTGATGTGTTCTTTCTCTAGCAGCTCATGGTATATTTCATACTCTTTTCCAACACCATAATTGGACGGCATTGATTCTTCCACCTTCCTCATTCACTGATCAAGTTTCAAATGCGTATGAGGCAATGGAGTCAAGTGCATCTTAGCCTTCAAGTGACACCTTTGCTTTTTGTTTGTTTGTTTTTAACAGTTTTGTTGGCATTTCATCCAGGTATCATTCTATGAATTCCATAGTTCAGGCATATCAAGAAGAGGTGTACAACCATTACCACATCAATTTCAGAACATTTTCTTCTTCTTTGTACTCCTTGTTATTAGTGTGATTATTTTTCCTTAACTGTGGCAAAAACATACACAACACATTCTCCAATTCAAAAGCTTCTACGCGTATAAATCTGTGCCATTGACGCTACTCCTCATGTTGTGCAACCATTATTATTTTAAACATTTTAAAGCGATATTTCACAGTGGCTCTGCTCAATGCAATTTTCCATTTCGTTTCTGGACAGCTGCTGCCACTGAGTGCTGATTCTGGATCAAGGAAAATGAAGTCTTTGACACTTTGGATCTTTTTCAGTGTACCGCAATGCGGTCCATTGGGCCGGGTATGAGGATCTGGTTTGACTTGATGTAGCAGGGCAGTCCATACTGAAAGCTGTCGTCCTGGGTCCCCCGTCCCCTTCCCTCAGCAAGCCCGGGGGTGCCGTCTGCAGAGCACGGGGCGTTAAGGACTCTTTCTCCAGTCGCCCTGCTGTGTTCTTCTTCTTCACCTAATGCTGCTCCTTGGATTATTGGCTCAGCACACGGAATGAATAGTCTGGTGAAAGGATCCAACCCTGAAATATCCCTTGTAACGCTTCTGGAATTTTCGTTCTTCTCAGTGTGATCCACAATTCATCATGATCTACGCAGCCAGGTGCCCTGGCATGGTCAATAAAACACAGGTAAACACCTTTCCCAGCATTCCCCTAAGATCCATCTGACGTCGACCATGATATTTCTTGTGCAAGTCTTCTGAATTCAGCTTGAATTTCCAGAAAGACCATACTTTCCAACTACGGATCTTTCCTCTTCGTTTCCAACTTTTGCATTCCAATCGCCAATAGTTATCCATGCATCTTGATCGCATTTTTGATTGATTTCTGACTGAAGAGATTAGTAGCATTCTTCAATCAGAACCAGAATATCTCCAGGAAAATAGATGACCGAATGGCTGCGTTTTTAACCACTTCCTGTCAGGAATCAGGGTTTCAATGTAGATCTCACACAGGCTAGAATGGCACATTGATGCATAAATGTGAATAATAGCTGTATCGATTGGATTTCCTCATTTGTGGATAGACATAATCCTATCACAGACAGCATTATCTTTCAAGGCATAGTTGGAAATGTCGTTTGACGATAAATACAGCCCTATTCTTGATTGTGTCATTTGCTGATTCCAGATGTTCATTGCAGCTCAGCAATGTCTAGGATATTGACTTTTATGGGTTCCACTCCATTTTCCAGGACTTCTAGTTTTCCTAGATTCATACTTTGTATATTCCCTGTTCTAATTATTAGCAAATTCCCCACCCACACCCACCCCAGCATTTTCTTCTTAGTTTGAGTTGTGCCCCATCAGTAAATGAAGAGTTGCCGAAAGGTTTATTCCCCCAGGTGTTACTCCATTCGTGTCCTGTGGTCGACTCTACTTTCAGAAAGCAGCCCTCCCTGGTCACATTTTGAGAGCCTGCAGACCCAAGGGCCCATCCTCCGGCACTATCTTCGACAATGTTCTACTTCCATGCATTAGCCCTTCAGAATCTGACAATGTGTCAATGCTATACAAAAGGCTTTCCGTGGCTACTTCCTTTGAAGTGAGCAGCCAGTTCCTGCGTCCTTCTCTCTGCTTAGTCTGGAAGCTCCGCTGAAACCTGTTCACTTTGGGTGACCCAGCTGGCATATGAAATATCAGGATCATAGCTTCCAATGTCACAGCCTCACATGAGCCTTTAGAGCACGGCGAACTGACAGGGTAAGGTGACATCGTTCTCTCCTAAGCGAGAATTTGAGTAAAGCACCGAGACTCCCAACAAAGACACAAGTCACAGGTTTTTAAAGGGAGAAATGTCCATCCAACTCAAAGTGCCAAAAAATGTGCCTTTCTCTAATTTCAATGCTGAGAAAAAGCAGCCCTTTATATCTGATGCTCGGTGGAGTTGATGACAAGTAACAGAGGGCATCTGCAAAAGAACAATGTGTGGGGCCGTATGCCCTTCATTAGAACCAGAATATCTCCAGGAAAATGGATGACCGATTGGCTGCGTTTTTAACCACTTCCTGTCAGGAATCAGGGTTTCAATGTAGATCTCACACAGGCTAGAATGGCAACATCTATCTAAGGTTTATGATTTGCCTGTCAGAGCTGCCAAGGCCACCGTTTCAGCCATGAGAGACCCCAAATGTAGGACCCTCACCTCTCAGAAAACAGGAAACCTTTGTTTATAAAAGGATGCTTTACAAAATCAGTGGACAACTGGTTCAAAAGGTGCTAAAAGAACTCCTCCTGAACTTTGCAAGCTATATTTTCAGATTCCTCTCTGTTATCATATGCACTCTTAGCCCCAGTTCTCCAGCACAACAGCAATCAGATGTACAAACAAAAGCAAAACATTTATTGGCTAAGATTAAGGTGACCAGACGTCCTGCTTTTGGCGGGACAGTCCCAATTTTTGGCATTTTAAAAAAGTCCCGATTTTTTGAAAGAATGCACAACGACCTAGGGAATTGTCTATTTGGTCCATATAAACCAAATTTTTAATCAAGAACCCCCCCACCCCCGGTCAATAGTGTCCCGCTTTAAAGCTGGTCACCTCAGAAGATTCACCGAGGCACAGGGCTAGGTTGGTTTTGAGTTTTCTACCAGTCTTGTTACAGACTAAGAATGACCCCTTCAAGCAAACATAGCACCTCCCCTTTTGAATTCAGGATTGACAGGCTTGTGAGTTTGTAACTTAGACTCTGTCTTGACCTTAATTTAACTGAGTCTTCTTATGATCATGCTTCATACTTCGCAGGGCTTCCCTCTAGCAAGTCTGAACTTCCGGTCACCAATAACTCGAAGCCCAGAGAGGGAAGTGCTTCTGTTGCAACCGAGGCACGGAACTCCTGGGGTGCTGGTCCTGGCCTCCATCCAGTTTCTTGAGTCAATGCTAAGGTGACCAGATTTTAACAGTGGTAAAGTGGGACACCATTGATAAAACTCATATCCTGACAAAATAGCCGCATGGCAGCCGAAAACCGTATACCCTAGTTTGTTGTGCATTCTTTCCAAAAACTGGGACTTTAAAAAAATGCCACAGGATGCAGGAAAAATTGTTAAAAATCTGGACTGTCCCACCAAAAGTGGGACGTCTGGTCACCTTAGTCAATGTGGAAGACCTTGTCCTGGAGAAGTCAGCAGCAGCCCAGAGCCTCATCCTTGCCTAGGTGTGTAGGGCTTTGACCATCTTAGACTACAGGACCACAAAGTCTTCCGAAGTTTCCTCTCGGCCTTTTGCAAATATCGCTGCTCCATCAGCTGGCCCTGCAGCTCCCAGCACTCAAAACAGAGTCTAAAAGTGGGAGGAAGAAGCAGGACCGGCCAAGTCCTGATGTAAGTTGTGGTGGGCCGCCTCACCCCAATCAGTTGGTGTGGCTACCCCATCGAGTCTCTGTGTAGGAAGAAGCCCAGCCCTTTCCCCCCATGGTCACAGCCCTTCCAGGGATCTCTGTACATGCTCGGGTTAGACGGAAGATGAGGAGCCCACCTGACTCTCATCTTCTCTTATCACTACTGCTCAGACCCTTTCCTTTGTGTTCAGGCCCACTCAAGTCCCCTCTGAAGAGGGAGATAGAGGGTCTTTGACTCGTAGGGCCTCAGTCACAGCTGCAGCAGATGCCAGTTGATCCTTCCTTGTTGCTTCCATCACTTGATGAGTGGAGCCACCTGGGGTGGGGTGGGGGGGTTAACTATCTGCTAGAGCTCAGCTCCAAGCAGGGACTCTAGTGCCCTTCCCTCCATCAGACTACCACTCTCAACTTTAGATGTCACTTCCATACCTTCCCCCACCATGCCTGTTGGCGTGGCTTCAAAGACAGCTTCTGACTTATGAGTCACCTCTAGGGACACAACTCTACTTTCTCTTCTGTCCTTTTGGGGGTTCCTGAGGCATCCAGTGGAACTGCTTCCCACCTGGCCGGCACCTTCAGACATCCTCCAGTGGCAGCACCTGCTGAGCTGGATGACTATGGGCCCACAGCAGGTGGTGAGATTCCCTGGATTGTGAAAAGGCTCACTTCTAGTACTCTCCTCTTTTGGAGAAGCCACCCTCTCCAAAGGGAAGATTTGCTACTGAGTCATGGAGCCCTGGTTGTGTAGTGGGTTGTGTAGTTGGCCTGTGCTCTGCATGGTTGTCAGTTCAAAACCACCAGTAGAAAGACCGGGCTTTCTGCTCCTATAAACAGTTGCAGTCTTGGAATCCCAGAGGGGGTTGCTATGAGTCAGCATTGACTCAATGGCAGTGAGTATCGTGGGTCACGCTGCCTCTAGACCTGTGTTGTCGGAATAAGCACACGGTAGGAAAACAAGGGAAGCCAAGAGTGTTGGAAGGGATTTGGAGGAATGTTGCCCACAGATTTCTCTATTAATGGTTTAATATTTCTTTCAAATTTGGAATGAGAACATGAGAGTCCAGTCTTACACTGTACAGAGGGCAGTTGTTTAGATTATGGGAAACTAGTATATTTGCCGGGGTTTTATATAAGCTTCATTCCAAGCTAATGAACTGCTGGTATTCAAAAGATGAATGAATGGAGTAGATGGCTGTGAACAGCAGGAAAAACATGGAATGATATTTCATCAAAAAGGGAAAGTCTGGGGGTAGGGAGGGAGGGGGAAAATGAGGAGCTGATATCAAGGGCTCAAGCAGAAAGCAAATGTTTTGAGAATGATGATGGCAAAAAATGTACAAATGTGCTTGACACAATGTATGGATGGATGTATGGCTGGATTGTGATATGAGTTGTACAAGTCCCCAATAAAATGATTGTAAAAAGGGAAAGTAAAAATAATAATAGTGATAGTGAATTGGCTAGCCAAAAAGCAAAAAGGAAATGAGAGCCATGTCCTTTCTCATGGACCTTCCTACTTTCTCTGCTTCCCGTGATCCTTCTCTTCCTCTTATGCCTCTGCCTCCCTTCCTGCCTCCCCTTGACTGCAGGAACGGGAGGTAGTTCTCAATCTCATTAGCAGTTTTATTTGCAAAGAAAGATGAGCAAAATAACTTCATCTTGTCTGAAGACTTCGATTTGTGCTCCTCATGGCCTAGTTGAGTTCACTTCATGTCTTAATCCAACTCCCCCCTCCACTTGTCCCGTATCATCAACTAACAATCTTGCTAGAGAAGCAAAAAGGATAATGAGACCTAATCCAATCATAAGTGAGACACAATGGGCCTCGTTTGAGAGTGGTAAGATAGAGATTAGCTACTCTTGTCACAGATGTTAACCTGATGTGTGTCTGTTGACATAGGAAGGGATGTCTGAATGCCATTATCTCACTCTTATCCCTATGTCAGGAAAAGCAGCCATTCATGTTTGATGGCCAGCTAAGCAAATGCCTTGCCATGGAGGACGTTTGAAAAACAGTGTAGGGATGGCTGGGATTACTGACTTCCATGGAAGTAGAATATCTCCTGGGAAATGGATGGCTGGTTTGCTAGGGCTTTCCCATTTCCTTTCAGGGACCAGCATCTCATTGTAAGCCTCACATGGCTGAGGATCACAATGTATGTGAATGGCATGAATTTGCCAGGGCCACTGGTGGACCATCGTAGACCCCAAACTTAGGACTACCGCTTCTCTTACAACAGGAAACCATTGCACGTGTCCCAAATTATGCTTCCCAGATTAGGTGATCCAAAGGGCACTAAAAGCGAGTAGAATTTCTTTTGGCTCCCTTTTGAACCAGTTGTGCACTCCTGTTGGGAAGCATACATATGGGCATGAACACAGTTTTCCCTGGCCTAGTGGGTTACGTATTGGACTGCTAACCACAAGGTCAGCAGTTCCCAAACAGCCGCTGCTCAATTGGAGGAAGATGAGGCTTTCTACTCCCTTACAAAGTTACAGTCTTGGAGAACCCCTCAAGGCACTTCTATGCTGTCAGATGGGGAGGCTATAAGTCAGAATTAACCTGATGGTAGTGAGGTATTTATTTGTTTGTTTGACTTAGAAGAGTTAGCTAAGAAAACAATTCCTGTCCCGAAGTCCCCATTTGCCTGATTAATGTCTTGTCTTCAACAAGGAAAGAGGAATCTTTAAAGCATTAGACTCTTATTATACCTACCAGAAACATGAAGTGATTCAGAGTGTTTTAAAAAGATGTGCTATTGTTAACAGAATTATTTTCTACTCACTCTCGAGGTAAATCAGGGAGTTATCCTGACCAATTTGCAAGGACGCTAGCAGCAGCAGGCCTCCACAGGATGAAGTCTGATGGAAAGTAAGAGATTCTGTTTAATTTCAGTGTGTCAGAGGGCTCGAGGGCCGAAAGCCCCTTCTCACAAGCTGATGCTCAAGCATCACTAAAGGAACTACATGATCCCTACTTTTGGTAGACCATAATAGCTTAATAGTATCGAGGGAGTAATTTGGTTCTATTCTCCTGTCTAGATTATGCAAATCTTTTCAAGTTCTTCTCCACTATCATATAAATATTCTCATTCCTCCAGACAAATTCAATGGAGAAGTCAGATTCTAAAACAAAAACAAAATACTTACTTGCAAAGCTTCACCAGTCTAGTGGGCTAAGATGGTTTTAGAGCTTTCTTAAAGCCTTCTGTGTTAGATCGGGTTGACTAGAGAAACAAATCCAGAGACGCTCATATATGTGTGAGAGAGCTTTATATCAAAGAGCAATTGTATATTGAGAAAACATCCCAGCCCAGTCCAGATCAAGTTCTTAATTCTGATCTGGAATTCTGTCCAACACTAGTCCATAAAGTTCTTTTCAGACTCACACAGCACATGCAAAGATGCCAAATGCAGGGAGATAAGAGGCTGGTGGGGGAAAAGTTTGTGGATCCAATGCCAGTGGAAGCATCTCAGCATTGGCGTGGGTCTCCACCTGGCTCCTCCAGCTCTCTGAGTGTGGTTCCTCAACAGGAAGGTGTAGTAGAGAGACCTACCTCTTCTTCTTGATGGCAGAATCAAGAGAGAGGAAGTTCCCAGAATCCTCATGAGAAGGCCATGCCCACAAGCAGGCAACATCAAGCTGTGACCTGATTGACAGGCTAGACTCCACCCCTTCACTCTTAATATCTTCAAGTTGACATGAGATTATGTAACTACCACAGACCACCCCTTGTTAACTTGACACTTTTATACAACTCTTTAGCCATACATAATTTTAAAAACAAAGACAATAGTAAAATCATATTTGTGCCTAATAGGATAAAACTAAAA
Source organism: Echinops telfairi (assembly GCF_000313985.2). NCBI lineage: Eukaryota > Metazoa > Chordata > Mammalia > Afrosoricida > Tenrecidae > Echinops > Echinops telfairi. The sequence continues at coordinate 20,183,128 of NW_022109491.1, read as the reverse complement.
TTCATAAAATTCAAAATGTGCCAGCCTGATTTAAACATAATACTCTAAAAGCGACAAAACAAAAATATTCTATGCTAACAATTGCAGTTATGTGAACATCTACACCATCATCCAGTAATTCTATCAGCATATTCCCCATCCATGAAAGTTAGTCAACCAGCCACTTCATGTCTTTTTCCTCCCATTTTGCTATCCAATTTCTATACTGTCCCCTTACATCAACCCCCTGCTCTGAGGAGACAATCGTATGCCAGTTGGTTTTATCTCCCTAGATAACCCTGTCTAACACAACATCCATTATCAAAGTCAAATCAGGACAGGCCACCATAAAGTTAGCAGCAATATACACCAATTCACAGGCTCAAAACTCTTCTGTCCATCTGGTTGGGTCTGATCAGCTCAATGTGGGCTGCCTCATTTAGCCTCACCAGCCCATTGACTGCCTCACCTTTTAACCATGGGCCCCATCACAAATACTCAACCACCCTAGCCCCCTTGGGCTAGGTCATTGACTTCAGACCAGCCAACCCACTCTCTTCTTCTCCTCTAGTCCCTGTGAACCAGGTCCACTGGTGTCAGTGGCCAGGCTCAACCTGTCATTTTATTGCTGAGTTTCTCTCGCTTCCACTCAACAAGTGGATCCAGGTGGTCACCAAGTGAACATTTTAGGCTACCCAGCAGGCTCCTTTAATGTTCAACCCTAGAAAGGAGGGTTTCTTCATGGGTCCGGATTTTTCCAGCTTCAGGCACAAACCACTACTTCGAAATTCAAAAAGCCAAAGGCATCTTTTTTTGTTCATCAGTCTGTCAACAGCCCCCTGGGCAAGTCTCTTTGAATGAAAATGTCTTGAGCACAAAGCACTGGGTGGGGTTTATCTTTTCAGAGCCTTCTTGGCAGGCATGTCCTACACCCATTTAAAGATTCAAATTAATGACTGAAGACAGTGAGCTCACAAACTCTCTATTTCCACACGTCCTGATAAAAATTTCTATCAATAATGATAGGCAGAATAAATCACATAAACCTAGTACAGTCAGATCTTAGGAGGGGAAGGGGAAGGTGGGGGAGAAAGGGGGATCCGATCACAAGGATATACAGATAACCCCCTCCCTGGGGGACAGACAACAGAAAAGTGGGTGAAGGGAGACATCAGACAGTATAAGACATGACAAAATAATAATAATTTATACATTATCAAGGGTTTGTGAGGGAAGGAGGATAGGGCAGAAAGGGAAAAAATGAGGAGCTGATACCAAGGGCTCAGTAGAAAGAAAATCTTTTGAGAAGGATGATGGCAACAAATGTACAAATGTGCTTGACATAGTGGATGGATGGATGGATTATGATAAGAGTTGTACAAGCCCCCAATAAAATGATTTAAAAAAACACCACAGATTCTTAAAAGTCAAATTCAATCCTTTCTTATCTAAACTATGCCATTGGTACGCAACATGACTTCAGGCCTCTGATGGCATCAAGCCAGGGCTGAGCTTTCTATCAGGCATTTGACCTTCTGCCTGCCATTCTGACTGAGCTGCATGGTCTCAGAGGAGAAGTTCAAGGAGCAAGTTAGCCCCCTGAGTTCAAAATTTACATTTATCACATTCATTTTTGCCATTCCAGACAGGATTAACCAAAGACAACTTCTAGGAATCAAAACTTTAACTTCCCATATTATTTCCAGAAAACAACTCAGTAAAGTGTATGACCTCCGGCTAGCCAAAGAAGAAAAGCTACCATCAGGCAGAGGTCAAACAAGCACCCACTCTCCGTCTTCATGATTTGTTTCTATAGTGCCCCACTCCCAAGATACCATAATGTGTCAGACCAGGTTGACTAGAGAAACAAATCCAGAGACACTCATATATGTGTGGGAGAGCTTTATATCAAAGAACAATTGTATATTGAGAAAACATCTCAGTCAGATCCACTTTAGTGGCTCTTAAAGGCAAGTAGACTTACAAACTCTTTTCACTTCCCAATAATATTATGTGAACAGCACCCCTGCTTACACCTTACAAAGGACTCCTCCAAGGAAACACGCACCTGTCCTTTGCTTGGGTTTCACGTGACAGTGTGTCCTGTCCTTGATTTCACTGAGTCTTCTGCTGATCATGCTTCCCACTGAGAAGGGCTGCTGTCTCTCCTAGGAAGTCTGAAGTTCAAGTCATGAGGGCCTGAAAGGACCAGTCAGAGGAACTTGCCCATTCCTATCCACCAGGTCACTTCTGCTGCAAAAGGGTGTTCTGGAAGGATGCCCCTGCTCTCTGCAGCTCCTGTTCCCTGTCTTCACTTTCCTCCCACAATTCTTGCCTGGTTTTACATCATGTATGAACAGAACTTAGCTCTTCTTTCTTTCAGTTGTCCTCATGTGTCTTGGTCTATCAAGTGTGGAAATAAGAATTGGCTTGTATGTTTGGCAACAGGTGACGTCAGATGTGTGGAGGCTGCAGTAGCCTAGTACTGCAGACGGGGTGGCCGATAAGAACAGAAACAGAGAGTTGTAAAACACATAGACTCATGATAGGAGGAGGTTGCAACAAGCTCATGGGAAAATTTCATTGTCTTCTAATTCCATTATTTCCCACAAGCTTTCTGAAACACACACATACATATAAAGTATCACTACAAAATCATAGAAAACTATGAAATAGAGGAAAGTGTGAAGCTAGTTTCTCAGCATAGCCTCCATCTAGATGTGCACTTCTGGAGGCATAGTTCCATCTCTCTAACCCTTTCCTGAAGACTTCTCAGCTCTTTGCTTGACACCATGCCGGAAGGGCAGTTTGGGCGTGATTGAGGGACTGAAGCGCTATCCTGTGAAATGCTCGTTGAGTTAAGGGAATACAAAGGAGCAAGACCATGGCTGGAAGGTGTTGGGGGATGGCTCCCCATCAGAGTTATTTCAGGATGATCACAGCTACTGTTGAAGAATGAAGAGGGGCGTTGTTGTGATGGAAGGGAAATTACTGGGCACCACTTCCCTGGCCTTTTCCTCATCAATGCAGGCTTCAATTTTTAAAAAGAACGTCTTCTTTAAACGCCCCAGAGATGACTCTATTTCCTTTGAGAAGTGAGATTGGGATGACCATTTTAGAATCCCTAGAAACGGTCATCATAGCGTTATGCACTGACATTTTGTCTTGCACTGCCCACTGAGAAGTCACTCATTTAATTAGACTCTTAAAAAAATTAAACATACTCTAATAAGATGAAGACAAGTATATTCCTGAGAGAACTTTTCTGCAACCAACTCACTGCAGAGGCAAGCTGAAGCACATTTTGTTTGGAATAAACCTATGCAAGTAGGAAGTAGAATCCCAGTAGAAATATTTTTTGCATTTACCCTTGTATAAAGATATTTCTTCCAAGGAAATGACTCAGGTTTTGCGTAAGTCCCAAATCTGTGGTTTCAGTGCCAGATTGGGGGCTCCTCCTGACTCATATGGTTGAAATATATGATGATTGCTTAATCTGCAGGTCAGGAGCAGGCTGCTGGCTCATGTCCCAAGAATCACAAGTACAACAATGATGAATTGGATGTAAAATCAAGAAAGAGAGAGAACTTTGCCAAATAACAATACA
>NW_022109491.1:20177126-20178407 GCF_000313985.2 Echinops telfairi | reverse complement strand
TAATAATTGTAAGTGTTCAGTGTTAATGCAAATGGTCAGCGCTCATTATTAATGCAAATTGTCAGCGGTCAGTGTTATCACAAATGGTCAGCGGTCAGTGTTAATGCAAATGGTCAGTGCTCAGTGTTATCGCATGGGGGCCCCAAACTGGTAATCTGCCTAGGGCCCCATGGGAACTTAATCTGGCACTTCAGACAACTGAGGAGTAGGAAACCCAATTTAATTGACAGTAGGTGCATTTATATTCTGATTACTATTCAGTTGTGTATGATGTTGTATGTTGTGTGCTGTGTAAGCTCCGGTTCACAGTGCTGCGATCTCTGAGCAATGCGAGTTCAGCCATATGCTTGCATGGCTCAACTCACCTTAGATTCAGAAGGAAAAGGGCATACGTGCCTTCTTTTTTCCTGCAGTGGAATCTGATTGCAGGGGTCTTCTCACCCATGCGATCAGATTCCTGTGTGAGTTCACAGATCACAGTGCAGTTCGCACAGGGTAGTGTGAACTGGAAAGGTGGTGGAGGAACCGGCTCTGTAATCGTGCCGGTTCCCGCACCACACCAGTGTGAGCCTGAGGTAAAAGCGGAGTTCCACCAATATGGGGACTAGTGAGGCTGAAATGATGTGGACCGGCAAGGCTGCATTGATGGACACTGATCAGACTGCATTAATGGGCAGTGCAGTCTACATGTCTCTGTGTGGGCAAAGTTATTGCTGGTATATTGTTTTTGTGGCACCATATATATATATATATATGGTATATATATTGGTATTTTACTACTAGCAATTTGGAATCCCTAGGAAACAATGATATCAAGAATGAGAAAAATTGACTCAGAGTGTAGGACATTCAAAGAACAGTGGACTTATGATTACTTTTTCATGCAGTACAAGGAAAGAGCTGTGTGTTTGAAATGCCAGAACATAGTGTCTGTGTTCAAAGACTACAATTTGCGTCAACACTATCAAACTCAACATAAAGATAAATATGATTGTTTGGTCAGAGAAGTGAGAAAAGATAAAATATTAAAACTGGAAAATACACTGACAACTCAGCAAAATACTTCTGTTAAGCAGAAGCAGCTAAATATTTCATCACTGCCAGCAAGTTTTCAAGTTGTCAAGCTAATAGCGTGCACTGGCAGACCATTCATGGAGGGAGAATTTGTTAAAGAATACCTTCTTTCTGTTGCCAAAGAAATGTGTCCAGAGAAGGCCGATTTATTTAGTACAGTGAGTCTTTCAGGACCTACAATTACACGAAGGATTGAAGAAATGGGAG
>NW_022109491.1:20172763-20175231 GCF_000313985.2 Echinops telfairi | reverse complement strand
AAAAAATACTGGTAAGTTAGTTGATTTAACTTTACTTGTTCTTCATTTTAAATATTGTATTTGTTCCCGTTTTGTTATTTTACTTCAAAATATGTGCAGTGCAGTGTGCATAGGAATTTGTTCATAGTATTCTTTTAAACTATAGTCTGGCCTCCAACGGTCTGAGGGACAGTGAACTGGCCCCCTGTTTTAAAAGTTTGAGGACCCCTGCCTTAGAACTTACAAAGCCCTGGGCCAGACCCCAAGGAGGAGCCCCTGTCCTCAACTCCAGGGCAGGAGGAGTGGCCAAGTCCTGAGCCCCTGATGCTGAGAGCAGTCGATTCAGTGCAGCCAGACCTGTAGTAATGCAGTCACATCTCACTCGGTTATTCAGTCAACTCTGTCATCATCCAGTGTGCGAGAGTGCACCAGGCCCATACACTCATCGGGGAGATCCTGCCCCCTGAGAATTCACAGAGAGTAAGGCGAGCAACCACAGAACGGATTTAGAGCTGTGTGGTGGGTGCTAAATGCAGTGAGGAAAACACTGTGGGCAAAGTGGAGGATGCCGGTAACGGTCTAAAGCAGTCAGTCAGGGAATGCTTGCCAAAGGTCTGCTCATTGTAGACCCCAGAATTGCGTGCTCCAGCTAGGGGATGCACATGCACACAGTCCTCTCAGCAAGCAAATCGCTTGGGCAAACAAAGGGCAGCAGGTGTCCTATGACTTGCAGTGGTCTTATGTGGCAGAGACTCCTGGTGGTGCTGGGGACAGGGAGGAGACTGGTGTAAGAAATGGGGTTGGGAACATGGTCTGGTTCAGTCTTCAAAGGCTGATCCCTCAGACTCTGTGCTGTCCAGTCGGGTGACCACGAGCCACACAGAATGTGGATTGAAATCCAGACCTCCTGTTGCAAATAAAAACTACACACTGAATGTGGAAGACTTAATATATATATAAATACCACCTCCTAACTAACTTTGTTGATTATATATAGACATGCTAATATTTGGCATGTTGTTGTTGTTATCTGCTATCCAATTGACCCTCAATTCACACTGATGCCATAGACACTGGGATTGGTCAACAGGGACCCATAGTTTCAATCGATGATTACTTGGGGAGTAGATCTCCAGGCATCTCCTCCTAGTCTGAAAGCCCCACTGAGACCTGTTCAGGATCACAGCAACAAGCAAGCCTCCAGCAGGTGAAGGTTATGCCTGAAGTGCATTGGCTGGGGTCGAACCTTGGTCTCTGACACGGAAAGTGAACACTGCTGCACTGAACCACCACTGGGCTAATCAAATACATGTTTTAAAAATCTGTTCATTTCCTTTTTTTAAAATGTTGCCACTATAAGTCAGGGATCAGCGGTGTCTTGCAGCTGTGCCGTAGAGCACAGGGAGATAATCAAGTTTGGAGAGGCCTGCAGGCAGAGCTGGGTCTGGAAGCCACGAAGATGCAAAGGAAAGCTTACAGGCTGCAGCAGGAGGTCAGGAGAGGGTCAAGGCGAGAAAGGGCTAAAGTTTGTCCTTCCCCATTAGAGGCTGATGAGGAAATCATGCTAGCACTACTATTCTCTTGAGCTGCAGTTTGGCCCATATTAGGGATTTTAAAGCAGTCCATCAGCAGGACAAATGGTAACACACGCCGATGGTGGGTCAAGTCCCCCCACAGGCACCCAGGAACAAAGACCTTCTGAAAAGTCAGTCACTGAAAGCCCATGAGCCCAGCTCTACGCGGACACACGGAGCCTCTGCCAGGGCGAGTCAGCTTGACGTAACTGGTAATGGTGGCGCTCCCAGGGCCCTCTGTGGAGCTGGCTGAGTCCTGAGTGCAGGAGGCCAGTGGGTCCCGGGCTCGTGGAGCCCAATCAAGCTCCTGGCTTCCTGGTTTCTTCTCAGGGCAAGAAACTCCAAATTCCCAAGACAAATGCTAGAGAGGGACAGGTTGGTCAGAATATAGAGGTCTTTGGGGATCACCCAGCTGGTCATTAGGAGCCCTGGTGGTACAGGGGGTTCAGCATTGAGTGGTTGCTAATTTCAAGGTCAGTGGTTCACACCCACCAGGCTTACTGGTCCACCAAAGACATGTGCTCCTCACCATCTTCCCTGTTCCTCTGCTGCGGCAGCCATGAAGGTCGAGCTGTGCCGTGTCAGTGGGGACAAGATTGACCTGGGACATGGGAGGCAGGGTCCATGCCAGGACCGATGAAAAGTGTTCCAATTTCTTAATGCAAACTGCAAATCCACCTTCCTTTCCAAGAGGAACTCGACTGTTCTCTCGAGAAGGAAGCACCTACAGGGCAAACAGAACATTCGAAAGAAAAGAAGCGGCCGGGCAGTCACAAGCCGGAGGGCCATCCCTGGTGCGTGTCTTGCTGACATAATGGCCTGGAGGAATCAAGAGCCTGAAGTTCAAAAGACTCGATGAGAACAGGTTGCCAGGGCTGCCAAGAACACAAACCAGGCTAAGCAAGCATCTAAGAA
>NW_022109491.1:20169185-20170303 GCF_000313985.2 Echinops telfairi | reverse complement strand
TGCTTGCCACAATGAATGAATGAATGTATGGATTGTGATAAGAGATGTAAGAGCCCCCAATAAAAGTATTTAATACCCAAAAAAAGTGTGTAGACCTACATGGAAGATATATCAAGAAAAAAATACTTTCACATTTTGATACTTTTGTAAAGAAACCAGATGGGGATGAACGGTCGGGTGGAAAATGACCTGCTCTATCGGCCTTCGTCCAATATCCAATAAAAAGTGTAACAGAGAAAGGTGGGCTCGAGAACCCTTTCCCCAGGGGCCAGGCCTGATTCAAGAACGTGATACATTTGAGGAGGTGGAAGCCCAAAGTGTGTGTGGAGCCTGGCGTGAGCTGAGATCACTGTTTTCCAGAGACAAAGTCACAGGCCACACGGATGAGGCCAGTATTGACCCTAGGGCAGGCGTCCTCAAACCACGGCCCGTGGGCCACATGCAGCCCACCAAGGACAGTTACCTGGCGAGCCAGGTGTTTTTGCCCCATTTGTTTTTTTACTTCAAAATAAAGATATGTGCAGTGTGCATAGGAATTTGTTCATAGATTGTTTTTTTAACTATAGTCCGGCCCGCCAACGGGTCTGAGGGACAGTGAACTGGCCCCCTGTTTAAAAAGTTTGAGGACCCCTGCTCTAGGAGTCCTGGGGGTCTTTAAAGCCATGGTAAATGACCATCCTCAGCCAGTTAGGGTTGAAGGACAGATGTTGCCCTGGTGGTCCTGACTATGAGGCAGGCCCACAGAGGGTCGGTCTCCCCAGCGTCTCATCTGAAGCAACAGCCAAGACCACAGGGGTCCTCGACATGAACAGGGCTCCAGGGACCAAACAGGCCTCAGCGGTCTGCACCCTCCCCGCCCCCTGGTCTCCCCAGGAATCCCAGGCTGAGAACCCATGGAGGAAGCAGGCAGGAAGGGCTGAGGGTGGCCTGGGTCACCCTGACTCTTACCTGAGACAGGAGCTAGAGCCCTTCTCCAGAGAGCCTCCCCGCCAGTGCCCCCCACCCCCAAACAAAACAAAACAAACCCCACTGCTGTGGAGGCAGTGCTGCCACGTGGCAGCAGGTGGTGCATCTGTCCCCACCTGTTCCCATACTGCCTCCTTCAATCCTCAGGGAAA
>NW_022109491.1:20122877-20153884 GCF_000313985.2 Echinops telfairi | reverse complement strand
CATTCTCAAAATTAAGGATGGCTCATCCATGTAGCTCCAGATTCTGGAAATACACTAGAAAAAAACGGACATTTAAGGAGGTGATTCTTTGGAACGATGCATCTCTGGGGGACCCAAAGTCAACTCCTCAGAGGAAACTCACGATGCACCAGTAATAATGCATAAGGAACAGGAAGGACCTGTTGCTTTATTGATGCCTATCAGAATTACAAGGCAGAAGGTGATTTTTGACATGGTTCGAAAAAGCCTTCCAATATTTATAGGGACTTGATTAAGACATTGAGAATGACTGATCTTATGATGAGCTTAAAAATAGCATCTCACACATTATCATGGTTCTACCTCATTAATGGGAAATTCTGTTTCTAAAAAAATCTATCTGAATTATACTGCCTTGAGAAGCAGCATCTTATTTTGAGAATCACATGATTTAATACAACCATGTATAATTAAGCTAATGTTACAAAAACAAAATGCTAATCGTTTAAAAACAAATGCCCCTTTTGTAGTTAGTATAGTTATGTAAGAGGGCTTCGGGTTGGAAAGCAAGGAGGGGGTGCAGGGCTCAGGTCCACGGCTGAGAATGGACCGGGGAGAATGGCGGCAGCAGTCTGGGACAGCAGTGGCAACTGCATGCGGAGCCACCAAGTACGAAGGAAGCCAACCTACTTCAGTGACTGAAAGCACGGGTGTCTCAAAGCATGCTTTACCAAAAAGAGATGTGCGCCTTTATAGGACAACATGCAAGAGACTTCTTTCTTTCTTTTAAAATGAGCGGAACTAGAATGGGCTACATGGGTTTTAATCTTACTTCATCTTACAAAGTAATCCCCAGATCAAATACTGCAGAACTCTTTTGATTATTAATATTTCTTAAAGGCACTGAAAACATCCCTATTCAATTTAAAATATACCTTTATCAACTACAGTTTTGGACAAATGAGGATAAAAAACACAGCACATAGTTTTGGTGCACTTTGTCTTATGCCTGGTGATATTTGCCATCTGGAAGGTGTGAAGGGTACAGCGTCTCTTTTCAATGAAGACAACCCAGCAGTGGTTTTACCCCAGATGGGGCCTACTCATCTGTTGTACAGAGCCCTCCAAGGCATTACTGATGTGCTCGTTCACTGACCACATCCTGGAGTCTTTTAAGTAAAATATCATCATTTTCTTGACAGAGGCGTTTGGCAGGGGACTCTGCATTACCATCGATGGTTAGTCCTCGCTTCTTGGTTCTCTGCTCACCTTGTCTTATCATGTTATTGATGTCTTTCAAACTCTGTCCAAAAATAGAGGCTGTGTGAGTAAAAGGGGAAACTGCAACAAAGACGAAATAAATGATCACTTTTTCCTGTTCTCTATCCTCTGTTCAGATGGACATTTAGACACTGGGTACAAAAATGGTCTATCGAATCTAAATAAACCTAATTAAGGATGGCTAGAACTAATCTTTTCAGGTAGTTTTGAAAATTAGATTCCATTTATGTAGGTCTCAGACCCTAGACCAGAAACAGCAAAGGTTCCAAATGAAATACACTTCAGATGTCGATTCCAAGGCACAGCCACGCTACAGAGGGAGTGTGCAGGGTTCCCGAAGCTGCACATCTGCAGAGCTGACTGCCACAGCACAGATGGAGGATTCAAACCACCAACCTTTTTGGTGAGGAGCTCAACACTTAATCCACTATGCCACCAGGGGTCCTTTCAAGCATCTAGAAATTTACAAAGTGTAAATTTTTGAACCTCACCCTACACACACTAGATCAGACACCCTGGGGGATGGGGCCTACTCATCTGTTGTACAGAGCCCTCCAAGGCGATTCCGACGCAGGGAGAATCTCTTCTTTAGGAGCAATACTTTTCACCATCTGGGAATCTTCTGAAAATGCAGATTCAGATTCAGCAAGGCTGGTCCAGCATCTGCATTTTCTCACAGCTTCCAGATGCTGCAGAGGTTGCTGGTACATGAGTCACATTCTGAGCAGCAAGGTGTTGGAGAAGTGCTTCCTCAAAGTTTGCAGCATAATCATCGAGGTGGTGTTCTTGTGAGGTGCCACTGTGTCAGTTCAAACCCATAGTGAAAACAACAATATACTCCTGGTCCTATACCACCCTCACACTTGTTATGTTTGAGCTCACGACTGCAGCTACTATATCAATCCATCTTATTGGGGGTCTTCTTGGCTGCCCCTCTTTTTTATCAGGCATGATGTCCTTTCTCGAGGGACTGGTCTCTCTGATAACATATCCAGAGTATGTGACATAAAGTCGCACCATCCTTGCTTCTAAGTTGTACTTTTCCAAGATAGATTTCTTTGATCTTTACCAGTCCAGGGGACTTTCTCCACCAACATCATCATACTTCAACTGCATGGATTCTTCTTCAATCTTCCTTATTCACTGTCCAACTCACATGCATCTGAGGTGACTGAAAATATCACTGCTTAGCTTAGACATTCCCTAGTCCTCAAAGTAACATCCTTGCTTTTCAACTCTTTTTTTTTTTTGGCAGTTGAGAGAAAAGTGAACCTGCTTTTATTATTTTTTTAAGATCATTTTATTGGGGCTCATACAATTCATCACAATCCATACAAACATCAATTGTGTAAAGCATACTTATACATTTGTTGCCCTCATCATTCTCAAAATTCGCTTTCCTCTTGGGTTCCTGGAATCAGCTCATTTTCCTTTTTCCCCTCCCCCCTCCCCCCTCCCTCATAAACTCTTAATAATTTATAAATTATGATTATATCTTATCTTACACTGCCCTTCTGTTGCCCATTCCCCAGGGAGGAGATTATATGTAGATCCTTGTGATCGATTCCCCCTTTCTCCCCCATCTTCCCGCTTTTCAACTCTTTAAAGAGGTCTTGTGTAGATTCACCTAAAGCAATGACACACCATTTGATTTTTCTGATAGATGCTTTCATGAGCACTGATTGTGGATCCTAGCAAGATGAAATCTTGGACTTCAATCTTTGCTCCATTGATCATGTTATCTATAGGTCCAATTGTAGGGGGTTTGTTTTCTTTACATTGAGCTATCATCTACATTGAAGGCTATATCCTTGATCTCGATCCGCAAGTGTTTCAGGTCCTCCTCAATTCCAGCAAGGAAGGCTGTCATCTGCATACCACTGGTTGTTAATAAGCCTTCCTCCAATCCTGATGCTGTGTTTTCCTTCATACAGTCTAACTTCTCTGATTATTTCCTCAGCATACAAATCGATTAAATATGGTGAGAGGATACAACCATGAAATACACTTTTCTTGCTATGAAACCACACAGTATTCCCATTCTGTTTCCAGAATTTCTTCTTGGTCCGTGTACAGGTTCCATATGAGCAATCAAATGTTTTCAAATTCTCATTTTTATCAAAGATAGCCTTTTTTTTTTCCTAACCACACATAAAAGTCGAATTCTTTCGCATAGTCACACATCTTTCTGGTATTCTCTGCTTTTAGCCAGTATCTTTCTAACATAAGAAATGATATCTCTTATTCCACATCATCTTCTGAATCCAGCCTGAATTTCTTGAAGCTCCCTATTGATGTACTACTGAACTATTGGAACTATTGAATGATTTTCAGCAAAATTTTATTGGCACATGCTATCAATGATATGGCTCTATAATTTGCATATTTGGTTAGGCTACTTTTCTTTGAACTAGGTAAAAATATGGGTATCTTTCAGTCAGCTGGGCAGGTAACTGTATTCCAAATTTCTTGGCACAGACCAGTGAATGCTTCCAGAGCTTCAGCAGTTTATTGAAACATGTCAGTTGATGAGTTCATCAATTCCTGGAGCCTTGGTTTTGCTAATACTTTCAGTAGATTAGACTTCTTCAGCACCATTGGTTCTTGGTCACATACTGCCTCTTAAAATGGTTGAATGTTATTTCTTTTGGCACAGTGACTCAGTATTCTTTCTATTTCCTTTTGATGCTTCCTGCATCATTCATAATTTTTCCCAGAGAAACTTTAAATATTGCAACTCAAATCTTGAATTTTTTTCAGTCTAAGATACACTGGTTGTGTTCTTCAACCATCTATGAATGACTGGAACTTGGACTGTACCCAGAATGAATCTAGGAAAATTGAAAGTTGTCAAAAATGAAATGGAATGCTAAAGCTATCGTCCAGGTGGCTGGTTATATTAGAGTCCCAGACATGCCTGATAGAGCTTCATGGTTCAGTAAATCTGTGTCAAGATAAGAAGTCCCTGATGACACAAATGGTTAAGCCCTCAACTACTAACCGCAAGGCCTGGCAATCTGCCTCCAAAGGTCACAGATGTGAAAACCCTATAAGGTAGTTCTATTATGCACACATGAAGTTGTCACGCATTCCAATCAATTTGAAGGCAATAGGCAGTTTTCACTGGATAGGAATTAGTGTTCAACAAACTCCACAGGTGACTCCGATCCATCATTTGGGAATCACTGCCTTAGAAATCAACCACCTACTCTTTAATGCAATTAAAGCAGTGGTTGTCACCCAGAACCCTTTGGGGGTGGAATGAACCTTTCACAGGGGTCACCCGATTCATAACAGTAGCAAAATTAGTTATGAAGTAGCAATGAAAATTTTATGGTTGGGGAGGTCACACAACATGAACTGTATTAAAGGGTCGCAGCATTAGGAAGGTTGAGAACCACTGAAATAAAGGATCTCCTGTTAATATATTTATAGGAAATCAGTTTCTATGAAAATAAAACGCAAGCCTGTGAGGTATTATGTCAGTTACCTTTGCCACGAATATAGTAGGAACTCGACAGGTATTTGTAGAACTGAGTAGGGGAAAATATGAGTTAAATAATGACCATTCATACTGGACTGAGTTACAGTATGCTCCATTATAAATTTGTACCAGTTGGTCTTGACTCTGGCTTCTGGAGGCATAGTGAATATATTTTCTTAAAGGAAAAACCACATAATTAGTTACCACTGAGTTAATTTGGACTCAGTGGTGCCGGTGATGCAGCATAAAACTGTTTTCCATGCGGTTTTCAGGCTGGGCCCTTTGGGAAGCAGACTTTTTCAGAGGCACCTCTGGGTGGCTATGAATCACCAAGCCACTGATTAGCTGTCAAGCATTAACCATTAGCACCCACGGTCTCCTATCTGCTTGATATCTCGAGGAGTATGTGAAAACAGCGATCGTGTCCCTGTCACAGTTTCATCGCTTAGATAGAGAGGAGATCTACTAGATACACTTTTACTTCCAGGGCCTTTCTTTAAACTTGGACTCCATATCTGGTGTTCTCTTAATGGTTTTTTCTCCAGATCAGGCTTGAGGAGAAGGCTCAGCCTCTTGCAGTGACTCCCCAAATATGTTGTCAGTAGTCATGGATTCAATGACCTCAACTAAAAATACTGCTCTTGGTCATAGGACACTGGCTACAGTAACAGTTCATACTGTATTATTATCATGCCCCACTCCCTACCTAGCCTCCCCTCCAAAAAAATATTCCTGATAGGTAATCTGAATCCCTGCTTCTACCATTACAAATTGTTTGAGACTAACTTTTGTGTGCACCTTACCTTTGAAGGGCTGCCATTGAACTTGTACAACAGAGCACTCCTGGGCGTGCGGCCTGCCCCATTCCGATGTGGGGAAACATAAATGGGATGCTGTTGGGAAATGCGCCGGGGTGAGCTTGGCTGCTGCTTCATAAGCGGGAAAGGTGACAGGGGTGGAGCTTCCATCTGAAATGACCCCAAAAAATCAGTTATTTTCTTTAGAATGAAAAAGCTCACCCTTTGTTTACTCCCATTATAGTTTCATTCTATAAACCATTAGCAACTCCTCAGGAAAAAGCCTGGGCTTTCTACTCCCCAAAACCATTACAGTCTCCCTACACGATTGAAGACAAATGGGTGCATAAGCAAATGTGGTAAAGAAAGCTGATGGTGCCCAGCTATCAAAAGATATAGCATCTGGGGTCTTAAAGGCAAACAAGTGGCCATCTAGCTGGAAAGCAACAAAACCTACATGGAAGAAGCACACCAGCCTGTGTGATCATGAGGTGTTGAAGGGATCGGGTATCAAGCATCAAAGAACAAAAATTCAAATCATTGTGAATGAGGGGGAGTACAGATCAGGGACCCAAGATCCATCTGTAGGCAACTGGACATCCCCTTACAGAGGGGTTGTGGGGAAGAGATGAGCCAGTCAGAGTACAGTGTAGCAAGGATGAAACATACAACTTTCCTATAGTTCCTAAATGCTTCCTCCCCCCACTATCATGATCCCAATTCTACCTTACAAAACTGGATGTACACTGGTACAGATAGGAACTGGAAACATAGTGAATCCAGGACAGATGATCCCTTCAGGACCAGTGGTGAGAGTGGCAATACCGGGAGGGTGGAGGGAGGTGGGGTGGAAAGGGGGAACTGATTAAAAGGATCTACATATAACCCCCTCCATGGGGGATGGACAACAGAAAAGGGGGTGAAGGGAGACGTCAGACAGTGTAAGATATGACAAAATAATAATTCATAAATTATCAAGGGTTCATGGGGGGGAATGGGGAGGGAGGGGAAAATTGAGGAGCTGGTACCAAGGGCTCAAGTAGAAAACAAATGTTTTGAGAATGATTATAGCAACAAATGTACAAATGTGCTTGACACAATGGATGTATGTATGGGTTGTGATAAGAGTTGTACAAGCCCCCAATAAAATTATTTTTAAAAAACTCATTAGTCTCAAAAACCCACAGGGGTTGCTACGAGTGAGCATTGATGCCATGGCAGTGAGACTTAAAAGTCAGCTATAAGTGCTTGTTTATGGCTGAAAAACAGCAAAAATCTGTCATTCATCCTTCATTTTCCAGCAATTATTAACACGTAAACTAAAGCTAATGTTTCCTAGGTCTTTCGACAAATCCTGTAAATAGTAGTAAGATTTCTGAGGCAGACAGTGCTAGGTCAGGAGCATATGAACCTCATGCTGCCCTCACTAACAAAATGCAAGCAAAGGAGAATCAGAGTCTAACACTTAAAACAAACTGTCTATACACACAAGAGCACAACTAAAGAGGGGCAGAGAACAGAACAGAGGCAGGAAACCACGTAAACCAGCCCAGGTGACTCAAACATGGAACAAACCTGCCGATGAGATTGGAACGATTTTATATTGAAATGCAAAAGATTTAGAAGTCTAAAAATGAGTAGGGACTGCATTCCTCTTGAATGTTTTATATGGTAGAAGTAGAACACATGGAGATGGCTCCTTGATATCTCATTCCCCATCTTCACTTGATGCTAACTGAGCTACTTTCAGTTGGCTGACGGAAGAAACGTCTGACAGTGGGGAGGTGGAAGTGAGAGGAGGACGAGAACTCTGGCCTCTGGGGATAGTGAGAGGCCACATCCCTTCATAGGACAAGGACAGAAATGCAGAGGCACACACAGATATGGACACATGGCCACTAGCTGGAAGCAGCTTCCAGGCTTTCCTTTTACTAGGGCCGATTTCTTAAAGCTCAAGGGTGATCTAACAGGACCCAACAATAGTGCCTTTTCAGAAAAACAACAACAATAAAACAACTTAGCATGCCCCAAGCAATTAAAAACTTTTGCATTTCTGCCCATAATCCAAGATAAACTGTAGGTATCCGCAGGGCCAGTGAATTATTTAATATGGCTCTTTTAGCCAAAGTCTCAAACTACCGCCAAACAACCTTTCCCTGTGTGGGTCTGGTAGGAATGGGGGGGAAGTTACTGATAGGATTCACCTGTGAGTACTTGTGAACAGGATTCTCTGTAATGCCATCCTGCTGTGTAGAAAATGAGCCCACTGAGAAGCAGGGGCTGTGATCCTATGACTGGCAAAAACAAGTAACAGAGTGCCTCCTGTGGTCCCAGCATCTGGCTTTCCCTGCCCAAACTTTGGATTTTGGACTGAATAGCACCCACCACTGCGTGAGACATTTCCTCAAGCGTCCATGAATTCTGTGGGACACTGCAGGGATTCAATGAATCCAGAGACATGAGGAAATGGAATGGGGGCTGGGGGAGGGGGGAATATGGTGCAGATTGGCATCTTGCAAAAGCTGGACTTTTGGGACTTTTCAATCTTCAATTTTTGGGGACTAGTTTGGTATTAATTCTTACAAAAGGCATTGCCACAGTATCTGCTTTTGCAGCAGCCCCTAGATTATTTCAGTGACTCCAGTTTTTAGGAAACGCTAGACCACATGCTGGATACACCTTCTTAGGCCTACTGCTACTGCCAAAACTAGCGTCTGCATAATTTTTTCAGAGCTGCAGAATAATGACCCAGGCCTACCAATTTCCCTTTCTTTGCTTTGCAAGAAAACAATACCCACATTTATCTCCCAAATGTGGTAGTAGAATCCAAAGTCAAGAGAGCACATGATCCACACTAATGGCTTTAGCTTCTGTTCCCTTCTAGGCCCTTTTCATGTTGCTAGTTGCCCTTGAGTTGACTCTGAGTCACGGTGACCCCCAAGCATGCAGAGCACTGCTCCAGAAGGTTCTCAAGGCTGTGAACTTTTAGACGTAAAGTGAAGGGTCTGTCTTACAAGGGCACCCCCTGGGTGGGTTCAACTTTTCAGCTAGTAATGGAGCGCTTAATCATCAGCACACACATCACTTGTAACAGTATGGGAAGAGCACAGTATGGACAGAATGCCTATGATCTCCTCAGTTCCCTATTAAATTTTAACCTTAATCACTTTCTGATTCATTGAGTATACTGACTCCTATAAAATGTGTCAGTGGGACTTTACATTCTGAAATACTTAGTCAAGTAAACTTATAATAATCTATGATTGCATCTATTCACTAAGTAGTAGAACAAGAAATGTACCACATGGTCTTGATTTGACAGGTCGTATTTCAATGCAAATGACTTCACTCTTCCCACATATACTGTGTTGTAAAATTTTATAAGATCCCCTCTTTCTCCTCTCTCTGGTCCACTGGAACAGTCTGGCATTTTGGCTGCATCTTCTAAGTCTGTTAAAAGATAGTTGCATTTTAATACACATGATAGTTGCATTTTAATACATAAGTTGGTGATTTGAATTATGACTCTGCAATATTAAAGATCAAATTAACACAGACTTTTATTATAAAGCAATTAGTGGTCTTTGAAAAAGTTCATCCATCCACCTGTATGATGTATTAGTTAAATTAGAATCTAGAGAAACGCAAATATGTGAACTTCAATGTGCTCTTTTCTCTGGCTACCACTATAGCAAGAACGTTTGGGCTACTGCAATGTTTTGAGTTCATGGCCATGGAGTCCAGCCTTGGACTACAGTTTAACAAAAGACCACCAGGTTATGGATAGCAGTGACCAATCCTGAGCTTCAGATAACAAAAGGGCCTGCAGATAATTAGAGTGGCTCTTCATGAACGGTGGAAAGACTCAAAGTATTCTATAAGACTCCTTACAGAATAAAGGGAAAGCATGACTTGTGTCTTTAAATTCTGTGTAAAACACGTGGCAGATGACAGGTGCTCTACCAGCCTGATTTCCCATCATTTATCCCCTCAGTTTTTAGTTAGCCACCCTCAGCTGGCCCCAAGGTCTTTTCCTATTTGTTGATGTCACCCAACATTCGTGAGCTCTGGGGTAGCTTGTGGATTAAGGCAGAACTTTATTCTTTTCTGGGAAATGTAATATAAGCTATCATCTGCTCACAAAAGCTACAAAAGCCCCTGCCAATGAAAAAGAATTCAGTGAGTGAAAAAGGTTTTCAGTTTCAAATACCTTGCCTGCAGCACGGGTAGAAGTATGCCCTCACTTTAGGAAATTCCATGAAACTCAAATCTGGCCCAAAGGCCTAGTGACTCCAGGGATCTCAGCCCCAATTTGGATGTCTTTTACATTCTTGCTATTTTTGAAGGCTCTTAACAAATAAGTTGAGGAAATGCTGCATAGTATGTCCTCCTCTTGGAAATTCAGAGTACATGTAAGCACGTTAACAGCTCTGAGGGCTACAGCTGGAAAAATAAACACTTATTTTAGCTCTATGCTTTCCCAGGCTTTTTACTGCAAACATTTCTCTTCCTTCACAATATTTACTACCATTTGGGGGAAGACTGCTTCACGACATAATGGCTCAGTAACAGCCACTGTGTATTATTCTCATTATAGTTATCAATTACAACTATTGTCCTCGAGTTAGAAATTTCCAGAGGATATAAATAAGGTGACCAGGTGTCCCGATTTTAAACAATTTTTCCCCACGTCCCACGGCACTTTATGAAAGTCCCAATTTGGGGAAAGAATGCACGACAAGCTAGGGTATACGGTTTTCGGCTGTCATGTGGCTATTTCACCAGGATATGAGTTTTATCAATGGTGTCCCGCTTTACCAATGTTAAAATTATTGGTCACCTTATATATAAACTATATCCCAATAGCTATAAAAGAGCTATACTTTGTTGATGGACCAAATATATAAAGCTTTCTGGGATCTGGCTTTTAACTCAGCATATTTTCATTTAAAAATAAATAATATATCAGCTATCCTTTATGCAGGAGAAAGATCTTTACTTCCTACCTCAATAAGAACCCTGCCACCCTAAAGCCTCAGTAGATCTGGTGATGACCTCACCACAAATACTTTGAGAGTGCGAATTTATAGAAAAATGAGAGCAAGTGAAAGCAACCGTTTACCTGTATGGCTGCTAAAATTGTTACAAATCTGTTTTCCCTCGGAGGGTGGGGACCTCTGCCTAAAATAATTTGAAACACATGGTATACTTTTTATATATTTGTGAAACAAACCAGTAAGTTTTATGGCTTCCTAAGTTTCCTTCCTGCTGTCAAGAGTAAGAAAAATATTTTTAAATTAACATATAAAATATTGCCAAACAACTAAAATGTGGTTTTAGATAAACTATGAGCAAATTACATAAGCCCTTAAGAAAACAGGTATATATATTTGCCGAACTCCAGAAAGGCAGGCTAGATTTTTCAGCGTGGCTCCTGGTTTGAGAATTCCCAGTCCTGAAGTGACGGTGGGCAGGCAGATGGCAGACCACCTTGATGAGGAAGGGGTGTGCACAGATCATTTTAACCCCGGACCATGGCTACCCAGGGGAGGTGATGCTGAAGGGAACAGATTGCCATTTCTCGGTGGAAGCGATTCCACAGGCTGGGCACTCCCAGATCATTTAGTGAATTAGATTAGTGAATTCCCTATTCATTAGACCAATTAACCAAAGCTAGAATTGTGAACCATAATGTTGACCTTCAGACTGAGAAGTGATAGGCACAAGTGACCCTCATACTCATAAAATGAGAATTACTTATAAACCAAAGGGGCAGCTCTTTCCTAGAGTAGGCATTTAATATTTGTTTCATCTTTCTCCTAGTGTCCTCTTCTCATTATGTTTATTCCTTATAACAGTATGCAGTAAGTAAGAATTTCAGACTGGCTTTCTGATAGAGCAGTACAAGTCAGTACCAGTAATACCAAAGAATGACTATCGACCAATCTAAAACATTAGTTGTTTCAGACAAAGTCTGACATGATATTCTGGAAACTTCTGATGAAATCCAAATGACCTGAAAAAAGTAAAACTGTGCTCCATTCACATCCTGATTACTTGATTACCTGAGGACTGACTGTACATGGGTATTATGCAGATAAAGTCACCGATCTGTCAGTTCACAGTTATTTCATGTATACATATAACTGTTTATTCCTTTGAGGAAATCCACTTTGTGGGGTTAATTCCCAAAAGTTAAAGTAATAAATGTGGCTTTAGATTCAATTACCTTTTAAAAGATCAACAGGCTTTTAAAATCAAATTCATAATTAGGTATAAAGTGATTACTGCTAAGAAAGCATACATGGTTTATGTATTCTGTTTAGTAAAATTTAAAGGATTTTAAGCCAAGCAAAAAAAGTGGCCTAAGATTCAATTACCTTTTAGAAGACCAAAATGGGGGGGAAAAATAACACATAGAAAAGCCATACTTGTTTAATATAAATAAATTTGGTATTTCACATTATGATAAGAGCTACTATATTTGTACATCTTTTAATTTAATTCTCAAACCGAGTTTAAAAATAGTTTTCAATTTACAGTGTACTATGTGCATAAAAATCTGTATCACAAGAATTCTAATGAAGGTTGGCAGTAAGGGTAGTCTGCTGACACAGTAATGAAGAGTGGTAGTGAGCTGGTGTCTGAATCAGAAAGTTCCTTCACCTCAGGTAGGTACTATCAAGGTATCTATTAAATGTCTCAATCATGTGATTTGTTAATTAATGTGCTCAATGTCAGAAGTGAGTTTTTGTTGATGAAAACACTCCCAAAGCCCTACTGTCATTGAGTTGCTTCTGACTCACAGCAACCCTATACAGGGTTCCAGAGTTGTAAAGCAGGGGTCCTTGAACTTTTTAAATAGGGGCCAGTTCACTGCCCCTCACACCCGTTGGAGGGCCAGACTATAGTTAAAAAAAAAACTGAACAAGTTCCTATGCACAACTACACATATCTTATTTTGAAGTAAAAAACCAAAGTGGGCAAAAACACCCAGTGGGCCAGATAAATGTCCTCGGTGGGCCGCATGTGGCCCGTGGGCCATAGTTTGAGGACGCCTGCAGTAAATCTTCATGGGAGCAGACAGACTTTCTGTCAGAGCAGCTGGGGAACTGAACCACCAACCTTGAAGTCAACAGTCTGAAATACTCACCTAACAGGGCCACCAGGGTTCCCATCGACGAAAATAGCACTTTAGTAATTATGATAAATGCTAAAAATGCTCACACTGGGGAAGTTAAATGCAGACATTTGGTAAAAATATTTGTTAAGCATAAGACAACACATGCTTCTCACAACAGCATGATGGGATGAGCGACCCACTGAGGTGTGTGGGTCTTTTGCGTTGGGGGGATGCTCTAAGCCCGAGAAGACCTGTGCTGTTGGGCTAGCAGATCCTACTTCCAGATCTCGACAGCTGCCTCCAGCGAGCCCTTCATGTGAGGTGATGATTGAACAGCCAGCTGGGACTCAAGCTCGTTAAACGGTAATTATAAATGTGTGTCTGCTTTCTTTCATCTTACACCTAATTATGAAGTTGATTTTAGAATAAGAATTACTCTTCTCAAGCTAGTGTTCTTCACTGTGTTCAAATCATAGGTGCGGCCACAGGTGCGGAACATGAAACGTGTCCTATTTGACTATGCTTACTGAGTCTGCTTCCTAAGTCTCTCAATTCTCATCTACATTCCTAAGTCAACTACCCCCTGGACATTCTCCTTGCCTAATCCACAACTGAATAGGATTTATACCTATTTTTTGCTTGCCTCCTAATACATATCTAGTTAATAAATGTATATATAGCAGAATTTGATCTGAAACTTTTAGGCAGTAGAGGGAGTAGATAATTTTCACTCAGCCAAAAAGTTCTGGAAAACACAGAGCCAGAACTCAATGACACTGTTTTTTTGAGTCTCACAAGTTTTCCTTGGGTAGGGTATGCTTTTACCACTTTTCTACTGCTGGTTTTAGTGGAAAATATTTGGGTTTTCCTTTTTATGACAAATTTCTGCCTCACATTGGTTGCAGCATGGTAGTGGCAATCAGGTGGCAGCTGCTCAGGGTGGCAGAGATAGTTATGTACTTATTAATGAACAAGTCATTCATTCCTGCATTGTCTCCCCAGGCAGATCACTGATAGCCACTTTGCTTTTCCTGTCATTCGAACGTATTTTTTAATTTTAAGCATACTTTATGTGTTTAACTAACATGTATAAATACAATAAGAAACTTCTTCTGAAACATAATTGACAGGGGACAAATTAGTGATGCCAATATGCCACTGTCTCTTTGGAAGGGATTTAAAGCACTTGATCCACACTTCTTTCTTCCTCTGTCGTGTGTGCATCTACCCCACGCCTCAGTCTCACTTGAAAGCCACTGCATTATACAGACAACGTAATCAAGAGTACTGTATTATGCATGCTAAATTGGTAACTTACCACAATCTGTCATTTCAACATCACCATTTATGCTTTCATTGTATGTCACAACTTCTCTTGGGGTACTCTTCAATAAGACACTTCTGTAGACCTACAGGTAAAGGAGAAAAAGGCTGCTTGTAGCACAAAGCAGCAGAGGCTTAAGCAAAACCCATATAAGAGTAAATATCAAACCAATTGAAGACCTTTGTCTATGTTGATGATAATTGAAGACACAATGTCATTAGTTATAGTAAGTGTAGATTAGGCAAGCATTTTACATGATGGGATCCTGAAGCAGAGCTTGTACCCTAAAAGGTGACATTCTTAGAGTTCACATAAGAAGCCTGATGAGTAGGTTTTGCCAAATAAAAGCAACCTTCAAAGATCTGAACGTATTCCTCCCTCCTTTTAATTCCTTACATGAGAATCATTTGATTACATCAGGGCTTCTTTTCTTAACCCTACCTCATTTCCATCTCCTTTATGAACATTTTTCTCTTCTCTGCCTCTAAACCTCCAGATTCTCCTCCAACTCATAGACAGTTTTAAAACCTCATCCAAATGATCTTTAGGGCCAATCTGGATCATCTTTCCAGATTCTGGTACTTACAGAATTTTGCCCAGGAGATGCGGAAACTCCTAGCCTTTGATAGAACAAATGCCTGTCTTCATGCCTCTATTTATTTATTGTCAGTACAACTATTTGCGGGGCTCTTAGAAGGGACTATGACTACCATTACTAGGCCTCGGAGAAGCTAGTGTCAGACTTCTCATCTTTTAACACGAGACATCAACAGGGCTAGAGAATAGGTCACTAGACACCCTTAGAGCAGAGCTCAAGGCCTTCAGGAAAAGCGCTCTTTAGCTACAATAACACTGATAGGGAACATTCATGAAATGGTTACTACCGCTGGGCCACCAGGCTAACATTTTGCATTTTCATGACTGAAGGGTTTTATTTTTCTTTGCATTTTTATTGGGAGTTCTTGATCTAACCATCCATAATTCAATTAGATTGAGCATGATTGTACAATTGTTGCCACCATCATTTTCAAAACATTTTCTTTCCTTCTTGTACTCCTTGATAGCAATGCCCCTTTATCCCTGCTCTCCCCACTCCCACCACCCCAGGAATCCTTGCTATTATATTAAATATTATTGTTATTCCTTTTTCCCCTTGTATCTTATACCACCTAATGTATCTGTTCACCTGACACTGTTATTTGTTCCCTCCAGTGGGGTTATACAGTCATCATTGCTACCAGTTCCTCTCTCCCTCCTTTCCTCCCTCTCTCTTTCTGTACCCTAAAGGAATCATTACTCCCATTACATTCCTGAAGGGCTTGTCTATTTTGGATTTCATGCATCAAACCATCTTAAATATACAAATGAACAGATGCAGGTCTAACAGGATTAATAAGGTAAAACTAAGACTATAATAATAGGGAGAGAAAATATTAAAGAACTAGAGATAGTTATATGTTTCAACAGTGCTATACTGCACCTGGATATATCATCCCTTCTGTGTGGCCCTTCTGTGAGGGACTGTCCAGTTATCTTACAGATGTGTTTGGGTCTCCACTTTGCCTATTCTCCTTCACATAAATTTGGTTGCTTGTTTTTGAACTTCTAATACCTGTTCCCATTGATATCTCATGATCACACAGGCTGGTGTGCTTCTTCCATATGGACTTTGTTGCTTCCCTGCTAGATGGCTGCTTGTTTAACTTCAAGCCTTTAAGACCCCAGATCCTGTATCTGTTAATAGCCAGGCACCATCAGCTTTCTTCACCACACTTGCTTATGTACCCATTTTGTCTTCAGCGATTGTGTTGGGAAGGTGAGAATCATATATCACCACATTATTAGAACTAACTGTTCTTGTACTGAGGTAAGATTAAAGTAGAGGCCCAGAACATGACTGAAGCTTTTTATATGATTCTCACCATAGCTACAATAACAACAATCAGAAATGCTCACCACCTTTATCCAAAGATGCAAATATTAAGATTCTTAACAGATGGCAAATGAAGTTGGACTATGGTGAATAAAATCCTCCAATTTCACAAGATTTAAACATCAGGACTGAGTCTCATACAATTAAAAGTATTATAATTTTGAGTGAAAAATATTCTCATTCAATAAAGGAACAAATGGAACAGCAGGATTTGTGATAAGTGCCTGCAGTTCTATAAATGTGTCAGGATCAGCCAGATTGACTGGCTTCTATTGAAACTGTCCTTTGATAAAACAATCTCTTCTGTTTAACAGTATCCATTAAGCCTGGAACTCTGCAGTGTAATAAAACTAAAAGAAGTTTACTTTTGATAAGACTTGTCAGCAGAGACATAGTACAAATCTGTATTTGGGCAGTGAGAAAAATGATATACTCACATGACTATTAGCCTGGGGCTGATTCCTATAACTTTTCATTATTTCTTGAAAAGTTCTTTCTTCTTTTGTTACCTAAGGAAAATAAAAACTGCATTCATTAAGTGCTTTTGAAAGAAAAATGGCTCTGAACAAAATCTTCAATTATAGGTTGGTTTAAGAGCAGCTTTGCAAAAAGCCACTAACCCCCAGAGCAGTGTATAACTAGAAGCCACTAGCATTTATAAGTTTTACCACCGTCAAAGTTCGTGCTTGGAGCCTGTGGAGATTCGGCTAATGACTTCATTCATCAAAAGCAACGAGATTGTGATGGTCTAACTCTACTGAAAATGCATTTCTTTATAAAAAGAATGGGAAGAAATGTCAGATCTACTGAATCTCCTGCGGTCTCAAATTTCCTTAGTTTTAAGTACTTATTTAGAAGCAATTTAACCACATACTAAAGGCCAGAAAATGTCCTGCAGTCACTCACAAGAAAGTCTATACATTATGATACAAGTAGGCTGCTCATTTTGGAACAGACTGAAGGGTTTCCATGCTGAACAATCACAGTGGTGGTCACAAAGAAGCGGATTGTGGTTTGCTGTTGTGAGGTGCCAGTTAGTTGCTTCCAACTCCAGCAACCCCACGTACAACACAATGAAAAAATGCACCATTCTCACAACTGTTCTGATGGCTGAGCTCACTGTTGTAGCTACTTTGTCAGTCCATCTTGTCTACAGCCTTCCCCTTTTTCAATGCACTTCTACTTTACCAAGCATGATGTCCTTTTCCAGGGACTGGTCTCTCCTGACATGTCCAGAGTTTGTGAGACAGTTTTGGCTTCCTTGCCTGTAAGGAGCATTCTGGCTGTCCTCCTTCCAAGACAGATTTGTTTGTCCTTTAGGCAGTCCACGGTACTTAGTATTCTTCCCAGCACTATAATCCAAATTCAGTGTTTCTCAGTCTTCCTTATTCAATGTTCAACTTTCAAATGCCTATCAGGTGACTAAAAATACCATGGTTTTGGTCAGGTACATCTTAGTCCTCGAAGTAACATCCTTGCTTTTCAATCCATTATAGAGGTCATGTGCAGTTACTCAGTACAATATGCCCTTTGATCTCTTGACTGCTGCTTCCATGAGCACCGACTGTGGATCCAAGCAAGGGGAAATCCTTGACAACTTCAGTCTTTTCTCTGCTTGTTACCTACTGGTTCAGTTTTGGGGATTTTTGTTTTCTTTATATTGAGTTATAATGTATAATGAAGACTGTAATCCTTGATCTTCATCAGCAAGTACTTCAAGTCCTCCTCACTTTCAGCAAGCAAGGTCATGTCATCTGCACATCACAAGTTGCTAATAAGACTTCCTCAAATCCTGATGTCACCGTTTTCTTCATATAACCGTTTCTCTGATTCTGAGCAGACAGACTGAACATGCATGGTGAGGATACAACCCTGATGTACACCTTTCCTGACTTTTAAACCAAGCAGTCTTCCTTTATTCTGTTCATACAACTGCCTCTTGAGCTATGTACCGGTTTCACATAAAGACAATGAAGTGTTTTGGAATTTCCAAGCTTCTCAAGGCTATACATAGTTTATGATCCAAACACAACTTTTTTTTTTTTAATCTTCTTTGGTGATGTGTTTGTTCATGTGGTTTTAAAAAAAATCATTTTATTAGGGGCTCACACAACTCTTATCACAATCAATCCATACATCAATTGTGTAAAGTGCATTTGTACATTCATTGCCCTCATCATTCTCAAAACATTTCCTCTCCATTTAAGCCCCTGGCATTAGGCCCTTATTTTTCCCCTCCCTCCCCACTCCCCCCTGCCTCATGAGCTCTTGATAATTTATAAATTGTTATTTTGTCATATCTTGCCCTGTCCAACGTCTCTCTTCACCCACTTTTCGGTTGTCCATCCACCAAGGAGGAGGTCACATATAGTTCCTTGTAATCGGTTCCCTCTTTCCAACCCACTCTCCCTCTACCCTCCCTGTATCACCACTCACACCACTGGTCCTACAGGGCTCATCCATCCTGGATTCCCTGTATTTTCAGTTCCTATCTGTACCAGTGTACCTCCTCTGGTCTAGCCAGTCTTGCAAGATCGAATTCGAGTCATGGTAGTGGGAGCGGGGAGGAAACCTTTAGGAACTAGAGGAAAGTTGTATTTCTCATCATTGTTACATCGCACCCTGACTGGCTCATCTCCTCCCCGAGACCCCTCTGCAAGGGGATCTCCAGTGGCCTACTAATGGGCTTTGGGTCTCCACGCCACACTCCCCCAATCATTCACTATGGTAAGATTTTTTGTTCTGATGATGCCTTATACCTGATCCCTTCGATACCTCGTGATTGCATAGGCTGGTGTGCTTCTTCCATGTGGGCTTTGTAGCTTCTGAGCTTGATGGCCGCTTGATTACCTTTAAGCCTTTAAGACCCCTTACGCAAAATTTTTTATAACCGGGCACTATCAGCTGTCTTCGCCACATTTGCTTATGCACCCATTTGTCTTCAGTGATACCTTCGACACCTCGTGATCACACAGGCTGATATGTTGTTCCATGTGGGCTTTGTTGCTTCTGAGCTAGATGGCCACTTCTTTACCTTCAAGCTTTTAAGACCCCAGACACTACATCTTTTGATAGCCGGGCAACATCAGCTTTCTTCACCACATATGCAAATATATTTATATGAGGATGGGGAAATAGATCTATAAGCCTATATTTATAGGTTTAGTATTAAGGTAGCAGAAGGACATTGGGCCTCCACTCAAGTACTCCCTCAATGCAAGAATACTTCCTTCTATTAAATTGGCATTCTATGATCCTCACCTTCCCGACACAACCGTTGAAGACAAAGCGGGTGAATAAGCAAAAGAAGTAAACTTCTTTCTGGTATTCTCTGCTTTCAGCCAAAATCCATCGGACATTGGCAATGATCTATCTTGTTATACATCCTCTTATGAATTCAGCCTGAACCTCTGGAAACTCCCTATAATGTACTGCTAAAACTGTTGTTGGATGATCTTCACTAAAATTTTACTTGCAATCAATATCAATGATACTGTTCTATAATTTGAACATTCTGTTGGATCATCTTTCTTTGGTATGGGTACAAATAGATTTCTTCCACTCAGTTGGCCAAGTAGCTGTCTCTCAAATTTCTTGGCATAGATAAGCGCTTCAAGTGTTTAATCAACTTGTTGACACATTTCAATTGGCATTCCATCAATTACTGAGGCTTCATTTTTGACTAATGCTTTCAGTGCAGCTTGGACTTCTCCCACCATTATTACTGATTGCTCATATATGCGACCTCTGGAATGGTTGAATATTGACTAGTTCTTTTTGGTACGGTGGCTCTGTGTATTGTTCCCAGTTTCTTTTGAAGATTCAATCTTTCACCCACAGAAATTTTCAATATTGCAACTTGAAGCATGGATTTTCTTCTTTACTTCTTTCAGTTTAAGGTATGTTCTGTTTTGGTTTTCTAGGTCTTTGCACATTGCATTGTCATTTTACTGCTGTCCCTTGAAATGCTCTGTTCAGCTCTTTTATGTCATCATTTCTTGCCTTAGCTATTAGACAATTAAGAGAAAGTCTCCACTCAGATATTCTCTTGCTTTGCTTTCTAATGGTCTTTTGCTTTCTTCCTATATGGCGTTCTTGATGTCATCCCATAGCTCATCAGGTCGTTAAGTGTTGAACGCACCAAATCTGTTCTTGAAATTCACGTGATATACTTAATGTTGTAGATTTATAAAACAAATCTTGTGGATTTAATTTTCTTGAGCTTCAACCTTCCATATAAACAATTGATGGTCTGTTCCAGGGTCAGCCCCTGGACTCATTTTAGCTACCAATATTGTGCTCTTCCCACAATGTAGTCAATTTGATTTCTGTGTATTCCACCTGGAGAAGTCTACATGAACACTGATTGTTTGTGTTGTTGAAAAGGGTATTTGCTATTAAGAAGTTGTTGGTCTTACAAAATTCTATCATGTGATTTTATTTTCCAACCAGTTCCTTCTTGGTTTTCAACTTTTGCATTCCAATCAATTATTAATGTGCCATAATTGCATGTTTGATCAATTTCAAACTAAAGATGTTGGTATAATTCTTCAATTTCTGCATCACTAGCTTCAGTGTTTGTTTCTTAAATCTGAATAGTTGTCTTCATTGAATTTCCTTGTACGCAAATAGACAATCTAGCACAGACAGCATAGTAATTCAAGATAGATCTCAAAATATCCTTTTTGTTGATGACCTCAATGCCATTCCTCTTGTGTCATTTCCAGCATAGTAAATCATAGGGTTTTCTGATTCCAAATGGCCACTACCAGGCCATTTAGCTTACTACTACCTAGAGTACTGAACTTTATGCATTCCATTTCATTTCCCACAATTTCTAATTTTCTTGGATTCAGCTTTTTACTCCATCCACGTCATTATGGTCGACTCTACTTAGAGAAGGTAGCTCTTCCTCAGTCATATTTTGAATACCTTTAGATTGGCGGGCTCATTTTCTTGTGCTACCTCTCCCAATATTCTGCTTCTATTCATGAGGTTTACAGTATCTGGAAATATTTCAATGTTATCCATAAGGTTTTCCGTGCCTAATTTCTCAGGAGTGGACAGCCTATCACTGGGAAGTAAGGAGCTGTTTTACATAAGACTACACATTGGAAGATCCAAACTTGCCACTTATGGTGAAATTCTGGCCAAGATACTTACAAGTGTTGAGCCTCATCTACAATGCAATGATTACAATAAACCACTAGATCAAAAGTGTCCCAAGGCTGGAGATCCCCTTGCAGAGGGGTCTCGGGGAGGAGATGAGCCAGTCAGGGTGCGATGTAACAATGATGAGAAATACAACTTTCCTCTAGTCCCTAAATGTTTCCTCCCTGCTCCCACTACCATACGATCTTGCAAGTCTGGCTAGACCAGAGGAGGTACATTGGTACAGATAGGAACTGAAAATACAGGGAATCCAGGACGGATGAGCCCTACAGGACCAGTGGTGTGAGTGGCAAAACAGGGAGGGTAAAGGGACAATGGGTAGGAAAGAGGGAACCGATTACATGGAACTGTGTGTGACCTCCTCCCTGGGGGACAGACAACCGAAAAGTGGGTGAAGGGAGACGTCGGACAGGGCAAGATATGACCAAATACCCATTTATAAACTATCAAGGGCTCATGAGGGAGGGGGGGGCGGGGAGGGAGGGGAAAAAACGAGGACCTACTGTCGGGGGTTTAAGTGGAGAGAAAATGTTTTGAGAAACGATGTACAAATGCGCTTTACACAATTGATGTGTGTATGGATTGGGATAACAGTTGTATGAGCCCCTAATAAAATGTTAAAAAAAAAAAAGTGTCTCAAGGATGAGGGTGGGATGGTGTTTGGTCATATTAATAGTGTGGGGAGCCACGTTACCACATATATTCTGTAAGTCCTTCCTAACTCCTTTCCAAAGAAGTAGGAAAGTTGACTATTATGAGACAAAATGGAGAGCCCAGAGAATACAGTAGTTGGAATTTACGGCTTCATTCACAATGATGGGTGCCACTTCGGCTTGCAGAGCTAAAGGCAAAAGAAGATATCAAGTTCAACAGATTTTTATCTCACGCTTCTAATATAAACTACGGCAAAAGAGCAGACCCCATTTTCTACATTACCTTTGCCATGATGTAAAAGGCACAAAGGAGTAGCTGATCCAAATGTCTGTCTCTCATTAAATCAGGGCAATGTACTAAAGTAAATTCAAAACATGTCCATATCTTTCTTCGCAGCTCGTTGGAAATGTCCAGTTTTAAACATAAATCACGTAAGCGTACACTTGCTAAATGATAAACCTAAAATGCAAAAATATCAAGTGAATCCTTTTTGAAATTTTCTGACTTACTATTAAGGAGCAATCAGACAAAGATTTAAAAATACCTAGGCTATCAATACATTATATGTAGCACTCAGAGCCATGATCAATGTTAATGGAAGCAGCAGTCAAAAAATCAAATGACACATTGCAGTGGGCCTATCTGCTGCAAAAGACCTCTTTAAAATGTTAAAGGGCAAAAATGTCACTTTGAGGAATAAGGTATTTTCAAGCCATGGTATTTTTTATCGCGTTACAGGCACATGTGCAAGTTGGACAATGAATGCATCATTTTGTCAAGAGCTCAGAAATTTGTGTCCCATCTATTTTTAAAGTATACAGAATAAGTCTTATCAGTACCAGCAATGGGAGGAAGGGACTAAGGGGCAGTTAATGGTGATGGAAATATATCCCATTAAGGATAAGGTTGCACAGCTGATTACTGTCAATAAGCAGTACATCTGTTAAAGTTGAACTCGCAAAAACTGTGATATATACAACAAAGATGGTAAAAAAAAAAAAGCTGTTAATGTGATTTGGTGTCTTCTGTTTGGAGGTTTAGGGTTATAGTTTCATAGGACATCCGAGGTAATTGGTCTAAGTATTGTGCCTCTGTTCTACCTCCTACCTTACTGTCACGTGTATGGGGTCTTAAAAGCTTACTAGTAGCCATTCAAAATACCAATGGTCTCTGGAACAAAAAAGGAAGGAGAGTCAGGGACAGGAGGAGGGTATGGAATGTGTGGCTAATTGCTTTCATGAGTAACTAGTCCTTTGCAATGAGACCAAAAACTAGATAATGCATGGCTATTACTGAAAGTTAAATCAAAGAATCGTTAGAAGAATCTTATCAAAAGGTGGGAATATAAACCAGAATCTTACATTTTCATATACTCTAGACTCCCTGGAATCTGTTGGATGAGCCTCTGAAAATATTGCCCTGAGATCATCTTTAAACCACAAACCAAAATGCCCCTGAAGATTTTTTTAAAACCGAAAAACAATGTGACTCAACTAGTGAAAAAGGTCTGCCGTGAGCACTGCACTCTTTGAAGAACTCTCAATGGGATCAAATTGATAACAGCAATTCTAAAGATCAGACAGGAACCTGAGGGAGCAGTGAATTTATGTTACTAGGGAAGGAACAACTCAGAAAAGGCGTGTGAGAAAGTTTACACAACTTGAAGAATGTAAGCAATGTCACTGGCTGGTACATGTAGAAAATGTTCACATAATTATATTCAACATGTTCTTAACTAATCTTATATGCTAACACGTCAGACTTATGATAAAAACATACTTTTCACAATCGCCAATCTATTTTTAGGATTCTTCAGTAACTTTAAAGTTCACTTGTGAGATCCAATATATAGTATCACACAATGAACTCTGTCCACCACAGTTCCAGCACATTCCAGAGAGGAAGGTTAATCTACTGATAATGACATAAGAATGCAAGCTCTTAGGAAGCGAAAAAGTTAGTTCAGGAAATGGAGTAAAACAATATGAACGTGAGTTTAATCTCAAGATAATATTCTTTTATAAAGTCAAATAGGTAAGAAAAAATTTCGAACTAAATCTGCCCTCTGCTATGTCATCTTTCACGCACTCACTTAACAAGCTAGACAAACACATACCTTTCTGTAAAACAAAGCTAAGGACCCGGTTCTCTTTGGTTTGCATGTTCCAGTTGGCAGTACTTCTTGTGTGTTAGTCAGATGGGTCTGCTTTGGAGAAGCACCAAGTAATGATTGAGCAGTGAGGGATACAGGACTCTCCAATTTGCAATCCGGAGTTGTATTCATGGAAATGGGTATCAGTGTGATCCCTCCAGCATCATTTGCAATACCTGAATAGATATCAAGATTCCTCAGATTTGGAAATAAGTACACATTTCCCTACAAAGTTGTCAATAATATGTTTAATACAAATTTGCTTTCATTTATAAGGTAAATACTATTACTATTGGCCTGTGATCTCAAAAGTCAGCAATTTGAAATGGGGGGTGAAATATGGAGCTTTCTACTCCTGTAAACAGTTACAGTCTTGGAAACTCACAAGGGCAGTTGTACCCTGTCCTACAGGTCTCTAGGAGTTGTCATTGTCGTGATGGTAGTGAATGTGGTTTTTTTGGTTGAGTATTATCACTGAGAATTCTTTATAGTGTATAGCTTATAAAATTCAATCTTTACAATCACCCTAGTGAGGAATATAAACGTGAACTTCATAAACTTGCAGCCTAGCTTTGCCAAAAAATAATCTTTTGGAAAAAAGGAGCAGATACCAAGGGCTCAAGTAGAAAGCAAATGTTTTGAGAATGACGAGGGCAACAAATGTACAAATGTGCTGACACAATGGATGGATGTACAGATTGTGATAAAAGTTGTACGAGCCCCCAATAAATGATTTTTAAAAAATCTTTTTCAGACTCACATTATTAGTGTTAAACTTTGAGGCAGTCAAAGTTAAAAATCACCATTACAAATGGAAAAGTGCTTAAAAGATTTAAGAAATTTTAGTATTTTCCTTCTAGACCAGTGGCTGGCAAACTAGGGTCATTGGCCTATTTTGGCCTACTAGTTTAGATTACCGACCCCACCCCCACCCCAAGTTGAGAATGCTTTTAAATTTCTACACAGTTACATTTTTAAACTGTTATGTAAGTCCCTGGAGCTGCAACAATGGGCTCAAGCATGGAACCAATTGTGAGGATGTGCGGATGGCACAGGACCGGAGTGTTTTGTTCTGTAGTGCACAGAGTTACTATGGGTTAGTACCAACTTGATGGCACTTAGTAACATACAAGTCCCTATATGATCGTGTCAATTTTGTCTCCTGGACCAAACACCTGAACCTTTGAGAAAATTTTTGTTGACCCCATTCTAGGCTACTAGGAAGATCTGGGGCCTTTTAGAATTGATTTCATTTCTGGAATAACATTTGATGTACACTTCCATGGAATCCCAGAAGCTAAAACTCCTTCACTACTTCATCAAAACAAGTTCTAAAGGCATAAAGAGGACAAAGTTGGCTCTTCTTCTTCTATCTCAGATTTCACAGCAATGCAAAGAGATTTTATGGAGAATTTTATACATGGGGAAAGGGCAAACAATTCACCTTGAAATTTC
Source organism: Echinops telfairi (assembly GCF_000313985.2). NCBI lineage: Eukaryota > Metazoa > Chordata > Mammalia > Afrosoricida > Tenrecidae > Echinops > Echinops telfairi. Next base: position 20,128,530 of record NW_022109491.1, on the reverse strand, counting down.
CCATTTATTTTGAGGTCAATGTCGGTTTAAACAACATTCTAGAAACTAATAGTTGGCAGTATGATCAGAGACAAGAAGAAAAACCTAATGTGAAAACTGTCTACCATGCCGAGGATTCTCAACCAAAAACCAACACCAAATACTGCCCTCAGCTCAACGCTGGCACACAGTGAGCCTACAGAACTGGGTAGAAAGCCCTTGTGGGTTTCCGAGATGGGAATTCTTTATGGGAGTAGAAAGTCTTCTCTTTCTCTCGGAAACAAGATGGAGAGGGAGGCTATTTACCACACTCTTATCTAAGGAGGGAATGCTAGGGTAGTGTGATGGTTAACTTTATGTGGCAGCTTGACTAGGCTATGGTGCCCAGAAGTTTGGTCAAATATTAAACTAGATGTTGTGATGAAGATATTTTGTAGATAAGATTAACTTTTATAATCAGTTGACTTTAAGTAAAGGGGATTATTCTTAATAATCTGGGTGGACCTCATGCAATAGGCTGAAGTCCTTAAGAGCTAAACCAGGTTCTAGATTTAACAGACATACCTATGTAAATTACCCAAGACTGCAAGGTCAACTCTTTCCTGAGTTTACAAGTTGTCACCTGCCCTGTGGATTTCACACTTACTTGCTAGACCCCACAATCCCAGGAGTCCATTGCTTTGCTTGTCTACCTACCTCTTACTCACCCATATACACACCTCCCAACTGGTTTTGTTTCTTTACAAAACATTGATACAGATGGCATGTATACACTGAATAATGTACTCAAAACCATCACTGCTTTATGTATGTGACATCATATAAGGTTTGGGGGAAACATTAAGTAATGGTATAAAATGTTTATGTTCCTCAAAAGAGGAGAGTGGATGTTTATAAATTGTGAGAGACAACCAGAGAGATGTTAAGAGTTCGAGTGGAACAATCGACTATTCTAACTCCTCAATTTCATCATTTGAAAAATGGGAATGATACTTCTCATCCACGGTAGTTATGTGGACGAAATGAAATAATGATCCTGGCACAAAATAAATGTTCAATAAATAGCAACTCATGTTACTAGGGCCAAAATCTGAGGCTACAGGCAAAGGAAACCTAGAAGGCTGGAGGATCTAAGCAAGTTTCCTCACGATAGAATTCTTTAAGTATATATTTAAAATTTCCAGCTGTACTTGGTACTCTACATAAGTGAGACTTGGGTTATAAAACTGACAAAAACAAAACCATACAGGTCATCTGCTGCAACCCTTTCACTGTACAGACTAAGAAACACACCAAACACAAAGTAACCTAACTAAGGTCAGGGAAGTGCAAAAACTAAAATACAATAAAGCTATTAGATCAAGGCCTTTTTCCGAAGTATAATGCAGACGAAATTAAAATGTTAATAGCAACCAAAGAGGCCTGCAGGTTACAAGGAAGGGAGTGTGGAATCCTCCCTTCTGGGAACAGACTGCAGGAGACAAATACCAGCACTATGTCTTCCTTCCTGTGACTTAATCCACTTCAGTGACTCTTTCCTCCATTGCAAGCATTTCGGTGAAAACTCTAGTACTTTATAAATTATGCTACACACACGTGAGACTAGAGCTCTTGGGCAAAAGTATGTCTCTCTCAACAACAAAGCCTTAGCCAAGGAAAATCACCCAGAGCTTTAGGACTGTAAAATCATAAATATACTTTAATATTTAGTCTTCCAAATAACTTTATTACTTTTGAAGAAGAGATTCATTTTGCCCAGCATCTTCTTCTAAAGATGCAGCAATGAACCCAAGGACATGGAAATATTCATTGTGTATGCTGTCATCTTGCCAAATCTATGGAAATTGAAATTGTCCAATGGTGTAGATATGACTACATATGTACACCCACATACATACACACAAACACACAGATGCATGTCTGTATGTGCACACATACAGGTATATGCTAGAAAAGGGGTGGGAAAGGCTACAAATAATAATTCTAGATCATGACTTAATTATTTTAAAGTATTATCCCATGAAATAATATTGTTTTGCTGTGAGTGCTTAAAGATGTCCTTAATGCATTCATTTGGAAGGCTCAGATAAAAAAATGAAAGTTTGTGAAATGTAAAAAAAAAAAGCCTATTTAAAAACTGCTTTGTTCTGTAAACCTTCATACCCAAATCACAATAAAAAGTTGTAAAAGAAAGCAAATAAATGGCTTAAGTCCAAGAAGGGGAAAAAAACCACATCGGGTTAGAAAAACCACATGATCTGGCCTAGTAATAGATTAAAATTTTTTTTCCAACTCAGAAAAAAAAGAAAGATAAATGCATTCAGATGTTACCATGAAATGGGATTGTAACTTTTTGTCCTGTTGTCCCTGTTATGGTAGTGGTGGTCATTGTTAGAAGACTCTGCCCAGGTGAAATTGACATATTTTCAGGATTAATACATGAAGAAGGAGCAATTTTTAATTTTGTTCCTTCTGCTATGATCTTGTCCAGTAGCATTTCCTTTGGTGGATCTTCTCCAAAAAGTCTTCTCTTAGCACTTCCTGCTGTAGGAGAACTGTAGCGTTCGTGGACAGAAATTGGAGACAATGGTTGCATATCTAATAAAGAGAAAAGTACATTCTAAAACAGTTTGGCATAAATTCTTAAATAATAAATCACATCAAAGAAAAATAATAATAAATCACATCATCATTTATTCAATCAATGCATATTGAGTTACCATGTTAAGCACTAGGGATACAGCAGTACTGTATATAACACAGATGTGGTCTCCACCCTCTTTACTATTAAGTAGGAGAGAGATATAAGACACTACATTAAAAAATGAAAATGATGACAGCTCATCTTTCTTGGACATCGCTTCTGAATCTACACTTATATTAAAGGCTGCAAAATACTACAGGTAAAGTAGATGAGAGGCCAAATGTGATAATCACTCATTTGAAGCCATAGTTCAATTAACTTCTGTCTCCTAATATTACTTAGTAAATAAGAAGGGAGCAATAAGCAAGTACCAGTGATTTAGTTCATAGTTTTTGCCTTCTTTAATAGCTGTCTTTCCAAAATAACTTTAGGCAGTAACGGTGGGGAATCATCCTCTATAAGCCTACCAGAAGATGAAGACGAATAAAGGTGATAAGACCGTTCTTACCTTTGTCTTACTCTGTGGTTGGCAGAAATGTATTGATTAAAAACAAAGAAACAAACAAACAAACAAGAGTTAAGGATCACATCTCTTTCGCAGGGTCACCCTTCTGCAGGAACTGCTGTTTCCTCTCCACGAGGTACACAGTGCCCTGCCTTCTCTCCCATTCTTGCCCACTTCCCCAGCCCCACGGCATCCTTTCTTCACAAGTATATAAATCATAAGCATTTAAAGTGAAAGCATTTCACAATTTTAAATTCACCAGATAATTAGATAAGAGTCATGTAATCTAGTTCCAAACATGCCTAACAAGTATAAAAATTACCCCTGGCAATGCTTTGGCAGCTCTTTCAGCACTACTCATTTGTTGAGATGATAGGGAAAGAATCAATACAAATAGTTTAATAAAAAAGACTTTCTAGAATTCTGGGCATTGTGAAAGCAACTTTGATGTCCCGTCTGGAGAAAACAAGTGAAAATTTTTACTGTAACAACTCCCATTAATCCTTTGTAGGTGTCTGTCTGAATACCTAGTATTTGAGAAATCCAAGGCAGCTCCAACTAGGCTGTACGGCCCGTGAAATTTGTATGTTTCTAGAAAAGCTGTAGTGGACTGGACTCTCAAAATTAAATGCAGATACAAATTAATGAACTGTCTTATTCTCAGAGTCAAAAATCAATTTTTAAATTTTCTAAGGATTTCCCATTATTTGGTTCTCTTGCGAAAATACTACAAGAAATGTTTTTCTTCATTATAAAAATAGTACATGCCATGAAATGTTCATAACAATAGTATTTGAAAAGGCCAAAAATAACCCAAATATCTACCAATAGGTGAGTGGACAAGCGAAATGTGCCATATCCACACAATGAGATAATACTCAGCCATAAAGACGAATGAAGTTACAGCCTGGAGAAATCCTGGAAGCACTATGCTGCGGAAGCGAAGCAAGACTCAAATGGCCACATATTGTTTGACTCTGTTCACAGGAAATGTTCAGAATGGGTAAACCCCTAGAGAGCGAGCGAGCGAGCGAGCAAAGTCACAGTCCAGGGCACAGGGAGACAGGACAGAAGACTGTACGTGGTATATAGAAGGGTTCTTTGGGGGTGATGAAAGACTGGAATTTCTCAGTGGTGCTTGTTGCATTGATGGTATTGTGCCAAAAACCACTGAAGTTTATATTTTAAAAGTGGATTTTATCATATGTAACTTACATTAAAAATCCCCTAAATAGCAAAAGATAATACATGAAGAGAGTGCTAGCTGCTCCCAGTCCACCGCTCGGAGAGCGGGCCGTTTGGGCGGCTCTCCGTCGTCTTGGTTCTTCGCTCTCTAGTAGACAGCTGCCACATGCACACTCGCACACCTCCGTGTATGTGTGCACACACACGCAAGTCATAGCCATGGACACAGACAGCTCTCACTCTGCAGTTCCAATAAGCATGGATTTTAGTTACATTATTTCCATAACATAATGAAATTAAAAAATAAATTATTTTCAAAATCATACTGGAAATTCTATTACTGTAATGTAAAAGGCAGGAGTCACACAAATACTCGATTCTTTTAGAGTTCTGGCACAACAAGCATGAGCCCCTTTACAAATCCAGATGAAGGAATTGAATGTTTTAATAATAGTGAGACTTGAAAATGTCTCTGAAAACATGTGTTTTATGGTTTTACAATCACACGGTTGGACCTACCCTTTCGAAGACTCCCACTGTCAGTCCTAACTTCTTTGACACGTGGGTGCATAATAGGAGACATTGGTATCATGGGAAGATGTCCCTGTACACTTCCCCCATTTCCTGTTTCAAAGTTATTTGGAAATATAACCTGTAGAAAACAAAAATCCTCTACATTAGAAACAAAAAGTAAGCCTGCCAATTAAAACTTATCATGGAAAGAGGGGGAATAAATGTTTTCTTAAAATTTTATTTCCTACTTTATTTCTCTACTTCATTCTTCTCAAAATACAACAACTTCCATAAAAGCACTTTCACTCATAGTATTAAGAGAATAAGCTTATCACTGAAAACTAGACATAAGTACTATCATTCTCCATCAGGGATAAAAAAACAGAGGTTCAAAATGTGAAATTTGCTCAAAGTAACACTATTGCTTAGTAATAGAGCCAGGGCTTAAACCCAAATCTTTTCCCCAACTGCATTGCTATTTCCACTTTCCTAATGGGTCTAAGTATTGAACTGCTATCCACAAGATCTCCCCCACAAGATCAGCCACTGTGGGGCAGAAAGATGTGGCTATCCTGCTCCTGTGGAGATAGGGCCACTATGAGTCAGAATCGATTCAACAGCAAGAGGCTAATGGATTTTAACTGCTGCCTTTCATTTGGCGGTGAAGCCCTAACAACTACACTACCTGACACCATTTCATACCCACTAGGATAATTTGTATCAGAAAGGTAGAAAGTAAAGATGTGGAGATCAGAGCCCTCATGCATTGCTTGTAGGAATGTAAATTGTTATGGATGCTATAGGACATAGTTTGGTATTGCCTCAAA
>NW_022109491.1:20120431-20121824 GCF_000313985.2 Echinops telfairi | reverse complement strand
TGATACCAGGGGCTAAAGTAGAAAGCAAATGTTTTGAGAATGATGATGGCAACAAATGTACAAATGTGCTTGACATAATGGATGGATGTAAGGATTGTGAATGAGCTCCCAATAAAATGATTTGGGAAAATAAAAGGACAAATGATTTAAAATTGGGCAAAGAATCTGAATAAATTATACACAAATGGCAGTAAACACACGAAAAGCGGCTAAACATCAGGCAACTTCTAATGAAAACCACAATGCGATATTAGCTCACACCCATTGGCATGGCTAGAAGTAAAGCGAGCAGTAAGGGTTGGAGCAAGTATGCTGAGAAATGGAACTTTTATGCTCTCCTGGTGACAATGGGAGGCTTCATAGCTCCTCCAAAACGTAAGCGGAGTCTCATCTAATCTGAGGTCTACAGTCAAGAAAACTAAAACATGTGTCTACACAAAACTTACACATGAATGCGCACCGCAGCAAAATCCGTAATGCGCAGATGCAAACAACCCAAATGGCCATAAACGGATGAACAGACAAGTAACATTGACATAACCATACCATATTATTCAGCAAAAAGAAATAAATTTCCATGTTGCTTGCAACTAGAAGCATTAGGTTAGACATGAAAGAGCCTATTCACTGAAGACAACTTATTGCATACCATTCACGTGGAATGTCAGACCAGGCAAGTGTGTAAGCAGAAAATACATTAGTGGTTGCCTGAAGCCTGAGGGTTTGCAGAAATGAGAAGTGACTGTTAATAAGCACAGGGTTTCTTTCTGAGGTGATGAAAATGCTCTAAAATTGATTATAGTAATAGTTGAAAAACTGAACGTATTAAAACCATTGATTTATGTACTTTAAATGGGTGAACTGTATGGTATGTGAATTAAGCCTCAATAAAATTTTCATGAGAGAAAGAGGGGATGATGGGATTACCAGCACTGCCCTGACTCACTTCTTCACAGGTGGGAACTTTGTTGGCAGAAGCCCGGAGAGCATCCCACAATGCAGAATCCTGACTCCATGCTAAATTTTCCAGAATCTGTTCTTCGATGCTGTTCAAGTGTTTCACCATGTCCCTCGATAGTCCCTCCTCTGAGCGGATCACCACCTCAATGACCTAAAGAGGGGAAAATCAAAAAGGCAAGGTAGTCTCAGGCAGTCACTTCTAGTCAGGGCTTCCTCGTGATTGGCTCTGGCTGTACTATGTGACACACACTGACATCCAAGCATTATTAATATCTTTCCATTTTAAAAATGTTTAAGTTCTTCAAAATGTTTTCTCATTCATTCAGTTTAATTTTATTTATGAAAAGCTGAGCCAGGGATGGGTGGACAATGGCCAAATCCACCAGTAGTAGAAGTTGCATCTTGGATTTCCATTCCAGTACTATTCTGAACT
>NW_022109491.1:20113002-20119801 GCF_000313985.2 Echinops telfairi | reverse complement strand
GAACTAGAGGAAAGTTGTATTTCTCGTCTTTGTTACATCGAGAATTATATCTCATTTTAATATTTACATATATCTATACTTTCTGGTTCTTCTTTCTCCAAGTAAGCATTCAAAAGGCATTCATGAAGCATTTTGCATCGTGACTGAAACAAGAATTTTAGAGCTAAAACTACCAAGTTCTGGCCAACACTAAACTTTTCTTAGTGACTAACCCTTGAATAAAGTTATCAACTTTTCCTAATACAAAATCTAAACATATATATCAACTTTAAATTAAATACAAATAGTAAAATTTCCCTAAGAATGCAAAAATGTTTTATTACAGTAATGAATTCAAATGGATAAGCCTTTTCTATGTTTAAATCACACATACATTTAAGTATGAAAATCTAACTCTTCAAACTAATTTTCCAATTACAAATAGCTTTAAAGTAACAAAGATTACTAAATATTAGACCTAAATTGTGTCGGTAAGCATGAGGGTAGTTTTAGTCTTAAATCTGTACATTCTCAGTTGTTTTCCAGAAGACTCCAGCTCATGGGGACACCATGTGTGCAGAGCAGAACCACACTCCAGGGGGTGTTCAGAACTGTTGACTTTTTGGAAGCAGACTATCACACCTATTTTCTGGGTGCCACTGGGGTTTGAACCACCAACCTTTTGGTTAGTAGTCAATATCATAACACTTTGTGGCACCCAGGTAATAGTAAATGCTCACTGTGATGATATATAGCTTAGTAACTATCCTGTTTCAATTCTTAAATGTTAATAACACACAGTTCTAGCAGAAAATAAGGGAAAACAAGCAAATTTGATCCACAGCTGGATGAGCTTCAGTGTGAAGAAGGAACACACAGAGTTATTAAAACATCATTAATTAGACTGTCAACAAAATCCAATTAAAACCTTTTCTTTATTTCCAATGAGAACATTTTTGTTCATCAACAATAGCTAAGATTTTCATTTAAACATATGGAAAACTTCAAGGTAAATATTAATATTCTAAGTGGCATTTGAAATTCAACAAAAGAACAGCTTAATCATTTTATTGGGGTCTGTTACAGCTATTAACAATCCATACATCCATTGTGTCAAGCACATTTTTACATATGTTGCCATCATTCTTTTTTTTTTTTTTTGGCCATCATTCTTTTCAAAACATTTTCTTCCTACTTGAGCCCTGGGTATCAGCTCATTTTTTCCCCTCCCTTTCCCACCCTCCTTCCCTCCTGAACCCTTTATAATTTATAAATTATTGTTTTCATATCTTACACCAACTGCTATCTCCCTTCACCCATGTTTCTGTTGTTGGTTCCCCTTGAGGTGGGGGGTGCTTATACATAGATCATTGTGATAGGTTCTCCCTTTCTCCCCCCACCTTCCCCTAACATCATGGTATCGCTACTCCCATTATTGTTCCTGAGGGGTTTCTCTGTGGGAGTCCCCGTGTCAGGAGCTCTTATCTGTACATGTGCACATGCTCTGGTCTAGCCAGAGAAAATCTTAAATTGCCACTTTCAACCTTTATTTTTTGTCCTTAAATCCACCCGAAAAAGATTACACATATATTTTCACACCACTTGTGGAAATACTTCCCACACATGACTACAAGTTGTTTCTTTTAACACTACAATTAATACAATCTTTACGTGAGCTACATCCTAACAGAACCTTGTTTTCATCTCACCTTGTAAAAATAAAATGGTTGCAAATTAAGAACTTCAATAATCCAAGGAAAAGTCCGAGGTGAGCTATAGGCAAAGAGCACCATTTCCAGGCAGCAGCCCATCAGGGACCGATGAAATACGTCCTGTTCTAAAAGAACCTTAGGGAGAAAAAGACCAGTTTACTACTTTCCTGGCAATTTCACTCTTTGCCATTCTATGAGCAAGACTACCAAACTAGTATTGAATAACTTATGTAAATTATATTATACTAATTTACTAGAGAGCGAAATGAAAGTTTTCAAGAAAGTAAACAGTTTTTTGTTTTAAATAGTACCACATCTAGCTCAGTGGTAGATCTTAAGGTTAAATGAAATGTCTATAATAAATTGCTTTAAAATTTGAACAAAAAAGTCAATATTCTCATTAAGAGAAAAGCATTATGAAGTCTTTTTTTTATGATAGTCAATTGTTTGTCAATTTAAGAATTTATTAATCAAAATGCTGGAAAGGAAGGTGTTACAGACTAAATTGTGCTTCCAAAACTTCATGCTAAAATCCTAAGCCCTTTACCTATAAACATGACCCTGCTTGGAAGTACAAGAGCCCTGATGGAGCAGTGGACTACACACCGACCTAAACACAAGGTCAGTAGTTGAAAGCCACCCACCCATCTGCAGAAGATGAGGCTGTGTACACCTGTAAAGATTTAACCTAAGTGTATCTGTCATAATCGATAGGAGCAAGAATGAGCATATACCCAAGCATAAATAAATAAATGTGTGCGTGTGTGTGTGTGTGTTTGACAGAGGATGCATGTGTGTACTTTGCTGCAAATATATCCATGAATACAGTACAGCATACAGTAAATTATTAAAACTTCTATAGACAAAGATGGTGGAATGGAAATAGGAAATAGGGAGCAAGTGACAGTGATGGAACATTGAGAGAACTGAAATAGATGAGTTAAAACAAAATGTGTAAACAGTTGTTGATTGTAAATCTCAAAATCCTTTCTGTAAATCTTCACCTAATTCACTATAAAGTTTTTTTCTTTAAAAAGTACTTATAGTCTCATCTATTGAAAATATGCATTGCCTATAGTAAAAAAATAATTGTGCTATTCAATCAGAGGTAGAAATAAAGAGTGGCTGTGGGGAGCGAGTATGGTTACAAAGGAACAGTAGACAGAACTTCATGTTGACAGAACAATCATGAATCTTTTTTCCCCGTGGATAATTTTTATGTTTTTGGTGAACGTTTACATAGCAAATTAGGCTCCCTTTTAATAATTGCTACACAACATTTCAGATACTGGTTACATTTTTCACAACGTGTGGACGCTCTCATTCATTTCCTTCTGGGTGTTCTGCTTCCAGGAGTCTGGTTTCCCTGTTCCCTTACCCTTCACCTTCGCTGTAAAGTCATCGACTGTTCGGTTTCAGGTAGAGATTTTTGCAAGGTACGTAGTCCTCCCTAGTTATTGTTTTACGAGCCCATCTGTATCTAGCTGAAAGGTGACCTAAGAGGATGTTTCAGTTCAAGGTTTAGAGTATCTCGGAGAGAGCTTCAAAGAGAGAACAGTCCTGTAGCTTAACCTTGGTGTTGGCAACACTCATTTGTACTTGTGATACAGTGGTACAGAGGCACACACACATATTGGTATGATGTCAACTTCCTTTGGACATTTTACTATATAAAACAGCCACATGCGGCCCGCTGAGGACATTTATCCGGCCCACCGGGTGTTTTTGCCCCCTTTGTTTTTTCACTTCAAAATAAGCTATGTGCAGTGTGCACAGGAATTTGTTCAGTTTTTTTTTTAAACTACAGTCCAGCCCTCCAACGGGTCTGAGGGGCACTGAACTGGCCCCCTGTTTAAAAAGTTTGAGGACCCCTAGGTTAGACCTTGAGAGAGTAAGACATGGGCACCAAGAAGAGGGGAACCAAGGGACGAAGAAAACATCCAGGTTGAAAACAAAGAGAAATTCCATCATAACAGTTAAGCAGTAGCATTAGCCTGTTCTTACTTGAACAAAAAGTCTGAAGCTTCAAAGAATGCTGGGAGGGAGGAGTGCAGGGGAAGAAAGGTGTGCTAACAAAACATGAGATGCATTTAACTTTGTAGAAAATTATTTTATGTAGCTATTGGAAAGTATAGTTACTAACTTCATCAGTTGTTCAACGGAAACAAAGCTTTTTTTTTTTTTAAGCTACCGTTGTTTTTTACCCAAAATTCCTAGGAGGTATAAGTAAATATCTTACCTATCAGGTGGCTGAATAGTTGGGAAATAGAAGACTATAAATGGGACTGAAGGTCAGTAATGGTGAACCAAAGGTAACTTTCATATATTTCACATTTCTGCTTAGAAATGGTTAGCTCTGGATCTGCCTAAGTCAACTAAAGCCATCATTGCTACATCCGCCACAGAGGGTATTCACCGCACCACACACACAGCCCCATAAAGTACCACATAACCCCACATGACACTGCTTTTAAGTTTAGGACTGTGGGCCTTTGCCGGTGTCTGGGTGAGTTAATCTACTTACTGACATGTCCATTCCATGAAGTCTTCGTGTTTCCTGAATCATTACAGTCTCTAATATTTTATAATACAAAATCTCTGCCAGTTTTAGTCTGTTGACAGCAAAGTCTATAGAGGAAATAAAGGGAAAACATGTACTGATGAAATTTAGTTTAGGCCTAAAGAAAATAAACTGTTATCAAATTTGTTGATAAAGTTTGATTCAATAACAAGTAAGGAAAAAACCTGAATGTCACTTCTATTTTTTTGGAGGTCACAATCTACCTAAATTCAATGATTTTTGCTAACTTTTATTTTTCTTCTTACCTATGTGAGAGCCTGGCTGTTCATCTCTTGACTGAGTATAGTGCTGGCAGAAAGACTCTCCTATCCCTCTAACTAGTTTGGCAATGTTTTCCATTGGATTGCGCATACAAGACCTACAAAACAGAAGAGTAACCTAATTAATTACCAGGGGAAAAACCCAGAAAAATCAACATTTGCCCCACCCTGCTAATATACTTTAAGAAATTAGTTTGGTTTTCTGTACACTAATTCTGTTCTGCATTATCAACTCAGATGTGTAAAAATTAAAATGTTTGACCTCACACCTACAACCAACTCTAGAGCCATTTAATCAAATGGCATATTATTTTGGAATGTCAGCATTAGAAAAGATAATGTACTCTACCTCATGCATCTATTTGTATGCAATTCTAGAAAAGCAAAACAAAGGGACGGAAAACATATCAGTGGCTGATAGAGACTGGGAGAGGTTCCAATGTCTGGGTGCCAGGACTGTTCTATGTCTTGACTGTGGTGTAGTGGTTACGCCAAAAAGGATGACTTTTATCATCTATGAAGTATGCCCTAATTAGCCCGATTTAATAAAAATGCATCAGACATCACACGTGTGTTAGAATAAGTAACCACTTAAAATCGAAAGGGCAGCATTTACCTCATGATGGAAGGTTATGAAAAGAGGAGGAATGGAAACAGAATCCAAATGTTCACTCAAAACTGGCAAACAAGCAAAAGATGAGGAGCTGATCCCAAGGGCGCAAGTAGAAAGCAAATGTTTTGAGAATGATGATGGCAACAAATGTGCAAATGTGCTGGACACAATGAATGTATGTGTGGATTGTGAGAATTGTCCAAGCCCGCAATAAAAGAATTAAAAAAACAAAGCTGGCAAACAAATCCAAGACTGGGACAGTGATCTGCCAAAAGTAAACACAAATGCAGGGTCGAGTCCCAACTCCAAGCTCAAGCAGAGCCGTACACCTGCTCCTCCTGCCAACAATCTCATCAGCCAATGTTCTACATCTACATCAGTAACTTAAAAATCTACTACCCAGTCATCTTGCACATTAACGACCTGTCTGGCAGTAACGCATGCCGAGATGCCAGGTGAGAATGAGGTTGGTCGTGATGGTAAAGGAGTCAAGTTAGCTGAGTCATGATTCTCAGTGGTTTAGCAGTTAGGTAATGATGCATAGATGTAGTCATCCTCCATTTTATGATCTAATTTGGTCATTTTCCCTAACACTAATGTTGACGTGAGTTGGTCAATGAACCTAGACACAGTGGTGAGGAGTGTGTGTTCTAGGCAGAGGTAGGAAGCAGACACGGCAGACACACTTTATGTTCTTATCAAGTCCTATACATGAAGCTGTGATTCTTGAGTTATCTTTTCTTCCAACTAGGTTCTTTGTCATTTGTATTCCTTCCTTTTATTGCTATAGAATGTTTACATAGATTTTTTTGACACCTTTTCAACTTGTTAATGGTAAATGCAAACCCATTACTCAAATGCTAGCAGGGTGCTTGTTTTCCTATAACCTGCTTTATTCTCTGAGCTATGTTAGAGGGCAGGGATTGACTGGTCCATTTTTACAGACCCTGAATATTTGTGGAAGAGGTGAGCGCAGGAGGTGCTATGTTTTGCCTGTTGGGAGGACTAGGGTTTTGCTTTCCTTCATAAAATTTGGTTAAATATCCCCTATTCCAAGTCTCACTAAACCTAGTCAAGGAAACCATCTAGTTTTGTAAAGCTCTGACCCCAACTTAGCATATAACTTCAGGAAATGGCAGACCCTGGCAGTTTCTCATAATTTTGTTGTAACCCTGGGGTTAAAAAACAGGGGCTTTCACTTAGGATTTGTATGAATTTCTATCTACCTGCCTAGTCATCCCATCTATTTATTTCTAAATGTGGTATTAATGAGGATTCTTAAGTTTCTATTAACATACCCTTCTTTCCTCAGGTCTGCTTTTTGGAGATGAGCAGAGCAAAATCAATGATTTCCTATCTTGACCGCCCCTTTGGAAATTTATGGAATGACATCATATTCCCTTCCTCAATTGGTTACTACTGACATACATTTGTTGGTTTTTCCTATTCTCTTATTTCATTCCAATCAAAACCATACCATTGTTATCGAGTCAATTCCAATTCACAGCGCCCCTCTAAGATAGTAACTGGCCCTTTTAGGTTTCCAAGGCTGTAAATAAACCTTTATGGAAGCAGACTGCCACATCTTTCTCCCATAGAAAAGAGCTGCTATATTCAGACTGTAGACCTTCTGGTTAGCACTCCAGTGCTTTAA
>NW_022109491.1:20076919-20111008 GCF_000313985.2 Echinops telfairi | reverse complement strand
AATTCTTTATGTCAAAGAACACATGCGCAATTGAAAAACTCAAGAACACTGTGGAAATGCAACAGAAAGAAGACTGACAGCAAAAAAATCCAGGAATATACTGTCATATATATTTTTAATTACCTTTTAAGACTTCAATGGTAACTATGAATTAGTAAAGAAACTTAAGATTTAACTTGAAAGATGCTTCTGTTGTTAGAGAGCCACACAGAGAAAGGCAGGCGAAATCAGATTACTTTTTCAGAAGAGTGCTGGAGGTGACATTCCACATTGGTCCGAGCTGTCCACTTCCCCACTGGGGTGTCACCAGCGAACTTTCGAGGAGTGCCGATTTCTTCTTCAGCATCGGCTCCCAAGAAGATTCTCTCATCAAAATCACCAACAGTTAGAACATATTCTTCATATTCCTTGTTCACTGATTTACTGCAAAGATAGTAATTTTAAGCTGTTAGGATAAAAGTCAGTTACACAATGGATTTATCTTGACTTACAGGTAGACTTAAGATCCACTGCCTAAGAAAACTGATTAGTCCTTTCTCATAATATTCATTCTGTCTCTCTGATAATATCACGAGTTCCTGTTTGATCATTGGGCATTTAAAATATTCATGCAGACATAAATAATTTTTAAAATATACAATAAAAACGTGTAACTGAAAGCTAGTTAAAGCTAGTCATGGAAAAGAAAATTCTAACAGACTATTGCGGAAATAATCCACTCTATCAAACTGATTCAATCCGTCAAAGTGATTCCACTTCAAAGCCTGCTTGTATAAGATTTCCACGACTGCAGGGCTTTGCAGAAGTAAACAGCCACATCTTTCTTTCTCAGAGCCACTGATAGCTGTGGCTTTTGGCCCTGTGGTTAGCAGTGCAACACTTATGCAACAGTGCCACCAGGACTTCTGGAGGAGACAACAGTGAGGTGCAATCTAGATTGGCCAACATTTGATTAATGAAAGAGCAAACACCAGCTGCGTTTCTCGGTCGAGCAGTTATTTTAAATATACTTTAAATTTTAAAAAAAAGTTAAAACATTCACTCAATATGCCACTAATGCAGGGGGAAAATGTGAATTTGGAAGATGTATCCTGATACAATGTTTCACTTAACAAACTTAACAATTTGTTATTAATACTGTCTACAATGTGCTGGATGCCTTTAGTACTAGAAACTTACCTATTATCAGTAAAACTGGAAAGGTCCAGGAGACATTCTCCTTTTAAAATCTGGGAAGAAAAAGCCATTTTAGGCCATCATTTAAGTACATGAAAATGAAGAAAAACATAAGGCTTATCTACATTGGTAGTCCTAAAATCACACATGCATAAATGCACACACAAGAATTATTAAACAGTTCTTTGAGACTAGTAAAGTCTATTTAGCATGCAAATAAAGTATTAAAAAGTCAAATTTTGAAAACCGAGCTTAGTCGATAGCAGTAGTTTCTAAATTTTAGTGACACATGAATCACTCAGGGAACTTGTTAAAAAGGCAGAATAATGGACACCACCACCAATGACTGAGTCCGTAGGCCTGAACTGAGACTGTACTTTTGAACAAATTCCTTAAGTAATTCTGAGGGAGGGAAACGAACATTCTTGAATGACCCTGGTGGCATAGTGAGTTACGCATTGGGGTATTAATTGAAAGGTTAGCAATCTGAAACCACCAGCTGTTCCTAGAGAGAAAGATGTAGCTTTTTACTCCTGCACAGAGTTAATTTCAGAAATCCACAGTGCAGTTCTATCCCAGGGTTGCTATGACTTGGAATAGGCTCAATGGCAGTGAGTTTTTCTTTGGTAAGAGAAGAAAACTATATTCTATCAATAGTTGCTGTTATGCCATAGTATATCAAAATTAATATGCAACATGAATTGTACATTCAAATGTATTCAAGGACAAGATGTCAACAGATAAACAAAGACAGCAGTAGGTGCCCTTCTCATCCTAAAAGAGGTGACCATAATTTAGCTTGCCAACAGTTAGCCATGTAGAAATTCCTAGTATTGCCATCTTATTTTTAAAATATTTTCAGGTAATAGATCTTGAAATTTAAATGTTTTATAATAAAAAATATATATCCTAAAAAGGCCAAACGAAACATCTATGGACTGTGGGCAGGTGGACCACTGTCCAAACCAGAATACGTTGGTGCATGAAAGGAGGTGCCATTAATAATTAAGCCAAGATAACAGGTAAAATCAGATATGAAGCCTGGTAAATTGGGACGTACAGTAATCATACCAGGGGCACTAGTGTACAATCACTGGAGAGGCTAACAAACATAATTCCAGGTTCCTTCGAAGTTTATTTTGCTGGAGATGTTCACCATACAGATAAGGAACAAGGGTATATTTATTTGAGGCAAGATGGAACAGAATAGAAAAGTTTATATTCAAGAAGAAGCCAGATGGGGAAATTCAAGCTTAGAAGAAAACCTCCTAACATTCTTACAAAGGGGACCACATAAAACAAAGCAAAACAAAAAAAAGCCCCAGAAAAACAACAACCCAACTCTACTGCCATTGGGATAACTCTGACTCACAACGCCCCTATGTCAGTTTTCCAAATCCGTAAATCATAACTGGAGCAGACAGCCTCCTCTTTTTTCCACAGAGAAGCTGGTGAGCTTGAACCATTCACCTTGACGTTAACAGTCCAATGCTTACTCAATACCACTTGTGCACAGTGATGACTAAATCAAAGTCCCTCGTTTTACCAAGAGAAAACTTAAGGCCTCACTGGATTAAGCAGGCTCAATGTTGGCGAAACACGAACTCAAGGTCCAAAATAAACATGCCAATTCATAAACATAGAAGCAGCTAAGTTACTGAGGGGAGAAAAAAAATCCAGAACGCAGGGACCCAGCAGGCAGCTACAAATTATAGTGAATCTTCTGTGGAATTAAAGGTGTGTTACCACATGTCATCCTACTGGTGGTAAAGAGTCAACAATTATTCAACGTGTCAGTAGTTTCATTAAACTTATTCTGATGTTCTCTTCAACGGCTGACTCTGATATTCTCTTCTTCCTAATTCTTTATGAGTACCTTGCAGTTACCTTGGCAGCACATCTACCTGACAGTACATATGATTGTCGTGTTCTTCAGTGTGTTTTAGTAAGGTCAAGGTGTGCTTAGGTAATCACATCATATAAGATCACAGGATAAATGTGCATCCTTGAGTACGATAACGCTAATAAGCTTGCTTAAAACACTATTTTATTTATTTTTTCCTGTTCAGGCTGCTGCTGACCGCTAAACTTAATCTTAGCCATTTAAGGACAGTACCTTCCTATCAAAGAGTTTCGAGATGTACGGCTTAAAGTAGTGCTCCTTTATTCCTTTTGCTTCAACCCGAAGTCCGTCGTGCAGTTCACACAGTTGGGCAATGATGCAGGGCGGCTCCTCAGGAGCCCTGAAGTCAGCGGCATGAAAATCAAGTGGCAAACCTAGTTTCACAGGGTAGGCAGAGATGCATGGGGGAGGGGAGAGCATGATCAACTTTGAACACTCTTTCTACAAACTGATCATCCATTTTCAAGAATAAGATCTCACCTTTAAATGATGGATTTAGCAAGTCTTGTCTATTGGGGCAAATAATGGCATTGGCAAAAATCAGATCCAAGCAGCACAGAAGTAAGTGGTAGGAGTTTACTAAATCATCCCCGATCATACGGAAGTTTCCTTTTAAGAACAAACACAAAACGATATAAAGCCCAGAAATCACTCACATCGCTTCCCCAGTAGAAATGTAAGACTAGTGAAAATGTCAGCTTACCCTTCGTGTAAACAAAGAGGGTCCAGCAGAAATTAAAGAGATCTTTAACGCTGCAAGGAATCTTCCTAAAAAGGAGGGGGACAAAATTGACTAGCTTGCTAAATATAACTTCAGGTGTTTTATTTAAACTGAGATAACAAATCTAAACAATCAGTAAAATCAAATTGCACATGATAAATCTAAACAATCAGTAAAATAAAATTACAGGTGAAGCTCCCTTCATTAGAGGCAAAATATAGCTCAACAATTGGAGTGGAATGAGCCTTTCCAAATCTGTATAAAATCTTAACATAGAAAATAGGTATTACCTGCAGCTTTCAGATATGGGTAATTGTAAATGGATATGGATGTGTGTGTATTACATATACATCTCAAAGGATATTTGTGGTACAGATTTTTCAAAAAGCAAACTCTTAATAAAGTCTGTATGATAATCTACATAAAGCCACATAAGGATTAAGGGTCTCACCTCTGCTTCCTGCTTCGTGGTAACTTTGGTAGCTCTTCATATGGATTTTGAAAAATATCTAAAAAAATGGGCTCAAATTTTTTGAAAATTACTGTAGATACCTCAAAATTTCTTTCTAGCCTTTTCATACGATCACGAAATTCCTGTGGCAGGTTTGACATGTCCATCCATTTCTTCATTTTACTAAAAAACTGAATTAAACTAAAAACAAAAACCAGAAAGAAAGCAAAAACCAGAAAATCAATGTATTTAATGGACTGAACAGAGATTCAATAGAAATAAAACATTCTATTAGTCGCTAAGAATCTTTACTAAAAAACATGGCGTTTAAACCTCACTAAAAAATGCTGCAAAATTATTTGTATGATCACCTTGGGGATACAAATTTTGATTAGTCCTCATTCTATAAAGTGTCTCCTAGGATGGAGTGAGAGCAGCTACCTACTTCTATTTCCTACAGCGCCTGGGCAATTCGCTGCATATAAATTACAAGTGCTTGCTAACAAATCAGTGGGTTTCCAATTTAAATTTAAGAAAAACATATTAGTCTCCCAAATGCTTGGCTTGTGAAGTTACCCACAAAATACTAGACCATTACAAGTTAGAACATTTCAAGTGTTTTGACATTGTTCCAATCTGAGGTCCCACCACCAAAACTGAACTGCCAGGGGGTTGTTGCTTACGTGCCTTCCAGTTGGCTCCAGTTTCACTGAAAATTGTGAGAAAGACTATGAGCTGGGATGCTAGATCCGATGTACCTACTTGAGAGTTTCTAATCTAGACCAGTGGTTCAGAAAACTCAGGTGCTGTCAAGTTGGCTGCCAACTCATAGCAACCCTACCTGGTCCTATGCCATCCTTACAATTGTTTCTAGGCTTGAGCCCGTTTGTGGTAGTCATGTAATTGTTTGTCAATTTGAGAAAAAGAGTGAAGGGGTGGAGTCTAGCCTGTCAATCAAGATGTAACCAATGAGGTCTCTGTGTGGGCATGGCCTTCTCCTGAGAATTATGGGAACTTCTGTTTTTCCTCCTTGGAGACAGGAGACACTTTCTCTCTCTGCTTACTCCCTTGGAAATTCTCAACTGACAAGACTCTCGGCTCACTCCCTGAGACACACTCTACTGAGATGACACATAGCACTACAATGATAGACCCCATGCCCTGGGAACTGGAGAAGCCATGTAGAGACCCCTGCCAGTGCTGAGATGATTACAATGCCACTGGGTCCAAAGACTGTCTACCCTTTGGCCTATGATCATCCTGCATTGAGTCATTTCATGTGTTTCAGGAGTCTAAAGGACTTTATAGATTGATATCGGACATTTGGGCTAATATCAGACTTAAGGACTTGATCTGTCCTGGACTGGGATGTTTTCTCAATGTTCAATTCCTCTTGTATATAAACCTCTTTCTTATACAACTACAAGTGTCTCCATGAACTTGTTTCTCTAGTCTACCCAGACTAACACATCACTGTTGTAGCCAGTGTGTCAATTCATCTCATTGAGGGTCTTCTTCCTCTTTTGCTGACCCTCTATTTTACCAAGCATGAGGTCCTTCAGGGACTGGTCTCAGTGGTTGAAATAATATTTACTACAGAGAATGAGGATAACACATTTACCAGATGATAATAATTAACACCACCAAGGATAGGAAAATAGATATTGTGTGCTCCCAGATCTGACAGCCCAAAGACACATAGGTAGTTTTCTATCTGATAATGTACAACCTGCTTCTAGCCATGAGGAAACTCGAGAAATCCAAAATGAGGGACGATAAATGAAAAAGAGGTGTGAAGTGGTTGTAGATTATACCCTTCATAAATGCCAATGATAAAAGAGAGATGATGAAAAATTCATCATCATATACAACATTGTACTGGTTATTAATGTCACTGGCCTATACACGTAAAAATGGGTGAAATAGAAAATATTCTATTATATGTACTCTATCCTTAAAAAAAGAAAAGAAGAAGACAGAGGCCATGAAAATGATCCTAAATAAAGAGACATGACAGCTGAATGCAATACCTGATCCTATACTGGAAAGCGTACTCAAAGGGTAGGGAAAAGCCATAGAGGACATCATTGGGTCAATTTACTAAACTGGACTAGAAATGGTAGGTTAGATAAAATATTGTATCAAGTTAAATCTGCTGAGATTAATAATTGTACTATACTTATATAAGAAGGGAGGGAGGGAGGGGGAAAATGAGGAGCTGATACCAAGGGCTCAAGCAGAAAGCAAATGTTTTGAGAATGATGACGGCAACAAATGTACAAAAGTGCTTGACACAATGGATTGATGGATGGCTTGTGATAAGAGTTGTATTAGCCCCCAATAAAATGATTTAAAAAAAAGAAAATACACATTAGACAATTAAGTGTGAAGAACTAAAATACAAGCTATATCAAAGAATTAAGCAAATGGGTTAATAATATTAATAACCAAACTAAACTTATGGCCACTGAGTCAATTCTAACTCATGGTGGCCCTATAGGGCAGGGTAAAATTGTCCCTGTAGGTTCCTGGGCTGTAACTATTT
This sequence comes from Echinops telfairi, assembly GCF_000313985.2. Taxonomy (NCBI): domain Eukaryota; kingdom Metazoa; phylum Chordata; class Mammalia; order Afrosoricida; family Tenrecidae; genus Echinops; species Echinops telfairi. The sequence goes on along the minus strand of NW_022109491.1, from coordinate 20,104,212 downwards.
ATAGGAGTAGAAAGTCTCATCTTTCTCCTGCAGGTGGGCTGGTGGTTTCGAACTGCTGACCTTTGGGTTGGCAGCCCAAAGTGCAACCAGTGCTTTACCACCAAGGCTCCTCAATATTAATAGTATTAGGTGAATCTGGGTAAAGGATCGATGTAATGTTTTTTGTACTTTTCTTATTACTGCAACCTTGTCTGTAAACTTGAAATTTACAAATTTTTAAAAAATTCAATGAAAAAGATATCATAGTTCCAAATATTGAACACAAAATACCTCTGGTTGAAGCCCACGTGTGAGGAGGAGAGGCAGAGGAAGAATGTAACTGGGAAAGGATAACAATGTGTTAACAACCTTGGTCAGGATTGAATGAGGTCAACTGTTTTCAAATAAACAACATAAATTCTAATGTTAAATTTAGAAGTTTTAAAAACAATATTGCAAAACCAAAGTACTTTACCTTAATTTAGCGGAGCGGAGTATCCTAGTAAGTGATACACAGTTTCCTTCCATGACACCCTTTCCAACTGTGGGAATAATGCTTTTGCGGCATGCAACATATAACGAACATGCCAACCAGTGTACAACTTCTCCCTGGCAGACAGAAGGCAAACAGCAAAATGGATGTTAATATGCTTAGAACTCCAAAATCAAACAAAATCTTAGAATGACAGGTTAATTTTCCTTCTGTAGCTAAAGGATGCTTGTTGCCGGGTGTTGAGTTTATTATGATTTACAGCAACTTTACATACAATAAAACACTGCCCAAACTCGTACCATCCTGACCATCACTGCCATATTTGAACCCACTGTTGCAGTCACTATGTCAATGTCAAGGTCACAAAGCTCAGTTACTTATAATACTAGGTATTTTTATTTAGGCCTGTGTTCTCACCCCTTATTTATCAAATATGGTTAGGTTCCAAAAACCAGGTTATTATGGGGAAATCAGCATTATACAAATGGAAGATAATCACATCCAATCACAAAATGGAAGAGAATGTCTACTTCTTCGTGGCCCAGTCAAGATGACACATCACCTTTACTATCACAGCCACCATTAATCTAGCATCAGAACGGGTGTTCATTGCCAGACATGCATCATCAATGCTTTAAATAGCTTGACTGTGGTTGTGAAGTACCATTTAGTTGGTTCCAATTCCAAGTAACCAGAATGAAACACTGTCTGGTCCCGGACCATCATCACAATTGCTGGCACAGTGTCAATCCATCGCGCTGAAGGTTGTCTTTTTCAATGATTTCCCCCCCCCCCCAAGAATCATATCCTTTGGCAGGGATTGGCCTCTCCAGATACAGAACATGCCCAAAGTATAGGAGATAGACTCTCACCAACCTAACTTCCCAGGAGTATTTTGGCTGCACTTCCAAGCACTGTCCCTTCTGGCAGTTCAGACTAGCCAACAGTCTTTGCCAACACCAAATTCAAAGGCATCCGATCTTCTTAGTGGTCCTTATTCATTGTCCAGCTTTCACATGTTTATGAGGTGACTGAAAATGCCATGGTCTGGTCAGGTGAGTCTCAATCTCTAATGTGCCATTTTTGCTTTTTAATATTTAAGAATTTTTTAAGTCAATCTGGCAAATGTATTATATCAAATAGTAGATTATTTTACTATTGTAGTAAATGGTGAAATGTTGGATAACAAGATAGTTGATAAGTGAGGAGTAGGTGTATTATTGAAAGAGGTTCTCTTATAATTTATCTGCTTCCACTTTCTTGATTTTAAAATACCAGCTGGTCTTGAGGATGCTCAAGGGATTTTTCACCATTTCAGTTTTATATATCTTTAAAACCAGTTGGACAGTGAAAGAAAAGGTCACAATAGAGAGCGAGCAAGGGAGAAAGTCACAAAAATATTTTTTGAATCACAAAAAAATACCTGTTTTATGTAACTGTCATTTTTATAAGGTAAAAATTTGGGGACCAATTTACCCTTAAACATAGTCTTTAAAATATTATGTACGGATCTTCATCTCAGCTGATATTTCAACTTATAACACTATAATAAAGGTGACATTTGTAAATTCAACATGGAATACCAGTAATTTGTGACTTATAACAAACTGCAGTATGAGTGCTTGCACTTTGTTTTTATCTTACTGGTAGTAATTTGTACTATGTGTAGTGTTGCATCACGTAATTTGTTGTTTTTTTATTTTTAGATGTTCTTACAGATAAGCACTGCTGACTACGGCCTAGTCTAAAATGAAATTGATGTCGGTGTCAAGAGTCGTAAAGAACAGAAAATTGGGCAATGTTCAACTCCAAGGGCATGACAGTTGAACTGCAACTGCAGTGGCTTGACTGTGAACCTAAGCACTGAAATGATACTATGAAACATAAGAAGAAAAAAAGGCGGCTACAATCCATACAACTCTTAGGCTTATCAAGCTAATATCCTGACTAGAAACACCAACCCCATTTCCAGGAATAATCTGGATAAACCCAAAGCCTTTTATAAATGCAACTAGACCTCAACTGCCAAAATAACTTTATCCACCTTTTTTTCATCATCAAAGCTTTGTCTATTTTAGAATGCATTTCTTTATTACAGGAGTTCTGGTGAATTGGTTATGAATTGCGCTGCCAGCCACAAAAGCTCACAGTTCAAACTCACCAGTACAGTGAATCTCAACCTTCCTAATGCAGAGACCCTTTAATACAGTTCCTCATGTTGTGGTAACCCCCAACCATAAAGTGATTTTTGTTGCTACTTCATAACTGTCATTTTGCTACTGTTATGAGTAGGGCGACCCCTGGGAAAGGGTCATTTGACCCACAAAGGGGTCAAGACCCATAGGTTTAGACCTGCTTCACCAGTAGATCCACAGGAAAAAGATTAGGCGTAAATCTTGGAGACCCAAAGGGTCAATTTGTCCCATAGGGTCTCTGTAAGTCAGACTGGACTCCCTGGCTTCGAGTTTGGTTTTTAAGTATTAAAATATTAGGTTTGTATGTTATGTTTCTAACCCCTAGAGACAAATAAGAATTGGATTTACAAAGTTGTCGATACGAAAAGGCAATAATAATGAAAACTTAAAATTAAAAAGAAAAGATATTCTACCTAAAGGAAACAGAGGTCCAGGGCACCGGTATTAATTTTACTCAGAGCCAGACACTGGACTATCCATCAAGTTAAAGTCCCTTAATCCTCCCATCCGGCGACTGTGTTAAGATGATCCCCATTAGACAGATGAGCGAACTGCGTACTATGAGATAAGCATGCTTGGCGTGTTAGCTTTGATCAAGTGATTGCAGAAGCAATGCCACAAAATGCGCAACCCGAGGGCAGAAGTTAAATGGCTAAGACTCTGCTCCTGGCCAGCCCGCCCTTGGGCCCGTGGCTGGACCTCTGGGGGCTCCGCTTTCTCATCTGGGGAACCGGACCCGAGACCACGATCAGAGGGCTGTGGGGAGTAACGAGCCGCCACGTGGAAGCGCGGCCCGGTTCTGGGGACGCGGTCAGGGTACCCTTTACCACCGACGCCCCAGTTCCTAAGAGGATGGCGCGGGCCGGGCCAGTTCCTTCCGTTCGTGCACTGGGCTGCTATGGGCCGGCCTCGATGGCACCTAACAAAGACCACAACATCGCGGCCTGGAGGGCACTTCGCTGGGCTGCGGCGGGCCCGGTGTGGAAGTCGCCGGTCTAGGAGACCCCAGGGGTGTGACCTTGGGGAAGCTGCGCCTGGCCGGGGTTTCCGCTGCCAGCTTCAGGAAATGGGGGAGAGGGGCCCCCGGGTCGCTAGCAGCCCCTCCAGCGCCGGCTCGGCACTTACTGGCGCCCTGCGGGGCAGCGACCCCTCAGGGTGGGGACACCTCCACCCCCCCCAGAGAGGCGGGGTCGGGCAGGGGTGGGGCCTGGCCGCGGACCCCCCACAGCCCTACACGTCGGGGGGTCCAGGGGGGCCGGCCGCCTCCCCTGCAGCACTGCTCACCTCCAGGCTGTAGTTGCCCCGGATGGCGGTGAAGTCGTCCAGGGCTTCGGCCGCGCTCCCTTCGTCCAGGTTCAGCTCCTGACACAGGGCCTGGAGCGCCTCCCCAGCAGAGGCGACCCCCGCCGCCCCCTCCGCGTCGGACTCCTCCTCGAACATCCCTTCGGGCCCTGCGGGTGGCCTGGTCGCGGCCCCTAACTCCAGTCGCCCTCCGAGCGCGCTACCCACAATCCCCCGCGCCAAAGCGCGCGAAAACTGGCGACCACTGAGCGGCACTCCTCCCGGGGCCTGCCTCCACGTTTCTCTTCAGAAGAGTCCGCTCGCCCTCCTGACAAGAAGACGGAACTCGAATCCTAGTCAAACTGGACTTCCGCCCTGAAGGGCAGCAGTGGGCCCAGTCCGCGGGGCAAAGCTGGGGGGCAGTGGGGGGAGGGGGGGTGCGGCCTCCGCGCTGAGCCTCCTGGGAGTTGTAGTCCACATCCGGCCCCGTAGCGGGTAGCTGACCCCTTTGGAGAGCTAGGTCGGCCAATTGCAAATTGACTTTGTTTATCTTAGCGAGGAGCTGCCTCTTTCCTGCCAGACTGTGCTGGTGTTCAAAGGCGCCCAAAACGCCCCATCTCCCAACTAAATTTATCCACTGGAATTAGGAGATGGAGGCAGCGCCTCTCCTCGGATGTCTCTAGTGAATCTGTTGGATAATTGAATGTGGCTTAGGAGGCTAGCACAGGACTGGGGAAGCAAGCTATGAGACACCCTTTCTCAGCTCCCTAGACTTTGGGAACTTTTCCAATAAAGGCAGTCATTCTAGGCTTGGGAATGTCCGGCTGGTCTCTCAGCTTATCCTTCTAACAAAACGTGCCCAGGAAGAGCCACAACAGTCTTTTAAAAGGGCAAATCAGAGCATGTACTTCCTTTGATTAAAATCCTACTGCAATTCCTATCCTTAAAATAATATGCGAACTCTATCCCATGCCCTACAACGCCCTGTGTAACCTGGCCCACTTCATTTGGTGCATTGTGCCCACCGCCTCAGGGATTTGATTGGAACGCTGGAAAATGCCAAGTTCTTTGCCTTGCCAGTTCTTCCTCCTAGGCTGATGAAGCTGCCCCAAATGCTGTTTGCCAGATTTTTGCTTGCCTGGCTCCTCCTCGTTCAAGTTTAAATATCATTTGCTTCTACCATCCCTGTCTAAAGTAGCTGACTCCAGCCTCCACTCCCAACACCTGGTTTCATTATCTTCAGGCACCTGATCACCATCTGCAACTAGCTTTTTTTCTCATTGGCTGGCTCTTCCTACTTAAATCTGAGTGGAGAGGAGGAACTTTTCCTTCCTGTTGCGGATCCAATGTTTAGATTAGGGCCTGACACACCAGAAGCACTCGGGACATTCTGCTTGAAACATTACCAAGAGTCTAATGTTGAGTGAATGAGGGGAAGGAGCCACTGGATCTCAGACCTCACAGAAAACCTCAGCATTATCCTCCAGGCAGGGAAGGATAAGGATAATATCACCTTTTAGCCAGGTGATAATCATCAGTCTGTATTTTGGACTGGTCTTACAAGCTGAAAGGAATGTAAGAAATACGCTCCAGCTGTAGGGAGGGCAGCTGCTTGTGGAGCGGCCTGGGGCAAAAGCTAGACTGGTTAAGCAAGATGATGGATTGGGGGTGGAGGAGGCAGGGCCAACTAGATCCACCCTGCCAGAGTGGCTAGGCCCTATGCATTTAAGTGGATACAATGCTGGGGTGGGGATTAAATTTGTGTATTTTTCAAAGATTCGAGTTATGTGTTTATCAAACTTCACTATAACTATTTAGGGTTTCTCTTACCTGGTATTATAAAATAGGCCTACATATGTGATGAAAATCAATATGCTGATCATGATTACAGAGAGTCTGTAAACCTACCTACAGACCATATTGACTGGAGGTGCTAAAAGGGGAATTAGGGATTTCACAGAAGCAACAGGATTTCTTTTAAGCCAGAAGCCTGTGTAGAATTGGAGGCTTAGCCCAGTCATTGAGCCATGGACTCAGCAACCTCCCTGTCGAGGCCCCTCGCTTCCCAATGCTACGTACCCCCTACCCGCCTTCTCCAGCCGCCACCTTCTTGCAGGCCGTTTCCACTGAGGAAAAGGAATTTTATCGTATGTCCGCCATCCAGAACCTCCACTCTTTCGACCCCTTTGCTGATTCAAGTAAGGGTGATGACCTGCTGCCTGCGGGGACAGAGGATTATATCCATATAAGAATTCAACAGTGCAACGGCAGGAAGACCCTTACCACTGTCCAAGGGATTGCTGATGTGTAGGACAAAAAGAAACTAGTGAAGGCGTTTAAGAAGACATTTGCCTGCAATGGTACTGAGATTGAGCATCCAGAATACGGAGAAGGGAGTCAGCTCCAGTGACCAGCGCAAACACATAGGCCAGTTCCTTGTAGAGATTGGACTGGTGCTTGTGGCTCACGGAAGCTGAAGGGAGGATTTCCTTGCAATGAGTACAAAAATTCCCTCTGTCCCTTGTCACAAGTTTAAAACCTCACAGCTTGTATGATATAACCATTTGGGGTCCACTTTTAACTTGGACTAGTGTAAGTCCTTCATGCAATAAACTGAAAAGTGCCATTAAAAAAAGGGAAAAAAAGAATTGGAGGCTTAGGTAGAAATGTGAATTCCACCCTGAACTGCTGGGGAAGCCTACAGGGAGGAAAAAAACCCCGAAAAACTGGTTTTTAAAAAAAAGTTAGCAAGTAGTTTGTTGTTGGATGCAGCAAAGCAGGACAAGTATGTGCCCAAGAGCGCCCCACCCCTCACCACCACACACACACCTGGTAGGACTGAAAGTTAGAGAGAGGCAGTGAGCCTGGTATGTTTGTGGTGACCCCATGGATCCACTTGTTAAGTGGAAATTGGGGAGATGCAGCAAAGAAGAGATGGGCCGAGTTTAGACATGTTCCAAAAGTACATGTTGACCGATTCACAGAGGAGAGAGAGTGGGACGGACTGACAGGCCTGAAGGTGGGGAGTTGAACAGACTCCTCAGCCTTTGGATATAACAGCCCATGGGTCCTAGGGCTGAGAGTGAGAAGGGGCCAGCTAGCCTGAATGCAGGGAGGTGTGTGTGGAATCACAATCTTGTTGTTGGTACCCGCCCTTGACCTAGCTTGGATGGCTGGGGCTGAACTGACCAGAACCTGAGCAGTTGAAGAAAGATATTTGATTCTGGGAGCTGGTGTAGATTGCCGAAATGTGGTGGCTTCTTGTGGACAGCCTTTGCTTATGGAAGCATGTGGCCAAAGTTCTAATATGAAGGAAATTTCTTCAGATCAAGAAGCACACTTGCCTCCTTCCAGTGCTGGGTTGACAGGGACGGGCAATTTAGAATTTGGTATTTAAAGGGATGGGGGTGGGGGAATAAAGGCACGCATTGGTTAATTTACAAGTTTTTATGGATGTGCTCACAGTAAAAATTATTTAAAAGGGGGAAGTTAATCCTTCATGTATGAGAGTGAAAATGCTATTTAATGTGACTCTTCTGGTCAGTTTCAAAAGGCCTTTGTCGTGGGATGGGTCTGGGTAAGAGAGGGTAGGGGAAGACACTGGTAGGATTCAGTGAGTGACTGTTAAATGGGATTCATTTTCATTGCCATCCTGCTGGGTATAAAATGAACCATCTCAGATGCAGGAAGGGAGGAATCTCGATGCCAGTGAGGAATGTCAGTAATGGAATGTCTTCTGGCCCCCTGTGCATTGAACCTCTTTGACCAGAAGACAGCTTTGACACCAGAGGAGCAGCAGAGGAGCAGTAACGGCAGAACCAGCAGAACTGGAAGCCCGAGCATAAAACAGAGTATTGAATTCCCAGCCCACAAAGCGAGTAAAGCCCATGCTTTGGGGCAGGAGGCTGGCTTGTGGAGGGGGGCGCTTCTGGCCACTTAATCAGAGGCGCTGGAGCTGGTCACCTATAGCTTGAGGTTTATAGTATAGTGGCATGCCCTTTGGGCATTTATTGAGAACCCTAAAGAATTGTGTGGCATTGCTCATGCAGAGCAGCGGCCAAGAAGAGAGGCTGAGGGGCAGAGAGAGGCATGCCTGTGGGCATGGCAGAGAAAAAACTATCCCGACTGAACAACTGTATCCTGAGCTTTTCTCACCTGCATTGTAACCTTTTACCTTCCGTAATAACCCCACTCTCAGGAACCACAGAAGTAGTTCAACTCTGTTCTATAGGGTAGTTTTGAGTGGAAAGTCACTCGAGGGCAGTTAGTTTTGTTTTCTCAGGAACAAATGCCTTAAGCTGGGTCCTTTGGAGAAGCAAAGCAAATGATACTTCTATGTGTACAGAGAGAGAGATTCCTACTAAGAAAAGGACTCACACGGTTGCAGAAGTACAGCCATGTTCCGTGTCAGTGGGTCAGATGTTATGCTGGAGGCTTCTCCAAATGTGCACGGCTTCGTGGGCTGATAAACCCGAGATTGTCAGGCAGACCACAGGCTGTTCAAGAGGTGGGTGAATCCAAGGTCAGCAGACCAGGCTGATGACTGGAGAGGTGAATCTAACGTTGGCAGGTCAGATGGCAGATCTCTGAGAACTCCTAGGATCAGCAGGCAATAGGGCAGGCTGTTGGTTCAAGCCAGACGAAGAATCCAGACTCAGCAAAAACCAAGCTAGCCTTTCTACATCATCCACTTATCTAGGAAGTAAGCCACACCCTCAAGGAAACGTAATTGCATCAGGGCCATGACCTTAGTAAAGGTGTAACATTCCACCCTGATCTTATCCCATATGGAGACCTACAATTGATTACCCGTGAATATATTGTCAAGTCACTGTCACTGAGTCAATTCTGACTCATGATGACTCTATAGGGCAGGGTAGAATTGCCCCTGTGGGTTCTCGAGATTGAGATTATTTATAGAAATAGCCTCATCTTTCTCTCAAGGAGAGGCTGATGGCTTCGAATTACTGATCTCGCAGTCAACAGTCCAATGTATAACCACTACCCCACCAATTAATAAATGTTAACTGCCAAACTACTGAGAATCCTGGCCCAGCAAAGTTGACACAAACCTAACCATCAAAGCCACCATGAGTTGGAACTGACTTGGGACAGCATCTAGCAACAACAGGGTAAGGAGCCCCCGTGGTCCAATGATTCGGCACTCAGCTACTATCCACCAATGGCTTCTCCGTGAGAAAAGCCCCAGCAGTCTGCTCCCAGAAGTGTTTCTGCCTGGGAAACCCTGTCAAGAAGTTCTACACTAAAAGAAAAAGACAGTCTGCACTGCCCTGTAAGGTTATCCTGAGCTGTAATCAATGCACAAATAACAGAATGTTGGTTATGGTGGCCAGGGGTATTTTCCAAGCATGTGGTTTACCGGTTAAACACCTAGGGCTGGCACCCACGCACAAAGGTAACACCTCAAAGCCTAAGGTAAAATTAAACCTCTTGCCTTTTTCCTTGGGGCACCTGGCTATCCTATTTCCCCAAGGCCTGGGGTCCACTTAGAATCCTTTACAAATATGATGGGGCCAGTTGGAGTCTGCTCTACAATTTCCAGCAGGGGTGGATGGGAAACGTAAGCCTAATAAGCATGATTAGCAACGACCTCAGTAGTGACAGGTAGAACTGCAGTAGTTGTTAGAAACACTTTCAGGAGTTCTCAGCCTTCTAGTGCTCGCTGGTGTCGCCTATGTTCTGTGCTTCACCAGTTTCACCTGAACCCAGCTGGTACAGTGGGGCGGGGGGGAGGTGGTAGGTAGTTGGTGAGTACCTGGCACCTTTTTCTTACAGTGGGGTTTCTTTCTTATTGCTAGGGCTGCCTTCTCATTGATGGAAACTGAATTAGGGTCATCAGGGCTAAGTAGATTCTTCCTTTCCCTCCTCATCTTTCTCGATGTGTGGTCCCACTCTTCTAAGGGGATCCATCCAGGTGAAGGTGAAAAGTCTTGAGACCTTTCATTGAAAGGGATAGTAAAGAAGGCATCCTTTACATCTAAAACTGTGTAATGAGGAATATTGGGCGAGATAATGGTGAGCAGAGTATAAGGGTGGGAACCACGGGGTGGCTAGGCAAGGCAGCAGAGTCTATCTGTCATAGGGTTTAATGGGTGTGTTGTAGGGAGAGTGGGTGGGCCTTAACAGACCTGCGTTCAGGAGTTTTACGATTATGGGCTTAAGGCCCTTCAGGTGTCAGAGAGCTATAGGGTATTGAGGAACATTAGGAAATTTTGAAGGGTCTTTTAATATGATTGTAAACAGATTGATGGTGCAAAGCAATGGAGGGTTGGGTGGCATCCCAAATGCATGGGTTACCTAGAGTAGGTGGTAAAGGAAGGGAATTGGTGGTGGTGGTGGGGGGGTATCAGGACACTAGAGTTATTTGGGGACGAGATAAAGGCAGGAGGAGTGTCTGGTGTGGCTTGTAAGAGAAGCAACAAATTTGAAGCTTGGGAAGCCCCTGCTAAATGGAAAGCTACTACTGTTTTGAATTTAGCAAGAATATCTCTGCCCGGGAGGAGGACGGGGCATTTGGGGATGACTAGAAACTGGTGTGAGAATTATACATTATAAAGGCTACATAAGAGGGGGCTGTGTAATGAGGGGTTATGAGACTATACCTGAGACTCCTACAATAGTACTAAAGCAGTCTGTCCTGAATGTTCAGAGAGTGTTGAATAAATAGCCCCTGTGTCCAAAAGGAAAGGAATAGGCTTACCTAGACGATAACCATTACACCGGGCTCGTTATGGGTGATCTCCGTGGGGGCCATCGACCCTGGGTACATCAATTTTCTTTGGCCAAGCCTATGAGCCCTGGCAACGTAGCGTCTTGAGCTGGTTGTTCTGGAGGTGTTCTGGAAGAGACTATCCTCCTGCCCTCTGGCAGAAAGGGCAATCAACTCCCCAGTGGCCTCCTTGTTTGCAATGTGGGCAAAGCCTCAGTGGGAGACAAGGATGAGAAGAGTAACCCTGATACAAAGCAGGCACGGACAAATAGACCCTCAGGGGTGGAGACTGGTAGCTGCTTGGGAGAGCACCATGTATCCTCCTGATGGGCAAGTTTGAATAAAGGGGGTGATGTGGCTTTTAAAGTGCTTAGAAGGCTTTTGTTGCATACACGAAGGTGGGCACGGGGCTGGAGAGAGTCTGTGAGCAAGAAGCATCGGAGGGCACCCATGGACTGGCCAGGCGCTATTTTACACAGAGCTGGACCATTAGTGCCAGCCCTACTAACAAGAACAATTTGGTCTTTCTTTTTGTGTTGTTGTTGTTTTGATAAGTAAGTGAGAAGCTGAAAAGCATAATTTAACATTCAAAAGAATTGCTCCCCCCCTTGCAGAGGGGTCTTGGGGAGGAGATGAACCAGTCAGGGTGCGATGTAACAATGATGAAAAATACAACTTTCCTCTAGTTCCTAAATGTTTCCTCCCCGCTCCCACCACCATGACTCGAATTCTACCTTGCAAGTCTGGCTAGACCAGAGGATGTACACTGGTACAGATAGGAACTGAAAATACAGGGAATCCAGGGCGGATGAGCCCTACAGGACCAGCGGTGTGAGTGGCGAAACAGGGAGGGTAGAGGGAGCGTGGGTAGGAAAGAGGGAACCGATTACAAGGAATTATATGTGACCTCCTCCCTGGGGGACGGACAACAGAAAAGTGGGCGAAGGGAGACGTCGGACAGGATAAGATATGACAAAATACCAATTTATAAACTATCAAGGGCTCATGAGGAAGGGGGGAGCAGGGAGGGAGGGGAAAAATGAGGACCTAATGTCGGGGGTTTAAGTGGAGAGAAAATGTTTTGAGAATGATGTACAAATGCGCTTTACACAATTGATGTGTGTATGGATTGTGATGAGAGTTGTATGAGCCCCTAATAAAATGATTAAAAAAAAAAGAATTGCTCTCTTCGGACCACAGGCTTGGGGACATCTAGGTCAATTGGCATAACAGACTATAAAGACAATGCTCCACATCCTACGTTGATGACTAGCAACTATGGTCTTAGAGGCTTTTGAGTGATCATCTAAGATGCTGCCTTGGGTCTCTCTTTATCCATGAAGGGAAGAAAATGAAGGACTCCAGGAAACAGTCCATAGGACTCATGGACCACACGGACCACAGCGTCCACTGAGTGAGACCAAAAGAACTAAACGGTGCCCGTTGACCATTACTGACTGCTCTGCTCTAGATGACACAGTGGGAAAAAGACAGAAGAAAATTCAAATTCATAAAAAGATCAGACTTACTGATCTGATGTAGACTAGTGCAACCACCATAGTCCGCAGCACTCTTCAGACTTAGAACTGAACACACTCCCTCTATCCCGAAATGGTTTCCCACATCTCTGCACAGCTAACCCCTCAATTCAAGTTTTCCTCAAGTATCTCAGTCACCATCCTCTTTAAAATGATATCCCGCAACCACCCACAGTCTCGACACTCTTGATTCTACCTTGACCTTTTTCTTAGAGCACATCTCAGCTTCTAACCTACCATTTGATTTTGTAGGCTTATTGCCTAATTCTCCCTCATGTCTCCTCCCCCCAGATTACTGACCCCACCAAAGTAGGGAATGTGTTGGCTTTATTCACTCATATTCCCCAATGATCTAGTATAGTGCCTGGCCCAAGGTAGAGGCCCAGTGGATATTTGTAGAGTGAACGAATATCACATTGTGCCGATAAAGGCACGAGGAGAAAGCATTTGCCTCCACTGATGGAGGAGTGCCAACTGTTACTACCATCATTAAAGTCAGGGGATTTTTTCATTGAATTTATGTATTTCATATCCTTTAGCCTAGTAATTCCATTTTAAGGATTTTAACTAAAGACAGACTTGGTGGTGTATGAAATGCACATATCCCTAGTCACTACGGTATTGTTGGTAAATGCTAATGTCTGGTCACCACCTAAATGGCCATTTATATGATAAATGCCTTTGAATATGATAAATATTGAAGAATGAAACAGAGCAAGAGTAAAAACTGAAGAAACTCTTTGGGCTAATAGGGAAATACCTTCCAATATAAGCAATACTCAGAGTAAAAAACAGAGAGAGAAAATCCAAAATAAAGACACAAATTGGCCAGTTATATATCAAGAACAATACATTTTAATGATATATGATATAAATGAACCAAAAATATTCAATTTCATTGAACTTTTAAAAATTTTTCAACAAATTGTAACAAATTTAAATGTCCCAAAATTTTTGCTTTGTTTGTTTTTAAAATTCCACAAAAACATAACCTATCTTTAAGAAGAGCCATGTATAAAAATAATGGAGATATCTGGAATAAGTAGACTTAATAACATAATCACTATTGAGTACTACTGTAGCCCCTCCCACATTGTTGAGGGAGTTCCGTCAAGAGCAATCCTCTTTCTCAATAGATGCTTCACTCTGTGAATTTTAACATAGTAATACATAAATAGAGTAAGTATTGTTGTGCTGGCTACTTCCTGTTGGCATTACTCAGAAAAAAAGCAGGCTGGATGGAAAAGGGTTGTACATATAAGCAATGAGAAAGGAGTCATTCAACTTCTATGTTGCTGGAGATTTAAAACTGAGTCCTGAATCTTTGCATTAACTCCTAGAAGTTTTTGGAAAAACATAATAGATCCATTCCCTTATTTATTTTGAAATTTAAAAAATTTGAAAAATATTCTAGTCATTAAAGCATATTCTAGTCACTAGAGGCCTATTGTGATCAACGATAATCAGGAGACCAAACCAAGAGCTCAAAGAAAGACTAAGATTAACTACCATTGAATTTTAATTACATTCTATCTCTAAATGTAGACTGCGTCTTCTTTTTTATTAAACTATAAAACAAATGCACAGTACAAAAACAAATGCTTAAGTTTTGTATTTAATAAATTATATGAGATTAAATGTCACTCTCCAATGGTAGCTTCATTGCATGAGTTTGGGCAGTTTAGCAGGTGAGAGTAATTAGAAAGTGAATGTGTGCTTATTCACATGAGAGGGAATGAGTGGCTTGGCGAGGATGGAGCAGACCAGCCACAATGCTGGCTCTGGAGCCAAACCAGTAGGGTCTGAATCCTGACTTGCCATTTACTAGTTGTGTGACCTGGAGAAAGCCACTTTATGTTTGTGCCTTGGTGCCCTCATCTGAAAATTGGAGATAATTATATGCATACATAAGGTGGCTCTGAGGATGAAAAGCATTAATTAAATAATGCACTTAAGTCAGTGTTTGGCTTGTAATCCACAAAATGGGTAATAAAGATATGGAGTATGGGTAGTAAAGAATGCAGTTAGTTGCATGTAATGAAATCAAGGAAAGTATAGCAAGAAAGATAAGTAGTAACTCAGATGTGCTCCTTGCCTTGATGTTCAGCCTCTGGAGACCACAGTCTGGGTGGACACTTCCTCTCCTCCAGGAGGAGAATTTAATCTATCAGATACCTGGGGCCTGCATTTTGGCACAAAATTCCAGAATGCTAGCACCAGATATGACAGAGGTCCCCTTGAAGTCACACTTGGCACACCGTCACATCCCTCTCAAAACAAACATAACTCCAAGATGAATCATTGAAAAATGTGTTCCCATAAAAAAAAAAGAGAGAGAGAGAGAAAGAAAAATGTGTGCCTAAAGATGTCTTGGCAGAAGAATAGGGATGAACAGTAGAGGGTAAGGTGGTGATTCATATTATTTACAATACAAACAATGTAATTGAACGTACCATATATCCTTGTGTATAAGCCGAGTTTTTCAGCACATTATTTATGCAGTTTTTGTGGTAAAATTAGTTGCCTCGGCTGGTAATCTGGTCAATTTATACTCGGGTATATACGGTATTTGTTTTTAATCATCACTGCCCCCATTCCACTTCCCACCCATCCTGACCCCTTTCTCTTTTCCCGTATCACCTCCGAGAAGTCTCTTTATTGTCCTGGATAGTTCAGCTCTCGATCTCTGTCTATGTTCCCTAACCAAGCAAGACTCTGAGACCCAGACCAATGGTGGTCATTCCTAGTCAGTTCAGCAGGCCTTTTGGTTGTAAACGTACAACCCTTCAATATGCAGCTTCTCAGAGTATTCATCTGATAAAAATGTATTATGAAATTATAAGAATAGGTTCTTTTGTTCTCAGGATTACTGGCAATTAAGTAGACTGGGCCTGGACAAAAGAATAACAATATTGACATTGCAACATTCATATCTACTTGACCTTATCTGAATCTGTTTATGAGAACTGGAACTGAATGGATGTTCTTCCATGCCTCAAAAAATCCATAGCTTTTCACTCCTTCTGTGAATGTAAGCCCAAAGCTACCCTCTCCTATCCCACTCTAGGTTTCTGATGGCCGGGGTTACACCACAAAGCACACATCATTTCAACAATTTCTACACACACAGCTCAGTGATGTTGTTCACATGATTTAAGATGTGCCATCTTTCTTGAAATCCTTTTCCAAATTATTTCACCATCATTAACACAAACTCACTGCCCCCACAGCGTTCTCATCGAACACGGGTGACAATTTGATCATCTATAGAAAGTTCATTAAAAGAATACACTGTTCAAGGACAGACACTGCTTACTTATCATTTGTTTTAAAGGTGATTTCAGGGGATAGTTTTGGTGTAAGGTTCAAAGATTTCTTCAGGGAAATAATTTGGGGGTAGTTCCTCCAAGGTTTTGACAGCTAAACCAACAATGCTCTGAGGCAGTGGTTCTCAACCTTCCTCGTGCCTTGACCCTTTCATACAGTTCCTCATGTGGTGGTGACCCCCAACCATAACATTATTTTCGTTGCTACTTCATCACTGTCATATTGCTACTGTTATGAATCGGGCGATCCTTGTGAAAGGGTCGTTCCACCCCCAAAGGGGTCACGGCCCACAGGTTGAGAACCACTGTTCTGAGGAAATGAAGGAAGGGAAAAAACTGAATGCTGATATTGGTTTAAGTCTTTGAAAAAGGGAAAAGAGGCTCTGGTTGCTAATGTGGGTTCTGAAAGGATTGATATTTACCTGATGTGATTCCCCTTGTATTTCTAGGTAGAAAGACAGACCAGGAGCTTCCTCAGCCTGCAAAGTGTCTGCCCGGGTACAGGGGCTGACATCGCCATCTGCACTCGGGCCAGTGCCTGGGAGGCTAAGATGCACACAGAGGGCTCAGGATCGTGCAGCATCTCTCTCAGATCTAAGGAACAAGAAAACTCTCACTGCCTCGGCATCTCCCAAGATACTGGTCCACACCAAAGCCAAGGGCTTTTATCACTTACCTTCCTCCATCCAGTCTGTACCCTTCCTCTTGAGCTCACTGTGATCCATGTACTTTGGTAGGGCCCCTAAAGGTGGGATAAAGTCAGCGAGTCCATGACCCAGATTTTTGTCTCGAAAACGAACACCTAAGAGTTTTTCTTATTGGAAAATCTAAGCAGTTGGCAGAGTTGGACTTTTGACAATCAGGCAAATTTCCAAAAACGGGATTTCCAAGTGCCTGGAAGTTTTCTCTTGAATGGGGATTCTCAACACAATTTGGGAAAGTGCAGGATACAACTGACCGTAAAAATTAAAGTTTCTTTGTACCTACAAACAATATTGCTGCTCTTCGGATGGGAAGTTTTGTATGCTTGGCGTACATCAATGTTTGGGCTAGGATGTTAATTTTCCCCTTCGATTTTTTCCCCTAAGTGGAGTGAAAAAAAAAAAAGGAGCATGAAGATGTGAATTAGCAGCATTATCAGCCTCAGTATAACTTCCTGGGTCAGACATCCATAATATCGAATAGTACTTGAAATATCTATGGTTGCTTGTGGACTGCAGAAGGGTTTTTCCCCAGGTTGTCCCCCAAATACATGCCAAACTAAGAGCTGCATGCAACACATGGTAAATGACAGTACACCTGGAGGTCAACGTTAGCTGCTTAGAAGTTATCTCCCTGAGGGTTATCAGCCATCTAGAGCAGTCAGACCCTATAGTCTGTCCCACCCTTAGTAGGGCCCTCTCCCTTCTGATAACGATAGTGGCTTGTCTCCCTGAAGGAGAGCCCAGAGACAAAGTTGAGCCAATTCAAGGAGGACCAAGGTTAGGCTGCCATCTTGAATCCAGGCCCGCCCATATTGTCACATGTGCAACCTTAGTGCCGCCCCTTCCGATTGTGTGTATACTCCTAGCTTATCCCCCTCTGATGGACTGTACAACCCCTTTCCGTTATGATGTAATCAGGGGGGCTTGCATGCCCCCCAAAGTGTATATATGCTGTGATTGGAAACATACTCGCTGCTCCTCCCTCTCTCTGCGCGGACCTGGCTACTGAGATCATGGCCACCCAGGAGGTGGAATTGCATGCCTTATATTGTCTGATGTTTCTTTAATTTTATCCCTCAGTAACAGAACCACCCCTGGGACCCGCTCGATTGTGGGGGCTGGTACCCCACAGTTGCTAATGAGTATCACACCACAATAACAAGTCTCTCAAACCAAAAACCAAACTCCCTGCCGTCAAGTCAATTCTGACTCATGGCAACTCTGTATTGCAGGGTAGAACTGCCCCTGGAGGTTTCTAAGACGGTAACTTTTTATGTCATCTTTAGACAAAGTCAAACTCTCTGAATCCACCTTGTGCTCACCCTCTCGGTCACCCTCGGGGTCACTAATGTGGTTGTGTCTTCTCTCCCTCTCAGTTCTCGAAGTTGTCCCTGAAGCTCACCTCCCACGGGACCTTTCCAGGCTGCCTCCTTTCACCTGGCCTAACTTTGCTCTGAGCGCTTCGCAGGTATTCCTCTCTAGGTACCGATGAAAAGATTTCAAAAAGTTTGTGGGAAAATTCCATTATCTTTTCACTTCATGTTTCCATGAACGTTTTGAAGGCCCTGTGTATTTTCCACCTTGAGTTACTATTTAATTGTCTATGGACATGTTGTTTGCTTATAAGCTCTGCACCCCCAAGGGGGGGGGGCGGTGTTCGTTCTTTGGGGAGTTTCTGAGTTCTTCACTGCCTGTAGTATGTACACCGACTGTGCTAGGCTGATTGGAATGCCCATCTCTGTGTATCCCTTATAAGGAGGCACACCTCGGATAGGAATGAGAGAACAGGAATGTGTCCGCATCAGCTGCAGAGTGTCACAGGGCTAATCTCAGCCTTACTCCTTGAGGGAGCACCTAATAGGCTGTGGTAAGGAACTGTCATCAGCTGCAGGGCATGCAGCTAATCCTCAGTGGGAAGTTGGACACCAGGGCATGTGAGCCACCTAGCCCTCTAAGTATGGTCACGAAAGTTCAAACTGGGTCTGAAACAGGCTATCGATACAGGAGATTCCTGAGAAGAGTCAATCTTAGAATGTTTCCCATAAGATCCAAGTGGTTTTAGAGTCAATTTTCTGGAATAATCGTGGGCCTCCTAAAGCTGCCCTGCTGCATGCTTATCCCTGAGATCAGCCACGGTTGCCTTTGTTGAGTTTGTGAGCAGGAATTGTGCCAGCTGAGTCCTGGAAGAGCCAGTAGCATGCTGTGACCATGCTGCACAGCGTCCCCACTGAGGTTCCCTGAACATGCGGTGGTGGAGGGTAAAACAATGCACTTGTCTCTAGAGAAAAGATTCAAAATCATGGTAAAAGCAATGTATCACTTCACTTTAGTCTAAGGTGACCAGTTTTAGCATTGGTAAAGCGGACACCATTGATAAAACTCATATCCTGGCGAAACAGCCACATGGCAGCCGAAAACCGTATACCCTAGCTTGTCATGCATTCTTTCTAAAAATAGGGACTTTTAAAAAATGCCGCAGGCCGCAGGAAAAATTGTTAAAAATTGGGACTGTCCCGCCAAAAGCGGGACGTCTGGTCACCTTACTTTAGTCTACAAGCAATGTTTCAGCATCAATTGTCAACTTAACCTTGTAACCTCTGACATAGGTTAATGGAACTCCCAGGAGTTCACCCGTGCTTCTGTGAAGAAAGGTGGTAATAAAAAAGTGAATTTATGACTCACTGGGGGTGAGGTGGGGGGGGTGGGAGAGGAGAGGACAGGAAAATAGATCCACAGTGTAAGAGTTCATAGTTATCAACTGCTGATGTGGAAAAGGACGTGAAAGGATGCCTGGATGCCGTTCTCCGCCCTTAAGGGACTACGTCAGGAAGAAAGCATGTTAGAGAGTTAACAAAGCTATCATTGCTCACATACAAAGAATTTGCAGATTGTTCCAACTTTATTCGGTTTGGTGTACCAGGGATCTTTGCAGTACACCGCTTGGGGCAGCCTCCACTTCAGGAACTGGGCACATACACCTAGGACTTGCCTGCTCTCCTGTGAAAAGGATTATATCATCATTTAAAAGCCTTCTTTTTAAGCTGAAGTCATCTTGCTTCAAATAAAATGGACACTAAAGTCTAAAATGTAAAGCTAATAACGTCAGAATTACTCTGGTAGACATGAGGGGAGTGGCGGAAGGAACCAGAGTCCTGCTGTTCTCCTCCATGTTCCCCAATCAATCCCTAGCAGGGATCCATAAACATCCAGGGTTCTAGAGGGCAGGAGGTAGAAACCAGCGCACTAGGCCAAAGTGAGAGCCACAATGTAATGTACAGTAACTTGCAGGCGAGACCTCTGGGCAGGAACACCCACCCCCCTAAGCTCCCACTGCCCCTTGCTGCTCCTGTGTGATTTTTCTCCCCCTCTATACAGGAAGTGCAGCCCCTCGTCTTACCATCCTTGTGGAAACTTTAGGTTGGAAGGAACTCTAGAGAGTTCCCTTCCTGAGCAAACTTAGCGCCTCAGCCTCTCTGGTCCCTTGCTCTTTGAATGCTTCCCACACACCATACACCATTTCTGATGAATAGCTACTCTAGTAGCTTGCCCCAGACCCACCAGATATTGGGACCATAAGATATCCTTTGGAATCTTATGGGCATGCAAATTAGTTCACTTATTTTGTTTAGTAACCTGTAAATACTTAGGAAAATTTGAGATAGCCAGTATTCCACTATGGGTTTTTATACTTTAGAAAATTTCACACATGTGCACAAGAATATCCTGCAGCATTGTTTGTAACCATGAAAATCTGAAAACAATCTAAGTGTCCAGGAATAAGCAAATGGGACAAGCTGCCAGATTTCTATTTGGTGGAATACTATATAGCAACGAAAACAAACTAGAGCTACACAACTAAGGTAAAGCTCATAGACCTAAGGTTAAATTAAGAAAAATAATTTGCTAGGAGCTGTTTATTGAATGATGTGACAAAGTTTTAAAACGTGAAGACAATGTTACAAGAAAGAAAACGTTTAGGAGGGCAGTTCTTGGGTGGGATGCATTTGGGAACAGGTGTGTGGTTTATTTCTTGCAGTGAGTGGTGGCTATCTGGGTGGCTATTATGTTACTCTCTGTACCAATCATTCCTAGCCTTTTTTAAAGGGGACCTTCTCTCCTTGGACTGCCCTCTGAGGAGTCTTGGAGGAAGTGGCTAGAAGTAGCTCAAAGTTTGAAGGAAAAGAAGTCTAGAGCATTGGCTGCTCTAGGTATTGCTTGATTGCCAAAGGCTAGGGGTGGACTCAGCTTGGGGAAATAACTCCACAAAGCTTTCATCCCCACAGGGCTTACTTCTCTATCACCTTGTTGGGAAGCTCTTCTCTGTACTTTACTGGGAGTCTGAAATATCTCATATTATAGCTTTGGTGCCACAACCTCCCTCCGTAACAAGGTTCTTATTTTTGAATCTGCAGAACTTGAGCTTTCGTTTCTGTAAGAAGCACTGAATCCTGGGGTCTAACCTTACCGGCCTGGGAAGCAGTTATTGGTGAGCATAGTTAGCACTTGAGCATGGATAGACTTCTCAGGGACAGTATGACATGTCTAACCTCCCACCCACCACCCAGCTGAGACTGGATGCACACAGAGTTGAGTCCCCTGTAATTTCCAAGGCTGTCAACCTTTGCAGAGCAGACAAGCCTCAACTTTCTCCCGTGAAGTGTTAGTGGGCTGGAATTACTGACCTTCCTTGCCATTAGGGGCCCAACTTATAACCCTTCATGCTACCAGCCTACCTTTCAGTGGAGACTAGAATGGCTTAAATGGAAAATCATAATTCTGGTGGTAGAAACTCTTGGAAGATCCTCATTGCCATTGAGTCAATTCTGACCCACAGCGACCCAATAGGACAGAGTAGAATGGCCACGGTGGGTTTCCGAGACCGTAACTCTTCCTGGGAGTAGAAAGTCTCAGCTTTCTCCCAAGGAGTTTCTAATGGTTTCCAACTGCTGACACCATGGCTGGCAGCCGAGCGCATAACCCACCATGGCAACAGGGCTCCCCTTTGGAAATGAAGGCAAGGTCAGGGCCTCTGGTTTGCCAGGGAAGCTTCCATCTCTGACTTGGCACCAGCAGAAGTCTACTTGTCTCAGGGCCATGAGGTAATTCTTGAAGTGAATGCTGAAAGATAATAGATTATCTCTGTCCTCAGTAAGATGAGTTTGTCGACTTGGACCATATATTTAGGACTCTGTCCTATGTTGAACATTGGGATAGGACTAGAAAGCGGTTTACTTGATTTAATAGATTATTCTTATCCACATAAGACCCTAATTTGCTATATAGAAATAAGAAAACCAGATCAAACCAAACTCACTGCCATTGAGTCAATGGTGACTCACAGTGGCCCTAAAGGACAGGGGAGAACGGCTCCTGTGAGTTTCCGAGACTGGAACTCTTTCCAGGAGTAGAAATCCCACTCTTTCTCGCTTGGAGCAACTGATGGTTTTGAACTGCTGACCTTGCAGTTAGCAGCTCAATGCATAACCACTATGCCACCAGGGCTCCTCATAGAAATAAGAAATAAGATTGTTTGTTCTCAGACAATCCACTTTGGCAAGCCATTGACATACCTCTGTGCTAGAGGATCTGGCATACAAAGCTGGCACTGCACAGCAGGACTCTCTTTTCAAAGATATGAACACTTATTTGCAGATAGGACTCTACATTTGAAGTCATTCGGGAATGAAAGAAGTCGACGAAGGCCTTACCTCAGCTACTGCAGCATTTTCATCCTGAGAATACATAAGTAGTGGGACCAGGCTGTCCAAGACTTGGTTCTCTATCCCTTTCTTATCCGAGTAGTTCACAGATTTGACAGAGGCTCCAAAGAGGGTCATGGAGAAACGATGAACATTAGGCCTCACCTACGATGGAAGCATCCAAAGGAAAGCAGCTCACTGAAGGTCTGCATGCTCACCTTGTAAAAACTCGGGTTGGACATGAGATGAGTTAGCTGGCTTTAGGTGAGGGTGAGAAATTAAAGTTACCTGGAGATAGCAAGGTCTATTGATTTGGCCTTACTTGCCCTTTTCTTTCACCCTAGCTTGTGCCTGTGACTGGTAGTGACCATTCTCACAAATTGCTTTGCTACAATTAAAAATCCCATCCTCCCTGGGCATTTTACTCCATGAGTTCCTTTCTGAAAAGTATTTGTGATGGGGACATTTGCTTAGTCCACCATCTTGGCCCAGTCCTGCATATTCCTTGAAAGGAATACGCTTCCTCTCCATCACATGAAACAAAGTGGGACACTAGCAAATCTCTATGTCTTCGTTTTTGGAGGGGAATGCTTTTTTCTTTATCTGAAAAATGAGAATGATAACATTATGATTTCAACATCACGATTCCTTCGAGGGTCTTAGGAGAGGAGGTTGGAAAGTGCTCTGCAAGTTAAAAAAAAAAAGCCTATATAAAACACAGTGAACTTATTAGTACCCCAACTTTTACTCACATCTACACCAATCACCCTCACCCTCTCTCAGTCTTACATCACCAAACAAGGAGAACAGTGTCCTCATCATGACAGTCAGAGTGGAGAAATCCATTGAATGGACAAAGTGTAGGAGGATCTGTATGGCCAGCAACACAATCTTCTCATCAGCTTCGTACAAGCTGTCTAAGATGTGTGGCAACAGCCTCTTGATATCTTCCCTCTGTGTGCCCAAACACAGCACATTATCATCTCTCCCGAGAGCATGGCATCTGGTACCCAAAGAAGACCCCCCACTTTTAACTTAGTACTTAATGCCTGCCGGATTTGGGTCGGGTTGGCTGAACCAGAATGGAGCCGTTAATAGGGTATGATTACCCTCTCTCAGTCCTGGAGGAGTTGCTATGAGCAAGAGGGCGCAGAACTAATTCGCTTCACAAGGAAGAAATAGATTCAGGCAGAGTAGGGTTCAGGCATATGGACTTGGGCTTGGTGAAGGAAGAACACTTGCACCAGTGAAAGAAAGCAGGGTGGTTAGCTCAGGTTATATGGCAGGATCCAAAAAGAGGCTAGAAAATCTCTTGGCTGGAATTCAAGTAGAACTTGACTGAGGACTCATGGGAGTCCTTCCCATTCTGAATTGAGATGTTGCAATTCTGAGACTACTGCCCTCCCCCTCAAGGGAGGCAGTCTCAGGGTTTTAAAGCTTAAAATGTACATGTATAAAATTACATTGACACAAATATACATGCATGCACGCATCCATCCAACCAGGATGAACATGCATTAGTTTTGTCATTGTTTTCAGATTCGTACATGTATCTTTCTATGCATTGTAGATGTATACATGTATTTTTAGATAAAAGAAATAGAGCCCAACTGATCAAAGTTTAAGCTCAGGGGTTACTCTTCTCTCCCGATCAAGGATTGGTTTCTAGCTAGGCTTATGGGAGATGAGTTGTTTTCTAGTGTGACTGTCACTGGTTGCTGTCTTAAGAGGATAAGCTCCTTGGGGGCAGCTGGAAGGGCCTATCCAATTTCCCCTGAAACATGTTACAAAGCATAGAGGGGCACCTAAATGCTGCCAGCATCCGAGGGTGCCACCTATACAAATTTCAGGTTTCAAACAGTATCGATGAATGTTTAGATTTTGTATTTCTCTTGATTTCTTTTATTTATTTATTTTTTAATGATCAGGTACCTATTTAATAGGTATAAAATGGTTCAAAGGATTTGCAGTGAAAAAAGACGAAGACCTTCCCTCACCACTCCTATCCCAAGGATACCTAACAGGTTCTTCCGAAGGGAAACAGTGGTTTCTAGTTTCGTGGATATTGGGGGGCATCTATTCTAGTAGTCACTTAAGAATTCTGGTTTGGAAGCTCCTTCTTACCTTTTCTTGGTTCCTAATGAGATAGAATAGTCCTTTTAGGCCAAGCATTCTGAAGAGATGACTCTCATTATGTAGCCAATCTTTCAAGCGGGTGACAGAGTATATGCTAGGCAGTCTCCGAGCCAATGGACACTGGAGAAGCTGAAAGAACCCGGAAATCAGCCAGAAGTTACTTTTTAGCTCTTTTTTAATGTGTATTTTCCTCTAAAATCTCTACTGTATATACCATAGAGACTCATAACAACTCTATAGGATGTAGAACTACTCCTTAGGGCAGCGGTTCTCAACCTGTGGGTCGCGATCCCTTTGGGGGCCAAACGACCCTTTCGCAGGGGTCATCAGATTCATAACACTAGCAAAATTAGTTATAAAGTAGCAATGAAGATAATTTTATGGTTGGGGGTCACCACATCATAAGGAACTGTATTAAAGGGTCGTGGCATGAGGAAGGTTGAGAACCACTGCCTTAGGGTTTCCAATACTGAAAATTTTCCCTCCTCTGCTTTTTATTATTAATTTGGTGAAGGTTTACAGAGCAGATCAGTTTTCCATTCAACAGGTCTTAACCATTTTGTTCCATATCATTGATTGCGGCTCCCACACTGTGACATCACTTATCCTACTTCTTCCCTCTGGGTTCCTATTTCCAATCCTTCTTGTTCCTGTTTCAATTCCTTCTTCTGTTTTAACCCTTCTGAACTTTGTCCTTGGGTAGTAAATGCTGCCCTTTGGATCTCCAATGGTTGATGATGCCAAGGAGTATGTACCTCACTAGTTTTATTGTTCTCCTCATGAGCTTACAGTTTGATTGAAAATTGAGCCATGGGAAGTTCATTTCCAGACTTGAAGGGTGTCTAAGGGGTACAGTTTTAGGTGTTCCATCAGTCTCTATTTGGCCATTAAAAAAGCCTGCTCTTTTCTTTAAAATGATTTCAAGCTTTTCTTTTTCTTTTTTTTTAAAACCATTTTATTGGGGGCTCATACAACTCTTTTCACGATCCATCCATCCATCCATGGTGTCAAGCACATTTGTACATTTGTTACCATCCTCATTCTCAAAACATTTGCTTTCTACTTGAGCCCTTGGTATCAGCTCCTCAAAGGTCAAGCTTTCACATTTTCCTCCTACTCCATCCAGGACATTCTAATATGGCCGTTGGGCACCATCTAGTTCTTTTGGTCGCAAGGAAGACTGATGTCCTCATGATCTGATTTTTTCCCATGCATCTTCAGGCTTATCACTCTTCTTCCTTCCAGACAGAGAGACTCCAAACGCTGCCTCTTAGATGACTGCTTGGAAACTTTTAAGAACCCAGAGACTGTAAAGCTTTATGGGAGCAGACAACCTCATCCTTCTCCTGCAGAGTAGCTGGTAGCTTTGAACTACCGACCCTGCGGTTAGCAACCCAATGCCTAGCTCACTGTGCCACCAGTGATCCTGCTGCAAAGAATACTGAACAAGGAGTAAATAAATGAAACGAAAATTTTCAACAGGTATAAATCTAAAAATATTTCTATCCTAAACCTGAAATGGACCCAGCCTGTCACTAAGTAGAGTCTCCTCTAGGAAGGCAAAGTGTACATCCTTTACAGTCTTCCTGAGCCTGACTTTTAAAGAACAAGTCTTACCTCTACAAAAAAGCCTGCAGCTGTGATTTTATGCTTATCATTTCCTCGGTTAAGTAGAGGAACTAACAAGTACATGATCTTATGTGCAATGAAGCAATGTTTTTCCAGCAAAGCACTGCAAAACAGAATACCAACAAAATGACTGTCAGAGATGCAGATATCAGGGAGCATTTGCCCATAGCCCTGGGCCCCCTAAACTTTTTGCTTAGTTTCAGGTGCACAGGAGAGTATGGCAGGGCCAGGACTTCGGAGCCTGGCATTATGGACATTTTCCCACAGTTATGAGGAAGTTATTCAACCTTGGTGGCTGTATTGACCACCAGGGGAAAGAAATATCTAAAACAATGCTGATTTAGAGGAGGTGGGTAGATGCATGTCAAAGAAGCCTTACTTGGCAAGGAGAGCTACTCCCTGAAGGTGGCAATCTTTTCCTTCCAGAAGGGCCCATCCTTTATTGCTTTCCATGATGCTGAATTCCTGCCAGCACAAGGTTCTGAGGAGGAGAGTCTTCGTAGCCTGCATGGCGAAGCTAAATCAAATAAAATCAGTCAGGGTGCACAGAGCAGGTTCCTCCACCTTCCTAGCACACAGTCAGTCACCCCATCCTTACTGAGGAGGCCTGTGTGTCCCTGGGTTGCTTGGCTGCAATGCTCTAGATTTCCTACAAGACTCTAATTAGATTTTGGTTCTCCAGGAATGTGGAACGCAGTGTGCGGTAAAACACGTGATCTTAGCGTCTAAGAGCTGGAGATGGCCAAACCTGACATTCTTTTTCACAGATGAGAAAATTGACACACAGGGAACAGATGTGCCCAGGGTACCCAGCTGGTCTCCTGACTCCAACTCTGGCATTTCAAACTATTCCAAACGATATCATACTTACTCTGAAAGAAATCAATATGCTACAGTGACACTAAGACATTTCTACGGACGCCCATATGGGAAACTGGAAATCCCTCCCCATGTAGAAAGCAAAAATAAAGAATCATTCTTCCGTAGGTAGCAGTTTTGGGGGTGGGTTTGAAGCTAATTGGCTTGTCTTTGTCCCTACTTGATTTTAAAAGGACTGGCATAATACGGTACATTAGTTCGCAAGCATTCTGAAGACAGATGGACACGTTTGCCTTGTTACCCATAAAGTCAAGCTCAACCAATGAGAGCCCAGAGCCATCTGTGGGCATGTCTTGATACTTCATGAAACAAGGCAGAGGTAGAGGCTGTAGGCTCTCCTAGGGCTGGGACCACATCACTGCTGTCCTTCTGTCCACCATCGAGTGGAAGCCATGTTAGTTAAGGAATGAAATCACAGCGGACAGTACCACAAAGGGGTAACCTCAGAAGATACTTCTTGGTCTGTGTACAGGTTACTTGGCACGGCGACATCAGACATGGTGAGGCCGATGCTGTGGTGAATCTGGACGAGCAGTGCCATGAGAAGCTGAGGAAAGAGTCGGAAGGTAGCAGCTCGGAGCCGGTTTCCCATAAACACCTCATAAAGGGCATCTGTTGCCTGCGGTAGAAATGACACATAGCAGAACTGACTAGCTGCTAACTCTAATTCCTACTTTTGTGTGACTCCTGTTTGTGACTGAACA
>NW_022109491.1:20074429-20076185 GCF_000313985.2 Echinops telfairi | reverse complement strand
CACAACTTGACTAAGCTAAATGAAGACCCTGAGAGGCATGGAAGAATACTGAGCAGCTCTCCTCCAGGGTCACTCTGAGTTGGAATTGACTCAATGGCAATGGGTTTGAATTTTGGTTGTAAGATTTCCAAAATATCTATGGAAAAGACTGCCACATCTTTCCACCACAGAGAGGTTCATGGGTTCCAACTGCCAACATTGTGGTCAGCAGCAGAATGCTTAACCGCTGTGCCACTAGGATTCTCAGTAAGTGTACTACTAGGTATGTATTACAAAGAAGAAGAGGTGGGATGGGAACAGATATACATAGTCCCATGTTCATAGCAGCATTATTCACCACTGCAAAGAGAAAACTGTCCATCAATGGATGAATGGATAAAAATACCGGTGGTACATTCACACAATGGAATCTGTACAGCTTTAATGAATAACAAGAAACTCGGGAAGCACTTCATAAGTCAATCACTAAAGGTCAAATATTACATGAGCCCACTATTATAAGAAGACAGAGAAGGTTTACACACGCACACACAGGTTACTGAGGGAGGGAGAGAAAATCACTAGCTAATAGGCATGTGTTACTTTGGGGGACAGGAAAGGCATGCCATGAGGGCACTGTCAGCACAACGTCATTAGAAAGAAAAGGAAGGCACGAAGAAGTCCACAAGAGTTACAGACAACAAGGGGAAATGCTGTATGACACACACAACCCTGAACTGTCAGTGATAAAAATTAATCTGTAAGTGATACAAGATGATAAGGGACAACAATCATGGCCATAGATGAAACCTGGCAGACGATATTTCTAACATTCACATTTGTCTGAGCTGTAAGTATATCCATGTAAATAAGAGAGCAAATGGGGACCAAAATGTATAAATTTCTTAGCTATGACCAAACACCTTGGTGGAATGGGCCACTGGACCTGGATATTTAGGACCATGGTGGTGAGGGACATCAATATCAATTGGCATAACATAGCCCACAAAGATGGTGTTCTACATTCGACTTTGATGAACAGGGAATTGGGGCTTAAAAGCTTGCCAGTGGACATCAAAGGCACAATTATTGACACATACATACACACACACACACAAATAACCCCCAAATGTATATACAAAAGATTTTCTATATTATATATACTCCTGGAAAGTTCATTTCTAGGGAGCGAGTACAGTCATGACTTAAGAATGTTTTAAAATATTTTTATAAGATTATTGTTTTTAACTCTAAAGAATATGTTGTAGAGCCTGTATGTGACATGAGAAGCTTAAAATATATACTATCTGGTCCTTTATAGAAAAGTTTGCCAACCTCTGTTCTCGGTGGCCTTGATTTTCTCTTCTATAGTCGTTCATATCGTTTGAATGCTTTTTCATCGGTTTGTATTACTCTATGACAATACATACTTAAGGATCAGGGAAGGAATGTGTAAAACGTGAAATCATTAAGATTTCATCTCTCCTTCCGACCCTCCCAGGTCAATCCCTTGGTAGATTGTTCTGCCCATGGGGGAGGCACATGGATGCCTCTGTGGATGACAGTAGCCAAGTTGCAGAGAGACCAAACAGAACTCTAGATGGAGGTTGGACCAGTCAACCAGGAGGGGAGGAGGAGGGGATGACGCTGGAGAGACAGGTTCGGGCTTACAGCAACAGCCACGTAGGCCATCTTCTCCTGAGCAGGCACGTTATGGCATTTTTGCAGCTTCCGTAAGAGCCTCCACAGAATCCAGGTTGTGCTGGGCAGCTCTACC
>NW_022109491.1:20061206-20073650 GCF_000313985.2 Echinops telfairi | reverse complement strand
TGCCTACCCAAATCCTTCAGATCCAGCTCCAGTGTCACCTCTTCTGGGAGCTTTTGGCGTTTCCCATGTCTTTAAGGAGAGTTCCCTAAGACTTTGAAAATGTCTTCTTTGTAGAGTTGCCTCAATCTTCCATGTGCTACTGCCATTTCTCTGCAAGTGTGTCTATGGGTTCCCTCCCACTGAAGACAGGGAGTGAGCCTGGCTTTGCTAATATGAATCGCTTGGGTTTTAACATAGTACCGGGTTCACAGAAGGCATTCAAAGAAATAGGTACCCCATTTAGCTTATAGTCCTCAATTTTGGCGAAGGTTAGGTCCTGAAATAAAGCTCCTCTTTAGAAGAGCTCTCTTCTTAAAGAAAAAGAAGTTTTTAAAAAGGCAGTAACTTCTACTTCATTGACTCACACGCAGGGCCTGAGAAGCACCTAAGAATTGTATAGGAATATTATGGGGACAGTAAAGGGGTGAGGGTGGGAGTTACCTATACTTATAATCCATTCTCCTATTTTCAGACTCTACTTACCAAAATTGTGTGTGTGTGTGTGTGTTAAACTTGCTATTTTTTAAAGGGTGGTCTCGCAACGATCTGTATCAGAGTCACCCTGAAAATTGAGAGGCTTAGAGACTATCCTACATCTCACTGTCTACCCTGGCAATTCTGATCTGTCAACGTAAGACGGTAAGGAGCCCTAAGGTATCTGCAAGGGAATGCATTACTTCTGTAAAGTTCTTCAGTGACTTCCTTTCTCCCAGGACAGAAAATCCACTGCGTTTTCATTAAGGTGGTCCTATATCTCTGCTATCTGACTTCTGATCACTTTTAAAGTGCCGTTGAGGTATAGTTTGCTACCATATACTTAATCTAATGTAAGTGTGTGATTCACTTTGAGTGAACTTTTAAGTGGTGCAACCACCACCACCATCCAATCTTAGAACACTGCCCTCACGGCAAAAGATCTCCCGAGTCTGATCGCTCTTTACTACCGGCCTCTTTCTCTCTAACCATGTATCTGGCTCTCAACATTTTGTATTGAATCAACAAACAGTTTCATATCTCGTGGCCTTTACTTATTTCTAATTGTTTTGTGGTAGAAGACATGGAATAAAGAGTTTGCTACCTTAGTCATGGTGAAGTGCACAATCTATTGACAGTCATTTAAAAAAAATTTTTTTGGACAGTCATTATTTCACCATGCTTTGCCACCATTGCCACTATTCTTTGCTTCTCTCTGCTATTGCTTCTGCTTTTCCACTTCCCTCTTCTACCTTCTACTTGGCTAATAATTCACACCTCAAAATCCAGTTTTGGAGTATTATTTTTTCTCAGAAATTCTTCTCTGATTCTTTATCTGACACAGAGGAATTCCAAATGATTCCAAGACAAAGTAGGACCGTTTGCCAAAGCCCCTGGAAGGAAATGTAACTTTTGATGTTGACTGAGGGCAAAGTACACGTCTTGTTCTCTGTCTATCAAAGTACGTGTCCCCCCTCCACTCCTATCCCAGAGAGAGCCCTTGGTGCACAGTAGATGCTTCAAATAGATTCATTGGGACAATCCTCTTAATCTTATCTGGAAAGCAACTAACAAACATTGAATCAAGGAGCAAAAGGTAATCAGATGAAAGCTCCCTGAATAGTGGTCATGTCTAGTTCTACCAATCCCACAGTTCTCCTGAGATCTGAAGCCGTTCTCAAAGTCCTCAGAGGAGTAGAGTACACACAGCATAATGCTTAAATTATACTTAAAAGAACAAAATATATATAATAATTTGTATTTCATCAGACATATTTTAGCTAAGAATTTAGTATGGATAAAATCAAAGATTTTAAAGTATTAGAGATATAGACAAAAGAATATTACAAAAATAATAACTCAATAATATTCTCTGGATGGACACAAACTCTCCATTATTTGATTGAGTGGCAGACTAAGTCCAGCTTATGGACCATCAGGCCTGCCCACCTCATTATCTAAGGCGAGCAGGCCTTTAACAGAGAAGCTTTCAAACAGAGAGCTGAGCATAATAAAAACGAAATCGCATTTTATTTTGTCCAGTGATATAGTTATCCAGAATCGTCGTTTGTATATATAACCAATTTTAAAAGATGCTGCTTTGGTTAAAGTAAATTGGGGTCCTGGAGCCCTCTATTAAAGTGCACTGCCTTCCCCATAGGCATCTTATTGGAACTCACAGGGTGTCATCAACCACTAATCTAATTTAAAAAATTTTTAATTGAAAACCACTAATCTAAATTAAAAAAAAATTTTTTCTTTAAGGAGAGTGTTTTGTTTTTCCTGACTCTAATCCCATTCTTGTTATGTATATATTAATGCTCATATATATTATGATTAACTTATTTTCAAATAAAGTACAGACATCAAAATGATAAGGGGACTTGAAGAGTCTACTATTATTTTATGAGGGAAATAGAGCATAGTTTAGAAGAATCTTAGTGAAGAGGACCATCTATTTGCAAGACATAACCAGAAATCTTGCAGGGCTGTGATCCTAAGCTGAACCCTCTAACCTGGCTCCCAGAGCATCCTGTGATTGTGTCTAAGCACGGATTCTCAAGGGGAACCCCCAGACTCAATTCTTATGCAGTGTGATGAATCTTTCTTTCCTACCTCATTAGGAGCCAGAACCTGCATCCCTGACCTGTCTCCTCAAGATCTGGGGTTGCTAGTAAAGGAAGTTGTGTAACATATAATTTGTGTTAAAACAAAAACTTTTTTTCCTAGTCTGTGTCTGTCATTCTGAGATTTATGTCTGTCTGAAAGAGAGAAAGGAAAAAAAGTTGTTTATTCAACCTGTATACCAGTATATATCCTATGAGAACAAAGAGACAGGGAGATGGGCATTTATAGGAAGGGTCCCCCATTCGCTTTTCCATGCATGTGAAAATAACATTTAGCATCTTTTTAGTCCACCTGGTTTCTGTAATCTGACAACAGTGACCAGGCAATAGGGGCCCTCTTTGTGTCCACCCTGCAACAACAACACTTCATCCCTAAATAACTTCAGTACCTCGCTCCTAAGATTAGAGATCTTCTGCATAACCGTTATGCTATTTCACATCTAAGAAAGTTAATATTAGCCTAATAGTCTAATATACTGTTTGTATTTAAAATTCTACAAAAATTTTTTGCAGCTTCAAAAAAAAATATCCAGGATACATTTAAGTTCACAAATTTAGTTATCTCTCTTAAGTGTCTTTTAATCTTGAACAACACCCCCCACCCCCATCATCATTTTTTCCTCTCATGAAGTTAACATTTTTGAAGAATCCAGCTCAACTACCTTCTTTTTTTTTTCTAGTTCCTTTTTTTAAATCGTTTTATTAGAGGCTCATACAACTCTTATCACAATCCATACATACATCAATTGTGTAAAGCACATTTGTACATTCATTGCCTCATCATTCTCAAAACATTTCCTCTCCACCCAAGCCCCCGGCATTAGGTCCTCATTTTTCCCCTCCCTCCCTGCTCCCCTCTCCCTTGTGAGCCCTTGATAATTTATAAATTATTATTTTGTCATATCTTGCCCTGTCTGACGTCTCCCTTCACCCACTTTTCTGTTGTCCATCCCCCAGGGAGGAGGTCACATATAGTTCCCTGTAATCGGTTCCCTCTTTCCTAACCGCTCTCCCTCTACCCTCCCAGTATCACCACTCACACCACTGGTCCTGTAGGCATCATCTGCCCTGGATTCCTTGTTCAACTACCTTCTCGAACATTCTTCATTCTGAACGTGTGAGAGTGATCCTCTTATTTTTGCATCATATCCTGGTTTGTATCGCACACATTCATCTAGATGTGTCTACCCATAAAATGCATTAGACCATGTGCCACAATGCTCGCAACGGTGTCACACATTCCAGTTGAGTCCAGAGGCAGTAGGAGGGATCTGTTTACCTGTCATATGGTACTGGATAACACAGAAGGTGGCTGAGCACTATATCTGTATACTTGGGCCTGGAGATAAACAAGCTCACAGTACTTATGACTTGCTGGCGGATGCTCAGCTGGCTAATTATGGATAGCCGGGCACAGATAACTCCCATGATTTCTGGCACCTGAAAAGGAAAGAACGTTTACTAAGCGCTTACTTCTGTGGGACACTCCTGCTTACTGAAAGGTCCTAGAGAGCGACTTTTAAAACAACTTTAAAAAATAAGTTTATCAAAACTACTTTGCATGTATCTATATGTATACAAAGAGTTGGGTATATATACAAAGATGTAAATATTGTTTCTATAAGTGATGAGGTATTAATTTTCTTGCTTATGTACATTTAAGGTTTTTTTCTTCAATGATTACATATTGACTTTACAATAAGACAAACTAATGAAAGTGTTGTATGAACTTGGGGTCCACGCTGACTCTTAAGCGTGGCAGAGAAGCCCTGAGCCACCCTCCCCCCTGAGGTGTCTACCATGCTCAGGTATATCCCACAGGGCTCATGCTCCCATTCACAGGTCCATGGCTTTAACTCCGGGCGGAACTACTGAGGGTCTTCCGAGACATGAGAGGACACAGGGCGGAAAGCAAGCAGGAGGGCCGCCTGATGTCTGTGGATTGGGTGGCACTCCAGATTATAGCACAGTCTGGGCTCCATGGTGTGTGCCCAACTATCCATCATAAGACTTTCTCTTTTAAATGTGCTTTCTTGCTCTTTCATATGGAAAGAGAACAGTTAAAAGGCCGTGAATGTGTAGTTTTACTTATCAAATGCTTTTCAGTAGTGAGCATGTACCAGTAATCACTCACTTGAACATACCATACTCCTTTCCTTGTAACCTTTTAGGATTTTCATTTTCTTTTTCTAAAGCCATGATTGCATGCTTTTAGGCATAATCAGTGGGGACACAATATGCTGTTTTCTTCTTGTCACTTAACACTATTGGACACATCAACTCCTCACTTGTCAGCGTGGTTAGGTTCCAAAGACCTGGCTGTTAAGTGAAGATCAGCATCACGCAAAAATAGAGGGTGGTCATATCAGATACAAACTGGAGGATACAAACTATATTATCACATACTATCCAATTTCATCATATACCTGCCAAGCATTTGTGAATCCTGACCCAGGCAAGTGGACACATAATGTTAACCATCGCAACCAGCATTATTCTTGCCTGGCATCTGGGCATTTGTGCCTGGCTGCAGGGCCCGTGAACTATTAAGGTTGCTCTCTAGCCAAAGTCCCTGTGACTCCCATCAAACCACCTTTTTCTACTTGGGTCCGGGGAAGAAGGCGACAGGATTCACCTGTGAGTAACTGCTGGCCGGCCCACAAGAGGTGGAGCTGAGGCTGACAGTGGATGGTGCACCCTTTGGACATTTATTAGCAGCCCTGAAAGAACTCAGTAACATGCCCCGATGAACAACCTTACCCTGAGCATTTCTCACTTGCATTACAACTTAATAAACCCTTCAAGTTAGCCCAAAGGTGTTAATTTCCTTACGAAACCCTTCCATCGCAAATGCTGTGAGTTCTGTGTAGGAATTGGAACACACATTAGAACCTAGATACAGAGAATGCTGCTTGAATGACAGCGCGTGCTGCCAGGTGAACATCGTTCATGTGCAAAATGGATTTTTTCACTACTGTAAATGTAAAATGTCAGATGAGACGGCTGATAATAGGTTTGTTCACTTTCCATGTGCTCACTTAGCCTTTATCTTTATAACGTTCATAATCTTTATAAGCCTTGTTAGTGGCTTTGTCTGTCTTCATAATTCACTGCCATAGTGTGAAGGAGACTGGTTTAATGAAGCAGTAGGCAGAGAATTAGAATACATGAGTTCTCTTTATGTGAGCCCTGGGGCTGTCTCCAATTACTTTGGGGACTCTGAAGAAGTCCTTTAACTTCTCTGGGTCCCAAATTTTCTTATCTATAAAAAATAAAAATGTACACCAGATTATAATGTCTTTTGCCAAATTATATCAAGCACAGTTCCAAAACATATGGCTTTGTGTACAAAACCATTTGTTCTTTTAAATTATTTCCTGAAATTCTGTTAATAAATTATAAAGCATGGGATTTCTAGGGTAAAGGGCAGGAAAAGTTCAAGGTTCTTGAATATACACTGGACAAAGAATTAGATCATTACTTATAATATGATGACTATTTTTTCCTTTTGATGAGGTCTGTGGATGTGCATAAGCGATGTAATTTTGTCAGGTCCCAGTCACCTATCTTGTCTTCTGCTCGGCGGCGTACCTTCTTCATTACACTTGGTGGTCTATGGATGCCCTGCTACATGGCCCTTACGTTTGTGCCAGCTCTTATTGATGATCCTGGTAGCTTTGGAAAATTTTTGTTCTTGGTCATAAAAAAAAATTGTCCTGTGGGAAAAGCTACTTTAATGTTAATGTAAACATCTCATAAACATTTTAAATGGCTACATTAGCATTACATAATATACTCTATTTTACTTAACTGGATCATGGTTTGGAGCTCTCCATTAGTCCAAACTTTTCCTGTCATAAGAAATATTGCTATGTTTGAACCAGGAGGCTTTGAAAAGTCCATAGAAAAATGGAATGAAGAAATATTGGAATCTTTCTATGATATTTTGGGAGGCCTTTTGTATTTGCATGGATCACTTCCCCACATTTCTGATGATCTCCTTAGACAAGAATAGACTCTTAAGAGCGAAATGCTTCTGCTGCAATGCTCTGACTAACCTTGAAGAGATAACTAGTAATGATTTACGTGTCTAGCCTATAAACACAAAAACAAACTCATGAGTAATCAGGGAAATGCAAATGAAAACAGTAATATACCAGTTTTCATCTATAAATTTGGGAAAATCTTCACACTTTGACACTTGTTACGAAGTTTACGAAAAAGTTCAGAACTTTCCTCTGGTTGCTAAATGCTTCATCCCTGCCCCCACTATCATGATCCGAATTCTACCTTGTAAGTCTGGCTAGACCAGAGGATGTACACTGATACAGATAGGAATTGGAAACACAGGGAATCCAGGGCGGATGATCCCTTCAGGACCAGTGGTGTGCGTGGCGATACTGGGAGTGGGTTGGAAAGAGGGAACCGATTACAAGGAGCTATATGTGATCTCCTCCCTGGGGAATGGACAACAGAAAAGTGGGTGAAGGGAGACATCGGACAGGGCAAGATATGACAAAATAATAATTTATAAATTATTAAGGGCTCATGAGGAAGTGGGGAGTGGGGAGGGAGGGGAAAAATGAGGACCCAATGCCGGGGGCTTAAGTGGAGGGAAAATGTTTTGAGAATGATGAAGGCAATGAATGCACAAATGTGCTTTACATGACTGATGTATGTATACAGTGTGATGAGTTGTATGAGTCCCTAATAAAATGATTTAAAAAAAAAGTTCAGAACGGAGTGCTGGCAGGGGGCGACAGTGACTGGATAATACAGCACCATCCAGTGGAACACCAGGTGTGTGTGGGGGTGGGGGGGGGGGGGGAGTAATGGAGGTACTTGGTGCAGACAACAAGGCGATTCAGTGGCTTTAAAAACCCGAGGGGTGTGAATAGCCTTGTGATTAGGGTCAAAGGTGGCAGATGTAGTCCAGTTAAAATGTACCTGATCTCCTGATCTCCCTTTTGACCCATTTTAATGTCTGTTTTTCAGATTTTCTGCTTTTCTTTTGATTGAGGTTTTTGTTTGGTTTAGTCATTTTCTGTTTTGTCTGGGTCTTTTGTGGTTGTTAACCTCCTGTTTGTGTTTTGTATGATTTTTCTGTGTCAAATATCTGGGACAGTTAAATCCACAGAGACAGTCACGAGATTGATAATGACCTAGGGGAGTGGCAGGGGAGGCAGGGCGGGAAACGAGCAGCTAACAGTAATGAGCATGAGAAGAACGTGTCCTGAAACGGACTGTGGTGATGACGGCATGCTTTCTTCCTTTGATCGAATGATTAACTTGTATGATGTGTGTGTGTGTGTGGCGGGGGAGAATATCAGCCATGTATAATCACCATGTGCCATCTGTTCTAAACCATGCCGGTGACAACATACTTCTCCCTACCAGGGCGGAAGTCTCCTCCTCTAAAAGACGCCAATAGCCGTGTTTATTAAAAGTTTAAATGCATGTCTGCGATGCTCTAGCTATTCCTCTTCTCATTATCTACTTCACGAAACATTCTTTGTGCCCAAGGAGACAGACACAACATGAGGTTTCCCAGAGTTGTTTTATAACATCAGTAAAGGGAAACTGGGCAAGAGACTTCACCAACCATGCCTGAGTACTAAAGTTCCCTACCCCACAGGGCCATCCGTCCCCAGTGGAAAAACTCCAATGTTGCTTGGACGTTCTCTGAAACGCCGAGGGAGCCAGTGGTATTTCCAGGCGGTTTCCTCCATCTTCCCCAGGCAGGGCTGCTCTCTTTAGCAAATCTCTCCATATTTCTACACGATGATAGTATATGGCTATTTCCTGTTGTATCACTCTTAGGTACATTCTCATGATTTTAAGTTTACCAAACCGGCTCCCTCAAGAGCAGTGCTTCCCAGAGTGGGTGATAGCACCCCCTAGTGGCCACTGGAAGGATCCAAGGGGGCTGAAAAAACAGCTACATTTTATCCTGCATTACGGACTGTAATACAAAGGTCTGTCATTGCCGGGGGTGGTGGTGGGGGTGGTGTGCTGAGTGATTTTGTTTTTCATTTTGATGAAAAGAGGGTGGTAGGACAAACAAATATGGGAACATATGCAGTCACATACCACTTTTGTTTTTAATATCACATCTCTTATTTTTTTTAAATCCATCTGAATAGAAATCTAAATAGAAGTTACCATTTTCACATGTGTTAACTATCTCAGAAAACGATTCTCTTCTGAAAAGTGTGGGCCACACC
Source organism: Echinops telfairi (assembly GCF_000313985.2). NCBI lineage: Eukaryota > Metazoa > Chordata > Mammalia > Afrosoricida > Tenrecidae > Echinops > Echinops telfairi. The sequence goes on along the minus strand of NW_022109491.1, from coordinate 20,064,787 downwards.
TTAGATTCTGAAAGCCTTCTTGCTCAGGTGCTTACACATTTGTGGTTTCCTACAGGGTTCGATGTGTGCTTGTTGAGTGGACAAATGTAGGTCACCAGATGGACTAAGGCTCTGACCGGGGACCCTCCCATAATTCTCAGCTAACAGGTGGACCAGATGAGACCTCTTCAGCTACCTGCCTGGAGAGATCTTGCTGGTAATTCAAACCCTGGAAAAGGCCACTGAGTTTTTTTACCGTTTCAAATCGGGACTCCGCATTTTTCACCAGAGTTATCAGCAATTCTCCAGCTGATGCCTGAGTGCAGGGGTGTTTCTTGTTATCCAGGCCATTCAGCATGGTCATTACAAACTGGTAGAGTTCACTGGAATTCAGAAAAACTTCGAAGACCTGAAATTATTGAGGGATAATAAACATTCAAGAAATAAGGTCTGGTGGAAAGAACCATGAGTAAGGAATTGATCTTCATTTAACAGAGACATGCACGAAGGTGTACAAGGCTGTGTGTTTACCAAAGTGAGACTAGGGACCACCCGCATGTCCACAGAGCAGGTCTGTACTTGTCCTCTTACAACTCAGAGTTCTATAAAGATCTTTCTGAGATCTTTGAAAACGAGTCACACTTTTATAGGGATGAGATTGAAGGAAAAGGCTAATCTTAGGGTTCTGACAGGTTCCCAGGAATAGGAAACTACCTTGTCCATAGTTAACCTTGTATTATAAGAATGTGGTAACCTGATTTTCATTGCACCTGGCTCTGTACAAGGTCTTTCATTTGATGACAATTTTCTGAGTATTTTCTATAGGATCGATACTAAGCAACACGTTACATACAACATCTGAGTTAATGCTCACAAGTGAGTTATCCAAAGATTTACAGAGTCCCATTAAACAGATGAGAAAACTTAACACTTAGGAGATGCTTAATCAGTATTTATTGGACAATGAATAAATATCTTAATATCATTACATCTTAGTCTTACAGTATACATCTTATAGGACTATCTACACCCTGCTGAAGCTGCTTTTTGTGACCAGGGCTCGCATTTGCAAGAGACTGCCAGGGGTCAGGGTTAGAGTTAACAGTGGGAGCAGAGTTAGTCTAGAAAAACCCAAACAAATCAAGAGAAATCCAAATAGTGATGTTGGCCTCACTGACTGATTGACCTAAACTGCGAAAAGGGTTCATAAAGGAGCCACTATCATGGTGCATATTCTCCAAACTATAAAGTGTTTAGAAAGCAAATTCTCTGGGCAATCCTTTAGGTTTGGTTTTATAAGAAATTACTAGAACTTTTCCAAAGTGGCTTTCTGTTTGACATAGCCATTAATGGATGTACTGATGCCATTAATGCCTCAGTCCTCATCAACATTTAAGCTGTTGGTCTTTTTGAAATGTTAGCCATTCTAATTACCTGGGCAATTTTGAAGGGACAACTATAGAACTGCAGGATACTGTAGTGCCCTAGGAGTTCACGGCACCTTTTCAACGCTGTACGCAAGCTGAGGTGATTTTCCTTGCAATGAGTGATATCTGAAAATAAAATACAAAATCTTAATGCTTGCTTACTGGCTGATCTCCAGGTTCAAGTAGACCCAAAGGTTTCTGCTCATCACGTTTTCTGCATTTGAGCAAAAATGTAGGGAGGAGGCTGTGTGTCCACTGAGAGGCTGGTTTGTTTTCTTTCTGCTGTATACCAATATAGGAAAGGAGCTCAAAGAAAAAGAAAAGAACTTTCTTTTGAGAGAAGACCTTTTCTACAAGCTGGGTATACAACCAAGACGTTCTTCCTGTTGGTGGGGGCTTTTGAGAGGTCTCCCAGAGCTTCGGTCCCCACATACGGTGTCTGATCATTCTAAGGACAAAACTCTCGGTGTCTGGTTTTGCTGATGATTGTGTCTGCCAACACTTCCTCACAGTGCCTTGTCTATTCTCGTGCCCGTCCTCCGTCTCAGCTTTGGGGATGGCGGTTTATCATGGGGAGCCGAGGAGGCCTTGGTTAGCTGGAGGTCATTGTCTCTTCAATTAGAAAACGAGTTCCTCAAGAGACGGGAACCTCGTCTGCCTCATTCACTGATGCATGCCTAGAAAAACGTTTTCACAAATACTTGCTGGATAAATAGTCAATCGTATTTCCATAAGTGTCTATCTTGGCAGACATTTCTCAGACTCAAAGCTGCTCAGAGATGAGACGGTTGCCCTGGGAAGCAGGGAGCTTCCTTTTCCTTGGGATGAGCAAGCCCAGAGGGATAGCACTTCATGGGGATGGAATTAATCTGGAAGGGATGCTGGGTTAATTATCTTCTGAAGTCCCTTTGAACTGTAGAAGTGAGTGATTCATTCTTGAGCACATTGGCTCTTTATTTCTCAAACTCCTCAAGCTCATATCTGCTGAGGGACCTTGCTTGTCCTGTACCCTCTATCTAATATCCTCCCCTTACCTCTTCACCTAGCTAAGAGATCACCTTTCTTCAGATTATTTTCAGAGAGGCCTTTGCTGACCTTTACAACCAAACTTGATTCTCATTCTTGGCCCCTGTATTTTTCCTTCCTAACACTTGATTTGTAATAACATGGCTATTTGTCAGTTCTTTGACTGATGTATATGGATATTGTTGGATCTTGGCTGAGATCAACAAACGTTTACAGGGTAAATCCATAAATGAAGGCTCAAATGATGGCAAGAACCTCTGCTACGTCTGACCAAACTATGACCACTCTAGTTTGTTCTCAGGGTTGGGTGCTTAGTTACTCCAACACTATAGCCGACAGCAACGGGTCTGATGCAGTCACATGAGCCAGTGTTGCTTCCTCACATATTCTTTCTCTTTAGGAACTATGTGCTTAGACAAGTGGTTCTCAACCTTCCTATTGCCGCAGCCCTTTAATACCATTCCTTATGTTGTGGTGACCACTCCCCCCCAACCATAAAATTATTTTCGTTACTACTTCATAACTGTAATTTTGCCCGAAGGGTTCGCAACCCACAGGTTGAGAACCACTGGCTTAGAGCCTTTCGAGATCATAGTCTGTGCTAGCGAACCCATCCGAAACCCTCGACGGTGCCTTACACTTCAACTTCAGGGTGATATGCAGCAGGTGGTGTGTGCCCTCTGCAGCCTCCTCGGCCACATCTCTCAGCGGGTCCCCACATAGGAGCGCCATGAGGGCCACCAGGCAGCCAAGTCTTTGGAAATAAAATGGATGCTAATCAGAAAGGAAAAAGAAATGTGCCATCAGAATACTAGTGCATTTAGAACGTGGGACCTTAGAGCTGATCTCTTGCAAAGTTATCCCACTTCTACGTCCAACTCAAGAGAACAGCCAGCCCATGGATCCCATGCAGCCCATGGATCTCCTTGGGGTTCACGCTTAATATGTGTCATGATGATAGAGCCTGCAGGGGGTACTACTGTTGGTAGGTGCTGTCCAGTTGATTCTTGACGCATAACAATCCCATGTGACAGGGTAGAACTGCCCCAGGGAGTTTGTAAATAGGGCAAATCCTAACTTACATGCTCAATCTGAGCACAAATATGCTTTGCACATAAAGATGTTTACCCTAGCACTGACTATTCTTTT
>NW_022109491.1:20057518-20059637 GCF_000313985.2 Echinops telfairi | reverse complement strand
AAAACACAACAAGAAAGAAAAGCTTGTAGTTAGTTCAAGGATCATTGGCCTTTAAGAGTGTTTTCCAGTCCAGTCTGTTGGGGCACCACGCCCTGGCCCCAAAGTCCACCTTCAGCATTCCCTGGGGACCTTGTTGCTCCATTCCCTTGCTGTTCCGCTGCACTCCCCCAGTAGCACTGACTATTCTTAAAGACCAAAGACCCAAACCAAACCCACTGTCACCGACTTGATTCTGATTCCTGGCGATTCTGTCGTGCAGTGTACAGCTGCCTCATAGGAGTTCCAAGGCTCTAAGTATTGATAGAGGTGGACGAACACATCCTTCTCTTACAGAGTGGCCGATGGTTGGCAGCTAAAGCTTTACCACCAGGGCTCCTTGTCAATGACCACATCTTGGAAATAACTGCTAAATACCGTATATACTAGAGTATAAGCTGACCCGAATATCAGCCGAGGGACCCAATTTTACCACAAAAACTGCATTAAAAATGTGCTGGAAAACTCGGCTTCTACATGAGTACATATGGTAACAGTAAAGAGAACTATGGTGCAGCTACTCCAAAAATAAAAATTAAAAAGCCAACAGTTAGAAGTCCTGTGCAGTGCAATGGATTGCTTTTACATATTTTCATAGCTACAGTCTTGTAACTTCCAAGAAAAGATTAAGTGGGACTATGCAAATAAGGTACTTGTGGTTCACCAAAGGGATTGCATAGCTTGTAAACAATGCGAATAAGGACGCATGGCACCTTGTGTGGGCAAGGCCACACAAATAAGGCATGTGGAACCTGAATGAGGACCAGTGGTCAGTTTTGCCATCCTGTTAGGGTTAGAAGGAGCATTCCCAGAAGTGGAGAAGAAGGCATCTTACTACCACCGAGAAGAAGAGCCAGGAGTGGAGTATGTCCTTTAGACCCGAGGTCCTTGTGCAGAAAACCTCCTAGACCCAAAAGACAGAGAGGGAATGTAACCTAGAAGACAGAGAAAGACAGCAGTGCAGTGATAGCAATGTGAGAGGGCAGGAGACTGGGTGGGCTGGCATGGCGCTGCTTCCTGACCAGCGGAGCAAGGCAGTGACCGTGGGTGTGCCGATCTACAGAGTGAGAGACCTGAGTGCTTTGGGGCTGATGCTTATTGAAGGAGCGGGGTACCATCAGACACTTACTGGCAGAGTTAAAGAGCTTTGTTAACACTTGCCCAAGCAGTGCAGGGGTGGAAGAACTGAGGGGCTAAAAGTCCACCAAGCCCCAAGGACAGTATTCCGGCTCAGAGCAGTCAATGCGGAGAGAGGACCATAGGGCCAGCCCTACCACGAGACACAACATCCCTCACTGACCCATAGCTCTACGGGGGATAGCACTGGAGACACAGTGCGGGAGTTGTGCCCCATCTCACTCCACCACACCAGGACGAAACACTAAGGTGTGCAGCGGAGCAGCAGGGAGAGCAAAGCAGCTAAGTCCCCAAGGAATACAAAATATAGACTTTGGGGTCAGGGTATGGCACCCCATCAGACTCAACTGGAAAACACTCATAAAGGTCAATAGACAGACCTGGAACTATTAACAGGATTTTCTTTTTTTGCTGGTTTTTGTTGTTGTTTTCTTTTGTTATGTTCCACTTTACTTTGTTTTGTGCTTATTATTATCTATGAATGTTTCTAATAACCTAGCATTTCGTGCTGCTCACCTTCCCTACATGATCACTGAAGACAAATGGGTGCATAAGCAAATGTGATGAAGAAAGCTGATGATGGTGCCGGTCTATCAAAAGATACAGTGTCTGGGGTCTTAAAGGCTTGAAGATAAACAAGCTGTCATCTAGCTGAGAAGCAACAAAGCCCACATGGAAGAAGCACACCAGCCTGTGTGATCAGGAGGTGCCAAAGGGATCAGTTATAAGGCATCACAGAACCAAAAACCATATCATTGTGTGTTCACCTTCCTGATATGATCACTGAACACAAATGGGTGCATAAGCAAATGTGGTGAAGAAAGCTGATGGTGGCCGGCTATCAAAAGGTATAGGGTCTGGGGTGTTAAAGGCTTTAAGATAAGCCACCATCTAGCTGAGAAGCAACAAAGCCCACATGGAAGAAGCACACCAGCCTGTGTGATCA
>NW_022109491.1:20051260-20056701 GCF_000313985.2 Echinops telfairi | reverse complement strand
CGAATATTGAAAGAGATTCAAGCAGAAGTTCCTACCTCAACATACTCATGAACCACAAAACAAAACAAAAAACCCTTGAACTAAATAAAAATATCGACAGTGCCTTTCTCTGGATGGTAACAAGTTAATGGTTTTTCTTTCTTGTACTTAAAAAAATACATTTTTATATAATGCGCACATTTTTATATTATTTTATAATAGTATTAAAAAGTGATAGATCACTTTTATGTATTTTCTTATGATAATCTTCTGACTTCCACTGTTGGGTGGGACTGCTTGTGGCTGACCAAAGGGATAGGATGGCTCTCTACTAATGGCAATAAGTTACTTGTTGAATGGGACCAAGAAGACGGGACACCAATGAGTGAACTGGTCAGTTGTGCCAGCCTACTAACTAGGCGTAAAAGGAGCCATCCCAGAAGTGGAAAGGAAGGAGCCCGACTACAACCAAAAAGAGTCAGCGGAAACAGAGCATGTTCTTTAGACCTGGGGTCCCTTTACTAAGAACCTCCTAGATCCAGGATACAGAGCGTTGTCGCACCAACATGGTGAGAGAAGACCAACAGCAGTCACAGAGGAACTTGGCACAGAGGGGACAGAACCAGAAGACTGGCAGGAGACTGAGCAGCGGGCTTCCCAATCCACGGAGCTGAGCAGTTTCAGGCAAGAAGCTTGCTGGCAAAGTCGGGAGCCCCCACTTCCCAGGCACGTACTGGCAGGGCTAAAAAGCTTTGTAGCACTTGTCCAAGCAGGGAAGAATTGGTGTTGGCCCAAGATGCCAAGCTGGAAAGAGGCTTTTCAGATGAACAAACTGTATTTTTCTGATCCTGAATTGTACCGTTATTTCCCTAAGAAAGCTCATAATCCTGAGGATTGTCTGTGAGTTCTGTGTGCCCATTGCAATGAGTGATGACACCCAGAAGGGAAGAGTGCTGTGAGACAAACGATTAGTGCCAGATGGGTTAAAAGGTTGAAGAGAGGGGTCATGTCTGACCTCTGCCTCATAGAATCGGCCTTAGTCCGCTGTTGCTGGTGGTAATTTTCCCTCCCTCCCTCGTGACGGTAAAGGAGGTCAGAAGCTCCTGTCATGCCATTTTTACAGCAGAGAATTATGCTGCTAGTCTGGTCACTGAGTCTTCTCTAACACTCTCTCTTTTTTTTTTTCCACTCATCTCTTTAGGTTCCTTTCAGATTATGAAAATAGTCAAAATGCATTGAAATGTACACTGAAATTAGACCAATTTGACTATATATCAATTACACCTCGAAAAAGTTGATTTTTAAAAAGCTACAGACAGTCTTCAGAAAAATGCAGCAGATCACACCACACAAACTTCAACATGTTCACAGACTGCAGTGGTACGTACCCAGGTTAAGAGTATTTGCATTAGCAGTTCTCCTTAGAAAAGAAAATGCTAAGGAAGAGGCAGAGAGGTGGGTCATATGAAGCCCTTGTCTTCTTTAATCTTCAGCCAAAATTAGAAGTTGAGGAATGTAAGAGACAGAACAATATCCTGTTGTGAGTTTCTGAGACTGCAATTCTTTACAGGAGTAGAAAGCTTTGTCTTTCTCCCAGAGAGTGACTGGTGGTTTTGAATGGCTGGTGGTTTCAAACTGCTTTGTGGTTAGCAGTCCAGTGCATAACCACTATACCACCATAGCTCCTTGTTTTCTTCCAAATAGCAGGGCCTTATTATGCAGAATGGGGACTAGGAGAAGCTCTAGCACAGGGGTTCTCAACCTTCCTAGATCCGCGACCCTTTCACACGGTTCCTCATGCGGTGGTGACCCCCAACCATCACATTATTTTCACTGCTACTTCATAACTGTGATTTTGCTACTGTTATGAATCGTAATATCTGATATACAGGATGCATTTTCATTGTTACAAATTGAACATCATTAAACATAATTAAAGCATAGTGATTAATCACAAATCAATATGTAACTATATATTGTGAAATATTTATGTGTTTTCTGATGGTCTTAGGTGACCCCTGTGAAAGGGTTGTTTGACCCTCTGAAGGGGTTGCGACCCACAGGTTGAGAACCCCTGCGCTAGTGTCTGGAGGTTCTACTCAGGGAGGGGGGAGAGGGGATCCACAGATGAGAAAAGAAGTGGACCAAGGGAGGAAAATCTTAGTACTGGAGAATTCATTGTTAGGAGTGATGAGAGGACTCAGAAACACTAAGGAGTGAGAGAAGAGAGCAAGAGAGATTCGATGAGAGGATTTTACAAAGAAGTACCATAATGCAAGAGTTGTATTCTCCCAGAGATGCTGTGAATTATGTAAACTGGTTTAATTAAACTTGCTTGCTGGACTTTTTTTCTTCAAATGCAATACTGCCCAAAGGCTAGGTCACTTTAAGCCCTTAGATATTTTCAGCTTACATCCATCTATTCATTAAGAAACATTCACTATTACGATGTTGCCAGGAGCCCTGGTGGCATAGTGGGTTACGAACTGGTTTGCTAACCGCAAGGGTTAGCAATTTGAACCAATAAGCCTCTTCAAGAGAGAAAGATGACGCTTTTTGTAGCCCCAGATACCCGTCAGGGCAGCTCTGCCCTGTTCTGAACGGCCACTGAGAGTTGAATCAACCAGATGGCAGCGCTATACTGTGTCTCTACGATTTGGAGTTGGGCGCCATTGCAGCAGCTATTATGTTGTATCTGTTGGGCTACGCATTAGAGATGCCAAGATTAGTAAACTTGGCCATTGGCCTCAAGTTACTAATGATTCAGGAGAAGGGCGGATATATATGCTAACGATGTGAACTGCGATGATCAGAAACATGAGGACACGGGATAGATATGCCAGTTTGGGGGGTCAAAACGGGAAGGGAAGCAGGCAATGATTGGATGTCTTTGGACAGGTCTTTCTTCTTCGGTACCTAAAGGGCTGTTTACCTTCAAGCCGAGATGTCTGGATAAGCACTTCAGAACTTGTGCCATGCTGACGGTGGCCCGCCTCCGCTCGTGGTCCTTGACGGACTGTAGCCAGGACTCCATCAGCTAGGAAGAAGGGAGGGAGGTTAAATGGTTTGTAGAGACCATTGGAGCAGATTGCTTTCTTTGGTCTTGCTCATCCTGGGCTGTCACTCTTCATGACGGTCATGCTGCTCCTACAATGGAATCTTCCCTGCTGCCTTCCTCCACGTCACGGGTCAACAGGAATACTTTCCCACCCTCCCCCCACAGTCTGTGTACCTCGAAGATCACATGAAGATTTTCCAAGTGGGGGTCTTTGATCACCAAACTCTGGAGCATCTCCAAGAACGCCTGGAACGTCTGCCTGTAGAGACACTGCGGAGACAAGGGCAAAGCTGCGTCCCCACCTGCAGCTCCCCAAGCGCTGTGGCTGCTGTGGACTCTAACCATCTGGAAGTCAGCCCATGGCACGAAGTGAAACTGAGCACATTCTCATTCCTAATGGGGCCACCAAACACTATTGGGACATTAGCCTTTCCCCTCCAGATAGTTGTGCCCGCTCTCCATCAGGAAGACCTCCCCTGACCACCCCATAATGGTGTCACCTCAATATGGTGTTCTTTGCCCTCCTCTTTCCTGCTTTTATTTTCATAGCACATATTACCTCTTTACTGCTGATTTCCTATTGTATTTTCATAACACTTGGCACATAATGGCCTTTAACAAGTCTTTATTCGATGAATACATGAATAAATCATCTCACCTTATTTTAAATCCAAAAAGAAAGGAAAAGGGGATGAAGGAAAAACGAAGACAAAAAGGAAAAAAAAAAAAGATACAGTGTAATTTTACTATTTTATTCACCAGACTTGGTTTAAATGGCTTTGGGCTCATTCCAAAAAAAATCAAAGGTACCCTCAAGAGGCCAAGGTCAACTGACCCTGTGGATGGCAAGTTACTAAAGCAAAACACAAATTACCTCTGAGTTGTTGGACCCAATGGACCTGGTTTCCTCCATCTGGGCAAAGTTCTCCTCAGGAGGCAGAGTAATGACCCTTTTGATGATGAAGCTGAACAAGTCAACTCGATCTTCAGAGCCAAGTAGAAAATGGACCTCTTGGTAACTGAAAGAAAGACCGTTTGGGGACTGCACGGTTGGAGAAGAATTTGATTTGAGTGTGACAAGCAGGGATCCAGGTAACCCCAAAGGGCAGGCTAGGCCACTTGGTGTATCGTTCTGAAGGAATAGACAAATGGCCTGGCTTCTTAGTCTGTTTGGACAAAGCTCACAAAAGATTTGAGAAAGAATTTTTTCCACCCCATTTCTCCCACAAGAAGTGCCTGGAGCGGTACCCTTCCAGCCTCTCTTCCAGTTCAACTGCAGAGGGAAGCTTACTACAGTCTAATCAAGCCAGCCACTATTTGTCAGTGTTTGATCAAGTTGGGGAATAACGGGTTGAACCAAGCTTAGAAGACTTTACCTACAGGACTTCTAAGGACCTTTTAATTGGTTAATGTGCAGCATGGATTTTCAAGAGAGGTGAAAAGTAGGCAGCTCTTTCTAAAATTCTTTGAGGGTGGAATAATAACATCATGAAGCATATGTGGGATTAATTTTCTATTGAATGTACTTGGGACAAAACTGAACTCCAAAATGGTTGCAATAAAGTCTTTCAGACTTGCTCCCATGTCTCAACTCTCAGCCAAATAATACATAGGCCTATAGGCTAACCCCAGGAAGGTATGACCCAAAGGGCAGCATTTCCCCCGGGGTAAAGCTCCGAAGGCAGGAAGGGATAGAAAAGAGACACAAGGCGGAAGTGGGAAGAGTATTGTTACATGGTGAGGACTGCAATCAATATCAGTGGATTGCATGTATGTACTGTGGAATGGCAAACCAAATTGCTGAGGGGCTGGCCCCAATCCCAACTACTACATGGACACCTGCCCCTCCCCCTAGAAGAATTTATTTCAAAGGATGGCACTGAATCTGCAGCTCCGGGAGAGGAACATATCTGATGGGAGCACACGGGAACAGATGAAGGGGGAGGAGGAGAGAGTGGAGCACATCATGGCCCACCAGGCCTTGAGGACAATGTTGCTGAGTAGAGCAGCCAGTCCATACACAGGACCACATGGCCGGCCCCACTATGAGACATGACGTCCCTCACTGACCCATAGCCCTACAGGGGATAACACCAGAGATACAGTGTGGGAATTGAGCCCGATCTGATCCCGCCACACCGAGACAAAACACTAAAGGGGTGCAACAGACCAGCAAGGAATGGAGCAGCGAGGTCCCCAGGGCCAGGGCATGGTGCCCCAACAGACTGGACTGGAAAATACTCCTAAAGGCCAACAAATAGTCCTTGAACTAACTACAAGCTTTTCTTTCTTGTGTTTTGTTTTGTTGTCATTGGTTTGTTGTTGTTGTTTTGTTGTATATTGTTGCTTGGTTTTGCTTTGTCTTGTTTTTGTGCATGTTATTATCTCTGTAGGTCTGTCTAAA
>NW_022109491.1:20047801-20049940 GCF_000313985.2 Echinops telfairi | reverse complement strand
AAAAAAAAAGGAAAACCAATTCGTTCTGTAAACTTCCATTCAAATTACAAGTGAAACTTTTTTTTCCAAGTACACACAACGTGGATATAGCTTCTACTCCCTTATCTCACTAATGTTTAAAAGTGAAAACTATGGGATATGTTGGCTACAAATAGCCACCATGTGAATAAGTCCTGAATACGAGACCAAGATGCACGCATACAGGGCATAGGATGTCACCTGAAGTCAGTGATGGTGATGAAGACTTCCTGGGACACGGAGCTGAGGAGGCAACAGCCCAGGGGCTCCTCTTGCAACAGCAGCTGCAAAGAGAGGGGAGGACGTTTAGAGAGTCAAGATGTGCCAAGCAACTAGGCCAATTGACGAATGTGGATGGCTTTCCAGAACAGCAGTAGGCACTTCAGTGGGCCTCACTCCCCAGCTCCGTGGGATTGGTGGCCGGGGAGTGGTTCAGACTTCGTCCCCTGGAGTCAGGGCCGGGCTCTTACCAGTTGTTTGAGCTGCTATGTCAGTTCACTGCCCTGTAGCTGTTCTCTCATCCATACAATGAGATAACAATGGGCCTCACTCTCCATCCTTCTTCATCCCATTCTGACACAAACCGTCCCTATGACAGACACTCTGCTTCTCTCCTGGGTTCGCTAACTCATTGCAATCGCCACACAGAACTCACAGACACTACTCAGGATGATGGGCTTGATTAAGGAAGTTAACAAGTTACAAAATGTTAAGGATACAGTTCTTTGGTCTGCTGTACCGCTTCGCTCTGTGGTCCTCAACTTCCCGGCCACATGATCTCTTGGCCTCTGTCTGGTTCCACGGGCCAGGAAGTGCACTGCTCTATCTCACAGTCTCTGTGCTGCTCTTTGCTCTGCCTCATGGTCTCCGTGTGGCTCCTCTACTCTGTCTACTGAGCTCGGTGCTGCGGCCTATGGTGTCAGTGCTGCCCCCCCAACTTCAGACAGGGATCTCCCACGTGCTCAGCAGATGGCCCTTCTTTCTAGATGGTCACGCATGCTTTCTCTTCCTGCTTCTGAGGTGATTCGCTTAACTATCCAGTGAAATGGCAAACGGACTAATCCCTACCATCGGTGTTTCACACGCTCTGTGCGTATGACTCTCCCCCGCCCCAGTCATTTGCTGGTGGTTCTAAAGACACAAGCGCAGAACCACACCAAGTAACGTCACTTCACAGACCAGCATTCAGCAGATGTTCCTTCCCTGCTTGTTGGAGGCTTCTTTTTCTTACTTTCTAACTTTAGAGTGACTCCGACATCTTGCTTGTGGCCTGCTGGTCTTCCTGTACTCATTTCTCAAGCGCTCATTCATTTGTATGGCTTCACAGTCTGGCCTTGATAACGCTCCAAGGGCTCTCATTACGCGAGTCTAGTGATCTCAAGGGCACTGCCACGGAAATCACAGCCGAGACGTGGCATTTTGGTGCTCAGCACTGCGTTCACTCTCTTTCCTTTCCAAAGGGCATGGACCCTCAGCATTCAAGAGTGGTCCGTGATGTGGCCTTGCTCCGGAGCTCATGCAACAGAGGGCTTGTGATCTCCCTTCCTTTGTCCATCAATCACAGGGATAGCCACTCTGGCTACAAAGTTTTTACCATTCTCCATTCTTATGCCTCACAGCTAAACCCTCAGGCCTGCAGCCTTTTCTGACTTATCTACTTGACTTACTTCTGCCAAATGTATCGTTGGTTTTCTTGTTTTAATGAGCTCGGTATTAAAGGCTTACACGTGTTATTCACAATTGTGCTGGCCACAGTGGGGAATTCAGAAGCGAGAGACTCTTTGTTTGTCTAGTAGGCACCCAGAGGCTGACTGCCTGGATCATATGATATCCCCTTGTGTTAGTCTGGGTAGACTAGAGAAACAAATTCATGGAGACACTCAAATGTATATAAGGGAGAGGTTTCTATATAAGAACAATTGAACATTGAGAAAACAGCCCAGCCCAGTCCAGATCAAGTCCATAAGTCCGATATTAGCCCATATGTCCGATACTAATCTATAAAGTCCTCTTCAGACTCATGAAACACAGGCAAAGACGCCGAATGTAGAAGATCACGGGCCAGTGGGTAGAAAGTCTTTGGATCCAGTGGCACTGGAAACATCTCAGTGCTGGCAGGGG
>NW_022109491.1:20037410-20047675 GCF_000313985.2 Echinops telfairi | reverse complement strand
CAGAGAGTCTCCCACCTCCAAGGAGGAAATTTCTGCAATTCCCAGAATCCTTAGGGGAAGGCCATGCCCACACAGAGATCTCGTTAGCCATGTCCTGATTAACACCCTAGACTCCATCCCTACACTCTTTTTTTCCTCAGTTTCTGGAAAGGCTTTATTATTATTTGGGGGGGGGTGTTTGCGGACACAGCACTCAGTCCTTCTCAGCAGTGGCCTTCCTCACGGCAGCCAGCACGTTGCTCAGCTCCTCTCTCTTCCTCTTGGCCCGGATGTGTGTGCCCACCCCATTCTTGATGAACTTCAGTGCCTGCTTGTCCTTGGAGACCTTGAGCAGCTCCATGGCCCTTCGCTCATAGGGTGCAAAGCCACACACCTCCCGGGTCATGTCCCGCACAAACTTGCTGTGTGCTCATGTCCTTGGTCACCTTGCGGCCCTTGTCGAGACCCACGGCCATAGGGTAGCGCACAGCCATGGCTGCTACTCTTTGATGGCTGCCGTGGTGGAAGAGACCCCTACACTTTTAATCCTCAAATTGACACTAGAGTATGTAACTACCACACCCCTTCTCTGGGAACTGCCTCCAATACACAGAGAGGGATGCCCAGAAGTCAGGCCCGTGTTACACAGCAGGTGGGCTGCTCAGCCAAACCCAAGGAGAGCAGGGGTAGAGAACTGGCCCAGTCTAGACCCATCCGATTTTACCTCCTCGAATGTGGAATTTGAGAGGGCTAGAGAGACGCTGGGGGCGGTGTCTGTCCCTCTAGGATTACCATGGCAGAGCAGCTCCTGCCTTCAAGACCTCTGGAATTGTTCTAGAACCCATTCTTCTAGACGCTTTTTAAACCTTCTCCCTAGATTCTAAAAGATATCCCAGCATCCTTTAAAAAACACAATAAAATGAAGCATGAGTCAGATTTGGTTTTTGTCACTTGCTACAAGAATAATCTTAACAAAACAATACATTTGTCTCCAAAGTCTTAAAAAAAAAAAAAGTCAGACAGGCATTAAGGTCTCCAGTTTATAGGTTGAGCTACTGCGGCGCAGAGAATCTTATTTGTCCAAGATCGCCAAGCACAAGCTTGACAGAAGTGGAAGTAGAAATGGTAGCTGCTGGTTCCTAAAATAGTTCCTTTTCCTCTCTATCCAGCTTCAAATAGCTCAAACCCTCACCAGGACAACTGAGCCGTGTTTTCATGAGTTCAGCCCACTATGAGCTCTTTCAGCATTTCTCATCATGCAGGGAAGAGTCTTTCTGAAACAGTCTCAGCCGTTTCCTGTCTCGCCGCTCAAATAATACAGTGTCGCCTCAGTGCGGAGCACGTCCTTTAACTGTAGTCCAAGAAGCAACCGAGCGGGAAGGCGGTGCCAAAGCCCCAGCAGGCAGAACGCGCGTGGTGGCCTGGCTGGCAAAGAAGAGATCTGTCTGAATTAAAATTCTATTTCAGCTGGTCTTGGGGCCTATGTCTATTGCTGTGTCACTAAAACTATCTCCTTGGACCCTCTGCCACCTTGTACGATGCCCTGGCATAGCCAGGAGGGCGTCTCCAGCTTGCTGTGTGAGGCTCCCTGTCCAGTGGTCTAGTGTGTCTTCTCTCAACCCCGTCTACCACATCCTCCAAGATTTGGATCAGGCGCTCTACCTGGATGGATTACTTTCACTCAAATCCTGTCATTCGTTGACTTTCTGTCCTACTAACGTTCTTTAAGCTTTAGTTTATATTTTATCAAGAGACACAACAGATGTCTTTTAACAGCTTTTCTGAGGCATGACAAGCATAATAAACGGCAAATATTTGATGATGACTTTTGGCATATGTTTCTATCTATGAAACAATCATTACAACCAAGTTAATGAGCACAGCCAACTGGGTGATGGCTTCTTTGTCTCTGGAGTTTCCATTCCCAGGCCACTGGTTAGAATTATTAGCCAGTTCATAATAGAGTGAATGGATAAGTTGGTGGCAGAGTGTGGCTGGAGCAAGTAAGAACAGGACAAATGGCAATAATGAAAAGACTACAATCGTGTTTCTTCAATGCTGAGCATGTGCTAGGTACCCCTGCTACATGCTTTGCATTTGTTTCTTACTTAATTCTTTGTGCAGTAGACATTGCTATTGTTAGTATTTTATGAAGAAACGGAGGTATTGAAAAGTTATATCACTTCCCAGGCACCTGACTAGAAAGACGCACAACTAGGACTTGAACCTAGGCATTTTAGTCTAGAATCTGCCTTAAAATTTTTCAGGAATTAATGAAAATGTAGCATTAGCCTTACCGAGAAAATGAAATTTGACTCCTCCCCTTTCTATGTCCTTGATTCATTTTCAAGGGCGACCCTAGAAGTTCTCCTGCACGCAGAAGTTCTGATATGGGAAGGGGCGAAGGGAATTGACAACATAGGCGCAGCCTACTTATTGGCCTAGAGATTGAACTTGTGGGGTCCCAGTGATTTTTGATAAGGTCTCAATACTTACATGGAGGGCACGAACGATGTCTGTGATGTGGCTTTGGATAAATGATTCTGTGGGTTCATCATAAAGTAAAGCTCCGCTGAGAGATGATAAAGATCTTAGGAAAGTCAACTTCTCAAATTCACTGGGAATCTGTGATAAAATAACACAATTATACAATATAGCCCTGCTTCATAATTAAAAGAGGCTTTTGAAAAACACCATAGGATACTTTGGGCCTTTAGCATTTTCTTTAGTCTAATACCAATCTTTTAGTATAAAGTGTGAATGAATGAGAGAAGTTCAGTCAAATGCCTTGCCTGCTGGCCCGGCCTTGGTTTGGGAATCTCATTGGCCTCCCATTTGGCTCCAGGATGGCGTTCCTAGCCTCCCCTGTACAGTGTTGCCTAATTACTTAAAGGTGGCTGAATGGATGAGCTTGAATTGCGGTGTTGGTGACTGATATATTGAAAGCACCATCGACAGCCAAAAGGACCAACAGGTCTGTCTCGGAAGAAGTGCGGCCAGAGGGCTCCTGAGAGGCGAGAATGACAGAACTTCGCTCTACCTACTTTGGACACATTGTCAAGGGAAACCAGTCCTTGGCTGGTAAAGCATCATGCTTGGGAAAGCAGAGGGGCAGCGATACAGAGGAAGGCCCTCGGCGAGATGGATGGACACAGTGTCTGTAACAAGGAGCTCAAGCCCAGGAACAACTGGGCGGGTGGCACGGGACAGGGCGGTGTCTCGTTCTGTTGCGTACAGGTCACTGTGGACTGGCACCGACTTGATGGCAACAAACAACAACAAAGGTAGCTGCTGATGCTGTTGTTTGTTGGCTCTCTTGATGCCAGGAAAAGTCACTATTTTGAGTCTCTAAGGTTTTCTAGTTCTGCTTAGAAGAATAAAATCTTCAGTGTATTAATACTTCTTTCATATTTTAATACTTATACAGTAGATCATAGGAAGTTTAAAAAAATAAGTTGTGTAGTTCACAACCTTGAGACAACATCTTCCCGTCTTTTTTCTCCCAATGCATGTAGATGGTGCCCCCTTGGTACAAGTCCTCCGAGAGCAAGCAGCAGTACCTACCTAGCAAGAAGCTGCCTCTCTCTTGCCTGGAGTAGCAATCCATATTGGCTTCCCCTGAACTGACTTTGGCCATTTCCGATACATGTCCCCAGCTATCAGCAGATTCATCTTTCTAAAATGCAAAATCTTAAAATCTCTGAATAGCTCTCACAAAGGTCAAGGTCCTTCCCAATGTGACCCCACCCGATTTCTTCAAATTCATCTCATCTTGCCCAGTGGCATTCTGAGCTCTTGCCAAATTAACTTTCATACTTGTGAGCATTGCCCTAACCTTCAGCTGCCCTTTCCTGTGTCAGGCCCCAGTACTGGCTGACTTCTCTTGCTAACTCAATTCTTCATACTCTGTAAGGCTTGGCTAAGGCTTTTCTCCTTTGAGACAGCCTTCCTGAGAGTTTGCAGCAGTCAGCTGGCCCTGCTAACTGGCTGCATAAACCACAGGAGCCGGTTGTGACCATGGTGTTTATAATACCCTGCCGTGATTACTCTCCATTCATCCAGTTCCCTGGCGGGCTGTGGATTCAGGTAAGGCAGCAGCCCAAGCCTGTCACTTATTTACAAAGACATTTGTCTATGAAGCCCTGCTGACAGGAAGTAAAAAGAACAGCCCAAGTCAAAAGTGAAGACCAACATGCTGGCTGTAGATAGTTTGGTGTTATTTTTTTTAAAAGTGGTACTTTTCATTGGCATACCGATACACTCATGACATACAATTGACACACACACAGACTTGTCACACACTAGAAACACTCCTGTATCCAGCATGGAAAGAACATCGCTACCCGTTTTCCCCACCAGAAGCCCCCCTCATCCTCTCCTCTGGTGTATTTCGAAGTACCCTATCGAAAAGATCACTTTGGGCGGGTGAGCACACGTCTAACCACCACCCAAATCAGCATGGAGAACAGCTCCAGCGTTTCCCACATGCAGTTCCTCACGCTGCTGCCCATCCGGCCTGGCGACCACTATCTGTTCACCAGTCTTCTTTTCTCGAGGGTTCCATGCAACTGGCACCCGTCCCCTTCTTCCACTCGACACAATGCGTTTGGCGTTTATCTAAGTCATTGCAGGTGTCCGTAGGCCATTTCTTTTCGTTTCTGAGTACGCCTCCATTTAAAGCAGCGGTTCTCAACCAGTGGGTCGCGACCCCTGTGGGGGGTTGAACGACCCTTTCACAGGGGTCACCCGATTCATAACTAGCAAAATGACAGTGATGAAGAAGCAACGAAAATAATGTTATGGCTGGGGGTCACCACGACATGAGGAACTGTATGAAAGGGTTGCGGCATTAGGAAGGTAGAGAACCACTGATGTAAACGATGTAGTCAGTCAGCTTCAAATGGCCTTGTAATCTCACCAGTCCAACTTCCTCCCAGTGTCTGGCACAACGTTGTATCAACAGTAGTTGCTCAGTGTTTGTTCATTGAATGAATGAAATTTGAAACATGTATAAACCAGTTCCTATAAAGCGCTTTTCAGCTCAGGACAACCCCGTGTGTCCCAGAGTAAAACTCTGCTCGAGGGGTGGGTGGTGGGTGTGTGTGTTGTCTCTTGACTCTGATTGTGAACTGGGTGACAGGCTTCAGATGAGTTCAACAATCCATGCACATTTTCTTTCATTTCCTTGATTGCGATCCTGATAAAGGAACATCACTTATTCCACTTCCTCTCTGTGTCTTGTTTCCCATTCTGCCATCTTTCCTAGCCCTTCTAAACTGGGTCCTTAACTAAATGCTGCCTTTCCTATCTTAAATGGGTGATTATTCTAAGGCATCCATACTCCCCGGGTTAGGTTCCCCTTATAGACCTATTATTTGAGTGAAGACTGAGGGGGGGTAGGTCGGGATGGGAGGATGAGTTCTGCTCTCGACCTGACGGGTGACTAAGGGGCATAATGTGTGGGTTCCACCAGTCTCTATCTGACCAAAAAGCCTCGTCTTTTTTTTTATAAGGATTCTGAGCTTTGTTCCTCCCTTTTCTCCCACTCCATCCCTGGCCTTCTAGCATGATCCCTTTCTGAGCAGCTGGAAATGGTAGCCAGGCACCAGCTAGTTCTTGTGGTCTCAGTTCATGGAGACTCATGTTCACGTGATCTGTTAGTTTCTTGTTTAGAGGGATTATTTCCACGTGTCTTTGGTTTTCTTCACTCTCCTTTCCTCCCAACCGGGAGAGGCCAAGAGCTGCACCTTGGGTGACTGTTCACCACCTGTGAAGTCCCAGTCACCACTCATCAGAGGAGGAGGGAGGCAACTCTCTGCGGCCGTCTTTCACGGAGCTGGTAAGGGCTGCTTCCGAAAGTAGATCGCCAGGCCTTTCCTGATGCAGCTCAGCATGGACGCCAAAAATCTTCAACCTTTTGGGGAGCGGTTGTGAGGGTTGGCCCTTTGCACCACCCAGGGAATTCTACAGATATATCGGAAGCGAGATCTCTGGAGACACTGATTAGAGAGAGGGTCAGGCCAAACAAGGAAACACACATAAGCGTGGGATGTGTTCAGAGACAGAGGTGAAACAGGTAGATATGCTTCTCTTGGTCCAACAGGCTGGTTAACAACAACAACAAAGTCATGATGATTCTGAATGCTTGTCACCCACGGAACGTTTCAGGCATTCTTCTGGTGGAATAACACTCCTGTGGGACAATGGAGCAATACCTATCCGAAGTCTTCAAAGGGACAGACCCTTTGATTCAACAACACTGCCCCTGAGAATTCACCTTAGGGAAATCTTCAGTGTGTGTGTGTGGGGGGTGTCTCTAAAGACTCATATACATGCATTTTGTCAGAAAATAAAGATAAGAAATTCAAGAAAAAACTCCATGGCTCGCAACGGCGTATTGGTTAAACTGTATTAGGCTATCCATTTCCTCCTGCACGACTTACTCATGCTACTGCTCAGAGGAAAAAGGCTAAAATCCTAACGCTGGTGTTCAAGGCCCAGCATGGTCTGGGCCCTGCCCACCTGTTCAACTTCATCTTGTTGAAACTCTCCCCATTCACCCCCACGGCTTAAATACACTGGACTTAAATACAAGTTCCTCACACATGTAGTACTCCTTTCTGCCAGAGGGTTGTTAAACAGACTGCCTCCTTCTGCCACAATTCTCCTCAATTCTAACATTTCCCTCCTGATCTTTCAGATCTGTGGTCAAGAGTTACTTCCCCAGAGATGCCTAGCCCCTAGCTTGAACCCCCTCCTAAGGCAAGCTCTTCTGTTACATGCTCTCACCTAGGGAATGAAAGAATGAATGAATGTTTCCTCTAACAGTGAAATACCATGTAGTAGCCTTTCAACAGGACAACGGAGATCTATAATTACTGACCTAGAAAGATATTTTTTCTCCCTCCATGTGTGATTTTTTACATCTCTACATGCATTTTATGCACAGTGGAGGGTGTCTGGAAATCAAATACCAAAATATTGGCATTGGGGGACGGACAACAGAAACCTTGAGGGAACGGAGACAGCGGTGGGTGTAAGATATAAAAATAATAATAATTTATAATTTATCAAGGGGTCATGAGGGAGGGAAGGGGCAGAGAGGGTAAAACAGAGAAGCTGATACCAAGGGCTCAAATAAAAAGTAAATGTTTAGAAAATAATGATGGCAACATATGTACAAATATGCTTGACACACTTGATGTATGGATTATTATAAGAGCTGAAAGAGCCCCCAATAAAATTATCTTAAAAACAACAACAACAACAAAGGAGGCGTAAGTTGGCTGACTCAAAAGATTGCTTGTGTATACCTACCCATAGCTCACTTTTTAAAAACTCCTGGACGTCTCTGTGCAGCCTCTGGATGATGGTCTCACCGAGGGGCAGTTGGTAGATCTGCTGGCTGGGGCTTTCTACGAAGGATTCCCAAGGGAGTCCAGCAATGTCAGAGATGTCTGAGTCTGAGAGCAGAAGAAAAGTAGCAGGTGATGTCTCTGCTCTCGGTAAGGCTGCACGGTTTCGTGGGAGAACCAGGGGCAGCCGGATAGACTGATCCTGTTCTCACCTCTAACGTCTGCTCTGCCTCCACATCTCAGTTTCTCAATTACAGATGTAATGTTCTCCAGAGCCCCCCTAAGCTACAAAAACCCTGAGGACTGAGATGTTGCAGACCTTTATATTTTATCTTTACATTATTATTATTTTTCCCTTTCTGTTTCCTTAAACTTTTTTTTTGTTTAAGGTTTTTGTTGAGTTCCTCAGCTTATGAAGCACAGAAGGAGTGGATGCATAGAGACAATCACTGATATAATGGTTTATGGGGAAGGGGGAGAGTGAGGGAAGTTGGGGAACAAATAATGTGGGATGGAGGAGGGAGCACTAGAACTGATTGTGATGAAGTAGATACATCTCTTCATAAAAATGACTTAAATATGGCAGTACATGACATGTGATTTTTATGTCAAACACATTTTTTTAAATCTCAGTCAGAGACAAGTCTGAATCCTCACTCTCCCATCAAGTTAGTTTGCCTCCTGGAGCCTCAGTTCCTTCTCTGTAAGAGGGAGGAGATGCCTACCTCAAAGGGCGTGGCAGAGAGTAAGTGAGGCACACAACACACTTATCCCCGGGGTGTCAACCAAAACGGGATGGGCTTCCTGGGGGTGAGTCTGGTTCTGGAGTCCCTTACTGGTCCCCCTCCTTCCCCTCAGGCTAGGTTGCAGTAAGTGCTGCAGGTGTCTCCTCCCCAACCTGGGACTCTTAAATGTGCCCACATGCTTAATCAAACGTCCTGGCTCTTCTCTTTCTAGTCCTCCAACCTCGCTGCCTTTCCACCCTATTCCTTAATTTCGGAAATAGAGAATAGGCTACCGAGTTAGTACCGAGGAATTGTCAGTAAGTGCCTACTATTCCTTTGCTCACTGAGAGACAAGGAGTACGCTCTCTCGCTGCCGTCGAGTTGGTGCCGACTCACCACGACCCTCTAGGACAGGGTAGAACTGCCCCTGTGGGTTTCCAAGGCTGTAGCTCTTCACAGGAGGAGAGAGCCCCGTCTTTCCCTCAAGGAGTGGCTGGTGGTTTTACACTGTTGACCTTGTGGATGGTAGCCCAGCACATCACCACTACGCCACTGGGGCTCCTGACAAGGAGTATAGTGACATCGTTGTCTTCTTCATGTATCTTTACCTCCACACCGCCTTATTTCCCTTATTCCTACTGGGGCAATATTTTCATACAGGGGTCCTGGTGTCACAGTGGGTTATTCCTTGGGCTGCTAGCTGAAAGATCAGCAGTTCAAAATCACTGCTCTGTGGGACATAAAGGAGGCTTTCTACTCCCATAAAGAGTTACAATCTCGGAAACACAAGGGGGCAGTGTTACTCTGTCCTGTAGGGTCCCTATGAGTTGACATCAGCTTGAGGATGGTGAGTTTTTGAAGGAGTATTTCACTCTTGACATCTAAAGATGCCTGCCTGTCTACTTTGGGCTCTTTTGTTCTCTTGAATGAGAAGGCTTTCTGCAAATTCCCCCAACCCCCCACCACATTCGTCCCCCCCAGTAAGTGCCGTAACGGAATTGATGCTCCTCCGGCCTGCACATTTCGCCTTCCTCTCCCCACCTCCTTTTGCCTAGCTCACTCCTACTCATCCTTGATGTCTCGGCTTCCTGGATACTCTCTTGGCCAATTTTGACTAAGTATCCTCCCAGCTACGAATGAAGCACTGCCCAGTACACTTACTACACGGAGTTCCAACTGCCAGTTTCTAAGCAGACTGTCCGCTCTGTAGACGGACACTGCCATGTGTCCAGTAGTGCAGGCAGCACTTAGAGCACAGTAACCAAGCCCAAACCAGACTTGCTGCCCTTGAGTTGACTACGACTCAAAATGGAGCCCTGGTGGCATGGCGGGGTGGTTATGTGTTGGGCTGCTAACCTCAAGTCACCAGTTCAAAATCACCTGCCACTCCATGGGAGAAAGATGAGGCTTTCTACTCCTGTAAAGAATTAGAGCCTCAGAAACCCACAGAGGCAGTTCTACCCTGTTATACAGAGTCCCTCTGAGTCGGAATCAATTTGAAGCAGGGTTTTTATTATTCTTATTCTTTGAGATGTGACCCTATATAGGATTTCCAAGGCTGTGAATCTTTATGGGAGCAAACAGCCTCCTATTTTTACCAAGGAGCAGTTGGTGGGTTTGAACTGCTAACTTTGAGGAAGGCCTTTAACACCGTGGCTACAACAATGGGCTCAGACATGGAAACAATTGTGAGGATGGCGCAGGACTGGGCAGTGTTTCTTTCTGTTGTGCCCGGGGTTGCTATGGGTCAGAATCAACTTGACAACCACGTTGGTCTTGCCCACGGTCGTATAGCTAGCACCTGGTGTTCAATAAATGTCTGCAGAATAAATGAAAGATGCTAATTCTGCAGCCCAATCCAGGTCCCACCTTCTGTGTGAAGTCTTTCAACTCTGTTCCTCGAGAATAAAGTATCAGATCTTACTTTGCCAACTATATTCCAAGGTCTCAAAGTCTTTGTCAGAGTCAAGCCAAGTGCTGGTCCTCTAGCAAGTACAAAATCAATACCTCTGAGCTTAACCTAGAGAGATCCTCTACCCTTGTCTACCTCCCACCCCACCCCCTGCTTTCTTTTCATGCTTCCCCCACGGTCACCTGTGAGTTCAAGACTACTTGGGACTTTTTTAACATCCTCTAAGCCGCTCAGCTGCAAATCTACACTTTCTGAGTCATAGTCAGAAGCACAAGGGATCACTACTTCTTCCCG
>NW_022109491.1:20030329-20035476 GCF_000313985.2 Echinops telfairi | reverse complement strand
GATGTACAAATGCGCTTTACACAATTGATGTGTGTATGGATTGGGATAACAGTTGTATGAGCCCCTAATAAAATGTTAAAAAAGAAAAAAAGAAAGAAAAAAAAGAAATCAGCTTGGCAGAAGCCCCGAATGCCGATCTCTAGCCACCAGAACAGTGAAAAAATGTGTTCTTATTTTGTTAGAGTAGCCTCATTTAACTGATTTAGGGAATTCTTCCCTACAATTTGGCAATTGGGTCATGTGAGACAGTATAAGGCAGCTCTAGCACACAGAGAAGGGGTCTGGGTTTTATTGCTGAGTTGGGAGAGTTCTTTATCAATTCTACATCAGGACTATTCAATAGAACTTTCTGTGATAGTGGAAAGGCTTTATAATTCTGTGCTGTGATATGCGCTGTCACATGTGGCTATTGAGCACTTGAAATACGGCTAGTACCAAGGATCAGAATTTCAAATTTAATGTTACGTAAAATTTAAATTTAAACTTCCAAATATGGCTAGTGGCTGCCATATTGAATACAGCAGGTCTTGTGAGGGACCATCAAGATGGTAGGGACGCACAGCGACCCAATGTACCACAGAACAAAACACCGCCTGGTCCTGGACCATCCTCCCAAACTGTTCTTATTTTTCAGCCAATGGTTGCAGTCTCTGTGTCAATCCCTCTCCTTCTGGATCTTCTTTTTCACTGACCCCCTATTTTACCACAAGATTTCCTTCTCCAGAGATTGGTCTCTCTTGCCATTACACGACAAAGTCTTGCCATTATTGCTTTAGGGGCATTCTGGCTGTATTTCTTCCAAAACAGATTTTTTTGTTCATTTGCCAGTCCATAGTACGTTCAATATTCTTCACCAGTACCCTAACTCAAATGCATCAACTCTTCTTTCTGTCTTCCTTACTCAATGTCCAACTTTCACATGCCTATCAGGTCGCTAAAAATACCACGGGTTAGATCAGGTCCACCTTAGTCCTCAAAGTAACGTCCTTGCTTTTCAACACGTTCGAGAGGTCTTGGCAGCAGATTTACTCAGTGCAAGGCCTCGCTTGATCTCTTGACTGCTGCTTCCATGAGCACTGATTGTGCATCTAACCCAGATGAAATTCTTGACAACTTCAGCCTTTTCTACATTTATCATGATGTTACCCATTGGTCCAGTTGTGAGGAGGTTGGTTGTCTCTCAATTGACCTGTAATCCACACCGAAGGTTCCAGTCCTTCATCTTCATCAGCAAGTGCTTCAAGTGCCCCTCGCTTTCAGCAAGCAAGGTTGTGTCATCTGCGTATGGCAGGTTGTTAATAAGTCTTCCTCCAAACCTGGTGCCTCATTCTTCCTCGTATAATTCAGGTTCTCTGATGATTTGCTCAGCATACAGACTGAATAAGTATGGTGAGAGGATACAACCCTGACACACACTTTTCCTGATCTTTAAACTGTGCAGTAGTCCTTTGTTCTGTTTGCACGACTGCCACGTACAAGTTCTGCATCAAGCACAATGAGGTGTTCCGGAATTTACATTTTCCTGAAGGCTATCCATAATTTGTCATGATCCATACAGTTGAATACCTTCGCACAGTCAATACAACACAAGTAAACATCTTTCTGGTGTTTTCTGCTTTCAGCCAAGATCCGCTAGAAATGATTTCCCTTGTTCCACATCCTCTTTTGCATCTGGCCTGAACCGTTAGCAGTTCCCTGTCAATGTACTGCTATAACTGCTATAAAAATCAAAGTATTGATCTTCAGCAAAATTTTACTTACAATGGATATCAATGTTATTGTTCGGCAATTGGAGCATTCTGTTGGAATTTCTTTGGAATGGATTATTTTAGAATGGATACAAATAGGGATCTCTTCCAGTCAGCTGGCTAGGTAGTCATCTTCCACATTTCCTGACACAGACGATTGAGCGCTTCCAGGGCTTCATCAGCCTGTTGAAACATTTCAGTTGGTATTCCATCAATTCCTGGAGTCTTGTTTTTGGCTAATGCTTTCCATGCTGCTAGAACTTCTTCCTTCAGTACTATTAGTTCTTGATCACGTGCTACCTCTTCAAATGGTTGCATGTCCACTTTCTTTATGGTACAGTGACTCTGTGCACTCACTCCATTTTCTTTTGATGCTTCCTGCATCGAAGCTTGACTTTTTTCTTGAGTCCTTTCAGTTTAAGATATGCTGAGCGTGTTCTTCCTTTTTCATTTCTAAGTTTATTATGAGTACATACAATTCTTGAGGTGCCCTTTGAAATTTTCTATTCAACTCTTTGACTTCATCATTTCTTCTGTGTGCGTTAGCTACTCTACAATTTTGAGTCTTCTCTGACATCCATTGTGATCTTTTCAAATCATTTTATTAGGGGCTCATACAACTCTTATCACAATCCATACATACATCAATTGTGTCCAGCACGTTCGTACATATGTTGCCATCATCATTCTCAAAACACCTGCTTTCTACTTGAGCCCTTGGTATCAGCTCCACATTTTTTGGTGATATTTTCTTTATTCCCTGTTTTTATAATGGCCTTTTGTTTGCTTTACGTACGATGTTCTTGATGTCATCCTACAGCTCGTTCGTTCTTCTGATGTTAGTGCTTAAGGCGTCAAACCTGTTCGTGAGATGTTCTGCAAACTAAGGTGAGCTATACTCCAGGTGGTAGTTGAGCTCTCCTGGGCTTACTTTCCTTTTCTTCAGCTTCAGTCTGAACACACAGATGAGCATTTGCAGCTCGGTTCCACAGTTGGCCCCTGGCCTGGGTTTAACTGGTGGTACTGAACTTCTCCAATGTCTCTTCCCACAGAGGTAGTAGTCCATTTGATTTCTGTGTCTTTCATCTGGAGAAGTCCATGTGTACAGTCACATTTGTGTTGTTGAAAAAAGATACTTGCTATGAAGAAGTCATTTGTCTTGCAAAATTACATCATGCAATCGCCAGCTTAATTTCTATCACCGACTCTATTTTCCAACTAATGATCATTTCTCTTTGTTTCCAACTGTTGTATTCTAATCACCAATAATTATCAAATGCATCAAGAGTGTATGCTTGATCAATTTCATATCGAAGACGCTGATAGTTCTTTGTATGTGGATACATTCTTGGTATGTGGCTAGATCTTGAAATGTCCTTTTCTATGATGCAAAACCTACCATTCCTCTAGAATACGTCATTCCAGGCATAGTAACCACAGGATTTTCGGATTCAAAGTGGCCAATGCCAGTCTATTTCAGGTCACTAGCAACTAGAAGACTGATGTTAATGGTTTCCTATTTCATTTTTGACAACTTTCAATTTTCCTAGACGCAAACTTCATACAGTCCGAGTTTCAATTATTAATTGACATTTGCTGCTGCTTCCTCTCATGGTGAGTCATGCCCCATCAGCCAATGAGGGTCCTGAAGGCTTTCCTCCTGCAGGCTTCCCTCCATCCACGTCATTAGGGTCAACTCTACTGCAAGAAGGCAGCTCTTCCTCAGTCCTAATTTGAGTGCCTTCCCACCTGAGGGGCTCATCTTCTGGCACTGTCTCTGACAATCTTCTGGTATTTGAAATACCAGTGACATAGCTTCCAGCATCACAGTAACACACAAGCCACCACAGCAGACAAACTGACAGACAAGTAGTGGTGAGCTGTCAGTTCTAGATATAATGATCGCTTCAGTCTTGGGGATACAATTATGGTAACAAGAGTTATTACTATACTGGGTATAATTTATCTTGTATATGTTCATAATCGTTAAAGGCACACAGATTGCGAAGCCACACTACCTAGATCATCTTTCTTTAATAACTGTGTATACTTCCTAGGGTGTCACCATGCGCTGAACCGACTTAACGGCACATAACTCACAGGAAGGTGCTAAGGGGTGAGATAATATATGTAGAGCTTACATGTAGCGATATTGTATCGGTTCAATACTTGGGGGTTGGTATTACTACGGTTTGTTTGGGCCGCGTCTCGTATGTGCAGTACCTTCCCCCAGCTCTCCAGGAAGATAGCCGTCCGGACTGGACTGTGCGGCCCCTTCGCCCAGCCTCCCAAGGCCAGATCTGGACTGTGTAGCCTCTTGCCCCACATTCCAAGATGCTGCTCTGTGAAAGACTCAGGACTGCGTTGCAGCATCAGGACGCGAGCCTCCCTTCTCCTGATTGGCGGCGCAGGCACCATCAGCTTTCTTCACCTCATTTGCATACGTCCCTGACCCCAATCCTATAGCTATCTCACCACCCCACCGACTGGCGCGATTTCCCTCACCCAACTCGTTGGGTCGTGAAGCCCGCCCGGGAGCTCAGGATGCTCCTGCCCCTTTCTCTGCTCTCCCTCCCCTTGGGGGAGCTCGTTCCCTGCCCAGTACAGTCGCTCTTAACTTCACGTTCCTTGTCTTAATTCCACCTTCGTTCCACGTCTCTCTTTTTTACCTCTCACGATTGAGTGCATTTCCATTTTGGAGCCTGTTACTTTGTGAAAGGGGACCAATGATTGTCAATTATTGTGAGGAGTTCACAGAAACGCTAGCTAAAACGCCGCCCGGATGTCGTACTGAACAACTGAAACTGATAACGTAAGGAAATTGCCTTTTTCTTGTTTTAAATGGCGGGGCGGAAGGGGGAGAAATGTCCTTCAACTGTTCGCCTGTCTTCCTACAGAGCCCTTTCTTTAAAATCCGCCGGGCGGTAAAGCGACACCTGAGTGACAGCTCGATGGACCAACCAGCGGCACCGGCCAATCAGCCGAGGCCCCGTTTCGGGGCTTCCCGGAGATGCTGTCCAATCACGTGCCGGCACGCCCGGAATAGGACCGTTGCGCGGCGGCCGGTTCCACGCGGGCCGGGGCGCAGGGGGGGCGTGGACCCGCTTACGGGGGCCTCGGGGCCCATCGCGCTCCAGACTTGGAATTCGGGCCGCGGCTGCCGGGGGTGGCGCAGGCCCGGGGGCCCGCGGAGACCGACCTGTGTCTAGAGCCCATCCGGTCCCACGGAGCCTGCCGCGAGTCCCGGGCGTCCCCTGCGGCGCGGTCTGGGAACCACTTTCCCGAGCGGAAGTCGATCTGCCGCGCAGGCCCTGGTGGGAGCAGCTCGGAGGAATGGCGCCGCCGGGTGAGGCGTTGCGCATGGCTCAACGACGGGGCCCCGCGGCCGGCACGCTTTGG
>NW_022109491.1:20022991-20029762 GCF_000313985.2 Echinops telfairi | reverse complement strand
TGCATCTCATCTGTAAAATGGGCTGGTCACATTATCTGCCTTCAGAGTTAAAGTGCGAGAATGAATCCCTGTGCGGAATGTAGAACAGTTCGTGGTACTCAGTGAGCCCTTCATTAAGGTAGTTGTTGTTCCTGCCCTCCCTGCATGATGCTTACTGAGCAGGTACTGGGCGCATGTAGTCTCACTGCATCAGCAGGTGTGTGCCGCTCATATTTGACACATGAGGCCATGGAAGCCCACAGAAGCGAAGTGACTTGCCCAAGGTAATAGCGAGTTAGTCAGCAGCTCGTTAGTCAAGGGTAGGATCGACCATACTGAAAAACAAAAGCAAAACTTTCACTGCCGTTGAGTCAATTCCAACTCACAGCGACCTTCTAGCACGGAGCAAAACTGCCCCCATGGGTTTTCGAGACTAAATCTTTACAGTAGTAGAAAGCCTCATCTTTCTCCCATGGAGTCCCTGGTGGTTTCAAACTGCTGACCTCGTGGTTAGTAGCCCAACACACTTTGAATCCAAACTGCCAGCAATTTCATTCTCTAGTAGATCTGTACCTTAGAGCAAGTAACTACTTCAGAGCCTCAATTTGTTCAGTCTGTAAAATGTAGACAATATCCACCTCATTTGTATGTTGTGATATTTTAGTGATTGTGTATACAGAATGTTTGGCATAGTATGGGACGTAGCTTATAGGTGCTAGATGCTCAAGGTAACTCCCCCCCCAAAAAAAAAAAAAAGTTACTGTTAAGGCGAGGAAGAAAGATTAGGTTTCTGTCATGCATACTGTGCTAGGTGCGTTTACTGTCTAGCTGAGAAAGTACTTGTCATTAGATCTTAATATATTGGATACATGTCTATATAATACACACCGGTATACATACAGCATTAGTAAGTTGACTCATTTCTTACATCATTCTATCCACTAGCAAAGCTGATTGGTATCGACTTTGAAATCTAACCACTTCTCCCCACCTCCACTACTTAAATGCTGGTTGGGACCACCATCGTGTGTTTACTTGGGTTGTGCCAGTAGTCTCAACTGGTACCTGCTTTCTGTCTTTGCTCCTATAGAGTCTGTTCTCAACACTCTCTCCAAAAACTCCATGTCATGACACCTGTTTTGACGGATAGTCACCCAATTAAAAATTCAACCCTCATCACCATCCAGTTGTCTCTGACTTTTAGTGACCCTGTAGGACAGGATAGAACTGCCTCTGAGTTTCTGAGACTGACTCTTTAGGGGAGTAGAGAGCCTCATCTTAATCCTGTAGGAGTGCCTGGTGCATTTGACCTGCTGGCCTAGGGGTTAGCAGCCCAATGTGTAACCACTAGGACCAGGTAAAACTGCCCCCTTGGCTTTCCGAGACTGTAACTCTTTACAGAAGTAGAAAGCCTCACTTTTTCTATGAAACACCTGGTGGTTTGAGCTGCTGACCTTGAGGTTAACGGCCCAACAAGTAACCAATATGCTACCAGGGCTCCGTGTACTCAACACAGCACTGGTAAATGTAAGTCACAATCACTCCTGCTCAAAACCCTCCAGTGAGTGCCTGCTGTTTTGCTTGGCTAAAGCTGAAATTCCTACAGTAGCCTAATAGGCCCTTGGACTTGACCTCTTCTCCTTCTGTGTCTTGTCTCCTACTCCTCACTCCTTGCTCACACTGCTCTAGCGAGACTGTTCCTTATGACCAGGAAGCACTGTACACCTCCCGACTGGGTTTCTCCTCTTCCTCGGGATACTTCCCTTCCAGCTGTCCTCAGGAGGTGGTCTTTAAGTGAGGGTCTTCATAGACCATATTTCCAATCGCAGCCCTCCCAGCTTATCTTTCTGTGCTTCATTTTTCTCCGTACTACTTTTCTCTTTTAACCGATTCAGTATGGTTTCTTCATTATTTTATGGCCCGTCTTTCCCCACGAGAGAGTAAGATTCATGAAAGCTGGGCTTTTTGTCTGTTGTATTTCCTGCTGTTATCTTTTTAACACCTAAAATCATGTCTGGCACATGGTGGCTTTCAAAAAGTATATGATGAATGAACACATTATAGATTCCTTCCTCTTCGTTTTTTAGAGTTCTCACTTTAGATTTAACGTACACAAGGTCTTAGATGGAAACCATCTTCAGAGAAGATGATTCTCTGTGTTAGCCCCTAACGTGGGAATTCCACTCTGTAACATTCTCTTAAAAAGAATAGAGAGTGGACTCTCCACAGTTAGACTTGGGCTCCAGTCCGACTTTGGCTGGCCCTCAACATCGTTATTTGTAAAACAGAGATAGTAGTGCCTTTTTGAAAAGGGTCTATTGGTAGTGTTGTGGTTATGTGGCTGCTAACTGCAAGGCCCACAGTTCAAAACCACCAGACGCACCTCAGGAGAAAGGTGAAACGTTCTTCTCTCGTTAAGATTTACAGCCTCGGAAACCCACGGGGCAGTGCTGCCCTGTCCTGTAGAGTCACTTTGGGTTGGCATTGACCCGATGACAGTGAGTTCTCGTGTTGTTGTTAATCTTCATGGAGGAAGACCCCTGGTGCTGTAGTGGCTATGCCTTGTGCAGCGATCCCCAAGGTCAGCGGTTCAAACCACCAGCCAGCTCCTTGGGAGAAAGAGGGCTTTCTATTCCCGTAAAGAGCTATGGTCTCGGAAACCCACAGGGGCAGTGCTGCCTTGTCCTATAGGCATTGACTCGGTGGCAGTGAGCTGGGTTTGTCCTCATGGAGCCTACAGTGCAGCAGAGGAGAGGGAAGTGCACATCCACGCTCGTGTGAAAAATGCTGCAGAGAAAAGGACAGGGCGCTGGGCTTGCATGTAGAAACAGCCATAGCCGTGGTCCTAGGACTAGTGGCTTAGAGCCCTGGTGGCGTAGCGAGCTATGCACTGAGCTGCTAACCACAGGTCAGTGGTTTGAACCCACCCACCAGCTGACCCAAAGGTGAGGCTGTCTGCTCCCCTAAAGATTTAAAGTCTCGGAAACCCAAAGGGGGCAGTTCTACTCTGTCCTGTAGGGTCGCTCTGGGTCGGAATGGACTCGATGACAGCGTGGGAGAACTAGCAGCTTGTACTTGATGGAGCTTGCCGTGTGCCAGTCACTGCGCACCTTCTTGAGTCACTTAGATAATCTTCCTAACAGGTCTGTGGTCGTAATGGTATTATCCCACTTTGCTGTTGAAGAAACTTAGGTGAGGGCGGGCAGACGAACTTGGCCACGCCACATTGGTAGACTTGACAGAGGAGGCTCTGCAGCGGGCTCCAGAGCTGTGTTCCTCAAGAACTCTGTTATATTGGGAACGAATCCAACGGGGCTTCGTACAGAAGAGGTGCTTGAGCTGAAACTTGAAGGAGTAGAAATTAAGCAAAATCTGGTTGGAGGGTTGAGTTCACGCAGAAGTGCTGTGGAAGAAGGACATGGTGACGCTCCTGAAACAGTCAACCGTTGGAGATGCTCAGGGGCACAGTTCTGGGCGGGCACAGGGTGGCGCCATCTGTCAGAATCGCTCAGCAAGAGCTGCTGCTTACTTTTCAATTGAGGTGTTTCTCTTTATTTTTTTGTTAGCTTTTTTGGTTTCTGTATGTTTTTCGGCCTCTGAAATCCAGCATGGGTGAACCTATAGAGGCAGTGACTGGATTACCGCATTTACTCGCGTATAAGCCGACCCAAATATCAGCCGAGGCACCTAATTTTACACAAAGCTGCTTTTAAAATGTTCTGAAAAACCCGGCTTATACACAAGTATATACGGTAATGGTTTCTTGGAGGGAAATTGAGCTAATGACAAGGAGTACAAGAAAGAAGAAAATGTTCCGAAATTGACTGTGGTAATGATTGTACAACCCTGCCTAATACGATTGAATTACTGAATTGTATAATATGTGGATGGTGTCCCAAGAAAACGGTTTAAAAAAAAAAAGGACAAGAAATGTTTGTAAAATAAAGCAGTGAGTGGCATTAAAAAATATATCTAGGCTAAGAAATAGAACGTGGCTACTTAACAGAACAGAGGAGGCCAGAGAGCAGCCGAAGGTGAAGGGAATGAGGAAGGAGTTTGGATGAGAGGCAGCCAAGCCCGGGCTAAGGATCCCGTGTGTTCTCAGAGCCAGAGGAGTCATGCATGTACATTTAACAGGTGAAAGGCATGATGGGTGTGCTTTTGAAGCACGGAGACTGTGGGGAGGGCTGCCTTCCAGATCATCTAAGCTGGTTTCCACCTTTCCCCACGAGTTGGCTACAGAGTAAACCTTCCCTGGGCCCTCACCGCTCCTTGTATCACTCGGTCCTCAGCACGGTGTCCAGCACCGATGGATTAGGACTGCGTGTTGAACTGTGGCATGTAGTTATTAATAGTTATTTCCCCCCAAGGTTCAAGCACTGTCTTCCTGTTGGCCCTGACAATCATAGCCAGCACCCAAGCCTTGACGCCTACTCACTACCTCACCAAGCATGACGTGGAGAGACTGAAGGCCTCGCTGGACCGCCCATTCACAAATTTGGAATCTGCTTTCTATTCCATTGTGGGACTCAGCAGCCTTGGTGCCCAGGTGCCAGATGTCAAGGTAAGGCCCCTTCTGTCTTGGTGGCCCAGGTAATTCAGAAAGTCTTCTATCCCTTCACCGTATTCCTTTTAGGGACTTCAAAACTCTTGCCCTCATTTGAGGATCGCCAAGGTTCATCCACCCACGATAACATGTAATCATTTCCATGTGACAAGATTCTTTTTTCTTTTTTGGAAGTGCCGTGTGTGTGTGTGTGTGTGTGTGTGTGTGTGTGTGTAGGGCTGTTTCAGGAAGATAAAGAAAAGCAAGTCATGGATCCTCTAGACACGTGGCCTGCCCTCCAAGGCTCAGTGCACACTGTCACGTGTACGTGTTGAGGGCTTTCTGCGTGTGATCAGTAAATAATAAAGCCGTTCAGGTGGGGGGCAGGGGCACACAGACTTATTAAGCAGTGACAGTCACTGCACCAGACAATTTTGATAGACTTTTTGGACCTTTTTTGAGGAAAATGCACCATGAGTCCAAGCTTATCTGGGTTTTGGAATAGTCTTCAGTGAATTTTGCATGTTAATCACTATAGTAGCATGGTCATTTAGGGTAGAAAATTGGTCTCGTATATGGCTTG
The DNA here is from genome assembly GCF_000313985.2 of Echinops telfairi. Classification (NCBI taxonomy): domain Eukaryota; kingdom Metazoa; phylum Chordata; class Mammalia; order Afrosoricida; family Tenrecidae; genus Echinops; species Echinops telfairi. The sequence goes on along the minus strand of NW_022109491.1, from coordinate 20,024,654 downwards.
TGTTTTGGGGCTCTCTTGCCATATAACAAATTGATATAGTGGCTTAAGACCACATTGGTTTATTAGCTCCAAGTTCTTGTGGGTCAGGAGTTGGGGCAGGCTTAGCAGTGGTCTGGGGAGGTCAGACTGAGTCCTTATCTAAGGCTTTGGGGAAAATCGGCTTTGGTGCTCATTCTGGTTGTTGGTGGAGCCATACAACTGTAGGTCTAGTGGTTATACATTGGGCTGCGATCCAGAAGGTCAATGGTTTGAAACCACCAGCCACTCTGAGGGAGGAAGACAGGGTTTTCTAACCTTCCTCACACGATTCAGTTCCCAGACTGCCCTTGCAGTGCTGCCCTAATGATCCTCCCTGGCCCTCTCCTGTGTCCTGCCATTTGCTTCCTTTAAGTTCCTTGCCGAGAAGAATGGTGAGCATCCTGACCCATTAGCTTGACACTTCATCACTCTCTGCTCATTCATTCAGCTTCAATTTACTGAGCACGTGTGTACACAGTGGTGAGCCCGTCTTAATCACTGCTCTCAGAGAGCTCACAGTCTAGTGGAAGTAACAGTTACCATAAGGACAAAAGTTCTATACCAACAACCATTATGCCTTAGATGTCCTCTGTAAGGAGCCTTGGAATCAGAATTGATTCGCGGTAGTGAGTTTGTTTTTCCTTTTTTGATGGTGGTGTTGGGTAAGCTTTGGAACTGCTAACCCCCAAGGTCAGCAGTTCAAATGCACCGGCCACTCCAAGGGAGAAAGACGAGGCCGTCTGCTCTTGTAAAGATTTACAGCCTTAGAAACTCTACACAGCGTCACGGAGTCAGGGTTGGCTTGATGGCATGGCGTTTGGGGGTTACTGGCGTCCTGGAGTCAGTACTGGGAACTGCAAGTGGTCAATGCCTACAGCTCCTTGAAACATTGGGGGTTTGAGTCCATACAGAGGCACTTCAGGAGAAGGCTAGCTGGCCACTCCTGGAAAATCAGCCACTGCCAACCCTGTGGTGCTTATGGTATCACCAGGAGTCCGGCTTTGGAACTAGAAAGTTGGCCTGTGGGCTGTGCTTTTTCCTGTAAGTAGTTGCTTTAGATACTGCAATATGCATCCCTAACTTAGCGCAGTCTGCTTTGAATGAATAGGAGGCGGCAAGACCCTGACAAGAATGCACTTCAGGGTAACCAGACCCCCTGCTTGCCCTCTCCCATCGCCTTGTAGCCGGGATAAGCTGCTCTGTATGCATTTGCCTAGTCTCTCGGTGTTGGGTGCCATCCGGCCGATTGCAGCTCCCATTTTTGGGACAGAGTCCACTGTGCCTCGAGCCTTCTGGGCCATAATTCTTGTGGAAGCCAGTCTCACGGTGTGTGTTACTGCGAGCTGCTGGGCAGGTCTGAACTGCCAGCCTTTAGGTTCACCAAGCCTGGAGTTCTTTTTTTAATTTTATTCATTATTTTATTGGGGCCTCTTACAAATCTTATGACGCTCCATCATTTAATTGTATTAAGCACACTTGTACATAGGTTGCTATCAACATTTCCAAAACCTTTTCTTTCTACTTGAGCCCTTGGTATCAATTCCACTTCTTCCCCCTTCCCCCACCCTCATGAATCTTTGATCAATAATTGTATATTATTGTTGTTATTTTGTGTCTTACACCGTCTGTTGTCTCCCTTCACCCA
>NW_022109491.1:20017231-20021909 GCF_000313985.2 Echinops telfairi | reverse complement strand
CAATCCTTGATCCTCATCATATAATGCTAGCCCTAGTTTTTTATTCTGGCTCCACTTCTCTGTAACACGGGAGTTCTGATGTCCACCTTACTATGCCATTGTAAAGATAAAAGCGAAATCATACTGTCCCCAGCCAATGACTGACCCACACAAGGCCCTTTGAGTGGTAGCTAGGATTATCCTGATTACTGTGGGAAGGTTTGTTTTCATTTCTCGTTTTTCCAGATGAGGTTGGAGGATGCCTGGTGCAGATAGAGCAGCTGTGGTACTGTGTTAGTCTGGGTACTTTAGAGAAACAAACCCAGTGCTGTCTAGCTCACAAGTCCGACATTATCCCATATGTCCAACACCAGTTCACAAAGTCCCCCTCCATCTCACAAAACAGACACAACGATGCCGACTGCAGGGGGAAAGCCGAGTCAGTGGATGTGTAAACATCTCAGCGCTGGCAGGGGTCTCCAAGGGACTGCTCCAGCACCCAGGGCTGCATCGGGGTAGGTCCATGTGGCTTCTCCTTAGGGATGTCTTGCAGGAAGTCAGCCTTGCAAGCTGAAGCAGGGAACTGCTAAGGCAGCTGCACCTGGTGCGACCATCCCAAAGCAAGAGATCCGAGAACTAGAAAGGTGAGGCTCACCGAGCCATTTATCCCTCCGCCCTTCAATTAACCTCACGTGTTGACTGGCCAGGTTGGCACAATAAACTAACTCAGGTGCCCTTGGAAATGATGCCTTGGGCCTCTGCCCTGCACTTCCTAGTGTCTGTATAGGCCCTCAGGGGAGACAGAACCAACTGGGAGACGTGTGGTGTACAGCAGTCTGACTAGTGGAGGTTTCAAACTGTGTAAGAGGTGGAAGGTAAGATGGGAATATCAGACTACTGCTAAAGATCGGCAGATTTGATTGCAGGGTAAGGGGTTCTTGTGTTTGTGGCGTCATGGGTTTCAGTCGTGGGGTGAAAGTGTATTCGTTCGCTGGGGCTGCTGAGACAATCACATAAACTGAGTGGTTGGAAACAACAGACACATCTGTCGCAGTTCTGAAGTCGACCAGACCAAAGTCCAGGGTCATGCACGCTCTCTCTTCCAGCTCTAGGGAAGAATCCGCCCTTGCCTCTCCCTACCTGCTGGTGGCTCCCAGCCATCCTTGGTGCTCCTTGGTCACTCCAGTCCCTGCGTCTGTCTCTACCTGGCCTTCTTTCCTCTGAGTGTACTCTGTTTCCTCTTCTTATAAGAACATGGGACTTAGGGCCCACTCTGTAATCCCATAAAATGAGCCTGGTGGCATAGTGGGTTCCAAGTTGGGCTACTGACCACAAGGTCAGCAGTTTAAACCCCTCACCCACTTGTTTGAGAAAGATGAGACTTTCTGCTCCCATAAAGATTTATAGCCCCGGAAACCGCGAGCGACAGTGCTCTCTGTCTGCTAGGGTCGCTATGGGTTGGAATGGACTCAGTGGCCGTGTGTTAGGTGTGCTAATCCCATTGGGCCTCCTCTTACCCGTTAATCTCTGCAAAGGCGTTCTCTCCACATAAGGTCATAGGCTGAGCTCTGGGTGGGCATGGATGGGGTGGGAAGGGCTTACTCTTGGACCCCAATCGGCGTCACAGAAGAACGAGACACTCACTTAGGTTCCATCCATAAGCGGGGGCTTCGAAAAGTTCGTGGAAAAATGGAATTGAAAGACAAAAGAGCTGGAGTCCTGGTGGCGCAGTGGTCGTGCGTTGGGCTGCTGACCACAAGGGTCAGTTTGTCACGCTGTGCTGGGATGCTGGGGTGTCACTGGTATCTGAAATACCAGCAGGGTCCCCCAAAGTGAGCGGGTCAGTGGAGCTTCCAGACTTAGAACAGATGATGAAAAAGGAAAGAGCCAGTCAAAACTTTATGAAGAGCAGCACACCACTGGGTTACACATGTGGCTGCTAACCTCAAGGTCAGCAGTTCAAAGCTCCCAGTCACTCCTCGGGAGGAAGATGAGGCTTTCTACTCTCAGAAAGTTACATTCTCGGAAACCCACAGGGGCAGTTCTACCCTGTCCTTTAGGGTCCGGATGAGTTGACACTGCCTCTCTGGCACGGGAGGGGACAAGTTGAAAACATTACTGCCTCAGTGCCTTGTGATGGACATTTGGGAGCAGATAATGCAGTCTTTGGAGTTCCCGGATGGCACCAAAAGTTAATGAGCTCCTCGGCTAACAAAAAGAAGTTTGAGTCTTCCCAGGGGCACTTCCCAAGAAAGGCCTGGCAGTCTACACGTGGGCCAATCAGCCCTGTGGACACGGTTCACCTCTCGCAGGCGGAGTCACCATGAACCAGCATCCGCTCGGCGTCAACTGGTGTTCAAAAAATGTTTATGTGGAGCCATCCACTGGGAAGCCGAGCTGGCACCTGGGCGTGCACTGGAATTGGCTGGCGGAAGCCTGGGTGCCTACTGGGCTCACGTCAAGTCCAGAGCGCATCTCCTGAGCTCGCTGCTGCTGCTGCTGCTGCTAGGGCTGGGCTGTCAGCACAGGAGCATCGAAGGCTCGGACGGCTGGTGCCGGTAGCTTGGTACGTGGGTGCAGCATCCTAGTAGGCCGGATGCGAGCCTGCGCCTCCCTGTACCACAGATCATTATCTTTTCCCGAGCGCTGAGAGTTGATCAGGCCAGGCTCTGCCCAGGCTCTGAGCCAGTCTGTCAGGATTTGAATTCCATCTCCCCCAGTTACTCCCCGAGTGACTTTGGACACGTTAATCCACCTTCCTTCAAAACGTCGCAAGTTTTTCTTGCCTGTCTATACATTAAAGAGAAAAAGAGGACCTCCGGGCAGGATTGTTTGGGGATTAAATGTGAAATGTGTGTAGATCTAACCCCATTCTGCAGCCTTTCCCCGGAACACAGTGCCTGCCACGGTTTTCTTTGTGTTGTGTTCATTTTGTGTTGCGTGTTGTGTTTTCAGATCCACATGGCAGACTAGGCTCCTCTTTGGCTATTTTTGTACCGGCGGTTGGAGGCCGTTCGGTGCCTTCAGCTACATTTGGACAATGTGGCACCGTTCTCGGTTGCAGTCTGGCTGCCCCATATCCAGTTTCTGGTTGCTGCGCCCTTCTCATTGCTTTCAATTTGATCTTATGTAGATGATTGTATTAAAGGAATCCGGTAGTCCCAGAGTAGAGTCTATTTAGCTGAAAGGTAACGTGAGGAATAGTTTCGGTTCAAGGGTAATGGAGTATCTCAGGAGTGATAGAAACATGGCGTTTTTAAAGAATTTTGAGATGTGTGCCACTTTCTCCTGTTCTCTCCGCATCTGTTTGTACCACCTACACTTCATCCTGCATTACGGGCTATAGTAGAAAACTTTCTCCTTGCCAGGGAGGCTGGGCGCCAAGTCAGTCATTTCTTTCCTGAAGAAAAGGGCAGTCAATAGGCCAGGAGCCCACTCGTCCTTTAATCTCGCTGCTCTCCAAGTCTCTGATTCCTTCTGTCTCTTCTGCTCCTCAGAAGACTGGTTGCGAGCTTTAAGGTCCTAGTCACAGCTCTCCAAAGTAGACCTGAAGCGTTATGGAGTCTATGGTGCCAGTGGTGTCTGGCACCTTTTATGTGCTCAAAAAGTGGTAGTAATGACTGTCACTTTATGGGCTGGGTGCTGTCCTTCCACCGTTGGAGCACTAGATGGCGCCAAAGCACACTTTTTAAAGTTTACCCATCTTCTCCTGAAAGGACTCCTCCATAGATTGATGTGCCCCTGGGGGACGGACAACAGAAAAGTGGGTGAAGGGAGATGTCAGCCAGTGCTTAGACATGACAAGATAATAATAATTTATAAATTATCGGGTTCATGGGGGGGCGGGAAGGGAGGGGAAAATGAAGAGCTGATATCAAGGACTCAAGTAGAAAGCAAATGTTTTGAGAATGATGATGGCAACAAATGTACTTGACACAATGTATGTATGGATTGTGATAAGAGTTGTAGGAACCCCAATAAAATGATTTTTAAAAATAGATTTGATTTGTTTCCCATTCCAGATCCCTAATTTATTCAGGGGGAAGTATTTTGTTTCTTTCCATTTCTTTCCCTCTGTCTTCTTTCAATCTCGAGTTTAACCTCATTTGTCAAAAGACCCATTTTGTAATTTTATTCATAAAGTGGAAGTGATATTTTGGTGTTAAAGTAACAGTAAAACACCAGATAATAGCATCACGCTGCAGAAATTAGTGAAAAACCACCTCTGTTGCATGGGCCGCCTTGCCCGATTCTGCCCCACCCCCCAAGCGCCCACTTGTGGCAGAATACACACGAGCTTTACCATTTGAACCGTTTGAACATGTGCTGTCGGCACACTGAGTGCATCCACGGTGCTGTGCGGCCGTCACTAGCTCGGTCCAGAACTCTGTCCTCACCCATTCGGAAGCACACGCTGGTCACTGCGTTTCTTAGCTTGTCGTTTTCAGTAGCTGGACTCTTTCCACAGGTTAACTATTAGCTAATCTCTCTGAGGGTGGGGTTGCATGCCTGCTCTGTGCTAGACCCTCAGAAACCGCGTGCTGAGAGCAGGGCCACAGTCAGCTGGTGAGATTCTGGGTGGAGATGAAGGTGCTGAAGAGGAGCTCCCACGGCATAGCGGGTTACACATTGGACTGCTAACGACGGTACTACAGTGCTGGACTGAGAGTTACTCACCGGACGAAGATGAGGCTTTCTG
>NW_022109491.1:20016034-20016840 GCF_000313985.2 Echinops telfairi | reverse complement strand
GTGTGTGTGTGTGTGTTTTGAAAATCTATATAGAAAACACACCCACCTCAACCATCTCTGCAGGTACAGTCCCGTGACCCTGATGACATCTTCAAGTTGCACACCCATGTTTATGCTTTCTTTTCATAAACCATTCTACCAACGTTATGCCCCCAGGGAAAACGCCCTTCTACTTTCAAACCCGATAACTTCTCCTAAACTTTAGAGTGTATACATTGACTTCTTTCCCCTAAGAGAGCACACTTGAGCGTTATCCTTTTGTGACTGATGTGTTGGGCGCAGCCTGCCTTCCGGGCTCCCCCTCCTGGCCTGCATCAAGACCGTCTCTTCGTGGTCGGGCTGGCTGTTCACCAAGGGTTTGGTAGCAAATAGCATAGTGACCCTCAAGATCCGCCTGCGACCGTGCGCAGAACCGATGGCCTGCCTCAAGGCCGGTTAGGAGATGCTGGAAACAATCTAGGTGAGACATGGCGAGGGCCTGAATGCAGGCATTGAGGATGGGGCTTCAGTAAACAGGTGCCATGCCCGAGCCGGGAGTCCAGGCCCTTTTGAGGTGTCTTGAGACGTGCCTTTGGAGACACCTGAAACGGAGACCTTAGTGGGGTCAGCGGGGACTGCCACTTAGGCTCTGTCGCCTTCATCAGGCCACCTGCCACCTTCAGGCCTCGGTTTCTTTCTCTGCTACGTGGGGTGATAGTAGCTCCCACAGGTTCCTGGGTTCATTACAAGGAGGAGCCAGGGGGATCATGGCAGATGCTTAGTGAAAGGATTTGCACTTTCTAGAGTTTAGAACAGTGGACAAGGTG
>NW_022109491.1:20014308-20015934 GCF_000313985.2 Echinops telfairi | reverse complement strand
CCTGGGTTCATTACAAGGAGGAGCCAGGGGGATCATGGCAGATGCTTAGTGAAAGGATTTGCACTTTCTAGAGTTTAGAACAGTGGACAAGGTGCTCTACTCTGGTGGAGAGTTACAGTCTCAGAAAACCCACAGGGCCAGTCCTAGCCTGCCCTGTAGGGCCGGAATCGACGCCATAGCAGTGAGAGGGTGAGTTCCCCAGTGTGGGCAGTACTGCCCCCAGGAGACCCTCGACCGATCCGAGAGGCTGCAAAAACAATGATCTCTACTTGAACCTGAATTATGGGCTGTAGTACAAGTGCTTCTCATTACTAGGTGGCAGTAAGTAATGTATGTATATTTCTGGACAGAGGTGGCTTGGGTCGGATATGTTCAGGAGCCATGGTTAGAGGGCCAGGAGTCCCTCGTCCCACTTGTTCCTTGAGTGAAGCCGAAGGCTGAGGCGTCACAGAGCTTCATGAAAACACGAGCCTAGGGGAGGGGAAAACGAGGAGCTGATGCCAAGGCTCAAGTAGAGAGCAAATGTTTGGAGAAGGATGATGGCAACAGTGTACAAATTGCTTTACACAATGGATGTATGTGTGGATTGTGATAAGAATTGTACGAGCCCCCAATAAAATGATTTAAAAAAAACAAAAACACGAACTTAGGGGGCAAAGGGCATTTATAGTGGTCTAAATAAAGGCATATACATATGTAAATATATATATGAGGATGGGGAAATAGATCTATGTGCATATATTTATAGATTTAGTATTAAGGTAGCAGATGGACATTAGGCCTCCACTCAAGTACTCCCTCAATGCAAGAATACTTTATTCTATTAACCTGGCATTCCATGATGTCACCTTCCCAACACGATTGCTGAAGACAAAGCGGGTACATGAGCAAATGTGAAGAAAACTGATGATGCCCGGCTATCAAAAGATATAGCATCTGGGGTCTTAAAGGCTTGAAGGTAAACAAGTGGCCATCTGGCTCAGAAGCAACAAAACCCACATGGAAGAAGCACACCAGCCTGTGTGATCACGAGGTGTTGAAGGGATCAGTTAGGCATCAAAGAACAAAAAAATCATATCATTTTGAATGGTGGGGAGTGGGGACCCACAGCCCATATGTAGGCCACTGGACATCCCCTAACAGAGGGGTCTCGGGGAGGAGATGAGCCAGTCAGGGTGCGATGTAGCAACAATGAAACATAGAGCTTTCCTCTAGTTCCTAAATGCTTCCTCCCCGCCCCCACTATCATGATCCCAATTCTACCTTACAAATCTGGCTAGACCAGAGGATGTGCATAGGTACAGAGAGGAACTGGAAACACAGGGAATCCAGGGCAGATAATCCCTTCAGGACCAGTGCTGAGTGGATACTGGGAGGGTGGAGGGAGGGTGGGGTAGAGAAGGGGAACCAATTACAAGGATCTACGTATAATCTCCCTGGGGGACGGACAACAGAAAAGTGGGTGAAGGGTGACATCGGACAGTATAAGACGACAAAATAACTTATAAATTATCAGAGGTTCATGAGGGAGGGAGTAGCGGGGAGGGAGGGGGAAAATGAGGAGCTGATGCAGGGGCTTACGTGGAGAGCAAATGTTTTGAGAATGATGAGGGCAATGAATGTACA
>NW_022109491.1:20000201-20014208 GCF_000313985.2 Echinops telfairi | reverse complement strand
AGCGGGGAGGGAGGGGGAAAATGAGCTGATGCAGGGGCTTACGTGGAGAGCAAATGTTTTGAGAATGATGAGGGCAATGAATGTACAAATGTGCTTCATACAATTGATGCATGTATGGACTGTGATAAGAGTTGTATGAGTCCCCAATAAAATGATTTAAAAACAAAAGAAAAACACGAACTTAAAAATGACATCGTCAGAAGTTCAGACGTTAAGCCACTTGGATGACTTCGACTTTCACTTGCCACTCATTAAATGCCCCTGCCTTTTTCTTCCCGATCCCTGCGTGCATCCCTGCTGAACGTCGCTCTCCCCCTTTAGAAAGCATGCACCTTCATTAAATCCAACCTGGATCCCAGGCACGTGGATTCCCTCTTCTACGCCGCCCAGTCCAGCCAGGCCCTCTCGGGCTGTGAGGTGAGTACAGATCCCGTTAAATGAACTTTAACCTATAAAGCCGTTCTGAAAAGAGGGGGTTCACATCGAATCGTCCGTTTTTGTTTTCCCACCAAACAATGAAACTGACCTAAGAATCCGTGGTGGGGGTGAAAATTCCGATCTTATGTTTTGTTTTGTTTTTCCCTTAAGCCAAATGTGTCTCTTTACCTCCTGACCTTTTGAAACCCTTCCCTGAAGCTTACCTGAGTTTTGTTGTTTTTTTGCTTACCTGGGTTTTAAGTAACTTTTCCCACAGTTGTTACTTCTCGTAGGAAGCTTTGGTTTTCTTCTCCAAAGAAGGGGGGGATGATGTTCGCAGTAGAGGAAGAGTGCCCCCCCACCCCCCATTTCTAGAAAGCTGTCTGATGGCCTTAGCAGTGCTTTGTCAGCGTCTCTTCTAGGGAACAGACCCTGGCGAGGCGGGGGTGTCATATGTGACCAGGTGTGACTCGGCCAGTTGCTCTCCATGCCACCTTTGGTGTACCTGCCATGAACTTCCAGCCCCTGCTCTAACCCTCCATGTCTCCCAATCCCTCTAGATCTCTATTTCAAATGAAACCAAAGACCTCCTTCTGGCAGCTGTCAGTGAAGACTCGTCGGTTACCCAGATCTACCACGCGGTTGCAGCCCTGAGTGGCTTTGGCCTCCCCCTGGCATCCCAGGAAGCACTCAGCGCCCTGACAGCTCGTCTCAGCAAGGAAGAGACTGTGCTGGCGTGAGTCACCACCCGTGGGTGCTTCTTGGGCATTGTTCGTCTCCGTCCTCTCCTGAGAGGGTTCGTCCCTGGGTTTGACAAGTACCTTCAGGTTGGCTCCTACGGGCCTGGCACTTGTAGGCACTGCAGGCACAGGTATAGTGATTGCTGAGGCAGCTGAGGATCCCTGTCCGTGTGGACCGTACATAGAGCAGCCCAAGCTGATCAGGCAGGAGGCAGATCCCGAGTCAACGCATAAGCCCTGGCCCAAGGCTTGCCTTTGGAGGTTAGCGTGGCTGCGGGAGCCACAGGCCCTGTGTTGAGGCTTGGTTGGGGCCCAGTGAGATGTGGTTGGCATTGGGGGCTCTGCAAACACACAGGCTGGGGGAATCTCTCAAAGTGGCGAGTGACCGCATCTGCTGGGAGAGCTGGGCGTGCAGAGCTGGCCCAGACTCAACTCGACAACAGGCTTAAGTGAGGGAGAAAGGGACTCTGAGCAACTCCTGTTTATTGTTATTAATTTAATTTTGGGACCATCTTAGCGATGTTTGCTACACACCTTAAAATTGGTGGTATATGTAATTGTTGTTGCTTTTAGACATCGGGTCTCTTCATTTACATTTCCCCCTGTGTGCCCCCCATTTCATTGCCACCCTAGAGAGAGAGGGTGTAGCGGACCTGGAGTCCTGCCTTGGCGGGTGCTCCATGCCAGAGCCCAGGGAATTCTTCACAGGAGCATTTAGATGGTTTCCTGGGCCATTGGTCCTGTTTTGCTAGTAACCAAATTATTTCTGCCCTGTACCGTTCGTTCTTCAGGGCAGAGTTCACAGGCCATTGACATTCTGCCCCTGTCACTGCCCAGTGCACAATCACATGATCAGCTGTCCGTGGCAGTGGCCGACACCGCTCCCAGGGTTAGCACCCGGGTTGGGCCCTTGTGCCTCTTTCCTGTGGGTTCTAGTTCTTTCCATCCTACTCCTCGTCACTTGTGGTGGGATGTTAAAACCCCGCAACAGGACACAGTACGAGCAGGTGCGCTCATTTAGACAGACTTGGGCTCGAATGCTAGCTCTGTGCCGTCTTTGCTCTGTGACATTGGGCAGGTTACTAACCCTGTGAGCTGGGACCAGGCATCTCCCATCATGGAACTAAGGTGAGAAAACCACTGGGCTAACACACAGGTGAAGAGCCGAGCACGGTGCCTGGGTCTTGGTGGGTCTTCTCTTTAGAGTGCTTCCTGGTGAGGTCGTATTGTTAGAGACCAGGTGACTTCCTCTGTCAGATTGCCTTCGGTTTTCTATTAGGTTGTCAGCTTCTTTGTGTGCAAAGTTTATAGAGCTTGGCACATGGTAGGGAGTTCAAGTCCAGCTTCTTCTATTAAGCCCTCTGTGAACGTGGATGGGTACTTCCCGGCCTTGTTTTTCATATGCAATAGAGGGAACAGGATGTCCGTCTCAGGTTTATAACTTGTGAAGCACAGACTTGGCAAAAGGAACCCTAGTGGCACCGTGGGTTAAGCGTTGGGCTGGTAACTTAGAGGCCAGCAGTTTGAGCCTACCAACTGCTCTGCCGGTGGAGGAGGAGGAGGCTCTCTACTCCAGTGAAAACGGACAGCCTCAGACCCCCTGTGGAGCAGGTCTGCTCCGGCCTGCAGGCTCGCTGTGAGTCGGAATCGCCTTAACTGCGTTGGGTTTGGGTCTGGTTTAGTTTATTTCCTTTTTTCTTTTCAGGAACTTTTTGAAGTCTCATCATATAATACAACAAAACAAAACAAAAGCCAAACTAACTGCCATTGAGTCTGTTCCGACTCATAGCAACCCTATAAGATAGGGCTAGTATTTTCCCTGTGGGTTTCCGTGACTGTAACTCTCTGCAGGAGTAGAAAGCTTCATCTTTCTCCTAAGGAACTGCCTGGTGGTTTTGAACTGGTGACTTTGCAGTTAGCGGCCCAATGTGTAGCCACTATGCCACTGGGGCTCATATAACAGTACCACTATTATTCCCTATTTGAAGAGTCCTAATGGCACTGCCAGGTGAGCACTGGACTGCTACTGGCAAGGCCTGTGGTTCAAGCCCAACAACTGAAAGTTGCTCTGTACACACCAGCCTGCATGATCATGAGGTGTCGAAGGGATTGTTATCAGTCATCAAAGAACAAAAAAATCATATCATTGTGTGCTCACCTCCCCGATGTGATCGCTGAACACAAATGGGTGCATAAGCAAATGTGGCAAAGAAAACTGATGGTGCCCGGCTATCGAGAGATGTAGCATCTGGGGTCTTAAAGGCTTGAAGGTAAACAAGCGGCCATCTAGCTCAGAAGCAACAAAGCCTACATGGAAGAAGCATACCATCCTGTGCGATCACGAGGTGTTGAAGGGCTCAGGTATCAGACATCAAAGAATAAAAAATCTTATCATAGTGAATGAGGTGGGGAGTGCAGAGTGGAGACCCAAAGCCCATTTGTGGGCCACTGGACATCCCCTTACAGAAGGGTCTTGGGGAGGAGACGAGCCAGTCTGGGTGTGATGTAGCAACGATGAAACATACAACTTTCCTCTAGTTCCTAAATGCTTCCTCCTCCCCCACTATCATGACACGAATTCTACCTTACAAATCTGGCTAGACCAGAGGATGTACACTGGTACAGATAGGAACTGGAAACGCAGGCAATCCAGAGCAGATGATCCCTTCAGGACCAGTGGTGTGAGTGGCGATACCGGGAGGGCAGAGGGAGGATGGGTTGGAAAGGGGGAACCGATTACAAGGATCTACATGTAGCCTCCTCCCTGGGGGACGAACAACAGAAAGGTGGGTGAAGGGAGACGTCGGACAGGGCAAGATATGACAAAATAATAATTTATAAACTATCAAGGGTTCATGAGGGAGGGCGGGAGAGCGGGGAGGGGGCCGGAAATGAGGAGCTGATGCTGGGGCTTAGGTGAAGAGCAAATGTTTTGAGAATGATGAGGGCAATGAATGTGCAAATGTGCTTTACACAATTGATGTGTGTATGGATTGTGATAAGAGTTGTCTGAGCCCCTAATAAGACGATTAAAAAAAGAGAGTTGCTCTGTAACGATGTCTGCTCCGTGAAGACGGACGCCCATGGGAGCCTGCGTGGGAATGGCTTCAGTGACACAGTGGGTTTGGGTTTTGGTGTAAATTGGGACTCTTCAAAGTAGACCCTCTCTGTCTTTGTGGACTTTTCCTAGGAAATCTGTGTTCTCAAACGTGTCCTGAATGGAAAACAGAGTATCTGTGAATCTCTGCTACAGTTGTCATTGTGGCCTTCCCATGCACCCATTTCTTTGAATCCTGACACTATATCATCAAGACAGGCTCTGCCCCTCTGGTGTGGTGTCTAGTGCTCCCCCGGGAAGAAATGGGTGGCTGGGGAATAAGTCGTTCAATCCAGTGACAAAACTGTCCTCAACATGATGCTCACGTCCCAGTGGGACCTTCCTCCTAGCTCCCTGAGTAGCCCTATTCTGAGCTCAGCGTTCATCACAAGCAGGTGTGGGGGCTGGGTTTTGTGTCTGCCTTGTTGGGAAATGCAGTTTCATTTTCTCAAGCACGTTAGAACAACAGATATCCCCCAGGAGTCCTTGAATACTCAGGGGGTTCCCTCTCTTGTGACGCCTCTGTTTTCCAACTTGTCATCTTAATGGAATTTAGTTTTCCATAGAGGGAATCTAAATTGTTAAGACCGCGACCTGAGCAAACAGATGCTTGCTGTGACTCCCCAGCCCGTTGACTTGTTAAGCGCTGGTTTCACGCCAGGCCGCCAGCCCTTGGGAGTTAGAGAACTCTGGGAGCGGGGATTGGATCACAGTTGGCTTAACCACCAGGGGGCCTCCATCTTCCAGAATCCTCCCAGAAAAACAGCACTTCTATTTTCCACATGACCTGCGTTCAGAGAATAGAATCTAATTTTTTAAATTCAAATGTGCACATGCCTACCACATCCTACCTGTAAAAAGTTATTCTTGCACAAATGTACTCATCAATCAAGGGAAATGCAAGTATGCATTGCCTAACACCGAGATACGTTCAGTGGAGTTGGGCAGCAAGTGATTTGGACATTGTATGAATGCTCTGTTCACACCTTTTGGGAGCCCACTTCTGGCTATCCTTATTGTTGCCACTGCGGCTGCTTCTCAAGTGGCTGGCAGAGGCCAGAGTCACAGGTGGCACCAGAACCGTGCCCTTGTCCTCATCTGCCTGAATCTCATCATGGCCCACAGCTGCAGGGGTCTGGGACCTTGAAAGCCATTAGAGGGTATTAAAGAACAAAGGGAGCTAGTTTCCCTTAAAAACAAAAAGCTTCATGAGCCTACAGGCATCTGTGTGACTGGTATGTGTGGTGGTCCAACATTGGCAAACTGAAGTTTATGACCAGGTAGAAGAACAGTGGAACTCAAGGCTGATCACCTGGCGATTACAAGAGTCAACGACATCAAGGCATTCCCAGCCCGTGTGGTTGCTGGTAAGAATGCAGGATGTCCTTATCCTTCTGTGGACTGGCCTGGAAAGATGCCTACACTGTAATGTATTGAAGCAAAGATGGCTTGGAGAAGAGTTATCCTTTAAGGAGTAGGTGCCACGGGCATTCTCGCTCTTTAATAGTGTATTATTTGAGTTCTGGACAAAGACATACTCTGATAATGGGATTAAAGTGAGGACTGAAAGAAGAATAGATTCAGGTTTGGGACCAACTCCTCTGCCCCTCTGATTGAATGCCTGCAGGATGAGTAACTCGGGTCTTCCTTGGATGATGATGGCATGCGGTGAGACATCGCGCTCAGTTCATGGGATGCTTTCTGTGCATAGGGTATCTTCTGGTTCCTAAAGAATTGCTCCAGGTTCCACCTGATAGCTTCCTGTTTTGCTTGCAAATGTAGATTCCACATATCTTTGGCCCAGGAATAGGAAAAGTAGAAATGTACCTGGCACTGGGCCTTGTAAAGTAGAGGAGATGACAGGTAAACGTTGCTTGAATTGGATCCTGTTCTCCTTCAGTGTATGTCTCCCAGCCCTTATTAGTCTATAGCCACAGCGTACTGTGTGTGGTGAGCCTGGGTTCCCTCCTCCCTGGGCCCATCGTACTTTCTGCTGCTTCTCTGGCCCAGGTTGCCTTCTCTGACTGCCATGATCGCTTCCAGCCTGTGTCGCATCTCTCCCACTAGCTTGCAAATAAGCCCCTGAAGGGCTGAGACCGCCTTGAACTTTCAGAGAACAAGAGCAGGATATTTGAGAAGTTCCCCGGGAACGGGAAGAGAGTGGTTGAAGAAGGACTTCTCAGCCATTGGAAATCTCCTGTTTACCTTCCAGAACTGTCCAGGCTCTGCAGACAGCTTCCCACCTGTCCCAGCAGGCTGACCTGAGGAGCATCATCGAGGAGATTGAGGTGGGATTTGCTTTTGGCAAATGGGTTTCCCAGCTCCTCCCTCTGAAACCCTGTAGATAGACATGCATGATTTATTAAGGACAGATCCACAGCCCACGTAGGTTAATTTGTTGCATCTATTGTAGGTTTGCATTGAGGGCTTTGTAGGTTGCCCTCAAACTGATGGTCAGGGACTCTCGCCTCCTGGGTGCCCCCAACATTCTGTCCAGAACCAGCTAGTGCCTCCAGTACCGAAACTCCTGGGCTTGCGAAGGCATCCTCCTCCCAGAGCTACGGAATAGGCTGCTCTTGAAATAGCTGTGTGATACGCTTTGCTCTCTGGAACTAGGAAGTCTGGTAAAAGTGCTGAGTGGCTGACACCAGATTTAGACTGAAGAACTGCTCACAAGGCGCAGTGTGTGTACTGGGACGCAGTGGTGCACGGGCCTCACTTCTGTTATCACACTGCACTTTCCACTTCCCTTTTGTTGTGACAGGACCTCGTCGCTCGCTTGGATGAACTGGGGGGCGTGTACCTCCAATTTGAAGAAGGCCTGGAAACCACGGCGTTATTTGTGGCTGCCACCTACAAGCTCATGGACCACGTGGGGACCGAGCCATCCATGAAAGAGGTGCCTGCCTAACAGCCCTTGGTTCTTAACCCACGTCATCGGTTAAGAACAGCTTTTGTCCAGGGCGGTCCGTTCTGTTAGTCTTGGGGTGTGGTCACCCAGTGTCTTGGGGTGGGCCTCGAGAATGCGAACTCAGACAGTTGTGGAGAAACTGGTGGTCAGTGGGGCTGACATGGAAACAAAATGTGGCATTTGCTGTACATGGGCTACGTGCCGGTCAGGAGGCAGTGGCCAGAAGGGCAAGTGAATTACCCGCTCTCTCCCCTTTTCGTCAGACCTCCCTGCCCGCCTGCCTCATGAGTGCTTCCCCTTTGGTGACCCTTGCAAATCCTCTTTCTCATGAGAAGTGCCGTGCACTTCACAATTGCCCGTTCCTCCATGCCGCCCTTGTCCTCAGCAGTAGCTAATCTCTGCTGATTGACAGAGTTCACTGGGCGGCATGTGTGTCTACCAGACATCCGCTAAGAGTCCCTTTTATTTCCCCCAAGAAGAGCTTGTTAACCTGAAAGAACCTTCTGTCAGAGTGGTGGGGGGAGGGGGGAAGCCTTTCTGAGTAGGGCCTGCTCCGTGAGAAGGATACCAAGCCGTGATCCGATGTACTCAAAACACGAGCCGCTATTGTTTTGATCTTTGAAGGCGAGACTTGGGTTTGCCGTTAGAACCTGTATTTCTTCCACGCGTTAAGAGTTGTTGTATGCAGACTTTCTTTAAGTCAATGGCAAATACCTGCCTTGGGCATTTGAATTCACGTTATATTTTCTCCAGAAAATTTGAGCTAATAATGTGTTCCTATAGTTACATTCTTTAGGCACGGTTTCTTTCATCTTAAGGGGCTCTGGTTGCGAAGTGGGTTAGATGTTGGACTGCTAGCTCCAGGTTGGTGGTTCAAGTCTATTGGTTGCCCTAAGGAGAAGGGCGAGCTTGTCTGCCACCCCGGCAGGATTCGCAGTCTGGGAAACCCTGCGGACGGAGCAGTTTTACTCTGCCCTCGGACTGAGGCTTCTCAAGGGTTCCGGGTGGACACGATGACAGCAAAAGCACAGGCATGTGGCTCTTGGGGGAGCAGTCATCTAGGGGTGCCCTTGCACGTAGTGAACCAGGTGAATTGACAGTGCCCTACACATCCAACTCACACGTTTGTTTGCTTAATTTCCAAGCTTCCACGAACCAGATATTTGGCTGCGGTAATTTTGCTGTCACTGCTTTTGATGCAGCAGTTCTAGTGAACAGTTACCCATTTGGGCACGTCAACAGCCTAGTAATGGAAAAATGTAATTGGTACAATTAAAGGGAATTATTTCACGTCGCCTGTGAATAACACTGTCAGGAGCAGGGAGCTCTTTTGTTAGGTAGTAGATTTTACCAAAAAAATCTAATGGAAGTGGAAAATGTTTCCTCTTCAGTAAATACCCTCCAGAATTTTAATAATGTCTTTTCAGGGCCCCCCTTTTAAAAAAAATGTTTTTAGTTTTCTTCTCTCAGCCCATTAGTTCTTAATGAGAGTTATTTTCATTTCTTTTGGGACATATGATGTAGTTTCATAAATGTAAACTTAGCCCCTTTTACTGTGCAAAGGTAGGCTGGGCAGGTGGTAGGGTGGAAGGAAGAGTGGGGGTAGTTTAACTGGGAGGAGGATTTGAGGGGAACCAGGGAAGAAAGTATCTCATTGTGGAAGGACTTTGGACACTAACAGACCTACATTTCAATTTTACTGTTTTTCCTTTTTTTTCTTTTCTGGTAGAACTTGGACAAGTGACTTAACTGCCATAGTTTCTCCTTTGGAAAAGAAATGGTACCTGTCTGTCAGGGTTTGTGTTAGGCGGTAGAGTTAATAGCTAGAAAGCACCTAGTACAGTTCTTGGCACATACAGACATTTAACAAATGGTTACTCGTAAGGGTCTTTTGCACTATACTTTCCTAGCTTCATACAGGAGAAAGACGGGGCTCTCTGTGCCCGGGAAGAGTGACAGTCTCAGGAACTCACAGGGGCAGTTCCACCCTGTCCTGTCGGGTCCTTATGAGTCAGCATCGACTATCTGGTAGTGAGTTTGCAGTTTGCTTTTTATCCAGTGATCCCTTCAAGACACTAGGGTTCTGCTAGTACACCGTATATACCCGTGTATAAGCCAGGTTTTCCAGCATAATTTTTAATGCAGTTTTTGTGGTAAAATTAGGTGCCTCGGCTGATATTCGGGTCGGCTTATAGTCGACTGTATACGGTACCTTATATGCTTCTCCCTCTCAACAACCAAACTCCCTGCCCACGGACAGTGTAGAACAGTGTAGAACTGCCCCCGTGGGTCTCCGAGGCTGTAGCTCTTCAGGGGAGCAGAAAGCTTGAGTGTGCCATCTGCTGGCTGCTCTCCCAGGGCCCCTGACCGTCTAGAGGTGTGCTTCGTAGGGAGCAGTTGACTACGCAGTTGGCGCTGCTTTTCTGTTTTTAACGACAGCCTTGAGTTGGACAAATCATTAAGCTTTGAAATTCCCTTCTTGACCAATTTCTCTTTGAAAAATGTGCCTTACTTCCGTAGCAATCAGGAAGGCAGTGCCCTGCATGTGTTTAGCAAACATTCCGTAAACGCCGAGTTTATACTGAGCCTGCAGAGGGACCCAGCCACCAAACCCCGCTTTGCCACTTCAAGGCATCACGTGTGTCCCCGCCCTCTCGGCAGTGTGGTTTCATGACAGAGACACCTTCCTTCCACGGGAAGACCTAGATAAGGGATGACTGGGTCAGGTGGGAAGGAGAGCGTGTCTCGCCCATTGCCCTGCCAGAGAAAGATCTGGAACTACCGTCTCGTTTTCTTTCAGGATCAGGTCATCCAGCTGATGAATGCCATCTTCAGTAAGAAGAACTTTGAGTCCCTCTCAGAAGCCTTCAGCGTGGCCTCCGCCGCTGCTGCACTCTCCCAGAATCGCTATCACGTGCCGGTGGTGGTGGTGCCCGAGGGCTCTCCTTCCAGCACGCGAGAACAGGCTGTCCTGCGGGTATGACTCACTCTGCCGCCATTGCTGGTGCCACACTCCCAGGGATCGAAAGATGGAGACACATTGCCCATTACTGCCCCTTGAGGACCTGCCCATTAAGCCTAGACCAAGACTCGCTCCCCTTGCCTGGAATTTCAGACATGACCACGGGGCCCGAATTAGTCACAGGGTCCTTCAGATCTTCCCTCCTGGTCCCCCTTCCTCCTAGAGCAGCGATTCTCAACCTGTGGGTCGAGACCCCTTTGGGGGTCGCCTAAGACCACCGGAAAACAAATATTTCACAATATGTAATTACATGTTGTTTTGTGATTAATCCCTATGCTTTCATTATGTTTAATTATGTTCAAATTTGTAACAATGAAAATACATCCTGCATATCAGATATGTACATTACAATTCATAAAGTAGCAAAATGACAGTTATGAAGTAGCAACGAAAATAATTTTTTTTTAAATCATTTTATTATGGGCTCATACAACTCTTATCACAATCCATACACACATCAATTGTGTAAAGCGCATTTGTACATTCATTGCCCTCATCATTCTCAAAACATTTGCTCTCCACTTAAATCCCCGGCATTAGGTCCTCATTTATGGTTGGGGGTTACCACCACAGGGTCGCGGCCTCAGGAAGGTGGAGAACCCCTGTCCTAGAGGAACTAGAATAGTGCGGGCATTGCATACATAATAAGTGGAAGAAAAGGGCATTTCGGGGTCTGTACAGGTTTTTTCTAGATGTGTAGAAAAGCCTTATTTCTACAATGCACTGCCCAGTACCAGAGCTCTCTAGACGGCTGTTCTGAGAAGGCAGTTCTCGTGCCGGTGGGGTCTGGTCCTCGTAGCTGGTGGAGCAAGCAGCGGGCCCCCCACCCCCGCCCCCGTGCTGACACGGAGCCTTTCTGTTTCCTCATCACCCGCCCTTCCTCTCGGCAGGAAGCACAGGCTGCTTGTTTGTGTTAACTCTTCAAACCGTGCATGTGTGTAAGTCTTGAGTATGTGGCATTTGCTTGTTATTTAGAAACAGTGACCAGGCCTTCAGGAGAAACTGGCGTTTTACTTAATGTCAAAATGTTGAGGTTCCAAACAAACCAGTGCTGTCTCTGTGGTGGCACTCTTGAGGACGTGTCCCAGTGTATGACTCACCCCTCAACAAAGATGGGGTTGGACGCAACCTAGTGAACACAGTTCAAGAGGGGATAGGGCCAAGAGGAAAGAGGGTTGGCTTTGAAGCTGCACAGGCTGGGTTTGGGCCCAGGTTCAACCACTGAGCTACAGCGCTCCGCCCCCCTCCCCTTGGTGGCTTTTGTTTCTTAAATTTGGAAAATAGAGGCGGCCATGCCTTCTAGCTGGTGCAGTTGGTGTGAGGATACGTGTAACGTTTGCGGCATAGTCACAGTAATAGTAGTCATTGTTAGCTTTCATAGTAGTTATTAATGCTCCATACGTTCCCTCATTTTCATATTGCCAGTACCTTCACAAAATATCTTTCTTGCTAATGATATATATATATAAATATTCTTTAGTGTAGGAAGAAGTGACTTCAGAAAGAAGTCACTCTGTGTTTCCCTGGGCGCCGTGGCCTCATTTGAAAACTGAGATTACCCCATCTTAGGTGTTCTGTAAACAGTCCTCCTGAGCCTGATGGCCTTTCTCCCGTTATCTGATCCTGGGGGCGCAGGGCAGGGGTCAGTGACATGTCCTGAGGTGTGATGTTTCCTCCCTCTGGATAAAAGCACCACAAGCAAACCTCTCGGCCTTTGTTCTGACAGGTCCCTTTCTGTTTCTTTTGCAGCTGCAAGTCACCAATGTCCTGTCCCAGCCTCTGACTCAGGCCACCGTCAAGCTGGAGCACGCGAAGTCTGTGGCCTCCAGGGCCACCGTCCTCCAGAAGACGCCTTTCGCCCCGGCGGGGTAAGTCCACAGTGGATTAGTGCATGGTGCAAACATGGCTTTTGGAGCACTAGCCTGCAGCCAGATAACCCCAGTTAATGTGGTTATTAACCAAGAACATAAAACCAAATGTAGCACAGCACTGGTTAGGTCAGTTTGGTTGACTGGTATCAAAATTCTATCCTTGTAAGAAAGGGATGTTTAAAGCGAACAGTGTTTTACTTTGGCTGTACTGCTTCCTGTCCACATCTAGTTACCTCTACATAGGATATAGACAGCTAATTTAAGATTTAATATTTCTTTTCTTGCTGATCTATTAGTAATATATCCTCATTATGGGAAAAATACAGAAAAGCACAAAAAAGAAAATAAATCATCCATAATTTAACTACCCAGAAAGAACTATTATTAAAAAGTTTTTGTAGGAATGTAAATATTTTAATTGAGTTTGGATTTTTTTTAACATGATTATGGATTTTATTCGAACCACGGGGTTTTCGAGACTATGAAATAGCATTTACATTGAAAATAAACAAGAACCATTCATTAAAGGTTCACATGGCAACAGAAGTTACACAAATTAGACTCTCTAACCAACTTCAACTTTATTCCAGAGTTTGGATTTTTATCTGTAAAAGTGTGCCTTGAACATTTCCCCATGGGATTGAATATTATTCTACAACTTTATACTTAATGGCTACATATTATGCATCTTTAAAAAAAATCAGAGGTTAACTTTTGTATGAAACGTGGCTAAGTGTTACTACATTAATAAGCTGGTCCCTGTGCATCAGAAGCTCTGGCTTTCAGAGAGAATACATTTATTTGTCAGTCATGAGTGTATATAAGTGATAGGTGAAATTCAAAAGCAAAAATTTTTTTTAAGAATAGTTAGTGGGATGCTGTAAAGATATTCTTGGTATTTTGTTATGTAATTAAAGCAAAAAAAACCCAAACCCAATGCTATTGCATCAATTCTGATTCATGGTTACCTGTAGGACTGGGTAGAACTGCCCCTGTCAGTTTCCAAGACTGTTAACTCCTTACGGGAGTAGAAAACCTTGTCTTTCTCCCAGGGAGCCTCTGGTGGTTTCCAACTGCTGTCCTTGCAGATCACAACCCAATGCATAACCACTACGCCACCAGTGCCCCCGTTAGGTAGATAGCATTATTAATTCATTACCTTTTCTTCCTTTTTAAAATAAAAATTAGAATATGTTTGTAAGAGTAAGATTGTTCCTTTTTAGGAAATTTACAAAGCACAGCAAGCAGAGATAATACAAAGTTACTTACAGTTCTACTACCCTGCATCAAACCACTTGGAAGATTTTGGAGTGGTTTTTGTTTTTTTTTCTTCTATGCGAGCATGTATGTGTGTATGTGTCTTTTTATGAAACATAATGGGGACCCTGCTCTGTGTACTGAACCTGCAGCCTGGTTTGCCTTTAATTGTGGGAGGCTACCAGATGGAGGTGGGGTTTTAGGAGTGGCAGGGGTCTGGGGAACAAAAAGAAGACCTGGGGCGCTGGGGAAGGGAGGTCACTGTAAATAGATCAGAATGTGGAGAAAACACAAAACTGTGATTGAGCAGACAGGTGACGCGGGTGGAGTGGAACGTGAAGGAGAAAGTGGTGTCACCTGGGGCCATCAAGGAGCACCGCTCTGTAGCCTCTCGTGTTCATGACGCTCCTCTGTGAGTCCGTGCTAATCATGCTGCCACTCTTCACAGGGACGGGTTTGAACTAAACTTCGTGAATGTCAAGTTGCCCAGTGGTTACTATGACTTCTCTGTCAAAGTCGAAGGTGATGCCCGTTACATTGCGAACGCTGTAGAGGTAGGTGCTTTTCTTTTCTTTTTTTAAACATTTTATTAGGGGCTCATACAACGGTTATCGCAATCCATACACACATCAATTGTGTAAAGCGCATTTGTACATCATTCTCAAAACATTTTCTCTCCACTTAAACCCCCA
>NW_022109491.1:19972915-19999307 GCF_000313985.2 Echinops telfairi | reverse complement strand
CTTTGTCTTCAGCGGTTGTGTCGGGAAGATGAGTATCATAGAATGCCAATTTAGTGGAAGAAAGTATTCTTGCATTGAGGGAGTACTTGAGTGGAGGCCCAATGTTGGTAGGTGCTTTTCTTGTCATCCCCATTGTCACGCAGGTAGAAACACGGAAATGACCAAAGGCATAGTGCGTATACTGTATAGCAGTCCTGGTCCAGGATGATGGCTTTACTTTTACATTCAGAGAGGGAGGAGTGTGAACTCTGCTGTCTGAGACTTAGCCAAGACTATAAACCAAGAGCTTAGTCATTGCTGGTTTCCTTTTACTTCCTTTAAATTAGTATTGGTTTTTTTTATCATTTTATTAGGGTCTCATATAACTCTTAATCACAATCCATACATACATCAATTGTGTAAAGCACATTTGTACATTCATTGCCTCATCATTCTTAAAACATATGCTCCCCACTTAAGCCCCTGGCATCAGAGTATTAATTGTTTTATAAGAAATTTAGGGACTAGAAAAGCCAAGTCTAGCGTGGCCAACCTATCAGTAAAGTGTTTCATGTGCTAGTCCTCAGAGGTTTTTAAAAGGCGCTTCGTGCTAATTGGGTGAAGAAAGATGGCAAGTGGCATGCAACCTTATAAATAAGGTCATCTGGGTAGAGCCCACCCGAAAATTGGCTCTCTTTCACGATGAGTCGTGCTTCAGATGGTTCGCTGACCCCAGTTGGGTTGAACATCCCTGTAGATGTGATGATGGAAAGCCGCGCCTCATTTCTCTGTTGCTTGGTGGGAATGAAGTAGTTCACATTAGCGGTTTCCCAGCTAATCCACATTTACCCCACTGGGCCCACAGCTACCGTGTTAGCGCTTAACCTTTTGGATAGGAGTTTGTTGAAGACGAACACACAGTCCCTGCTTTCCGAAGCCACGGTGGGGTTTGGGTTCACCTTTCTTACTCGCAGTTATGGTCATCAGGATGGCCCTTTTCTTGAATGCCCATTGCTTGGGGTCCCCGTTTCACTCCTTCTGTTTACGTTATCTGAGTATTGACAACAACCCTGAGAGAGGGTGGAGCTAGTCTTACCTCATTGATGAGGCTCGGAGGGCTAGAGTAACCGACGTAGCCCCTAGCCTATGACTGCACATACCAGCTTGATTAGGGTGTTCTGGTGCATACAGGCTCCAGCTCCAGCAGCTGGGCCTTTCATAGTATCGTGGTCGCCTTTCTCATCCGCCACCACAGCCACTATGTCTCAGCGTTTCTGCTACCCTGTCTAAACTGTGTCTGTCACAAGGCTGCCAGCCCGGCCATGGAGTGGCCCTGTGCCCTCTCCTGAAAGAATAAACATTCTCTTCATTGTCAGAGGGCGTTTTTCACCTTTGTTTTCTTAACTAGAAAAATCATTTCTATTTTTATTTTCAAGTGGTTCTGCCGTAAAATCGCCAACATAGTGCAGATTTCCCGTGTACACTTCACTTTGTCTGGCCTCCCCAGATGTTAATCCCATGTGTGACTATGATCAAAGTACACAAATCAGGAAGTTAGCGTTGCTACGATGCTATCGACTCATCGATAGACCTTCATTCCAATTTCCCCATTTGTCTCATGGGGCTCTTGGGGCTCCTGGGTCACATGTCCCTCCTATGGTGGTCATGCCCATTTGGTCTCTTACTTAAGGAGAGTGTCCACCTCCCATGGCCTGGAGGTTTTTGAGACGTACTGGCCTGCTGCTTTGTAGAATGCCCTTCGGGTTGAGTTGGTCAGACATTTTGACCAAAGCTCTCCAAAAGTGAGGTGGGGCCCCCCTCGGGGTATCATACCAGGAAGGAAGTGCAGGATGCAACGGGTATCTCACCGGTGCCGTGAACCTTGATCTCTTGCTGACCGCGGAGCCTGCTAGTTCTCTGCAGTCAAGTTCCTGCTTCTCCACCTTGGGGGAGGGGCCTTGACACTCCGCAGATGCCCCGGTGAGTCTTGCCTGTAATCGCTCGCCTGTACCCCTTCCTGTGGCGTTCACCAAAGGGTGATCTTTTCCCCATTGTCTTTCCCACCTTCCTTCTGCATCCACTGGTTGGCATGCTGCTGCCAGAAGTAGCTTTTCCTCCTTTCCCGTCTGTTTTCTTTGAAATGCCTTGTCACAGTGCGGCTTCCGGGCTCTCCATGTCGTTGTTCACATTTCCCCAGATTTGGCCCCTGGGAAGTTCTGGAAGTTGATTCCTGTGGCCTCCGTTCTCTAACGGCAAAGAGCAGGCAGCTAGACAGTTTGACCTTTTCAGAAAGTGGGGCACTACTTAGCCCAGGTGAATCAAACACCTGGGTTAAAAATAGATGACACATTTGACAGGAAGGAGGCTGTTTTCTTGCCTCTTGTGTCTCTGGATCATGTCTGACCTTTTGGGGTCTGAGATGTCTGAGTAGCACAAAATCTGAACAGGAACTAGTGTGGTGGATACCTTGAACCTTTAAAATTCTAATATGGCAGTTCCCCTCCACCCCGCCCTGGAATCTGGTTCTCCCTCACCCTCCTGTCTTGATAATAGTGCACCAAACCAAGTGTCAAGCTCATACCTACCTCTTGGTTGTTCTTAACCCCTTTCTCTCTTTGCTGACCATTCTCCAAGTGCTGCCTCTGTTCTCCCCGCATGGCTCAGCGTGTGCTTTGTTTTTCAGTCCCGGCGTTTCTCTGCGACGGTGGTCTCTGACTAGTGTCCTTTCCCACTGTCTGCAATACTGCCCCTGCTCTGAGTGCCGTTAGGGTGATGTCACCACATTGTTCCCCTGCCTGAATATTTCATGGGCTCCCCATTGCCGGAGGGTTTGACTGTTTGAGGGACTGGCAAACTTGTTCAAGACAGCGGCCCCATTGCCCTCCCGCCAGCACTGCCTGGCTCAATCGGAGCTCCCCTCCAGCCGTTCCGTGGGAGAAAGAGGAAGCTGTCCGCTTCCGTCAAGATTTGTTGCTAGATGCTGTCAAGCTGGTTCTGACTCAGAGCAGTCCTGTGGACGGCAAAACGACCCACGGCCTGGTCCACACCGTTCTCGCAGGTGCTGCCTCAGAAACCCGAGGGAGCACTTCTACTCTGTCTTATGAGGTCGCTGTGAGTCAGAATTGACCGACCCAGCAGTGGGTTAGCAAGGTAGGAAAGTTCCAGCTTCTCCCTTTCTGCAGCAATACTTATGATCACGCCCGTGAAGTAGAATCTCCTCATGGTTGGGGTTTGTGTTTCCATGATGACTAATGACAAGCACCTTTTATGTGTTTTTGGTCATTTGTGTATCTTTGGGGACATGACTGTTCAGATCATTGGCCAATCTCTAAATGGAATTATTTGTCTTTTTCTAGGGTTGATTTGTAAGACTTCTTTATATGGGAGAGCTTCAGCATTTATTTTAAAAATGGAATGAAAAGATATGGATTGTCTCCCCAAACTTTCTGAAGCCCCTTCATATGTTCTTGCTGCAAACCGCGTATCAAACATTTGGGCTGCAATCCTTTCTTGGTGGCGTCCTCTGATACACGCCAGCGTCAGTTTTGTCATTTCCATGCGTCTCTTACTTTGGTGGTTGGTGCTCTGGTCACCCCGCCGTCTAGGACACGGGGGCTGATGGAAAGTTGTGACGACTTGCTCCTGTGTTCCTTTGAAGACTTCTACATTTGAGTTGGATTTTTTACATGATGTTCATTAGGGTCCAGCTTCTTCTTGTTGGATGTGAGTATCCAGGTGTCCCCTTGCCATTTGCAGAAACAATTTGTTATTTCCCAGCTCAAATGCTCTGGGCACCTTTTCCAGAGTTGACCATAGAGGAAAGAGTTTCTTTCAGGACGCACAGTTCGCTTCCGTTGATCTGCATTTTGGTCTTTATGTCAGCACTACCCTGTCTTGATAACTCTGAACAGCTTGGCTCTTTGTAACATCAAGTCTCCTGTTTGTCCAAGTGTTTTCCTGGTTTTTGGAAAACTAATCTCAGTAGAAAAGAGCAGAAACAGCTGGTAGCTATACTTTCTGCAATAATAACACCCCTTCCCCACATCGAGGTCATGGCTGCCCACGGAATAAACATTGCAAACCTCTCGTTCCCCTTTTCATTACATTAGAACTTGCGGCGCAAGTGTGTGAGC
Organism: Echinops telfairi; assembly: GCF_000313985.2. Classification (NCBI taxonomy): domain Eukaryota; kingdom Metazoa; phylum Chordata; class Mammalia; order Afrosoricida; family Tenrecidae; genus Echinops; species Echinops telfairi. The sequence goes on along the minus strand of NW_022109491.1, from coordinate 19,995,195 downwards.
TCTGACCCCTTTTATATCTGCCAATTTTACTTTGTAATTTCAGTAATAGTGGCACTTAGAGGCTCAGAGCAGGTCAGCGGATCCTGTTTATTCTCCCTAGAAATGATGCTCAGCGTGGGTCAGAGCATGTTAACAGCGGTTTGGTATAAACGCCGTGGAGCAGTGCTCATTGACATTGGCTGTCAGGGGAAGCATGGGTTTGGGAAGCTGTCATTAGCATTAATTGCCCCTAATGCACCATCATGTTGACAATAATGAGCGAAACAGGAGGGCTTTTACTCCCACCAGAGAGGCGGCATTTCCTGGTACTAAAACATTTTTTCCCCTTTCTTTTTTTTTGAGATGTGTGTGGTTTGCAGCACAGGCAAGAAAGGGCCAGCACGATGTACTGTGAGGCAGGCATGGTTGTACCTCAGTTTACAGACGGTCAGCTTATGGACAGCCCATGGTTAGGAATCCTGCCTGTTCCATGGGAAATGCAGAGTGGGTGCAGTGATTCAGACGGATCCAAACACGAGTCTTACGATCCTGTTACAGATGTGGTAGTGTATCTGGAAGTGCCCCTTTACTAACGTTACCCACAGGAAAGCGTGTGACATACTCACACTTGACTGGTAATCTGGTAGGCGCTGTGCTGTATCTAACAGTTCTGCCTCATGTGCAAAAGCCGCAGCAAAGGAATGCGTCCATCATTGGGGCCAGCCTGTGTTTAAAGGGAGGGAACCATTCTCCTTTGCCCTTAGGGACAGTGGCCCGCCGCGTTAGTTGGCAGAAAGCAGCCGCTCACCAGCAGGAATCCTACCCCGGACTCTTGAAAATAAAGGGGAGGCGGGGGAGGGGGCGCATTATGATACTTTTTAATTCTCAATGTGCTTTACAAGAGTTGCAGAAATACCTTTCTCTTGAATGTCTTTCCAGAGACCCAATTTGTAGTGCGGTTTGGGGAGAACACAGGAACTTGTTTCCGCACACTTTCCATCCCAGGGCAGCCCCCCAGCGGTTCTGAGGATCCAAGAGAGCAGTAGCTGAGGGAGGCCGCCTTGTCGGCAGGGTTGCCTGCGAACCAGAGTTCACTGCCGTGGCCCCTTCCGTCTGCCGCTGGGTCTGTGTGGCCTGCGAGTGCCCGGCTGCCTTTGGTACAAGCCAAGCTTGGCAGCTGACGCCTGGTTAGCAGGTTTTAGGGGCTGCCCACTGGCTGAGTGTTGACAGAATGTGGATGGGAAACCCTAAAGTTGATGGCCTTCTTAGTTACAAGGAAGGGGCTTCCGACCATTTGTGCCGAAATGGATTTGTTCCATGAACCTTTTCAAAGCTCCCTCGTAGGCTTAACAGGCTGCGCGGGGCCTGAGACAAGCCTTTAAACATCTTTCAACATTTGTGTGTATCTCTGCTGAAGTGGAGGCTTCGTTGTTTTAGAAGTCCTATTTCCTCATTCCTAATTACCTTTTTAAGACAGAAAAGTTTGTCGAGAAGAAAGTAAGTGTACAGCCTGCGGTCTCATTGCCCACGTATAACCCATTTCAGTTGTTTGTTTTTTTAAAAGGAAAACATGCTTTAAAAACATATGGCCCTCTCTCTCTCTCTCTCTCTCTCTCTCTCACACACACACACACACACACACACACACACACACACATGATTTAGGGGGAAGAAAATTCTCATACATGTGTGAACCATTCATCTTTTTTTCTCATTCTTCTTTTTGCAAAATAAAGAAGCCACATTACTAAAAACAATGATTTATATATGCCCTTCCACCTACCATTTCAGTTCCTCGGTATCTAGTTTAAAAACAAAAAACATAGGGCCCCCAAATGTTAAGCATAGAAAGGTTACAATGGAATATAAGAGCTGCTCCCAGCCTCTCAGACCCTCTCCTCAGAGGAATTCAGGGGTAACCGTTGCCTGCGGATCCTTTAGGGGGGAAAAAAAGAGGGTGCATAGATCAGCGAATGGGTGTATGCTTTTTTATTTACACGAAAAGGATCGTTCTGTAAATGGCTGTATTCTTTTGTCACAAAGTAGAGCCTCCAGGTTTCCCCCAGGGGTCTAATCTGCTTGGTGGCTGTCTCTTTCCCTGCTGCCTGGACTCGGTGAAAGGCAGTGTCAGTAAGTATAATTCTGCCAGTGAAAGGCTGTGTGTATTTGAAAGCAGGAGGTAACATCTCTGTGTCTGCAGCTACCATCCCCCTTGTCCTTTTTAATTACTCCAGAACATAGATGGGTCCAAATGGGCTTAATGGTCTCCTGCTTATGTGCAATTTAGGTAGGACCGTGATCACTTCAAGATCACATTTACCATTTAAATCAGTCCTGGGGAGAATGAGTGATGCGGGAATTATCCAGTTAATGCTGATGAAGATTGCAGCGTAGTTAGCTGGGAGGACAGATCTATTTCATTACAGGGAGTGCTGCTCATCTCCCACTTCTCCCTGAACTGGAGAGCTGCCCGAAATGGGTCCTGCACGCGTGCTGTACCTCCCACCAGCAGCCCGCCATGGGCAGATTGGGCTTCTGGAGCATTTGGGTTTGCCGAGTTCTGTTCTGCACATCTGTGTTCCTTGAAGTGCACCCTGCCATCTCTGTACAGCCCTGCATTCTGTGTTGCGGATGGGACCGGGGGAGGTAGGCAATGGGGTTGCAGCAGGAGCTGTGGCTGAAACCCAGTACCCTCATCAGACCTCGGCTCTGAACCTTCCCCTCAAGGTTGCCTTGCCCTGGAGGTGGAATGTTGGGGTTAGGCTCCATCTGGCTTGTTCTGATCCCGGTCCTTATTGGGTTGTGAAGCTGTTTCCTTAGTGCCGATCCCAAAGACCCCAAGCAGAGGCTGGCTCCCCGCTCACTCACTCTCTCAGGGTCTGTTCCACGTGGTGGTCCTCTTCCCCGACCTGACCCCCAGCTGCCATAGTTGACCCGGTGGCCTGGGCTCAGCCACAGGCAGTGGTAATGCTGCCAGATAAGTGGCGGTGTATTCAAAAACAGGAGGTAATCGCCTTAGCGCTTCTGATGATACATTTCTTACATTCAGTTTTTCTTTTTAAGCAAAACAGAACACCCTTATTCAGCGTGATAACAGGCTGTTGTCACAAAATAGTTGTTATGGAGACAGGGGAGAAAGCTGTTAAAAGGCATTCCTTGATAATATCTGTATTCTTTGCCCTTGATTTGAATCTGCCATACCTTGATAGGGCATTTTGGAAAAATGCTGAAGCTGCCCTTCACTTATTTGCCTGTTCCTCTTTCTCTATTCCCTAAACCAGACTTTGTAAACCAATGGATTTGGTAAGGATTTCCTTAAGCATTAAATTCAATCCTATCAAATATTTGGAAAGCTCACAGATAGGTTTGCACAGAAAAAGCACCTTGGGTTTGCACCATTTTCACATTCATCTTAGAGTTTTAGCCCCCAAATCTCCCATGAATAGGCTTTCAGCTATGCGTTCAGTCTTTGTGGTTCGCACTTATTTTCCATCTACTTCTTAAATTTCTGGTTTACTGGCATTGGTTGGCTCCTTTTGGGGAGAATGCTTATAAAAAAGGCATGAAGAATTAAACCCAGGGTGAGATGGACTGGTTCAGGTGGCTAACAGCCCACATGGAGGTGGCTTAAAACAACAAAAGTTCACTTCCTGGCTATCCTCGGTGTTTTAGTGGGTCAGCTGAAGGAGCGAAGGGAAAACATAGAGTCTGAAAGCTCCCACCTGGAACTGCTCAGATTCTGTGGGCCAAAGCAAGCCCCTGGGGGTGGGGAAGTACCGTTTCACCCCATGCCCCAGCACGAACCAGACAGGCAACTTCCATAGCTTCTCAGGCAGGCAATGTTGCGTGGAGCCTGCGTTAGTGGCAAGCCCTAAAACGAGGTGTCTGAGAACACAGGTAAAGTCTAACTGCTGGAGCTTAAAGTACTAGCTCTGCCACTAATCTTGAGCAAGCACCTTCCCCTCGCTCGTCTTTCATGTCTTCATCTCGGAAGAGCATAATCCCCTTGCAGAGTTGTGGGTGCCATGAACTCATCTTGATAGAGCAGTGCCTTTCCAGAGTAAACGCCCAGTCGACCCTGGCTCACCACAGAACTGAGTATTGTTGATCTGAATGATTTGAGGACTACTGCTTAAAACTCCCCCGAACCCCCCAAGCCCACCCCGCCCCTTTACTTACTTTAAAGAACTTAAGAACAAGATCTTGTTCTTTTTTCAAATATACGTTCATCTCACCAAGGCCAGAAAAGAAACGGAAAAAGCCAGAAGTCTAAGAGGCACAGTATTGCTTCTACAGCGGTGGGTCTCCACCTTCCTCGTGCCACGGCCCTTTTGTACAGTTCCTCATGTGGTGGTGACCCCCAACCATAACATTATTTTCGTTGCTACTTCATCACTGTCATTTTGCTACTGTGATGAATGGGGCAACTCCTGTGAAAGGGTCCTTCGACCCCAAAGGGGTCGCGACCCACAGGTTGAGAACCGCTGTTGTAAGCCTCTGTCAGCAAGCACTGCCTGTCTGGGTCCATTTTATACCATCACCGAAGACTCGTGCTCCAGGGCTCTGCAGGCTTCGCCTTACTTTTGAAGCGCGAAACGTTTTGGCTGAGCGTGTTCTGCTGGTGCCGCTCAGTGCCTTTCTTCTGTCTCACTGTAGCTCAGAGTCAAGATCTCCACCGAAGTTGGCATCACGAATGTTGATCTCTCCACTGTGGATAAGGACCAGAGCATCGCTCCTAAAACCACCAGGTAGGTAGTCGCCACATGAGCGCCGTCTCTAGAGCTGGAGGAAGGTGCCTCTCCACTTGCCATGACCACCCCCCACCCATCGATGTCGCTTCTGTGTCATCAGTGACCCAGTTCCCCTGGAGCTGAAGTGGCTGTAGCTCCCCTGGTGTTGCACCAACCTGGACTTGGCACTTCAAACTGAGTTGGGATTGTTTTACAACAGTGTTCAGTCCATGAGGAAACTTGTTACATGCCCCGATGAGTTGTGGAGCGGGCCTCAGTATCACTCAACTGTGTCCTGTTCAGATTATCTTTTAAAAAGACAAGGCTTCCTCAGTGAAGGAGACAGTGTGTCGATTGATCGTCTGGTACAGATGCCCTGTGGGAGCAGTCCCATTCGCTTTCAGTGGTCTGATGGAAACTTTTTTTGGTCCAAGTGGCTCTGAAATCAGTTGGAAGCCTCTCAAGTCCTTATAACTGAGATGAAAAATACATGTCCTGGGACCTTTGTTCCCTTCCCAAGTTCATGGAGCCACCAGTTACCAGTCCCAGCCCTGTGCTGGCTGACTTCAGGGTTAGCTTCTAGAGAACCATTGGCTCCCGACAGTGGGCAGCTCATGTGTTAGTCTGCCCCCGGGTCTTTTGGGACAGGGGCATCCAGGTCTCTGGGCAGTGTGCACACCCAGCTGCACTAGGTTGGGGTGGCCATGCATGCCTTCTTAAGGAGATAGCAGCCAGAACCCGGAAGGAAGCCGGTCATGCTCTTAAGTCCTGGAGGGCTGGCCGCTGGGCTTCTGCTTCTGGCTGGTGGTCAGAGTGGGGGCGAGTGCGCTGGTGGAGTAGTGCCTGTGAGAATGCTCTGAGCATGTGCTTTCTGATGAAGCGCTGGGTTTGTTTTGCCCCTGACCTCAGCGTCACATCCTGGGGACAGAGCAGGTTTTCTGAGTCTGCCTCGCCTTGTTACAAAGGAAGTTCCCCGGTGGTTGGAGTTTAAGCCATCATTTATTGTGCTCTTAGGGAGGGTGCGCACAGCCATGCAGGTCCCCAGCTTGGGGTGACTGGTTAACTCTTCACGGTGTCTCTGGTTTGGGGGCTGTGTTTCCGTTCACCTGGTCTCCCTTGCCCCCTGACATTCCCATCTTGGTTTGAAAGTCATCACGGACTCTTGGTCTCACAGAGGCATTGTGTCAGGGAGCACAAGTGCTTCCGGGTGATATTCCTTCTGTTTGGTTACAGGGTAACCTCGGGCTGGGTTCTGTTGAGATATAAAAAGTATCTCAGGGCAGTCGAGTCTGGCTGGGAGTCCTCTGGGCTCACCCACCCAGGAAGTCAGAGGCGTGCGTTTGTTTGTCCCAGGAGTTTGAGGCCCTGCTCTGCCTTTTTCTCACGTCTCTCAAGGTCAATCTATGAGTACCTTTTTAAAAATTCAGTGTTCCAAACTCAACTCCAGGTAGAAAAGGACATTGAATTGATGTCCAAAATATCATATAAAAGAAGGTGGAAAGTGCCCTTTGTCCTCTGTGTCCCCGGTCCCCCACCTTGCTCAAGGACCCTGGACCCTCTGCCCGTGCAGGCTCTACAGCCCGCCTGTGTGCCCTCCCTGCTGCCTGGGAGTCAGCCTGCCTGAGCAGAGCTCTCTAGGCCCGTGAAGCCAGAACTAGAAGTGCGAGCATCCCCGTGGGGCGTTTTCCCGGGCCGGGGAAGGCTTGTTCTGTGCTTGTCTCAGTCCCGGCCTTGTTCAGCGCCATTGGTCCCCGGGCCCCAGACGGTTCCACGCATTGGTCCGTACCCACCAGACAAGTGTTAGAGTGGGAGGGGCAGGGTTGAACCACGAAGTGAAGACTGTTCCCTGCCTGTTGTCAGAGCTGTGTATCCGTGTCTTTCTGAAGACTTCTGGTCTGAATGTCTCTTTCAGGGTGACCTACCCGGCAAGAGCCAAGGGCACATTCATTGCAGACAGCCATCAGAACTTCGCCTTGTTCTTCCAGCTGGTCGACGTGAACACTGGGGCCGAACTCACTCCTCACCAGGTCAGGAAAAGGCCCAGGCCGTTCTCCCGACCCCCAGTGTGACTGTGCATTGGGGTTAGTGGTGTGGAGCATGGCCCTGGCTGGCGGGGCCCTGGATCCTTGTTTCCAGACCTTCGTGAGCCCCGAGAGACAGTCCAGCCAGCTCCACTGGCTTGTGCTTCTCCCACATGACATGCTGCCCTCTCTGAGCCTGGAGGCCATCCTCTCTTTAAGCATGAGTTGCAGTTGAAAAGACGGACTTGGCGAAACTGCGGCCTTTCTCTTTCTACTAGAAAATACTGAAGTCAAGTATGGCTGAGGGAACCCCAGGCAGCAGACTCAGTGTAGGTTTCTTCTGCTGGCCAAAGCAGGCTTTCCCTTCTGTGGGAACCTCGTCCTTGCTTTGTATCAGGAAAGCAATCGGTGTCTTGCCTCCCAGATCTAAGAGCGTGACGGTGACTCTTTCAGAAACATTTTTAACAGTATCTTTCCCCAGAGAGTCTGACCTGTTGTCTCCCTACCCCGAGCCCCTGCCTCTGCCATCTTTCTGGATGGGGGTCGCTGCTCACCCCGGCCTGGGCACACCTCTAGGTGTTGCCGTGTCAAGGGACATCTAAATGCTTTCCCGGCAAGATGGGAAAGAAGGCTGGACCAGGAAAGGCTGGGTCTCGGCGCCTTCTGTTTACACAGGAACCAGCTGGCTTGTATCCTTCCTGGGGGGCAGCTTCTGGGGCAGTGGGCTTGCTTGGAAGCCTCACTTCTGTTTCTCGCGGCTGCCGCCCCCCCCCCCCCATGTGTCCATAGGCCCCAGGACAACTGTCCCCCTCTGCTGTGCTCTGTGCTCCCCTCCACGCCCAAACGCCCGAGTGCTGTGTCGGGGCACTTACCCACGGGTGGCTAACCTTTAATCACTTCAGCCTCTTAGCAATTTCCCAGTGCCTTCTCAGCATGGCATTTGCCACCCGGAATAGCACGGCGAGGAAAGGCCATGGACAAAGGACAGTGACGGCATTGGTGGGATGGAGCTACTGCAGGGAGACGGGAGAAGGGAAGTACCCAAGGAAAGACAACTTGAACAGAATATTTGTCTCATCTAGGACTCTGGTTTGGGCCTCAGCCACCTCCTGGGGAAAGGACATTTTTGTGATGGTTTGGCCGCTTTCGGCTGTGGCTGAGATGGAGGAAGACTAACCCCCCCTGGGCACTTAAAGCCCATTCTTGTGGAGTTGCTGTCGTCGGACGCTTCCCATCTCCAGGTCCCTGCCCCTAGATGCTCGGGAGGTGGTTCTTTATGGCCCAGGAGTAGAACAGTGGGGTCTGTGTGCTCTCTGTGGAGTCAGCAGAGCTGGGTGACCCTAGTGCTGCCAGGGATGTCCAAGCCTGCCGATCTCTCAGTGAAACCAGCCGAGGCCGCCTGCCTTGTCAGCTCGGCGTCTGGACGAAAAGCCCTGCGTGCACGCCAAGTCTCCGTGCCATTCTCATGTGTAAGACACCGAGAGGACAAGCTGATGGTGCCGAGCATGTCTGCGCGCACTGCTCCTTTGCCACCCAGGTGGTTTTGCACATGCACTGTTGTTATTTTTTTAATAGCAACCTGATTAAACGTGGTTAGTATTAGTATTACTTTTAACAGCAATGTGAATTTTTTTAAGCAACATGTTTTTTAAAAGTTGGCGCAGCAGCTGCTTGTGAAACTTTCTCCCGAGGGAGGGAGTGGTTGGCAAACCAGCGTCGAAGGTGCGCGTCTTGGTTACAATGTGGTCCTAGTACTGGCTGCTGCTGATAGTTCGTTAGGGAGCGTGTACCAGGCTTCCCATGAGAGAAATGCCCTGTGTACGTTACTGTGGAACCGGCCCCTGTAGAAGCTAGTCTTTCTGTCATACAGATGGGAAACGCGAGGCTCAGGAGGCTCTGTAGCCTGCCCAGCCCGAGTTGGGGGAGCGGGTCTTGCCTGTCTACAGGGCCTGGGCGCCCGAGAACACTGCCTGGCTGTCAGTGCTGACCTTCTCCTCGTAAATCTTCAGCTGGAGGCACTGGGAAACGGAGACGGGCCTCGTACAGTTGCACCTCATTTCCCTTCTTTCACCTCTGGTGAAGAAGTTAATTGGGCAGCAACGTGCCCACAGGGCTGGCAGGAATCGGAAGTTGCAGCCATCGCAAAGAGCTTAAATCATCACAAACTGGGCCTTCACCCTCCAAGTAGTTGAGAGTTGGCTGGACCTCTGAGCTGTTTTCCTGCCTCCTACCAGCAGGACGGTATCTGAGCTGGAAGCCAGCTCGGGTGGCCGCTCTTCCCCTCTGAGGCAGGGCCGGCCAGTCCCAGAATGAGCTGCTGGGCCCAGCCCGCAGGGAGTTTTTAACCGATCTGATGAAAGGTTTTCTCACTGGTCCAACTAGACATTCGTCCGACTTCATAACCAGAAGACTGGCCAGGAAGTGGTGTTTGTCGCCGAGCCCGACAGCAAGAACGTGTACAAGTTTGAACTGGATCCCTCCGAAAGGAAGTCTGAATTTGACTCTGCCTCCGGCACCTACACCCTCTACTTGATCATCGGAGATGCCACTTTGAAGAATCCCATCCTTTGGAATGTGGTATGTGCCTAAACGCTCCCTGCCCTGCCCTGCCAACAGCCCAACAGACAGGGGGGGCGGGCTCTTCACTCTAGCTCGGCCAGGATGCCACCCCAGGCAATGAAGGAGCCTGGGTGAAGGACCGTGTAGTGTCACCATTAGGGCCATGTATATGGCCTGCACACAACAGGTGCCTAATATTGAGTGAGTGAGCAAGCGAGTGAAGTCTAAATGTGCCCTCTCCTGGGTTCTAGTGCTGTGTGAATTTCTATAAAAGTTCTCTGGGGAGCAGACTTCGTGTGTGTGTGTGCCTGCCTGCGTGCGTGTTCTCGCTTTTGCTCTGTGTGAAGAGAGGAGACTCATCAGCTTTTTACCAGAATTGTTTGAGCCTGTGGACCTGAGTGGTTCCTTTGACTGTGGAGAGCAGCGGGCAGGAGGGTGACCAGGTGAGCAGAGGCAGAATCGTTGCCCGGGATGATGACGACCGGCTCCCCTTGTGAGACGAAGGGGCAGCTGCCGGTTCCCATGCCGTAATCAAGGCCCCTTTTCTTTTGCGAACCTGAGGTTGCATTTTGTATGAGAGGACGGCTTCCTTTCTCTCTTGTGTGACTACATCACGCTTTCCAGGGCCACTAAGCCACGAAAACGGCATGGCCGCCTGCTGGGATTTTTGTATTAGGCAGCTCTATGGGGCTCACCATACCAGGTAGAAAATTGGAGCCCTGGCTCTAAAAAGCATCTTCAACAAATAACCTAATTTTGTTCTGGAAGTTCTCACAGCCCCCATTCGCCAACTAATGGGTAGTCCCGACGTGAATGGACTGCTTGGCGTTATTTCAGTGGCGGTCTGGGGTGTAAGGCAGGCGAGGCGCCCGCTGCTGCCCTGTACCCTTAGGGCGTGCTCTTGTTTTCCTAAGGCCGACGTGGTCGTCAGGTTCCCAGAAGAAGATGCGCCATCAACTGTCCTGTCCAAGAACCTTTTCACACCCAAACAGGAAATCCAGGTACGTCCTCCGGGGCTTGTCCGGCACACACTAAGAAGCCATTTGGCTCGGGCCCCCTAGAGAGGATGCAGCAAGCCCAGGACTCACTCTCTGGTTCTTCCGTGACCGTTATGTTTATGCAATGCTTTGTCATCTCGTCCTCCCCACCCCGTGAACCGGAAGGGGACAGCGGGTGGGTGGCAGCAAAAATGTCAGTTCCTTCCTAAAGCTGAAAAGACAGGGACCCAGTGACCAGCTCCCAGACAGCAGGTCCCCAAACCAAACTCACCGCCCTCCGTTCTGACACAGAGCAGAACTGCTGCAGACGGTTTCCGAGGCCTGGGCCTTTAAGAAGCACCGGCTGGTCTTTCTCCCGCTGCCAACCCTGCCGTCAGCCACCCAGTGCCTGGCCCGCCGCACCACCAGGATACCTGCGAAGGCAGCTAGAGACAAAATCAGAACCCCCAGTATTCGTTCCTAGCACCCCAGTCGCCCGGGCTCTCTGTGCAGCCCTCCGGTCATTGTAGGACAGCCCGAGTGCTGTTCCTGTCAAGATGGACAGCCTCAAACCCTGCGCAAGGTCATTGTGGGAATCTGCTCAGGGGCAGTGGGTTGGTGAGAGTTGGGGGCCTGGGACGGGTGGGTGAGTTAGGGTTGTGCAGCTCAGTTGTTAAAACTTGACAAGAGGAAGTTATTCCCGATTAGCTAGTTTACTGGGGAGCCGCATCTGCCCATGCCACCCTACCTCAGGGTGCAGAAGCTTGAGGAAGCCTGGAGCCTCGGCTCGAAGGGTCATGCCCTCCTCCATACCCCAGCCGCCTCCTGCCAGGTTGTACTTTCTGATCTCCAAATGGCCATGAGGAAAAAAGGGTTGGCCAACTGGAGCCAGGACTGACGTGGGGTCTTTGGCAGCAGAAGGCCAAGTGACTGGCTACCTGTTGCCAGGAGCCTTTTCCTGGCATTGGCGTTTCCAGGGCATCCCCTGCTGAGAAGGGCATATTCTAAAGTGTTCTCGTGTGTTTTTTTTATGGCAGCACCTGTTCCGAGAGCCTGAGAAGAGGCCCCCCACGGTGGTGTCCAATACATTCACCGCCCTGATCCTCTCGCCCTTGCTCCTGCTCCTTGTTCTGGTGAGTAGCTGTGATCAGCATGGGCAGCGTGTGTCTGACGCCGGACTCAACACACATGCTCATTCCAAAGGAGGCTCTGTGCTCCGGCCTCAGTGCAGCTCAGAGGGGCCCGGCAGCCGGTCCCTGAGCCTAGGGTCAAAAGTTTCAGAATAACCAAAAGTTCCCCAAGCAGCCACGTAAACGGGTCCATTAGCCACAGGAGAAAGTACGGAGTGGCCGTTAAAATGACAGCCCCGTACAAGTGCTGCCTTGAGGTCAGGTGTGACAAAGCAAGACCCAGATCTGGTGGGGCGTCCAACATACTGCGTGGAGGTGGTGCGCTCTGGACCGTTTGGAACGAAAACACTTAGAGACGACCTAGAAGTCCTCTTTAAAGCAAGTGTTTGGTAATTTATGGTCCGTCAATAAGCAATGGAAATGATGGGCAGTTTTTAAAACAACTGGGTAGGTACACATATGAGAGATCATCAAGACCTTATTATTGAGTGAGCAAGGCAAGGGTCAGCATAGTGTGTGAGAACTTTAAAAAGGGCAACACCTATAATGTCTGGTGAGAAGCGTATGGAAAGCTCGTTAGAGCGTACTTTGGAGGATTGCCTGTGTTTCTAACTAAGGAATTGATGTGCATAATTCTGGGTTGGTGTGAATCTAGGCGGCGTGCCGCATGGGTTCAGGGCCCCTGCACTCCTTTCTGAGCGATGAGAATTAGGCCTGAAACCCACGCCACGTGTGTGCTCCCTGCCAGCTGCCAGCCGCTCATCTCACGGCGACTTGGGGGAAGCAGAGGGGTGGCAGGCCCTTCTCATGAGCGCAGTCTGTGCCCTTCCAGTGTCGGGATTCCGGAAGCCTGGTGGTTCCAATCGCAGGGGTGTGTGGCCAGTAAGAATGCTGTAGGTTTGAGCTACACGAGAACATTTGCCAGCCGGTGTTGGGATGCCTTTTTTAAAAAGGGGGGGGGTTTAAGAGGAGGACAGTTTTTCCTGAGGACTTGTAATAGGGTGGTTGTCACTTGGGAAAAATCGCTGTCCTTCCAGTGTATCCCGAGTTTTAAGCCCCTCGGCTGTTCACTGGATAGCATTGGCATGCACAGGCCTCCTCGTTCAAGGTCTAATGTCGTTTTAATCTCTCTCTCCTCGTCACTCAGTGGATCCGGATCGGTGCCAACGTCTCCAACTTCTCTTTTGCTCCGAGCACAATTATCTTTCACCTGGGACATGCTGGTAAGCACCGCAGGCCGCTGATTCTGTCAAACCTACTCTGACATTTAACCTGCACGCGCACGCACACACCCCCACACACGGAAAAAACAAACCAAAAAACCCTGCTCAGGAGACCCACAAGCTATTAACTATAATGACTTAATAGCATCACATTTCCCACTTCCTCCGGGCCTTTTAGGACAGTTACGTGTGATGACACACCTCTTCGGCCCATCAGGGTAGAACAGCGGTCATTATGTTGGGCCATTCGCCCTTGTCTAATAGCCCTGTTCGTTTCCAGAGATGACTCACCTATTGTAACTTTACATTGAGCCATCTTCCCCGCGGAAGAGCATGAATGCAGGTTCCAAAGGTCATTTTTGCCCCACCGTATCCATCTTCACGGTTCCTGGCGGCTCTGTCTGGATGGTAATAGAAAACAGCTGGTTCCACGGCCAGACATACTGGCCTGCCTCGTCCTCCTGAGACCGCCAAGTCACAGCGCAGTTCAGCTCAGAGGCTTGCGATGCTATTGGGTTGGCAGTGCCTTGGCTATTTTCTGAGACCCCATAGCCTTTCTGAATTTCTTGGCATGTTCTAGGAATAGCCATCTGTGTCCCTGGTTTCTGAAGAGGTTCCCAAGTGAGCCCCTTTGAAATTGTAGTCAAATGCAGTTTACATGCACAACTTGAATCCCCCTCCTGCAATGTCCATGGCCTCTCACAGCTGGTCACCAACCCCTGCTGTGGCTCATCAGTCAGCCTTCTGGGCAGATTTGACAGGGCGACCTTTCTCTCCAGCCCAGGAACTGGATATGAGCAATAGCCCTTCAGGGCTGGGTGCAAACAGAACCTGAATATGAATTTGTGTAAAGCCATGACTTTTCTTTCTAACTCAACCTCTGTGTACACGTCCTTGGCTGGTTCTCATCATAGCCCTGGTGGGCATGGGGAATGACAGGCGAGCGAATGTTGACTGAGAAAGTCGGTGGCTCTAACCGAGAACTTTCGGTGCCCACCCGACCCTGCCCTGTTCACCAAACCTCAGTTCTCCTCGAGGGCTTTCTTAGTCAGGTGGCAAATGATCCTTTCAAACAGTTTGTAATGAGAAGGAAATCGTTTTTCCTGTCACGAAGTATCTGGAAAGTTGAAAGGGTTCCAGATAGGGCAACTCCAGAAAGAAAGGCTTGTTGCCGTCGTTGTCGAATAGAACCCCCAGCAAAACTCCAGGGACAAAGCAGAGAAGTGGGGAGAGATCCCGTGTCGCTGGGCTCTGAGTCTCACCTCTGGACTTCCCGGTCGCCACGGTGAGACAGAACAACATGTGCTGTGGGATGTCCTTTAGGCTTCAGACAAAGGGACTGGCGAGGAGTCTAGACCTCCCTCCCCGTGCTCCGGCTGCTGCTGCTCCCTGCCCTCCTGTCCCCGGGGCTGTCGCTGTGCCCTGTGACCACTCTCCCACGTCACTCTTGCAGCCATGCTGGGGCTCATGTATGTCTACTGGACTCAGCTCAACATGTTCCAGACGCTGAAATACCTGGCCATCTTGGGCAGTGTGACATTTCTGGCTGGCAACCGGATGCTGGCCCAGCAGGCCATCAAGAGGTAAGGGTGGGGAGGGGCCCCGGGCCCAGAGTGGGATTAGAAGTATCTGTGTCAACTCTGCTCTCCTTAATTCTTTGGACAAAGATATGTGGCAAAGTGATCAAGGGTGAGTCTCAGGACATCACCCAGCTGATACAGAAGCCATCCTGGCAGAAAAGGCCAGGGCGATCAGTTTTAATGTCTTACGGCTGCAGTACTGTACACATGAGGGTCCCCACACACTGGAGTGAGGGAGGAGTGTAATTCCTTGAAGCAGAAGATGTGCAACTGAAGACTGTCGGTTTGCTGGCTGTGTTCTCTGTGCTATGCCAGAGGATGCGCCCCAGGCCTCCTCCCTGACCCCTGACAGGTGGCCGGAGCCTTTCCTCAGACCTGTGCCCGGGGTCCCCCAGCAGGGTAGGGTGCACCTGCTGGGTGCCCAGAGAACTCCACCACCTCGAGGTCACACCAGCAGTTGGACCACTGTGTGCTGGCTGCTTGCTGGCAGCTTGACTTTCGAAATGGAATTCCAGGCAAACTTAAATGTCATACGGGCGTTTCTCATTGATTTGACTTTGTTAGAACATGGGCGATTTCGGCCACGCAAAGGCCGGGAAGAAAAGGTCACAGCTGCTGTCATCTTTGGAAGTAAACCTTTCCCGGCATGCTCTGCTTTCTCCTCCCCAAGACTTTCTTTGAAGAGCATAGCTCTGCAGTGTGCAGTGGCTTTCCACGGAGCAGGTCAGACACGAGAAAGGCTTTCTCGGAGACCATTGTAGGCGGCAGAGTCAGACGTCCTGCCGTTATCTGAGTCTCCACCCTGGGCTCTCTGCCTGTCCTCTCCCTGGAGATCAGGCTCACCCTGAAGGTCCTGCTGGGCGGCCTGGTTCCACCAGAGCACGTCCCTTACCAGCCCCAGCAGTGGCAGCCAGCTCGTCTTCCTCAGGGCTGCACATCAGTTTGAGGTGGTTCAGTCGTGGCTACTGGAAATGGGCAGCGTGCACGCATCCTACCTAGCACGTCACCTGGGAACGAGTGGAAACCCGGCTGTTGCCCAGAGTAGAGCCTTGTTCCCTTGCAGCAGCCAGTCTGGGCCAGGGAGCCGGAGGCTGTGTCCTGCTGGGCTCTCTGTCTTCAGGAGGATGCCCGCACCAGTCAAATAAGAGCACGGGGTAGTCGGCATGAAAGGCGTTGGTTTCGAGATGCTTAGCAGGAGTTAGTAATCTGGGATCTTAAGATTGTGTGAATTTTCTGGGGAAAAGGATGGTGGTTTCCAAAAGAATCAGTGACTACCCCTTCCATCTCACCCCTCCCACTTTCACCCAACGCACGCACACAGCCCACCCACCCACTTGAAGACCCCGCTTCTTTTGCTGTCTTTGTATGTCCTAGAGCTAACTCTAACTCTGCCCCCGGGAACATCACTGACCCCAAGGGGAGCCCTGGCGGGATGCTGGCCCTTTCTTTCCTGGGCTTATTTCTCCTCTCGCTGTCCTTTCTTGATTCTCAATCCTCTTTCCTTTGGCAGGATCGCTGCAGAGCAGAGCAGTAGATTGGCAAAATATAGGACACTACGGTAAAGATGGAGGGCGGACTCGTGCCAGACGCAGGCTCCCTTGCCCAACTTGCCCGCCTCCTTGCATGTTGGTGCTCTCTCTAGTTTCGCCCCAGCCCTCTCAAAGCCCCAGCTGAGTTCTGGGGCCATTTCCAACTTAGTGGTGCAGGGCCAACGGCCTGGTGTCCATCCAGCCAGTGAGTTGGCTTTGCAGTAGAGCAACTTGGGCCTGGCTTTGGCTATGTGAAGACTTCGTCCTCCCTTGGACCTCATAGGGTACTTATTTAGAGACCCCCATCCCCTAACTCACGGCTCCACAGGAGGTAGAGAGCTGAGGATAAGACAGGGCAAGCCTTGGGCTTCCTAAAAGATTGCCTCATTCAGAAGGTCTAAATTCGTTCAACGATGGCCTCGTGGCAAATCCTGGCACACCTTGTCACCGATTCTAGCCTTTTTGTAGCACCAGCCTCTAGTTGGGCCAAGCCGCATGGTGTGGGAGGCTCTCGATTGTGATGGCCACAGATCAAAGCCAGCATCAGTACAGCTTTCTAGGCACTAGAACGTCAAGGTAAATGTATTGCCTGTTTTGCCTCCAGGTACTTGTCCTGTATCCTAAGATGGGGATGGGGAGATGTTAGGGCGGGGAAGAAGAGAGCAGGGGCGACCCTGGAATTCATTGCTCAGCTCAGGGGTGGGCAGACTTCTGAACAAGAGTCAGAGAGTATGTTGGGCTTTGTGAGCCATGTGATCTCTGTGGCAAAGGCCACCTCAGCCACCATCATGTGAAAGCAGCCGTGGATGTAGCTAACGAAAGGAGCCTGGCTGTGTCCCAATAGACCTCATTTACCAAAAACGGGGGACGGGCTGGAGTGCGCTGACCCCTGTCCCAGACCAGCCGGGAAGAGGAGGGGTGGGGCATGGGATTTTCACATCGCGGTAGAGCTCTCGTACCTACCTGTGCGTAGAAGCAGAAACGCCTAGCCCTGAACACAGAGTGGCATGACCCGTGTTTTCTCAAGTGTAACGGAGGTGTCCTTCCATAGAGTGAAAATTCACCCTTCTTAACGGACGATCCCTTGAGCCCTGATAACCTTCCACAGCGGCGTGAGAACCTCCTCCGTCAAGATAGAGACTTCCTCCCCAGAGTGGTCCCTGCCCCAGCCCCCAGCCCGGCCGGCAGCAGCCTTGGCCTCACTGGTAGTTGCTCTAGCCGAGGTTTGCCTTCGGAACTAGTCAGCTCCCTTGTCCTTTTTGCTGAATATGAAATTTTTGAAACAGCCCTGGATTGATTCCCCACCCTGCCCACCCCCAAGTCCAGCTGCTTGAGGGAGGGGAACGTCATTGGGTCATTTGGACTGTTGTCCTTTTCCTGAGGGTGGGTTGGGCCCTACCGTAAGGGAGGAGGGACTTCAAAAAGTTTTGGAGAATTTTCGTTCTCTAGGCATTCTGTTTTTCCATGAGCTTTTTGAAGGCCCTTTATACTTCAGGAAGTTTGGCTTCCCTACCAGCCAAACACTCTGTAAAAGAGGCCGAGCAAATTGTTCTGAGCAGGCAAAATGGGGTGTGACGCCTTCGCCAGGGTAGCAACTCGTGGTGCCCTTCAGCTCCTCTTGTCCTTGCTCAGGCTTTACTCGCCAAAGGACTTTGAGTACACCGAGGGGCCTCTGGGTTTGGGCAGGGTGCTCAGGCAGCCACTCAGCCCTCAGGGTCCGTGGCGGGCCGTGCATGCCCCTGGGAGCTGTTTTGTGTAGCGATTTGGAGCCTGTCCTGGTACAGAACATTGTCATTACATTCGTCCTTGCCACTGGGGATGGCTGTCCGCTCACGATGACCCGGGTGCCTGCCCCACCCCCCACCTGACTGTCCTTTTGATGTCCCGCCTCCTCCAGTGCCAGAGGAAAAGGGAATGAAGAAGCGGAGAGGTCTCTGTCTGACTCCTCCCAAAGATGCTCCGTGAGCGGAGTACCGTTTTCGAGCACCAGCCTGAGGGCCAGCTGCTCAGTCTGACCATTGTCGAGAGCAGGGAGGCCTGGCAGCGATGTGCTGCAGGTTTCAGCAGCGCGTGGCCAGGAAACCCTTCTCCGAGCTTCCTAGGGCTGCGTGGTGGTTGGTTGATGTGCAGATCCGCAATCGAGGAAACCGAGGCTGAGCACTCTTTAAACTCCGTTCACTCGGTTGGAATTTACACTCCCTTGTTGGCCCTGCACTGTGAGAGGTGTGCCTGGAATTTGCTCATCTCCATCTATGTCTGCATCCCTCCCCCTGAGCTCACTCCAGCAGGTGTGTGTCATGGCTTCCATTGAGGTGGTCGTCAGCTTTAGCCAGGAGCTAGCGGTCGCTCCCTTCCTTGGGCGGAGTGAGGGGGACATAGCCACACAAGTCAGTGGAGGAATGAGTCGGCCCTTAGAAATGGGACCTTGTAGCGGGAAAGCGCCTCGGTCTCCCTTGTTACCAGTTAGGACCTGCCGCAGAGGAGGGTGCAGCCCTGACTGTGCGTGTTTCTCTTCTTGCAGAGCAGCGCACTAGTGCCACCAGGAAGGAAAGACGTGCTGACAACAGACATGAATGCTGAGAAAAGGCGTCGAGAACAATTCACAATTTAAAAGGAAAACTAAATAAAAGGAACAGAAAAACCCAAAACTTTATTTAAAGGGGGTGGGAGTGGGGGTGGGTGGGTTGCGATTGTGGTTGTACTTGTTCTTGGATTTCCCCCAACAGAGAGCAGATACCCGGGAACCCAGATTATCCCCTGTGTCTTTGGCAAGGTGCCCTGACAAGCTGGCTGTGAATCTTCGTAACTTGCCCAGATGTTATGTTTGGAGGGTTGGAATCTGTAACTAAGCTGTTTGGGAATAAAGAGAAATGAAACGGAATGCAGGCCCTCTGAGAGTTTGTTCTAGGCCTCGGGCTTCTGAGTCGGGGTAGACTGGGGAGGGCTTCCTTGGGAGATCTTGTCGCCTGTAGACAAGATGGCCAGTTGTCTCCAGACTTTTTCTCAGGCTCTCCTGCAGGACAGAGAAAGCCTCCCCACTTCAGCAGGGAACCCCGCTGGGATCTGACACCCTCTTCCTATGTCTGCAGGGGCTTCTGCAGGTGGGGAGAACTTGGGCAATTGTGGGGTGCACGCGGATGGGAAGGGTTCCCCATTGGTGGTTCACAGTATTTTTTTATTTGAGCCGTAATGTTTACTTTTCCCCTATTGAATTCATTGTCAACATTTAAAAACATATGAAGTTTCTTAGAAAATCTAGGGTTGGTTTTGGGTTCTCTGAAAATTAGATCTGGTAACAAATGCCGAGTCAGCCGTCGCCGACGCTCCTCTCCAGTTGCTCGAGCCTTTTCTCCCAGGTCCCTGTAAGCCCTCTGCTTACCATAGCACAGGTGCTGGTACCCGGAGGACCCCCAGCCCTGCTTTGAGTTTTGAGTTTCTTATGCTGCGGGGGGCTGGGAGAAAGGTTAGTGTTGGCCTCCGTGCCTCTTGGATGGCTCCTAGTCACTTTCAGGTGGACTGAATCCCAGCATCCCACACGAGTCGGGGAGCCTGGGAGCCAGCCATCTGGCATGAGATGGGAATAGAGAGGCCGTCCAGCCGAGTGCTGTGCACCTATCACCAGGACCCTGCAGGTCTGGAAAACCACCCGATGGGCAAGCCAGCAGAGCAGGGGCGGGAAACCCGAGAAGAGTGGCTGTAAGAGAATTGCCGAGTGTCCCCGGGCACAGGACAGGGTAGCCGAAGACTGGAGGGAAGAATACGCCTGCCCCCCTGGAGAAGGCTGTTCAGGGCAGGCTGCCAGATGCAGGGCGAGCTGGAGAAGGAAGCACAGTAAACTGGTGCAGTGTCTAGAGAGCTATGGTGGTCAAGAAAACAGGCAGACAGAGCCCTTGCCTGTGGTGAGCTTCCAGAGAGGCAGAGCAAGATAGCACAGCCAGCAATCCGGAGAAGGGCTTTGGCGGAGGAGGCCGCGCTTATCTAGAGCAGCGGTTCTCAACCCGGGGCTCGAACAACCCTTTCACAGGGGTCACCTAAGACCGTTGGAAAACACATGTTTTCCATGGTCTTGGGAACCAAGGCCCTGCTCCTTTATCCGTCTCCAGGGGGATCTGCCCACATGCAGATAATGCTGATCTGGTGAGAAAAAAGCTATCTCCACCTTCATTGGCTTTTTACGCATACTGTCGTAACATGTACCAATGTGGTTTACTGTTGTTATATTAAGACTTACCCATGCAACACCATGCTTCTAGACAAAATTTCATTTATTTGTAATTAGAGATAAATATTTCATAATATATAATTACATAGGTTTTGTGATTAATCACTATGCTTTAATGATGTTCACTTTATAACAATGAAAATACATCCTGCATATCAGATATGTACATTATGATTCGTAACTGGCAAAATTGCACTTATGAAGTAGCAACGAAAATAATGTTGTGGTTGGGGTCACCACCACATGAGGAACGGTATGAAAGGGTCGCAGCACTAGGAAGGTTGAGAACCACTGCTGTAGACGGACGGGGAGGCTGAACCGGCCTGAAAGGAGGAGAAGGCGCCTGCTGTGAAGAGCTGAGGGGAGGCACTCCACGCAGAAACACCAGCTGGTACAAAGGCCCTGAGGCTTGCCAGCGGTTGGCATTGCTGCCTGAAAGCCAGCCAGTGGGAGTAGGGTGCAGTTGGCAAGGTCACAAGTGCCCTGGGGTGGGGTACAAGGAGCCAGAACAAGCAGGGTGGTGGCAAAGGGCATCAATCGGATTTTAGGACTAACAGGAAACTACTGGCAAAATCGAAGCAATTTGAGTTTTATGTTGGGATGTGACCGGTGGAAACCCCCAGGTCTACATGCATTTGTTGATCTGCTCACTCACTGCCCTCCAGTGGGTTTCTGTCTCGCCTACTGTTGGCTTGCTCACCCACTGCCACCACGTCGATTCAGATTGATTGGAACCCTATAGAGAGTTTCCAAGGCTGTAAACCTTCGAGGGAGCAAATAGTCTCATCTTTCTCCTGTGGAGCGGCTGCGGGGTTTGAACTCCTTGCAATTAGCAGCCCAGCGCCTCACTCATAGCACACCGCATCTCCTTTGCTTAGTCCATTGGTTCTCCAGCCTCTGCCCCTCTCCTCCCGTGGGAAACAGGGACGGGATGAGAATGTCATGCAGCTAAATCATCCGTGCTCATAATGACGCATCTGGAAAGCCGACTCTTGTGGGGGAATACACTCACGGTTATGAGATACAAATAAATCTTAATACACATTCTCGTGACTGGACACAGTCTCTCCAATAACGCCCCATAAAGGAACTACCATATAAGCTGAATCATCTCTGTGTCTGGCTACTTCACTATGCCTAAAGGTTATCTGTAGATAAAAGCAACCAGGTTCTATAGCCAACTGACCATAAATGTGGCAGTCCCTTGGGGAGGGCTCAGGGGGGTTTGAGGTCAACTAGCACTAGGTCAAGATGCTGACTCACCTCATTGCTTGTTTATGATACCCGCTTATGATATTACCCATTAACTATGTAACATATTAGCTGGGTGACATGCATGCCTTAGGAAAGATCTGTAAGCCCATTGTATCTACCCGTTGGAAGATGCATTCTCTCAGTCCCGACGTGGGATGAGGAGCCCCTGTGCCCCGTCTGTCTTTAATATTCTCCACAATCGGAAAGTCGCTCCTGAGGACCCATTCAAGTGTTGGGGACCCCTTCACCCCGACACCTCGCTTCCCAATTGAAATCCCAGTTCTGGTACTTCACCGCTGTGTGGCCTGGGCGAGTCCTGGGACCTCCGTGAACCAGCCAATCCTCCCCCTCTGCTTCCTCCAGAGAGTTGTAGGAGTAAATGAAGTCTTGGAAGGGGAGGTTTTGTCCGCTATAAGTTAATACAAACATACGGGATGGTTATTGATGAGAGCATTTCTTTGGGTGGGGGCGAGGCAGTAACGCTAGTTCTTGAGTAGGGCCCCCAGGGGAGTGGGAAGCTCCCAGCCCGGCTGTGCAGAGGATAGGTCTCTAAGATACCATTAGTGTCCTCGTTAATGGAGATGGGGGGGTTTCGTTCTGATTGCCTTCATGTCAAAAACCACAAGTAGCAGCAGGTCCTGGTGGCCACAGTTTTATTTGAAAAACTTAATTGGAAGTTGAGAGGGCTCTCAGAAGGAGATGAGCAGGTGGGCCTCGGAGAAGGAGGGGGTCTCCAGGGCCAGCCCGGCCAGGCTCGCATTCAGCAGTCTCCTTGGTCCTTCCCTGGCAAGTTCTCGCCGCCGCCGGCCTCTCTGGGTTGAAGTGGACAGCCTGCCCTCAATGGCCAGGCCTCTCCTCTGGAGGGAGCTTTTGTCTCCCATTGTACCTCTTGCCTCAGCAGAACCCCACCGGGGGCCCCCTGCAGAGCCTTTCCCACGCTCCGAGGCAGGGAGTGCTGGGGTGGGGGGGGTTGGGGGCTCCCACAGGGAGCAGGTGGCCTAAGCACTGAGAAATTGGTTTGGCCTCTCCTCTGTGGGGGGCATTTGTCTCCCATTGTACCTCTTGCCTCAGCAGAA
>NW_022109491.1:19971422-19972815 GCF_000313985.2 Echinops telfairi | reverse complement strand
GGGGGGGTTGGGGGCTCCCACAGGGAGCAGGTGGCCTAAGCACTGAAGAAATTGGTTTGGCAACTCGGGGGTGGGGGGCATACAGGGAGGTGGGAGACTGGGAGTGAGCACTCCCCTCCTTTGGTGTCAGGGCCCTCAGCCAGGCACCCTCAACTCAGAAATACTGGGTGGCTTTGAGGTGGAGTTTCTCTTTGTATCTTCTGGGTTGTTGCGGTGAAAGGACACACACACTGAAACATCCACCAGTACAACCATCCCCATGCTTTTGTTTCAGCGGCGTTGACGTCTTCCTCACGCGGTGCCCATGGGGATGTAGGCGAAGGGTTACAGAGAGGCGTGTCGGACAGTTCTCGCTTCCCCAGTGCAACACGCACCCTGTGTTTCAACTCGGCGTTTCAGGACGCTCTGTGTGCTCGCTTCCTCCCTGTGGTTCCAATTTCCAACCCTCCCCCTCTCCTAACCCTTTGTCCTTGGGCAAGTGCTGCCCTTGCCATCTTAAAAGGGCCCATGAGTCTAACCTGGGAGTGAGTTAGGTTACAGGCTTGAAGGGTAGCTAAGGAGCAGCAAAATCACTGTTTCCCCCCAGATATTCCACCACTGTTAACACTGCTCCCCAAATGCTGCTGCTTCTACTTCTTGAGCTGCACCTAAAAATGAATGGGTTTTTTTTTCTTTTGCTCCTGTATTTTTAATTAAAGCAGACACATCAATATGGTATCTATTCATCTCCAGATTTTCCAGTTCTATTATTGTAGGTTTAATTTTCTTACCATGAAATCAATGCACGGATCTGAAAACATACAATGGGTTTTTAAAAGCTCCATGGGGAGGGCCGGCCCCAATCCCAACTACTTTGTAGACACCTGCCTCTCCCCCCCAGGAAGAATTTATTTCAAAGGATGACATTGAATCTGCAGCTCCGGGAGAGGGACATAATTTGATCAGAGCACATGGGAGCAGATGAAGGGGGAGGAGGAGAGAGTGGAGCACATCCTGGCCCACCAGGCCATGAGGACGATGTTCCCGATTAGAGCAGCCAGGCCACAGACAGGACCATATGGCCGGCCCCACTATGAGACATGAGTCCCTCACTGACCCATAGCCCCATGGAGACAACACCGGAGACACAGTGTGGGAATTGCGCCCCATCTGATCCTGCCACACCAAGGCAAAACACTAAGGGGGTGCAACAGAACAACAAGGGAATGGAGCGGTGAGGTCCCCAGGGAATTCTGAAGGTGGACTTTGGGGCCAGGGTGTGGTGCCCCAACAGACTGGACTGGAAAACACTCCTAAAGAGCCGACTCTTGTGGGGGAATACACTCACGGTTATGAGATACAAATAAATCTTAATACACATTCTCGTGACTGGACACAGTCTCTCCAATAACGC
>NW_022109491.1:19954038-19969922 GCF_000313985.2 Echinops telfairi | reverse complement strand
CAGGGGCTTAGGTGGAGAGCAAATGCTTTGAGAATGATGAAGGTAATGAATGTACAAATGTGCTTTACACAATTGATGTATGTATGGACTGTGATAAGAGTTGTATGAGCCCCTAATAAAATAACTAAAAAAAAAAAAGGAAAAAAAAAGTCCCCAAAAAGATTAAAAAGTCTATGGGAACAAATGGATTTCTTTATGTTGTTGCTGTGAATAGATACCACACTATTTATCCATTCGTCTGTTGATGAGTGTCTTGTCTACCTTTGGGCTCTCGATACGGTGACGCGTTCTCTCCCGGAGGAACACTGAAATCCAGCCTGTGTGGCGAGTGGCCGACCTAGTGAGCAGCCCAGATGTTGTGTTTTCGCATCTTCCTCCTCATCCGGTTTGTTCTTCCCAAGATCGTCCATCGGTGCCCATGGTCGCTTGGCAGCCTTTGACACTGTAGGTCACTTCCCAATGGAAACCCTTTCTTCAGTTGGCCTCTGGGGATTCCCCTGTCTCTGGTTTCTCCTATTGTCCACCGGCTGTGCCTTTTCCATCTCCGATGCTTGCTCCTCATTTTCCCCTCCAAAACCTTAATGCCAAGGGCATTCTGGGATCCATCCCTGGAACTCTATTCTTTCTACGCTCTTCCCCTTGGTGGTTCAACTGGGTCCCCTGACTTGAGAGTCCCTTTAAGTAGCAACGGCTGCCAAGTACATCTTCTCCCTCCAGAAGAGGCCATCCTTCTTCAGCTCTGTGCTGGTTCCCTTCCCAGGAAGGATGAGAGCCTCTCTGGGCAGCCCTCCCTCCCACCCCCGCCCTCAGTCACGCTCACAGCCACACCCTCTGCTCTCTGTTTCTGCACTCACGCGCCTGCTGCCCGGCCTCTGGGGGGCGCTTTCCTCACCAAGCTACTCACTAGGCCAGTTCCTCCCATCCTGCAATTGTTTACTGACAGGTCACAAAACCTTCCTGAGCAATTAGCACATATAGACACCATTTGGAAAATTATACCTCCCAGCACTTCCCGCCACTGATGTTTTTTTCCCTTTGCATTTACCACCTGTCTGATAAGAGTCGATGTTTCTTAGTTTTGTGAGTCTTCCCCAACATTATGTGTAAGCTTGTCTGTTTGTCAGGGCCCTTGTCTGTCTGCTCACGGCTGCATCCCCCATGCTTAGAGCAGTGCCCCGAAGAGTAGGTGCCTCATAACTTGGCCGGATGAACCAATGGTGAGTGCCCCAAAGTCAGTGAGTGAGGTGAGGAGCCTGAGTCCAGGTTGGACTGAACTCAGACTTCAAACCAATTCATTTTGATTTGCTCTCCCGCTGAGAATTTGCCTTTCCACTCCAGATAGATTGAGCCCAAACCTACAGCCTAACAAGTCTCCCGGGTGCTTCTTAAGTAAGTGCACAGGGGTGCTTCGTAGCCTGTAGATTCCGATTCATTCTACCCGGGGTAGAAATGCCCACTTTGGGCTGTGGGTTGAATTAGCATGGACCGTCTGAAGTCCTGGTTGGAATCTCCACTCTCACTGGCTGGTATGTGACCATGGGCAATTCCCTTAACCTTTCCTTTGCCTGGGAAAGGGAACGTGGGAGAAGATGCGCGAGGTGCAGCCGCGTGGGAGACGCTGAGTGTTTTGTGAGTGCCGGCCGCTCTTTAAGATACCTTTACCACTACCTGGTGGTAAAATACATATTTAAAAAATTAGGCTGAAGATAAGAGAAAATTGACATGCAGACCCATATGCGGGGAATTTTATTGTAGTTACAGAGGGAAAAATAGGATTTACTGGCTTCCTTTATATTTGAGCCACAGGTAGCATCAAGCACAGGCAAGGGTCTTCATCCTCAGGGATCCCGGCGGCTGCAGACAGAAAGAGAGAAGTTCATTCTGGAGGAGTTGGATGGGGAGGGGGCGTGGAGTAAGACAGGAGCAGGGGCACGAGGAACCAAGCTGGCAGTGTGACCCCAGTGTCACCAGCAGCCTGCCTAGGCTGCAGGGTAGGATACGCAGGCATGGCAGCAAAGCTGACTTCAGGCTCAGGCCCAGCTCTGCCACCTCGCTCCCATCATGAACCCAGGCTGGACACTTCCCTTGGAAGAAGCCGTCTCTAGTGTCCAGACAGGATCCGCTTCCTCCTGGCACACAAGCCCACCAGACTCGGCATCTTTCACCGTTCATCACAACATCATGGAGTAATCTCTTCCACTGGTACCCAGGAGAGCAGGGACCCCTGCTGGAACCCCAGTACAGAGCCTGGCACCGAGTGGTCCCCAAAAGGCTAAAACAAAACTCACTGCCATCAAGTGGATGCCGACTCCTAGCGACCCCATAGGACGGGGGAGAGCTGCCCCTGTGGGGTCACGAGACCCTAACACTTCATGAGAGCAGAAAGCCTTGTCTTTCTCAGAGCAGCTGGTGGTTTCGAACTGCTGACCTGTCGGTTAGCAGCCCAGTGCATAACCACGATGGCCCCAGAGTTCCCTGCTGAAGGGCTGAGGGCAGATAAAGCCAAGCCTTGGTTTCTTGACAAGGCTCTTTAGGACGCAAAATGATACCATCAAACAAACAAACAAACAAAAACACCACTCGCTCATCCCTCAGGGGTGCAAATGGTTAACACACTCAGCTGCCACTGACAAGCTGAAGGCTGGAGTTCCCCCGGAAGAAAGGCCTGGCGTTCTACCTCTGAAACTCCAGCCATTGAAAACCTTATGGAGCGTGACTGCACGCACACAGGATCAGAGGCCAGCTGGTTTCTGCCCACAAAGATGTCAGGACCCTGCAGCTCCCTCCTTCCCTCCCTCCCTCCCTCCCTGTGTGAGCCCTCTGCTCTCCGGGGAGCCTGTGACAATGCAGGAACAAAACCTGCATTTGCAGGGCTGTCCCCTCCTGCCACTTCAGCCTACTGGCACCTGGTGGGGCGGCACAGCAGGTGAATGGCTAGCTAAGGATGGCTGTGGGCCACAGAGGTGGCACTGTTCTTAGTGTTCTAGCCCGAGGGACCTGCAAGGCCCTGAAGCGAACCCCCTCTGTTCACTGAGGGAAGGGGAAACTCGGAGCCTGATGGTGCACGGTGCAGCACATTGGTTACAGAACCTGGCTGGGGCCCCAAGTGTCCAGTTTCCAACCCCCACCCTTCCCGTAGTCCTCCCGTTGTCGCCCGGCTGTCACTGGAATCTCTACAGGAGATTGCTGGGCTCCTGGCATCCAGTTAGGTTGGGAGGAAGGCACGGGAACAGGCAGACAGCTCTGAGTGGGGAGTATGTGTTCAAATCCATTTCTAAAAGACAGTGGCTTCTCCAAACACGTCCGTATTTCTTAGGACGCCGTTTGCCATGCTGGGAGCCCATGGACAGAGGCCCCAGGGAGGAAACACAGGCCTTGGTCCTGCCTGCCTGACTTTAAACCAGCCGCTGCCCACTCTTTGCCTGTTTTCCTCTTCTGTAAACAGGGCAGGCTCACTCCTGGTCTCCCCTGATGCCCTTGGGCATGTGAGGGTCAGTGTGATGGGCATGATAGCATGGCCACCTTCCCCTCTGCCAGGCACCACAGGCAGGCCCTGATCCTCCTGGACTTGATCCAGTGGTGAACCTGGCCAGACATCCAGGGCGAACTTCTCTGATCAGCTGCCTCAGAAGCTTTCCCACCCCTCCTCTGGGACACCTGTTCAAGTGTAGGGTCCTGGGCCTTCTCCCAGAACTGTTGATGCAGTAAAGCAGCGGCTCTCAACCTGTAGGTCGCCCGATTCGTGACGGTAGCAAAATGACAGTGATGAAGTAGCAACGAAAATAATGTTAAGGTTGGGGGGGTCCCCACCACATGAGGAACTACGAAAGGGTCTCGGCATGAGGAAGGTTGGGAACCACTGAAGTAAAGCCTTTCTGACGCAGGTTCAGACTGACCACTTGCTGCTCACTGGGGACACGCAGTGGGGACGGTGTCATCTCCAGGACTCATTCCCCCTCCCTTTCCTTTCCTGCCTTTAGGATGGTGGTAACTCTGGGTGACACCCCGTCGACTAGGTCAACATTGCACAGTCCAAAGGGACCCTTGGCAGTCATTGTGCCGTACTGCCACTAAATGCCCCTCCTCTGGTTCTGGGTGTACGTCAGACGGGACCCACTGGCCAGTTGGCCTGGTAGAACCCCACATCTTTTGAAGGCAGGGATTCGTTCCTTCCCCTGGCAGACCACGTGGAAGGAGGCCTTTGAGGTTCCAGACACACAGACCAGGGCGCGTGCACGCACGGCCCCCACCTGTGCTTCTGCAGCAGGGCCAGCAGGATGCTCTCCGGTGTCATCTGCTTCTGGTCTGCCCACGTGCCCTCCGCCCGACGGCTCAGCCGCACCTTCGCTCCGGGTTCCAGGCTTTTCTCTCTGCGTGGTTAGAGGAAGGGACAGCTGAGGGTGCAGTGTGGGAGAATTGCGGCGAGACCAGGGAAAAGTGAGATCTCTTCAAACAGACACAAACTGAGGAGCTATGCGCCTCAGCGTCGTATGGACTCTTCCTCCCAAGTGGATTCGGTTCAGCAACAAAGGCAGCACACACACAGGCCTGGAGGAGACAGGCCGAGAGACGTACAGTTGCTAAATGCCTCTCCATAGACTCCCCAACCAGACTCACTGCCACCGAGTTGACCCCTCTGGACCCTACAGGACAGGGTGGGACTGCCCCGTGGGTTTCCGAGACTGTCCCTCTTGATGGGAGCAGGAAGCCTCATCTTTCTCCCAAGGAGCAGCTCGTGGGTTCGAACTGTTGATCTTGGGGTTGGCAGCCCAAGTTGTAATCTGCTGTGCCACGAGGGCCCCTCGGTTATAGGTCGAGTAAGAAAAGACGGTCAAGTATTAGGGATTTGTGAAGAACCACTGCTTGGAAGTTCTTGCTAAACTAGTGTGGCACCTTTTCTCTAAGTTTGACTCCTCCCCCGACAAATGAAAACCTAAAAACCTGCCTGGGTTGTGGAATTAGACTGTTGGGGCCCCTAGCCCTGCCTCTCTTGGATGGGGTGGCCTCTTGGGGGAGCAGAGCTAACAGCACCTGCTTTGTTGGTGGTGACAAAGAGCGAAAAGAATTGAAGAAGGATGGCAGACACTTCTCAAGGGCTCACTGGGTGACAAGTGGCCGTACTTTTTCCCATGTAGAGCCTGTGTTTATGACGGGGACTTGTGACCGAATGGCACCTACCACCCCCATTGTGAGTGCTGGGGCCTAGCCTGGGGAGAAGCACACCTAAGTATTCAGCGAGCACTGGGTTAAAGGGAAGCTGGGGTCCCACCTGGGGGCCCTTTGGCTGTGGAAAGGCCAGACAAGGAAGAAAGGCATCCTGGAGGGACGGTGCTTGTGTGCTCAGCTGCTGACTGCAAGGTTCAAACTGGACCTGCTCCCGGCAGTTCAAATCCACCAGCCGCTCCACCGGAGGAAGCTGTGAGGTCTGCTTCAATAACCCTTGGCGCCCCTTCTGGGGCAGCTGTCTGTCCTACAGGGTCTCCCTGTGTGTCGAGACTGACTTGGTGCAATGAGTTTGGTTTTGTACAAGGCAAGGGACCAAACCTGGTCCCTGGTCTCCCGGACACACAGCGGCATGGAAGAAGTCACTGGAATGCCTTCTCACCTGTGCTGCCTGCTCATGATGTCCTGGAGTAGCTTTCGGGCAGACAGCTGGCCCAGCACCCTCCGGTAGCTGTTGGTGAAGAGGGCGTCTGCGTACCGCGGCATCCTGGAAAGAGCCAGAGGTCAGAGGAGCCAGGGGAGGGACCGTGGGAGCTGTGCTCACCGCGTCTCAGCAAGGCCCTCTCCTCCCCTGTGTCCTGTTCACCCCGGAAAGCCTCAGTCCTTGGTGGTCCCCCTGGCCTTCCGCATCTGCCCCCCTCCCAGATGTGGACAGTGGGTGCTGCCCAGGGAGAGGATGGCTTGGTTCTGCATCCCTAACCCCTGTGGCAGGGTTGGCGGGGGGTGGGGTGGGGTAGGAGGGTGGGGAGGGGCACCAGGAACCGGTTGTCCCATCAACACAGCTGCTTACCTGAGGGGCAGGGAGGGTGTTGAGCCATGCGAGCCGCTGCTGAGGGTGAGCAGCAGCAGGAAGAACACCCAGAGCTGCATCCTTTCCCCTGGGTGGCACCTGGGGAATGACAGGAAAGGAGGGTCAGGCAGAGCCACAGGCACAGGGAGGTTGGTGGACCGGGCCCAGCCCTGCGACAAGCCTTGGTCCTTGTGCTTGGGAAGCTGGGAGTTCAGATATAAACAAACCATCCCAGACTCTGAAAAACCCCAAAGACCGGGATCCAAGTTCTGGCCCTGCCAGTCACAAACCCTGACTTCATTTTTTTTTTTCCATCTGCAAAATGGGCAGCCACCCTGTTCACCTCATAGGGTCATGAAGGGTCATGGCTAAACGGCCTCATGCTGCAAGGCTGAGGCAGGGACAGGCAGGCGCAGGCACCCCCTTTCAGTGCCTGGAAGTGCCCCCACCCAGGTGACACCGATTGTTGGGAGCTGTGAGTCAGACAACACTGATCACAAATCTAGGCTCTACTATCACTGGCTCTGTCCCAGGACAATCAGCTTCTCTTTGCTGGGCCTCCATTTGCCCATCTTTCAGTGGCAATAGGCCCTCGCCCTCCTGCATGAGGCCCTTGTGAGGGTCAGAGGGGATGAGGCAGCTACAGGGCCTGATGGGAGAGAAGCGTCAACAGGCCTTGGCTGAGTGTGCAATTTCAGACCCCCTCTCCGGGCTGGGCTGGCCTGCCTTCCTCTGGGGAGAGCTGTAGGAAAGGGAAGTCGATCTTAGATCTCGCTGCAGATGTCTAACTTCCTCAGAGCCTGGGGAGCCGGGATGGCAGAATAATCTCACAGGTCTCCTAATTACCCTTAATTGGGGTCTGTTGACAGAGCTGCTCTGCCTTTAGGGGAGGCATTCAGCAGGGAAAGGGCCCGCCCTAGCTGTCTAGGGAGGTCATTGCTGCCCACTTGAACCTGCCCCTGTAGGGGAAAGGCTGGAACCGGGTCTCCCTCAAACCCCACCCCACCCCCTGACTCTCAGCAGGGGAGGAGGGAATGCAGATCCATCTAGAAGCTCTGAGAGGGACAAGACCCTCTTCCCCTCTGTACCTTTCCCATCCAGGCCTGCTGAGGAGAGAGCTCCGGCCAACCAGCCTACACAGGCAGGACCACCTTCCTTTTCTGAGCCCACCTTGCTCTCAGACATCACCCACCTCTCCCGGGCACTGGGGGCACCCATCAGGAGCTGCTGGGTGAAGTCTGGCCAGTGCCCTTCCAGAGCTGGAGAGTGTGGCCGGCCGGGCCTCCAGTTCTCAGCCCCTCCCCACCACACACACACAGGCAGTCCTCCAGTTCCCACTGGACACTTGCTGCCCGTGAGTGACGGGGAACTCACTACCCCCAAGCCAGCCTGTCTTCTTCCCAGGCAGCTCTTACTGTTAGGAATGCTTTCTCACCTGGTGACCAGCCCAAATCCTCTCAGCCCACAGAGGTGAAGGGGCTTCAAATGGTCATGGGAAAATGCCACTCTCTTTTAGTTCCATTTCTCCATGAACTTTTCAAGCACCCCCACCCCATCCCCGCCCCGGCCTTTGCGATTGTTGTGTGCCCTGGGGTCGATTCCAAGTCATCGAGGCCCCCACGGGACCCAGTTAGACTGCTCCCAGAGGACTTCCTGGCCTGTGGGCCTCGTGGACGCAGGCGGCTGGGGCTTTTCACCCACTGACAGGCTGACGTGGCTGACTGACCTTTTTGTTAGCAGATGAGCGGTTATTCCTGTCTCCCAGGGCTCAGTCTCTACTGTTCCACCTAGCAACTAGAGCTAGAGAAAAGCCTAGACCATGGTCTCTGTCCCCAAGGGCTCCCCTTTTAGTGTCTATCTTCACACACACACACACACACACACACACACACACACACACACAATACCTACTGCCTTTGAAGGCCCTTCTGATTCAGGGCAACACTCTGAGACCAGTGGTTCTCAACCTTCCTAATGCCGCGACCCTTTCATACAGATCCTCATGTGGTGGTGACCCCCAACCATAACATTATTTTCGTTGCTACTTCATCATTGTCATTTTGCTACTGTTATGAATCGGGCGACCCCTGTGAAAGGGTCGTTCAACCTCCAAAGAGGTCACGACTCACAGGTTGAGAAGCGCAGCTCTAGGGCAGAGTAGAACAGCTTCCTAGCGTCGTGAGCCCTCCCACCCCCACCCCAGCTTCCTCCCACCAGAGCAAAGCCCGAGCTTCCCCTCTGAGTCTAAATCCCCCAGCCCCCGCTCCTCACTCCTGCTCTCGGGAGCAGGGCCCCTGACACCCACTTTACAGCCAAGGAGCGGAGTCCAGAGAGGGGAAGGCCTCCTCCCCATCAAATTCATTTCGGAGGACGCACATCAGAATGGGTACCCCAGTTCCCTGGCTCCCCGACACGACGCTCTGTTCCCAGCGCTCCCTATTCAGGAGGCACGGGGACACCGCTCCCAGGACACAGAAAGCTTTCCCTCTGTCACAGGAGCACCTGCACTCCGGGGGTCGGGGGTTGAAAGCCACCTAGTAAGAAGGCTGAAGTCAGTACTGAGACACCTGCTCACCCAAGACAAGGCCGATCACACAGTCATCACAGGTGGCTCAGAAGCATAAAAGGCTGTCACACACCACGGGACAAGGGGACCTAATGCACGGGTCACAAGATTCCACAGACAGTCATGGGAAACAGCCGGCTTTCCCCAGGGGCTGGCTGGCGGTCAGAGATGGGTTGGGTCTGGACAAGCAAGGCTACAGTAGCTGTTGTCAGACATGGTCCACGGGGCTGTTCTCAGTACCCGGAATCCATGGGCTGAAATGTAGCACATTGACTCCAAAGGCACTTTTAGAGCTTATTATCTTCCCGTTATGAATACCAGCTTGCTCTACGCACTGCTTCCCAGCCAGTTCTGTAATGAGATATGTCTGAGGTCGTGAATGGCAATTTCTCAATGGCCGTTGGCACCTTTTGCCAGCCTTCCTGCCAAGAAAGCTTGGAGAATCCTGCTGATGTCGACCTTCCACCACAGACAGAGAGCAGACCTCCATTGCCCAAATCAGCAAGGCCACTTTTGAACACCTGGGTGTGTGTATGGGGGGTCAGGGCGAGGAAAATCTTCAACCTTTCCCAAATGCTCTACTTTTCCATTTGAGAATCCTAAAGCAACGCCACGCAGGGACCCACAGGCGGTGTAGTGGTTAGGCACTGGGCTGTGATCTGCAAGGTTGGCAGGTCAAACCCCCAGCCGCTCTGCAGGAGAAAGACGAGGCTTTCTACTCCCATAAACAGTTAACAGTCTTGGAAACTCACAGGGGCAGTTCTGCCCTGTTCTATAGGGTCACTCTGAGTCCACAGGGACTCGGTGGCAATGAGTAAGTATTACCATGAGATGCCCCGGTGGCTAGAAAGCAGGGACAAGGATTAAGGAGTCACACAACCAATAAGCTCTTGGTTCCTAACAGAAAGCTTGCTGGCTCAAACCCCCCTAGTGGCTCCACAGAGCAGTAAGATCTGACCCGAGGGCAGACTAGAGACCCCTGTGCGGACGTTCTACAGTGGCTACGAGTCAAAATCCACTGGGCAATCCTTCACAGCAGCAAGGAAAAGCCTGCCTGGGCCAGTTCTCGGACTGTTTCAGCAAGCGGTCTCAGTGGAAGGAAGTGTCAGAGTGCCAAGTGAGGAAGCACCGTGACTCTCATCCCAGCGTGGCGCCCTCCTCCGTCTAGAGCGGGTGTGAGGCTGCTCACGGTGGAGGCGGACAGAGCTAGGAGTGGAGCCGCCAGCATGGACAGCTGGGTCTAATACCGAGACGACGGGGTGTGGCTGCCATTGAGCAAGAAAGCAAAATGCTGTTTCCAGCCAATTAATGCTGAAAACTGGTTCTGAGCGATCAACAAGCGGTATTGATTTGCACAACCACTTGGCTCCTCTGTATCCCTGACAGTCCCTGTCATCGACAGGACAAGTAGCCCCGGAGCCTGCCTGCACACCCTTGAAGGTGCATCGACACCTCCCTCCCTCTCCTCTAATGGATGCATGGAACACGTCCACCTGCCAGGCCCCCAAGAGGCTAAGGTGCTTCGGCAGCTGGGACTCCCACAGTATGGCGCCAACCATCGGCAGCAGGTGCCAGAGCCCCTGATGGGCTATTCTGTACAGAGAGAGCCCCCCAACCCCCGTGTGCTCAGCGGTCCACAGGCAAAGAGGGTGGAGCCGGGCCCCTTTGACTCGGTGCCTCTTGCCCCCATCCAGCCCCATCCCTGGGGTCACCCCCTCACCTCAAAGGAGGCTTGTCTCTCTCGGCTTGGAGGCACGCCTCTAGTTCCTGGGCTCCAGCTCCGAGCTTGCTCGGTGGCAGCATGACTCTCCTGTCATTTATACCTTTTGTCCTAAGCGTTTGTCAGCGTCAGAGGATCAATTACCTACAAGTCAACCCAAGGGCCAATTTTAGCACCACGCTGATAAAGCCTCCACCCCCACACCCCCATACTCTCTCTCTCCTGGACAAGGGTGAGCAGGAGAAGAAGTTGTGCTCTTATTCCTGGGACGCCGATAGGCTGTCACGCTGCAGCTCTCATCACTGGAGGACGCGGGACAGCCAAACACCACGGACCTGTCTAATCGCCGAGATAAACACAGCTTCGACAAATGTCACATAATGTTGTGTTGTCTGGGTGGAACTTTCCTTCACGTTAGGGAAGGAACGATTACAAATAAGTGTTGTTTGTCTCTGTCGCGAGGAATGTTGTTAGCTGTCTCTCTTGACCAATTATCAAACTTTCCCTGCGTTTGATTTGGTACCTCCTGTGGTCCCAGACTGGTGTAGGCAGCTGGCCTGGGGAGCATCCACGGTGACCAGCCCTGGCCTCAGAGACGCCCGCAGTGAAAGGAAATGGGTGGGAAGCCTGGGAGTGGTTGTGGCTCCAGCTACCTCTCGCCTGTAGCTAAGGAATCTTCCAGAATGGCATCACAGGGTGGCAAGGCTGACACCAGAGACAGTTGTTACGGAGGTGTGGACAGAGCCTGGCTCTTCCCAGGGCCTGACAATCATGACTTCTGGGACTCTCAGCAAGCAATTGCCCCCTCCAGGCCTCCGTTTCTTTACCTGGGAATTCAGGAATTGGCACAGAACAGCAGCTCGCAAACTTTTAAAGAAGTAGCAGGACCATTTCTTCAGAAATCTTCTGAGAAAGGGCAACAGATAAGACCGAGCAAAATGGGGCCATGCTGGTTGAGGGGGGAGTACAGATGTCCAAGACACGGAAACTGCTGAAGCTTCCAGAAGTTTCTAAAGGTCTTTCTAACCAAGATATTTCGTGATGCTGCTGCTGAGCCTGGACAGAGCGATGCTCTTGACAGAGAGAAAACCTGGGAAGCTCTTCAGAGAAGCCGGGGCTGAGCAGCTTGTCACCCTGTTGGCCTGGACACGGCAGGCCAGAGCTCCAGGGACACAGCAGCAGGTGCAGAGGGGGCCGTGGGCCACCCCTACGGTCACAGGTCTTGCACAGTCAAGGAGGGTGTGACTTTATCCCATTGAGGACACTCTGGGAACACGTAGAGCTGGACCCTGAGCTCAAGGGCAGGTGTCAAACACATGATGCTGGCCAGAGAAGCATGGGGCTCAGAAGTCAACCCCCGTGGGTGCACTGTGTCAGGCATCATTGAACCCCTGACCTCAGTTCCTTCAGCTGTGAAGTGGGAGGGATGGGGAGGGCTCGTGCCACGAGGCGGTTGGGTCAGTGCATGGGGCGCAGGCTTAGCATAGGCCAGGGTTCACACACGAGTTATCATCACTGCTATGATTGTTACAATTGGGGAAGCAGAGTCACGGAGCGGTTGACTGCTCAGCCACACCTGCAGGGCGGGCCAACCGGAGAGCCAGGAATCGAAAGGAGGTTTTCTGACTTCCCGGTTCAGTGCCCTGTACCAAGCTAACATTACCCTGAGAACCCTCCTTGGTCCGCCCGCCCCGGCTCCAGTTCTTTTTTATTTTTAAATATTATCTTTTTGGGGGGGGCAGGATAATTCACATAGCAGAAAGTTTGTGTGCTTTCAGCCTGCCACAGGGTGGGCTCGCATGCATTAATACAGCTTTGCAGTGTCACCGCCGGTTTTAGAATACGTCCGACCCCCACCCCCCTAAATATTTGCTTGAGCTCATTTGTGGTCAAGTTCTAGTCCTACCTCTAACCCTAGGCAGCCCTGAATCTGTTTGCTGCCTCTGTGGTTTTCCTCACGTGGACTAGAGTGCTCATGTAAATGCAAGCATATATGTAGCACGGCTCTTCGATGTCAGCCTCTCTCTCTCAGCACAATGCTTTGAAGATACATCTATGTTATTCCCATGCTTTCATAGGTTGCCCCTTTTAATTGCCGGGGCCGGCTCCTCTGCTCCGACTCATACTGACCCTATGGGACAGAGTAGAACTGCGCCTGTGGGTTTCTGAGATTGTAAATCTTTATAGGAATAGAAAGCTTTCTCTTTCTCCCAAGGAATGACTGGTGGTTTTGAACTGCTGACCTTGCATTTAGCAGGCACTCTGCCACCAGGCAGGGCTCACTTGAGACTTTCAATTCCCATATTTCTGAGACTTCCAGTCCCAGAGACTGAGTTAGTTAATTTATTGTGCCAACCTGGCCGATAAACACATGTGGGATTAATTGAAAGGCGGAGGGATAAATGGGTGGGTGAGCCTCGCCTTTTGAGTTCTCTGGTCTCTTGCTTTCTGGTGGTTGGACGAGGGTGCAGCTGCCTTAGCAGTTCCCTGCTTCAGCCGGCAAGGCTGACTTCCTGCAAGACATCCCCGAAGAGAAGCCACATGGACCTACCCCGATGCAGCCCTGGGTGCTGGAGCAGCCGTGTGGAGACCCCTGCCAGTGCTGACATGCTTACACATCCACTGACTCACTTTCCTCCTGCAGTCGGCATCATGCCTCTGTTTTGTGAGATGGAGGGGGACTTTGTGGGTTGGTGTTGGACATATGGGTTAATGGGTTAATGTTGGACTTGTAGGCTTGGGCAGCATTGGGTTGGGATATTTTCTTAATGCACACTTAATCTTTACATAAAACTCTCTCTTTTACATGAGTTGTTGTGGATCTGTTTCTCTAAAGTACCCAGACTAACACAGAGATGGAGTTGCTATGAGTCAGAATCGACTCGATAACAGTGAGTTTGTTTTTTATTTTTAATGGTCTGTTATTGTTTCCAGGTTTGAACATTTGTGTACAAGACTTGGTGTGAACATATGCGTGCAGTGCTTGTGGGTGGGTTCCTAGGGGTGAGTGGAATTTGCTGTCTCAGACAAAAGTCCTGGATAATATAAAGGGCTAACACATCTGGCCACTAACTGAAAGTTTGGCAGATCTGGTCTACCCAGAGGTCCTTCCAAAGCGCTGCCTCCCCAAACCGGAGCCACTGAAAGCCTTATGGGCCACAGTTCTACTCTGACACACAAGGAGGAGGTCACCATGGGTTGGAATCTACCCAGTGGCCACTGGTGTTTCAGCTTTATGTACATTTAACTCTTTAAGCAGCTGCCACACTAGTCCCTGTCTCCCACCGCTGTCGCCTGGGCATTCCCACCAGCAGCGTTGGGACACTGTGCCAGCTTTGAAGGAGCTATACGTCCTGGTGCCGCGAACACCTAGTAAGCACCCAACCCAAACCAAGCGTTTGGTTAGCAGTGGAGTGTGTTCAGTACCAGGCCCCCAGGGCTAATCCAAGCACAAAGAAGTGAGACGTTGGGGCTCATTTGGCCAGGTCATTTGTGTGCGTACAGGGAAAACCTGATCAGAGAACGAAGCTTTCATCTGCGGCTGGTTACGAGGAGAGTTTTAGAGAAAGGGAATGGATCCAGGGTGGAATATTAAACCGAATCACTGCCATCCAGCCGATGCCAACTCACAGTTAACCTCCTACAGGACAGGGCAGAAGTGCCCTGTGAGTCTGAGACCATAACTCTACAGGAGTAGAAAGCCCAGGCTTTCTCCCATGGAGGGGTTGGTGGTTTCAAACGGCTGACCTTTCGAGTTAGCAGCCCGACGCATAACCACTAAGCCAATGGAGATCCTTCGCGTGGAATATTAGCTGCTGCTTAACAGGAGTGCAAATCAGCCCTGTGTCCTTCCTCCCCTTCCTGGTGTCTCAATGACCCAGGAAACTCGGGGTGCTTAGAAACAGTCTTTTCAAGGAACAAGGGCGAAGACGAGTTGTCCCTGGGCTGCAGTTACATTCTTCGTTCAGAGGGGCTTGGGGATGGTATGATCAGCAGGTCTCCAGCCTGTCTCTTTGCCCGGGGGCATTCTATATGGGTCAGTGACCCATGTGAAAGTCCTTGTGTGCTCAGTGAAATCTGTCTGGGGGCTCGGTTTCCCTTAGTATTACCAGTGAGGAAATACCTCCCCCTCAGCTGTTTGAGCTCACTGGCCACCCTGAGGGACAGAGAGGGTTTGCTATTACTGTAAACCAGCGGTTCTCAACCTGTGGGTCGCGACCCCTTTGGGGTCGAACGACCCTTTCACAGGGGTCGCCTGATTCATAACAGTAATAAAATGACACTTGTGAAGTAGCCACGAAGATAGTTTTATGGTTGGGGGTCACCACCACAGGAGGACCTGTATGAAAGGGTCGCAGCATTGGGGAGGTTGAGAACCACTGCTTTAAAGAGTTCCAGTCTCAGTAACCCACAAGGGCAGCTCCCCGTTGTCCTGTAGGGCTGTGACCAAGGGGATGGCGGGGGTTTCAAGTTTCTGGGCTGTGAGGACCGCTCGTGGCCTAGTGGTGACATCTTGGTCTGCTAACTGTGAAGTCGGTCATTTGAAACCACTGGCCACTCCAAGGGAGTGTTCCGGTCTTGGGAACTCACAAGGGATGCTCTACCCCAGTGGTTCTCCACCTTCCTCATGCCTCAACCCTTTCGTACAGTTCCTCATAGGGCAGTGACCCCCAACCATAACATTATTTTCGTTGCTACTCCATCACTGTCATTTTGCTACTGTTATGAATTATCATGCAGATATCTGATAGGCAGGATATGTTGTCATTGTTACAAATTGAACATAATTAAAGCATAGTGATGAATCGTCAAAACAATAGGTCATTCTATATAGTGAAATGTTTTTTTCTAACGATAAATAAATGAAATTTTGCCTTGAAGCGTGGTGTAGCATGGGTAACAATCTTCATGCTGGGTACTAGTAGGCGAGCGCATTTGCAAGTGGGCAGACCCGCCTGGAGACAGACAGAGGAGCGGTGTCTCGGTTCCTAAGACCATCGGGAATAGGTGTTTTCCAATGGTCTTAGGCGACCGCTGTGAAAGGGTTGTGAGACCCCCAAAGGGATCGAGACCCACAGGTTGAGAAATGCTGTTCTACCTGTCCAGTGGGGTCACTAGGAGTCAGCATGGACTCAAAGGCAGTCAGTGGAGAAAAGGATGCCTGGTGATGCAGTGAGCTACACATTGGGCTGCTAACTGCAAGGTTGGTGGTTCAAACCCACCAGCTGTCCCAGGGGAGAAAGATGAGGCTGTCTGTCCACGTAAAGGCGTACAGTCGCCCAAACCCTAGGGGGCATATTCACTCTGAGGAGAACCAACTTAATAATGGCCATAGGTCCCCAGGTTGCCGTGAGGATCAGAAGAAGTCTTGTGATGTGCCTGGCACCTAAGCTCTTGGTCAGATAGCCTTGTGATCGTAGTTCCCAGGACCAGAGCAGAGCCCTGTACGGTGACTGGGGCGGTGGTGGAGAGAGCGGGGACAGGCTGTAGTTGCAGTGGATTCTCAAACCCATGGAAGAAGAGAGTGGGGAGGAAGCCAGAAAGAGCCAGAGTGCCCCACATGAGAGCTCTGCCCGCGCCCCCCC
>NW_022109491.1:19936260-19953938 GCF_000313985.2 Echinops telfairi | reverse complement strand
CACACACACACCAGTTCCCACTGCCCGCCTGGGGCCTGGTTCTGAGAGCTGGTGAGAGAACCTCGCTGCCCGCCCAGCTCCCTTTCCCAGGGTCTGGTTTTCACCCAGCGTTAATGAGCGACCGAGGTTGCATGGAGGAGCCGGGACTTGAGCGGTGGAAAGAAAGCCTCGGAGAGAATGGCAGGCTTCAAGAGGCCCCCAAAGGCCAGGGCTCCTCTGAGAGGGAGACAAGCCGTGCATTTGTGTTGCAAATTCCCAGTGTGTGCGAGCCAGCTATTCAGCCCCAGGAGGGCGTAGGGCCCAAGGGGAGAGGCAGCCACAGAGGGGCCCTGTCCAAGGGCCTCAGACGCTGCTTTATAAAAGCTGCTTTCATCACTCTCCCTGGAGAATGGCAGTGCACCCAAGCCCTGTCCTCTGCGCAGTAAAGGGGGGCAGGGGCGGGGGGAGTCTGGAGCCCTGACCCCCACTCCCCTCTAGGCCAGTTTTCAGGAGTCAGCCACAGCAGATGTCACAAGAGAGTCCAGGAGAGAGGGGACCAGGACTGCGTGTCTTGGAGATGGGTGGGCTCTGGCAAAGGCACTCTCAGACCCCAGCCTCAGTTTCCTCTTGTAAAGAGCCCGTCAGATGGAATCCTTTCCGCATGGCTGGGAAGCCTTTCTGAAGGACCTGGCCCTGCCCCAGCAGGCGGGCCTGCGACCAGACGGTGATCCCGAAGTTTTCTGGAACAGGGTTGGAGAAGGCCTTTGTGGTTGTTGCTGCGTGCTGTCCGGTCGGTCGATGCCAACTCACCAAACCGAAACTCACTGCCATCGGGCGGCATCTGACACACAGCGACCCTACAGGACTGTGGAGATGTGCCCCTCGTGAGCTTCGGAAAGCGCAGGTCTTTAAGGGAGGAGAAAGCCCCGTGGTCCTCCCTCTGGGTGGTTGGTGGTTTCGCACTGCGGACCTTGTGGTCAGCTGGCCAGTGTGTAACCCAGGATGCCATCAGGACGCCATAGCCCGACTTACAACAACTCTGAAAGGCACGCTTCCTCACCTGTCGTCTTGGCCAGAGCAGACGGCCCGCTCTTTCCTACCACGGAGTCATGGATGGGCCACTTTTCAATGAGCCACCAACCGCTGAACCACTGAGCCACTAGGGTTCCTGGGAAGATGACGAGAAAATCTCCTGGAGTGACGATGGGGAAATGTCACGTAGTAAGGGCTCATGTCTTGAGCCAGGCTCCAGAGAAAAGGCAGTTTTAGTAGACGGGGATGCCAGGCTGTGTTGATGGACCCCCACTGGGGTCAGAACACATAGAAATGATACGCTTTTACCCGAGAATATGTGCTCAGGATCGGGGCGGGGTGTCCCGTACTTTCCCAGGGTCTTGACAGCACTTAAGTCACAAGATGGAAATAACAATCGGAGAGGCACGCAGAGTAGCCTTGTTCAGGTTTAAGCAACCTTCTCCCTGGTCTCAAGGACCTTCCAGGCAGAGCCGGCCAGGCCAGGCTGCGTGGGTTTCCCTGTCTTTGAAACCTCCACAGTGATAGAGCAATGAAGGGGCGGGTTAGGCTGGCTGCAAACAGGAAGTCCGTTTAGGTGGATGCTGGGTGGGAATGCTTTAACTGCAGCAGTGAAGTTCCATTGTACTGAGCGGGTCGATGAGAGGGCTGTGGACTGCTTGGGAATGTGACGTCTTAGAGCAGTGGTTCTCAACCTGTGGGTCGAGACCCCTTTGGGGGTCAAAAGACCCTTTCACAGGGGTCGCCCGATTGAGCACAGTAGCAAAATGACCGTGATGAAGTAGCAATGAAAATAATGTTATGTTTGGGGGTCACCGCCACATGAGGAACTATAGGAAAGGGTCGCGGCCTTAGGAAGGTTGAGAACCACTGCCTTCGAGTGTTTTACGTGTTCCCTTGGCTTGAGATCTTTGGGGTTGTCCCAGCTCTGTGGGACCAAATGGAGATCCCCTGGGAGCCTCCTCTGCGTGCTATGCACGCGTGTGCGTGCGCATCATCTGGGCGTTTGTTAGAAATGCAGACTCATGGGCCCCACCCCAAAACTATGGCAACCCAAACCCTAACCCAACTCACTGCCGTGGAGCCCGTTCCCATGCTAGGGACGCTAGCGGGGAGGAGAGCAGCTCCTTCGGG
This sequence comes from Echinops telfairi, assembly GCF_000313985.2. Taxonomy (NCBI): domain Eukaryota; kingdom Metazoa; phylum Chordata; class Mammalia; order Afrosoricida; family Tenrecidae; genus Echinops; species Echinops telfairi. The sequence continues at coordinate 19,951,793 of NW_022109491.1, read as the reverse complement.
GTTCTGAGACTACCTCTTCCAGGGCCTAGGCTGCCTCACAGCTAGTTTGCAGCTAGCCGCCCAAGGCCACCAGGGATCCTTCACACCCCTGGGACCAGAGGCTCAGTCAGACCTCTTTGTTCCCATTTCTAAAGGCCTTGGGCACTTCCCATGGTTTCTGAATGGCCCATAGCTCTGTGCCCAGAGGAGGGCTGTGGCCACTGGCCGCCGGGAGATGTCGCTGTTCCCCAGTCGGTGGTGCTGTCAGGCCCCCCTGACCAGCAGGGCTGTGCTTTTTGTGAAACAGGGAGCCTAGAAAGCCCTGGCGGGTCCCATCTGTCAGCCACCCCCTCCTCAGCTCCCAACCCCCATCTCTCTTGGATTTCTTTCTTGCCTGAGGAGACCCTGTGATCTCCAAGCCCAGTCCTTGCCCAGGCTCCCCCAGACAAAGACAAAGAAGACCACACGACTTCTAGGGTCTCCTTCTAGCTTGGCTCTGTGGTAGCTCCCTGGGGGAGGAGGGGGTCATCTATTGGGAGGCCCCTTCCACTAGCTGCGCTGAGCCGGAAGAGCTGAGTAACACTAAGACCTACAGACCCAGCCAGAGGACACCCCCACTATTGGAGTCTCTGTAGGTGAAACCCACAGCCTCCCCGCTGGGACCCCAGGTTCCAGTTTCCCAATCTGAATTGGGCGCAGGTGTCAGGGATTGGGCATGCCCACTTCCCCTCTCAGTGGTGGTGGAACCCCACTGACTGCAGCACACCTGGCCCCCAGAGTCTGGGCCAAAGAGCCTCTCCCCCTCCCCGGTCCTCCCCACCTTCCCCCCGAATCATCATTTGTTCTTTGAAAATCCAGCTTTACAGAGTAGCAGGAAGCTCTTCAGCCTCCACCCCCAGCCCCTGACCCCAGATCAAGTCCTTGGTGATCCCAGATCAGGTCCCTGGTGATCCGATGTTAGCTGGGCCCTTCTCTAAAGTGCAGAATCCCAAACCCAAGGCTAGGCCCTGACTTCCTGCCTAACCAGCCCCCAGGTCTGCCCCAGTCCCCACCCCCTCCGTGCTCCCGACTCACAACAGTGTATTAGGCTTATCTCTCTATGGCTTGCGATGTCAGGTCACCCACATGATCTCTCTCAGTCACCCCAAAGATTAGGAACATTTACTAATCTCATCTTATGGAGGAAGAAACAGAGGCTTGGGCCCATGGGCAACTTGTCCAATCACATGGATGGGCCAGTGGTCGGGAGACCTGGTTTCAATGCCTGGCTCATGCGCACCCACCACCCATCTGTGCAAACCCACCACCTGTCTGTCCGTGGAGCTTCCCGACTAAGGCAGACCAGGAAGAAAGCCCTGACAACCCGCATCCGAAAACCAGCCAGCAAACACTGACTGGAGCACACAGTCACAGCTGCCGCCCCCCCCCCCGCCCCCCCATGAAGAAGGTGCAGAACCAGATGGCCTTTCCTTCCACGGTGCGTGGGGTTGCCATGGCTTAGGGGCTAGAGAGGTGACAATGACCACACAGGAACAGGAACTGGGGTTGGCGGGAACCAGAAGCTGAGCTGGCCTCCTCCAATCAAGTGCCACTGCCCTGAAACAGTGCTGCCGGCAGCCTCGGAAGAGTCGTGCCCAGCCTCAGCCTCTGAAACCAAGCCAAACTCACTGCTACCAAGTCCACCCCGCCTCGCAGTGAGCCTAGAGGACAGGGCAGCTGCCTCTGTGCATTTCTGACACTGGAACACTTCACGGAAGTAGAAAGCCTCAACTTACTCCCGTATTGAACAGCCCAAACACATAACGCCCCCTACACTGGTCTTTGCCCACTGTGCAGGACAAAAGGATCCCTGGTGGCTTAGTGGGCTGTGTGTTGGGCTATTGACCTCAAGGTCAGTAGTTTGAGCCCATCAGTCTCTCTAAAGGAGAAAGGCGAGGCTTTCTACTCCTATAGAGATGTACTGCTTTGGAAACCCACAGGGGCAGCTCTACCTGTCCTAAAGGGTCGCTATGAGTTGGGATCATCGGCTCGATGGCAGTGAGTTTTGAGTGCGCTCATGACAAAGATCAGCTTTCCCATCCAACAGTCTGAGTAGGATCTCTGGGACTCCTGCAAGGCGGATAACAAATGGGACCCGTGTGCGCTTCCCAGGGTCGACGGCAGGCGCAGCCATGAGGGTCCTGCTGTCCTTTTCAGATGCAGGTGTCACCGTGAGAGTGACCTTTCTGACCTGAGCCTGGTGCTTTCACTAGCGAACCTGGAACCCAAGTCCTGGGCTTGTACCTGCCCTCCAACCCGAGTCACATCCTTGAGTCACATCCTTCGGGGTAGATAAGGTCCCAGGCACACAGAAGCCTCCCAGAGCGTGAATGGGCGATGAGCATTCATCAGGAATTAATTTGCATGTTTTATCGTTCATTTACAATTTCATCCAAGCTTCGACAACCCATCCATCAGACACTGATGTAATAAAACCTGCTGGGTGCTAAGCACTGTGTTTGGTGCCCAGGAGCCCCGGAAGAGTAAGATAAGGTTCAAAGTAATTGATATTTATCAAGTGCCCACGCTGTGGGCCACAGTGCCAGTCACTGTGTTGAGGAGCTGGCTTTGGAGAGTTTATTCTAGCTAGGAGGGAGGGCAGGTAGGCAAGCAGATCATCACACACAGTGTGATGCGCACGGTCTACAATAGAGCTGTGTGCAAGGTGCCGTAGGAGCTGCATGGGTGGGGGATTGGTTCAGCTAGGAACAGGAAAGACGGAGATCTATCACTGGGCCTTGGAGAAAGCGGGGCTACTTAGCCAGGCAGCCCAGGAGTGGCACCGCATGATCAGTAAACAGACAAGCTGCCTGGGGTGGCTAAAGTGAGGTCCTCAGACCTTTGCCTGTCTTGGGCCTGAGGGGTCAGCTTCAGTTGTCCAGGATAGGGCTCAGAGCTTTCACGTCTACCCAGGACTCCTCAAGGAAACCCACTATAGGCGTGAGGAACCACAGGCTGAGAAATGTAGGCCTAGAACTTCTTCAGCAAGGGGTCCAGAAGTGATTCTGGAACAATACGGTAAGGCCAAGCTGTAACCGGATGTCAATTGCCATGAGAAGTAAGAAATGTGGGCCTGTCTCATTCTCCGTGGAGAGAGCCCATAGGGGGTCTTCAAGCACCTTAAGGAGTGATGGTTTTGGAAGGAGAGTTTTGCCAGTGACCTGGAGGGACAACCTGGGGTCAGAGAGGCAGGAGGGAGGGAGCCCCATTAGGAAGATTTCGTAGCCGCCCAGGCAAGCGACTCTGAGGGCCTGAGCAGAGTCTGCCCAGGGAGAGGGAGGGAGCACTCGGGTATGGATCTGAGAGGAGCTTTGGGGAGACTAGATGGGGATGAACCCTCTAAACCAAACCACAGCCACCGAGCAGATTTCGACTCACAGCAACCTTCTAAAGACCAGGGCAGAACTGCCCCTTTGGGTTTCCAAGAGCAGCCTCATCTTTCTCCCTCAGCGGTGACTGCTAGATCTGAACCACTGACCTTGCAGTGAGCTGCCCAACAGAAGGAGGAGGCGGTGGTTCCTGTAGGGGGATTCGGGGTGGGCCTGATCAGGACACACTGGGGTGATGGAGGAGGGCAGATCGGGAGGTGGAAAATGAAGTCCTTTGGCACGTGTTGAGTTTTCAGTCCTCATGGGACCACTGGGAGGATGTCAGTAACTGATTCCCATTCTGGAGTTTGGATCTGGGCCAGGGGCCCCTCGTGGAGAAAGGGGGGCTGAAGCAGGGGGAGGGAGGAGCCTTTGAAAAGCAAAGGGAGGTGAGTAGGAGCTTGAGGAGCAGGCACTTGCAGGACAGGTAGAGGCAGAAGGAGGACAAAATGAGTAAGAAGACCACTTTGAAAGGTAGGCTGGTTGCTGTCAATTTCTTACCTGTACTTTGCGGACGGGGCAGCTCAGGCTCAGAGAAGTAAGTGGCGCAGGGACTGTGACCCTAATGCCTGTTGGGCTCCAGTGAAGCGTCCACACTGCTGCGTCTCCAGGAGAAAAATGTATTTCCCCGGGCACGGAGTAAACAAGTTCATCCACTGGGGGTGGGCGATGCAGCACAAAGACAAAGGCAGCAGCGACCAGGGTATTAAGTAAGCATGTTTCTCTGTATCTCCTCCCACCCCACCCCACCTCACCCCACCCCACCCCACTCCACCGCTAGAATATGTTGAGGCAAATCCCAGACTTCATACATAACATTCCATCCCTAAATATTTCAGCGTGTACCTCAGAAAGAGAAGGGCTCTTTCTTTAATTGAGTCACAATACCATGATCATGCCTGAAAATTTTATTTATTTATTTATTTTTTAAAACATGATTCCCCATGAAGTGAATCTGTTGGGGGCAATTGGACAAGCCCTCTGAATGTGCTTATCTTGAGCCAGCATTGTCTGAAACCAAGATAAAGAATTTAAATTTCCCCAAGATAATTAAAGCTGTGAAGGCGAATGGGGGAGGGCTGGGGAGGGGGTTTGGAAAGGCAGGACATTGGAGACGTTTGGGGGAGGGGGCTGGGGAGTGCCTGGAAAGGAAATGCTATGGAGACACAAGGTCTAGAGAGATTTGCAGAGGACAAAAAGCAAGGAGCCTTCTCCCCGGCTTCCCTCTCCCTCACCCAAGAGGCTTTCGTCACTCCCAGGGAACCGGAGCCAGGCCTAAAGCGAAGCCAAATGTAAGACGAATAAAATGGGTAGTGGGCAAGTGGAAGACAGTCATGGACCTCTCCCTACCAAAGCCGGTTGCCTTTGAGTTGACTCCTGGCCCCCCTCCTTGCGTCAGAGTAGAACCGGGTTTCAATGACTGTGATCTTGCCCAAGCAGATGGACAGGCCTTTTTCTCCTTGGGTTGTCTCTTAGAGGACCCGAACCTCCAATCAGCTGGTTCGTGGTAATGTGCTTAACCACGTGTGCCACCAACTCACTCACTGCTTCGCGTTGATGCCAACTCATAGCGACCCTACCAGGCAGGGCAGAACTGCCCCTGTGCGTTTCTAGGTTACTGGGTTTCTAGGTCCGGTTCCTCTGTGAACCTGGGACACAGAGGAACCCTCTGTGGTTGCAAAATGGAAGTGTTCAGCGTAGGACCTCAGCGTCCCTGTTAAGTTTTGAGTGGTCTGATTCAGTGCACCCCTAAGGAAATGCCTCACCGAATGCTTAGGTCAGTCGTATTTCTTGTTATTCAGTTGGCCTAAAGGCACGGTGCTGTGGCAACACCACCCGAGAGTTTAGCCCGCAGGTGGATGCTTTAAAATCACCCAGGATTGCACTTGGCAGACCCCGCCCCCCCCTCAGCTCAGAGGAAACCTGCCAGGCACGTCCTCCAGGGGCGCTGGGGCGACCAGCAGTGGAGGGAGAGCAGGTAGAAACTGCAGAGAGCCATCGGCAGATGAAGCTGGATGCCGGGGCCAACGTAGCATCGTGTAGAAATAAGTTTAAATGAGAGTTTTCTTTATGGCAGGTGAAGGGCTTGATGGATGGCACCCAGGGGCCCGGGGCTGACACGGGGCTAACGAGAAGGGGCTTGTGTGAAACCCTCAGATCAGATCAGGCCGCCCTATGTTGCTGGGATTCTGGGGTCTGGGCCTGGGGAGCTGCATCGGCGCTGAGTCTTAAGAACGGAGGAAGACACACACAAAACGTAAACCTGGAAGGGAAACAAAGCAGACTCCATCCCAGGGCCTGAAGAAAAGCCCTTTCCAGAAAGCCTGCCCCCTGGCCCAGTTCTCCACCATCACTCTGGGCAGGAGGATGTGCAGAGCCGCAAGGGGGTGCTCCACTGCTGCTGCTGCTGCTGCTGCTGCTCCTCGCTGCTCAGGTTCTTTTGGCAGTGTCTCCTGAGTGAGTGCTCTGCTTTCCACCCTACCCCAACCCCCTCCCTGGCCCTTTGCCAGAGTGGCCCTTCGAGACCTCCCTGCGGAAGACAAACCGTTGTAAGTCCTTACACCATAACATACCTTTTAAAAATAAGGCACACCCCTGTTAAGATTTTTCATGTATTTCTCTGATTCTGTTTTGATTTCTAATTTTGAAAGAACTTCAAGCTTTCAGAAAAGTTGCAAGACCCGTATAAAGACATACTCATATACTCTTTACCCAAATTCAATGTTGCTGACGTTCTATTGCATTTGTATAGTACATCTCTCTCTTGCTCGCTCACTCTCTTCTGTGTGTGTGTGTGTGTGTGTGTGTGTTGAGTAAGCATTGGACAGCTCACTGTAAGGCTGACGGATCAAACCCACTAGCTACTCTTTAGGAGAAAGTTGAGGCTGTCTGCCCCTGTAAAGATTTACAGCCCAGAAAGCTTCCACAGGGACTCTTGTGAGTTGCGATCAGCTTGCTGGCATGGCAGAGGGTGGGATCCTCTAGGGAGAGTGATTTGATTCTTACTCATATCAACCCAAAGGGCAGAGTAGTTTCTGAAACTAAGATTCTTGGTGGTCGCAGACAGCCCTATCTCTCTTCAGCAGGACCTGGTGGGCACAAGCTGCTAACCACACAGTGAGCAGTCCAACATAAACCCACGAGCCACCAGGGCTCCATAGAGCTCGTTCCCATCTCTCTCTCACTGCCAGGGAGCCAATGCTGGCTCAGAGAAACCCCCTGTGGGCTTCCAGAACTGTAACTGTTAACAGGAGTAGAAAGTCCAGCTTTTCTCCTGTGGAGCGGCTGCAAGTTTCAAACTGCCGACCTTTTAGATCATAGCCCAACACCTAACCACTGTACCACTAGGGCTGCTTATACGTATATAAAAAAAGCCAGTTGCAAGTACTCCCTCAGTGCAAGAACATTTTGTTCTATTAAACTGGCATTCCATGATGCTCACTTTCCCGACATGATCGCTGAAGACAAAGTGGGCGTATAAGCAACTGTGGTGCCCGACTATCAAAAGATATAGCATCTGGGGTCTTAAAGGATGTAGGGTCAACGAGGGGCCATCTAGCTGAGAAGCAACAAAGTCTACATGGAAGAAGCACACTCACCTGTGTGATCACGAGGTGTCGATAGGATCAGGTATCAGGCATCATATCATTGTGAATGAGGGGGGAATGCGGAGTGGGGACCCAAAGCCCATCTGTAGGTCACTGGACATCCTTTTCTGAAAGGGATGTCCTCACAGGGAGGAGACCAGCTAGTCAGGGTGCAGGGTAGCAATGATGAAACATGCAACTTTCCTCTAGTTCTTAAATGCTTCCTTCCCACCACTATCATGATCCCAATTCTACCTTACAAATCTGGCTAGACCAGAGGATGTACACTGGTACAGATAGGAACTGGAAACACAGGGAATCCAGGACAGATGAACCCCTCAGGACCAGTGGTAAGAGTGGCAATACTGGGAGGGTGGAGGGAGGATGGGGTACAAAGGGGGAACCGATTACAAGGATCTACATATAACCTCCTCCCTGGGGGATGGACAACAGAAAAGTGGGTGAAGGGAGATGTTGGACGGTGTAAGACATGAAACAATAATAATAATTTATAAATTATCAAGGGCTCATGAGGGAGGAGGGAGTGGGAAGGGAGGGGAAAAATGAGGAGCTGATACCAAGGGCTCAATAGAAAGCAAATGTTTTGAGAATGATGAGGGCAACAAATGTACAAACGTGCTTGACACAACGGATGGATGGATGGATGGTGATAAGAGTTGTACGAGCCCCCAATAAAATGATTTTTTTTAAAGCCAGTTGTGGTCAAGTCAATTCGGACTCATGGTGACACCCGTGGGTCAGAGTACAAACGGGGCTCCCGAGGGTTTTCAGTGGCTACCTTTTCAGAAGCCAAGTCACAGACCTTTCTGAGGTCCCGCAGAGTGTCACACCAGCGAACTGGTCTCCCGAGATGGCAACGACAGCCAGAATGGCAGCCTATCTGCTCGTGCGATTGCGCGCCTCTGCTTTAGAAACTGCCCTTCCTGTGAGCCCTTAGCCCATTGGACACATTTCCCATCTTAAAGCCCGCGGAGCGCCCTTCTGTCAGAGGAATTGTAGCTCCTTATTTAACAGAGGAGCCTGGTGGAAGGGGTGAGTTACAGATGCTTGCGGCTTACAGAATCCCCCGTTGGACAGGCCCTTAGTGATCTTCTAAGCCAGTGGTTTCCCAAGTGAGGTTCTCAGCGGCAGCAGCAGCATCACCCAGGGACTTTGTTAGAAATGCACGGTCTCTGGCCCACCCCCAAACTTACTGGAGGGGGCGCCCAGTGCTCTCACGTTCACCAAGCCTGCAGATGATTCTGCTACCTGCTCAGGTTTCAGTCCCACTGCTGGAGGCCGAGAGGCCAGGGTGGCACCACCGTGGGGTCTGACAACGGACTGCAAGGCTCCTGATTCCCACCCACCCAGAGCTGCTTCGGAAGCGAGACCAGGCATTCCACTTCTAAAACGTCACCCCTTGGAAAGCGATTCTATTCTGCACATAGAGGGGTCACCGTGTGGCTGGTTTCTTTTTGCTTTCAGGGCATCTGACCAGTTTTCAAGCTTAGCAAGGTCACCCTGTGGACACCATCCCTGCACAGTGCTGCCCAGCTGCAGCTTGCTGATCTTAAAAAAAAAAAAATTCCCCAAATCATAAATAAGCTTATCACCGGCTCTTATATTGCCATGGAAACCGTGCTGCTGGCTGGAATGGAGCAGGTAACACAACTGCCTGGGGGTCTCAGTGGCCCTCAAGTAATTGTGGTTTTTCACTCTGCCGGCCGGTCCACTCGGCCTGCTCTTTCCCTCCCTCTTTCCATTTGTACTTGGCCCCTTCTTTCTCCGGCACCATGGTGCGGGAGCATCCTGCGTTCTAATAGCTTTATTATTTCCCAAGGGGCTGCTGTGTCTGACTTTTTTTTTTTTGTTTGACATGAGCAAGAACCCTAGGAGGTGGGTGGGTATGGGCTGGGATATTTGACTGCATTTCCTCCCCCATAGAAATAGCATGTCAAATTTTTTTCTTGAATCAAATCATTTCTCTTGGGTGGAAGCGTTCACACAGAGTGAAAAAGAAGACCTTGCACAAGATGGATTGGCACTGTGGCTGCAACCCGGGGCATGACCGTAACCCCAATGGTTGGTAGGGATGGTGCCAGGCCGGCTGGCATTTCCTGCTGTTCTACACAGGGTGGATCTGAATCTGATGGGCGCCAGGGGACCTCACCACAATGGCATGCACACAGGGCAGCGTTCAGGACAATAGGCCACGCATTAAGAATGAGTCACCAAAAGAAAGAATAAGTCTCAAGTAAAAAAAAAGAACCGAAATACACGCGTTTGCATGTGAAAAATAAACGTGTCTCTTTCATGATCCCCATTGGGATGGGGAAACTCCAACTAAACCCACTGCTGTTGAGTTGATGCCAACTCCTGAGGACTCACACAGGCCGGGGAAGAACTGTGCCGCAGGGGCTTTCCAATGGCTGGTTGTTCGGAAATCATCACCAGGTCTTTCTTCGGAGGTGCCTCTGGGTATATGTGAGCCTCCACTCTGTTGGATTAGCAGCTAAACAACTGCTTGCACCTCCCAAGACCTCCCTCTTATTAACTGTTTCTTGTGTGTGTGTTTTAAAACTAAATACTTTTATTGGGGGCTCTTACATCTCTCATCACAATCCACACAATCATCCAAGCACATCTGTAGATAGGCTGCCGTCATCATTTTCAAAGCGTTTTCTTTCTACTTGAGCCCCTGATATCAGCTCATTTCCCCCCTCCCTTTCCTGCCCGCCCTCCCTCATGAAAACTTGATAAGCTATAGATTATTATTTTCATACCTTACATCATCCTATCCCCCTTCACCCACCTTTCTGCTGTTCGTCCCCCTGCGAGGGGGTCATTTATCAATCCTTGGGACCGATTCTCCCTTTCTCCCTTCTGGTGTGTCTTAGTTGAGGCAGTCCATGTGTAAGCAAGCCCATTCCTTTACATCTCTCCCTCTTCATTGACATATAAATGGCAACATCCCATCCGCAGTGTACGCAGTTTTGTTTGTTTTATTTGTCTTGGAGTTCATTCTCCCATATTTAGAGCTTTCCTATGGTCTTACTTGCTTGATAGTCGTTTTTCTACTCTGTCCAATTAAACCAAACCCAAACTCATGGCCATCGAGTCAATGTTGACTCACAGTGCCCCCCTGGGACTGTCAGCTGTTGATGGGAGTAGAGAGCCCAGTCATTCTATTGAGGAGCTGCTGGTGGTTTCGAACTGCTGACCATGTGGATCACAACCCAATGTGTATCCACTCCACCACCAGGGCTCCTTGGCTCATTAAAAGCAGCTCCCTATTCATGGATATTTGGGTTGCTCCCAGTCTTTTGCTATGTGCACCCCCATTTTACAGTTGGAAAAACTGTGATTTGGAGAGGTGAGTGATTTGTGCAAGATGCCAGAATGAATGTTAGCATTTTCAGGTATTGCTTAGCTACAGAACATAAGAAAATAGAAACAAAAGAAAATATAAGATATAAGGAAATAGGAATATTAAGCCTGAATTACAGAAAGAAATGAGCCATCCAGAGACCCAATAGGTTGATTTTCTTGCTTTCCAATGTATTAGAAGACGTCATTAGGTCAATTCCAACCCATAGTCGCTTTATTGGACAGAGTAGAATAACGTCTTAGGGATTCCAAGGCTGTTTGTAATCTTTACCGAAGCAGACTGCCACAGCTTTCAAGTCCCCTCCACTTCCTGCAAGCCAGGTGTCAGCTTCATGCCCTAAGTTATTAATGAGTCTTCCTCCAATCTTGACGCTGTGTTCTTTTGCTCATAGTTTAGCTTCTCTGATTACTAACTCAGCATACCAATTGAATAAGTATGGCGAGAGGATACAACCCTGATTTTACAAGAGCCTCTTGGTCTATGTAGAGGTTCTTTGTGAGCCCAACCAAATGTTCAGGTATTTCCACTCTTCACAGTGCTCTTCACAGTTTGCTATGATCCGGAGTTGAATGCCTTTGCAAAGTCACTATCACACAGATAAGCATCTTTGTGGTTTCTTCTGCTGGCAACCAAGATCCATCTGATGTTGGCAACTATTTCTCCTGTCCCACAGCCTCTTCTGAACCTGGCTTGAATTTCTGAAAACTTTCAGTTTGATGTACTACTGTAACAGTTTTTGAATTAACTTCAGCAACATTTGATGTGCATTTGATGTTAATGATACAGCGTGGCAACTTCATGTGCCTTTGTTCTACCCCTGCCAGTCTGCTGCTGCCCCGTGATGACTTGCATGTTGCTGTGGTGTGATAAGCCCTGTCCCTGGTATCCCCAAGACCAGTAGGGTCCCTATGATAGACAGATTTCAGCAGAGCTTCTAGACGAAGACAGAATAGGAAGAAGGAAAGGCAGGTCGCTTTTGGAAAGGTTGGCCACCGAAAACTTTATGAATAGCATTGGTACATTGTCTGATATAGTTGGAAGGCACTCACTATGACTGGCCACGAGGTGCGTCCCCAAGTAGAATTGACCTTCATGGCATGAATGAACAAACTGTCAGGGACTTGGTTTGCTGATGGGGCATGACTCACAACTGCAAGCATCCATTAATAATCAAATGTGAAATGTCTTAAGTATGAACATAGGAAAATTGAAAGTCATAAAAATGAAATGAAATGCTTAAAGATCAATATTGTAGGCACTGATGAACTGAAATGAACTGGTATTGACCATTTTGAGTTGGATGATTACATGGTCTACTCTACTGGGGATGACAAGTTGAAGTTCATGTCACATTCATTGCCGAAGGAACATTTCAGGATCTGTCCTGAAGTTCAATGCTGCCAGTGATAGAAAAGTATCCGTAAGCCCACAAGGAAGACCAGTTAATACAGCTATTACTCAGATTTATGAGCCATGAAAGCGAAAGAGGAAGAAATCAAAGATTTATACCAACTTTTGCAGTTTGAATTAATCTAATATACAATTAAGATGTGACTCTGAATTTGTTTCTCTAGTCTACCCGGACTAACACAACAGGATCCTGTAAACAGTTTCTAGAAAAGATAGAAACGGTATCTTTTTGTCTTGGTTATTTCAAACTGCTGACCTTGTGGTTAGCAGCCCAAACTCAGTAAAATTAGACATTGTATTGCTGTGGGAAAATTTACAAATGACCTCGTTAAAGTGCTAAAAAGAAAAGATGTCACTTTGAAGGGTAAGGTGCACTTGACCCAACCCATGGCATTTTTCAATTGTCTCATTATGGGTGTGAAAAACTGGACAATGAATAAGGAAGACTAAAGAAGTAAGGAGCTTTTGTCTGTACCCATGTACATGCTCTGGTCTAGCCAGATTTGTAAGGTGGAATTGGGGTCATGCTAGTGTAAGGTGACCAGACGTCCCGCTTTTGGCGGGACATTCCCAATTTTTGGCGTTTTAAAAAAGGCCCGATTTTTGGAAAGATTGCACGCCAAGCTAGGGAACGGTCTATATGGTCCATATAGACCAAATTTTTTATCAACCCCCACCCCCACCACCCGTCAATGGTGTCCTGCTTTAAATCTGGTCACCCTATGCTAGTGTGTGTGTGTGGGGGAGCCTTTAGGAACTAGAGGAAAGTTGTAGGTTTCATCGTTGCTACCCTGAACCCTGACTGGCTCATCTCCCCACGACCCTTCTGAAGAAAATGTTTTGAAAATGATGATGGCAACAAATGTACAAATGTGCTCGACACAATGGATGGATGGATGAATTGTGATAAAAGCTTTACGAGCCCCCAATAAAATGACTTATTAAAAAAATAAAACAGAAGTATCGGTGCCTCTGAGTGATGGTGTTGGTGAAGAATGTGAACTCTACCACGGACTGTGAGAAGAACACATAGCTCTGTCTCGAGAGAAGAACAGCCAGGATGTCCCTCAGAAAACTGACCTCCACCCATGACCCTGCTGGTGTCTGAAACACCGGTGGCATACCTTTCAGCATCACTGCCACACACAAACCACCTCAGCACAAGCCATCGACAGGGGATCCCATTGTCTATGCTATTGTTTGTCTGTCTGTCATCCCCTATCCAAGGGCAAACTCTTGTCCCCGGGGGGGTATCTGACATACAGTCTGTGCTCAATGGATGTCTGCTGAATAAATCTGTTTAAGGCTTAGCACAGTGGAACATACTGGGTCTCAGCCCCCTCCGGGGGGGAAGGACAACAGAACCCATGGGGGAAGGGAGATATGAAAATAATAACAATTCATTGAGCACTCACTTGATGCCAAGCTCTTTCCATGTATCGGTACCCCCCACCACAACCTCATGAGATCTCTGTGATCACCCTCATTTATAGATACAGAAATTAAGAGTTGGAGAAATCCAGAAACTTCCTTAAGGCTTCTCAGAGCCTGAGGAAGCTATAAAGAGTCAACCTGTGCATGTCAGATGGGCACTGCTGACTGGGAAAGCCAGCATCAGCATGGACTGAGGGGAAGCAGGCTCAGGTGGGCATGGACGGGCTGGTTTTGGATAGGACAATAAGACCGGAACGGTATAAGACTTGCTTTTCCAACTCCAAGCCGTGTCAGTCTTTCAACCTGGAACGCTGTCTTCCAGCAGGTCAAATCTCCACATGACTCGCTCTTGCTCGTTCCTCGGGGTTCAGCCCAAATCATACCTTTTGAGAAAAGACTTTGCTGATCACACGGAGACATGTGGATGGCCTTTTCTAAAGATGATGACGGTCACAGCGTTCCCCATTCCACGCTCATCTGTCTTGTGGCCAAAGTCACACTATGCCAGTTTTAGGCCTGGCATTTAACCAGCCTGGAAACCAACAGCCATGTCGGAAAGGCTCCTGCCGTCCGAGCCCTGTGCTGTGAGAGGCCCGGGTCACATGGAAAGAGTGAAGCACCAGACGGCTGGGGGGAGACACCATCTTGGAGCGGTAGGTGGATAAAGGTGTATGTGTGGCTGATTGAATTGGGTCCCACCTAAATAGGTTGAAGATCTGACCCCTGGTACCAGTGAATGTGGCTTTGTTTGGACGCACAGGCTTCGCAGATATGTTCAAGTTAAGATGCGCTCATACCAGACTAGGATGGGCCCTTCTCCTCAGTATTCTGAGAACTCCTCTCTTCCTCCTTGGAGGTGGGAGACACACTCTCTCTCTGCTCACTCCCTGCAAGACATCCCTGTGAAGAAAACACATGGAGCGAGGCTGATGGAGCCAGACCTCTGGAACCGGAGAAGCCATGTGGGAGCCAGACCTCTGGACCCGGAGAAGCCATGTGGAAACCCCTGCCAGCGCTAAGATGCTTACAGTGTCACTGTATCCACAAGACGTCCCACCCACTGGCCTGGGATCTTCCTGCATTCGCATCATTGCATGTGTTTCATGAGTGTGAAGAGGACTTTATAGATTGGTATCGGACATATGGGCTAATATCGGACTTGAGGACTTGATCTGGACTGGACTGCGATGTTTTCTCAATATTCAACTGCTCTGGTATATAAAGCTCTTTCTTACGCACATGAGAGGGTCCATGAATTTGTTTCTCTGGTCTACCCTGACTAGCACACTACTCCTTAAAGAGCGACAGTCTCAGAACCCCCCAGGGGCAGTTCTACCCTGTTCCATCGCACCACTCTGAGGGGGCATCGACTCGACAGCAGTGAGTTTTGGTGAGGTTCTTCTGTTGATGGGCATGTAAAAGCTTTCTGCCCTTCGGCTGTTGTGAACACTGGCGTCGGAGTTTCTGAGTCTCCACTTTTGAGTCTTTTAGGTTTATACCTAGGAGCCCTGGTGGTGTTGTAATTACATGTTGGGCTGCTAACTTCAAGGCCAGCAGTTCAAAACCACTAGGACAAAGAGGAGGCTTTCTGTTCCCATAAAGACTTACCGTCTTAGAAACTCACGGAGACAGTTCTACCCGGACCTATAGGGTCGCTCTGCATCGGAAGAAACGTGATGGCAGGTTGTTAGGTTTTTCCTTGGCACGACAGTTCGATTTTCAGTTTCTTGAGGAACCGTCAGAATGGTTTCCGCCAAGACGGTGCCATTTTTCACTGTCGCTAGCAATGGACGTGGGTTGTAAGTGCCCATGCCCTGGCTAACAGTTGTTATTTTCTCGTCTGTTTGTTGACCTTGTCATTGAGTTATCTTAGCTGTCTGGTGTTGCTGCGAGGCACCCTCGGGTCCGTTCCAACTCCTCCAGCCCCACGTGCAACAGAACCAAACGCTGCCTCCTCCGGGGCCATCTTCACGATCGATCGTTCCGCAGCCATCGCACTGACGGTCTTCCTCTTTCCCCCTGACGGACTGTCTCCTTGGCCAAGCAGGATGTTCTTCCCCAGGGCCTGGTCCCTGCTGACCTCCTGCCCAGAGCACATGAGATGAATGACTAAGGACTCTGAGCATTTTTCCACGTGTTTAGTTGGCCATTTAAATGTTCTTTGTTCGTATCCTAACTGGGCTGTTTCTCTTTTTTCTTAAGTTGTTGAAATTTTGTACATTTTATTAGTTATTCAATTCTTGCTAGATATATGATTTCCAAAGCGATTCTCCCAGTCACTAGCTGATCTTTTCTTTTTTCAGGAGAAAGTCTTTCTTTTGATGACCA
>NW_022109491.1:19933141-19934189 GCF_000313985.2 Echinops telfairi | reverse complement strand
AGGGAAACCCCCAAAGCCTGAAGGCACAGCTTTTTAGGACAAAACTTGGTGTTGGTCTTCAAGGGGACTCATTGTGAGTGTGAATGAGCTAGGTTCTAGGAAGACTCAGACACGCGGTGCTTTGAACCCTAGGGCGCTCTGTACCCAAATGTAAAATACAATCCTAGTGTGACTGTTGTAGTCACAACTACTTTCTCATTCTCTGAAGCTCCTGGAAGGCGCAGGCAGAGCCCTATTTGTCCCTGTGCCCTGTATGATTCTATTCGCGTCACAGCATGATAGGCAGTTTGTGGCTTGCTCCTTCATATCCTTAAAGCCTATATGAGGGACCAGGCTTGTACTATGAATGAAGAAAGATTGAAAAAGGCATGGTCCCTGCTCTGAAAAGAACTCTAGATTAGCAGAAGACAGGGTGAGCCAGTTTTGTTTTCTAGTTTGTATTCACTTTGTGGTGGACAATACACAGGGCAAAACACACACCAATTCAACAATCTATGCAAGTGCAATTCAGTGACCCAGAATACATTCTTGAATGTATTGGCTGTACCACACTCACGCTCCTTTTTCTCAATGGACTCTCCCTCATGAACATAAACTCACAGCCCCCCCTAAGGGTCCTATGTAATCTCTTGAGCTGTTATTGTCTGTTTGATCTCATAGAGAGACTTCCTAAAAGAGCAGAATGCTCAAGGGAGACCCTACCATCATCAAACTAAACTCTTGTTTGCTTTTGAGACGACTCCAGGGGATATTTTTGATTTAAGATAGAAAGATGACTTCAGGGTAATCATTTCTGGGATGCCAACACCCTCCTTGGCTCCAGAAAGTCTAGAGCCCATGAGAATTTGAAATTCTTTTCTGCGTTCCCCTTTGGGTCAGGATTCTTTCATCAATTCTTTGGCCAAAATGTTCAGTGCAGGTAGCCAGGCACCATGTAGTTCTTCGGGGCTCAGAGCAGGCAGTTGTTCGTGGTTGGTGGAGAGGAATGGCCACACATTCCATAGCTGCCTCTCATTGACTCTCTCTTTCTCTGGGCTCTAAGGGAATG
>NW_022109491.1:19927558-19930895 GCF_000313985.2 Echinops telfairi | reverse complement strand
CTAGTAATAAAATCACCTCGGGGTGCACATATGGATTAATGATTTAATTAAATGTGTTAGATTTCTCAGGTGGGAAATACCTTGGTTCTTGACTTCGCACGACAAAGAATACACGCTGAAGCTTGGTTTGTGATCCAAGTGGGCTTTTATATTGGACGAAAGTTTCAGGTTTAAGGTCACTGAACACAAGCAACCTTGTGGGACTGCGAACCCACACATGGTAGCCGGAGGCCAGAGAGACCGCAGTGCAGCCGAGCAGGCACAGGAAAGGAGCTGAAGGGTGAAGAAGAGGAAGAGGAAGAAGGGCAGAGGGTCTCTCTGTCAAGGTATTTGAGACCTGTGGCTGGGAGGTGTGGTCGAAGGTATTGGTTGACCCATTGCTGAATTATGCCCACCTGGGCCTAGTCTGGGCTGCCCAGGTGTACCGCCCACCTAGGTCAGGCTTGAATTGGCACATGCCCAGTAGTCTTTATGGCAGGCTAAGGCTAAGAGAATTGCCTGATTCTCTTCCAACCTCCTGTAAGGGGGCAGTCAGGCCTGGAGAGGGACACCCCACTGTCCCTGTTTCCCGCGACCTAACAAATGTATGAAAGAAAGAAAGAGTTGCTCCTTGAAGTTGAGCAAGTCTTATCTTTTTCCATCTCTGGTGTCCAATCCCTGTTAATGCTACATAACGAATTACCCCAAAATGAAGCAGTTTAAAACAATATAATTGCTTTCTATTACTTTTCAGGGTCAAGAATCACGAGTGCGTTTGCTGGGTAGGTCTGACTCAGTGTTACGCATCTGCAAGATCTCCGCGAGGGGTCACGGTCATCTGAAGACTTGGCTGTGTCTAGAGCATGCCCTCTGACAACATTCTGCCTTCATGAAGGCACCGTTCCTCCCATTACTAGTCTGTCTCCCACCCGTGTACCCAGTCATGGAGCCTTATTCGTTGTCTTCCAAACGTGATCACGTTGCAACATTACACGTTCATTCAATTATTATGTCTGTCCCTGCACAGACTGCAAACTCATTTATTTAATGAGGGCAGAGTCTGCGTCTGTCTGGTTCACCATTTTAATTGCAGTGACCAGACAAGGCAAGTGCTTTGTAATTATAATGATCTGTTGATCAAATTAACAGCGGATTATAAAATGAATGAATGCATATTTTTTTCCCGTTGCCCCGCACCATCTAGCTCATAGATGGTAGACATTAAGTAATCGGTGAACGTTTTGGTAATAACTGTTGTTCTGGCTGAATTATCAGAATCTGCTTGTTTGTCTCCCCGCTGCATGGTAAACTCCGGGGCCACAGATTGAAGGCCTCTATAAATAAATTTGGAAATGGCCTGAGCTGATATCGAGGCTCGAAGAGCCGACGGGGCCTTGACCTCAGTTCTCCAGGTCTCCTTCTGGGCTCAACACCCCACTCTGTGGGCGAGGTTCCCACCAAGCCTGGGGATCCGCAAGCAGCCAAGCCCCAGCGCCGCAGGCGGGGCTGAGACGTCCAGAGGCTCCGCCTGCGTCACTTCCGGCATCCGGGTCGCGGGAACCACTTCCGGGAGAGCGACGCGGCGGCGCGGGAGGTGAGTGCGGCGGCGCCGGCCGGGCCGCGGGGCGGGGCGGGGCCGGTTGGGAGGCGCGGCGGGCGCGCGGGGGGCGGGTTTGCGTGCTGCGCCCGGACTGTCCCCACTGTCCCCCGGGTTGGCCCGAGGGTGCTCTAGGCGAGGCCTAAGTAACGTCCCAGCAGCGCCGGGTGGGCAGTTACTGGCAGGGCGGAATCTGAGGCCCTGGCAGGCAGGAACCTCGCCCGGGCTCCGCCGTGCCCAGGCCCTTCCTCCTGGGGAGCAACCTGGCCATGGTCCCAGGCTGGCCGGGGTTGGGGTCCCGAGTGTGCCGTCTAATGGTGCCCCCGAGGGCCACTCACGCCTCTGCTCCCCAGTCTCCCCCTCGGTCAAATAAGCTTGTCGGGTTGTTCTGGGGTTGAACCAGGCGGTCGGTGTCGCCGTGGTACGAGCCCACCCAGCACTCAGCCTGCCCCTATAAATATGACGGCCCAGAAAACCCGGCGGGGCACCTGTTGTGGGCGCCGCACGGGGTTGATGCGAGTGGAATGCACCCTCCTGGCCAACACACAGCCACAGCAGCTGGCGGACTTCGTGGTGATTAGGCAAAGCCATTCCAAGAGAGGTGAGGGCAATGTAGTGTGACATCTCACGCTTTTCAAAGGGTGGCCACAAATTCACAACGGTGTTTTGTGCCATAGCAGTTACAGCCCGCCGGCTGCCGTGTGACTTTCTTCTGGGAAATACTAGTTGGCACGGGCAAAATTCAAACTCAGTTTTTTTTTTATTTGAATGGTCTTATTGGCATAGAAGTCACACGTCATACAATTTAATCGTTCGATCAAGAAGATTTTGCAATCTTCACCACAATCAATTTCAGAATCTTTTCTTCTCATACTCTGTTGTTAGCTACTCATCCCCTGATCCTCCTCTGCCCATGCCCTTATCTGTCCTGGATTTCATAAACAGAAAATCATA
Organism: Echinops telfairi; assembly: GCF_000313985.2. Lineage (NCBI taxonomy): Eukaryota > Metazoa > Chordata > Mammalia > Afrosoricida > Tenrecidae > Echinops > Echinops telfairi. Next base: position 19,928,365 of record NW_022109491.1, on the reverse strand, counting down.
AAGCAAAACAATTATACAAAACCATACAAAGCAAATAAACAAAACCCAGCAACAATGACTAGACAAAACAGAAGAAAAGAGAAGACAGAAAATATTAAAAACGGGAACAACATTAAAATGGGTCAAAAGGGAAACCAAATGATGGGGTGTTACATTGTCACCTCCCTTTATCTGCTGTCAGCACTTTTACAGTGCAGGTCTTGGAAACGTGTACTGGGAATTTGGCTGTTTGGCTCCTTACTGTAAACAAATCTACCTCAAACGCACTGCCATCAAACTGATGCTGACTCACATCGACCATTCTGGGAGGTAGAACGTAAACATTCAGAACTGTATTATAGGAAAACTAATATTGTCTGTAAACTTTTACCCAAACAACTATAATAAATAACTAAATTCAATAGGAGTATATGGGGGGGGGGGAACTTTGATACACCAGTTGACTGGACTCCTCATGACCAAGAACACCAAGGTGAATGGTTATATCTAAGTATTAGCATCTGGACTGTAACTTCTTGTTATTGTTGCAAAATTAGATATATTTAAGCCAGCATCTGCCAGTGAACTGCTTTTTTCTTACACAACTCATGGAGATCAATTACTTTGGCAAATTGTGCAAACTTCCCTCTGCCCTATGGAAGTAGTATGAGTAGAAATCAACTTGTAGCCATGATTTTGTTGTTTGAAAGTGCCCTGAAGAGACCAGGATAAGTATGTTACTGAGAGAAATTGTTTGCAGCCATCCACTTGATCCCAGGGGCATGTTTAAACACATTTTGTTTGAAATAAACCAAAGCATATATGAAC
>NW_022109491.1:19908409-19927372 GCF_000313985.2 Echinops telfairi | reverse complement strand
TATTTCGGGTACAGTTGATGTATGGTTTGTAACGAGTTGTAAGAGCCCCCAATAAAGTGATTTTAAAAAAAAAGAATTAAAGTTGTGGAAACCCACAGGAGCGTTCTTCCCTGTGCTATGGGGTCACGATGAATCAGAACTGCCCCAATAGCGGTGACTGTGTGTGTCTGCTTTCTTCATCTATTTGGCTTGTTTCTATCTCTTTCCAGTCGTGAGTGGTTCTGCAGTGAACCTGGTGTGGCTGATCGTGGTACGGAGGGAGCTAGATTATGTTGTTGGGGAGATATGTTAGAAAAGGGGGGACGATAATGGTTGCACAGCTTGAAGCATGATCAGTGTTCCTAAATGCAGCATGCAGACACTTTTGGATTAATGGATGCTCTGCCGTGTATATGCTCAGCAGCCACTTCAGTCAGCCATAGAAATAACACTCGTGTATTTCTAGAATCCCAGTTATATTCCGTTGATCTCTGCCCTAATGACAGTACCACACTATTTTGATTATTATAGCTTTGTAGTAAGGTTTGAAGTTAGTGAGTGATCCCTCCATCTTTGTTCCTTTTCGGGAGTTGTAGCTACTTGCTGCTCTTTGTCAGGCTGTTGGACTTTTTTTTCAAATCAGGCCGGTGGAATTTTGATAGGAATTACATTGCCTGTGTAAATTGGTTTGGGGACTTGTCATCTCTGCCTTTCTGTTTATTTAGGCTTTCTCTAATTTCTTTCAGCTCAGTTTTATACTTTCCAATATATGAGTTGCTCTTCCTTGGTTAATTATGTATTTTCCCCCTTCTGATGCTTTTGCAAAAAAAAAAAAAGCTATTTTCTTACTTTCATTTTCAAGTTATTTATTGCTAGTGTGTAGAAGTACAACTCAGTTTTGTATTTTGATCTTGTATGCTGCAACTTTGATGAGATCAATTTTTAGCTCGCTTGCTGGCTCTATGTGTGGTTTTAAAAACGATTTCCTGTTGATAAGATTATATCATCTGTGAGTAGAGTTAGGTTGACTTTTTCCTTTCCAACCTGGATACCTTTTATTTTGTGTTCTTGCTTCATTGCCCTGGCAAGTGCTTCCTGTACATAGTCACGTAGAAATGGTGTTTCTCATCTCAGAGCGGAAAAGGCTCAGTCTTCATTATTAAGTGTGCTGTTAGCTGTGGGACTTTCATAGACGTCTTTGATCAGGTTGCGGGAGTTCCCTTCTATTCTTAGTTCGTTGAATATTTTTGTCATGAAAGTCATTTGATTTTGTCAAATGTGGTTGGTTTTTTTTCTGCTCTTATGAGACAATCATCTGTTTTTTGCTTTCATTTTATTAATATGATTTATTGCCTTAGTTGCTTTTTTTTTTTTTTCATAGTTTACAGGTCTCTTTAAAAGCTGGATGTTCACAAAAAGATTCAACAAACAATTAAAGTTGGCAAGTCGTTATACACAAATGATGAATTAGTTTGGTTATTATGCCACCTTTGTAGTACAATATGTTTATACTCTAATGGGAAGTAGAAATAGACACTCCATGAATATTATTGTTCGCTTTTCTTGTATTGAACCAACTGTGTAATGTTAAGATGCATTTCACTTGATCTTGGCATATGAGGGGGCTTCAAAAAGTTTGTGGGGAAAAGTTCCATTATCATTTGCATTGGCTTAGGATCAATAATCAAGTCTCCCCTTCCTTTTCCAACATTAATAATTTGAGGCTTCTTCCTACCTTGGTCAGTAGATCTCAAGATTTTCCAATTTTTTTGCTTGTGCATGTACATGTTTGAATGCCTCTACTTGAGTGGAGCCTGGTGAAGACAGAGACTAGAACAGTGGCACACAGAGGTGCTCCTGGCGCTTGGAGATGAGCCTGGAAGGGTCCTTATGGCATTTTCCTCGTAGTTTTGATAAGTGGGTGTGGACTTTCCATGAGATTCTGGTGCATGATGCTCTTGCAGTCCATGAGAAAACCTGCCTGAAGCCGGTCTGGAGCACCTTACGGCCAGAGCAGCGGTCCTCAACCCTTTGGGGGTCGAATGACCCTTTCACAGGCGTCGCCCGATTCATCACAGTAGCAAAATGACAGTTATCAAGTAGTAACGAAAATAATTGTCTGGTTGGGGTCACCACAGCATGAGGAACTGTATGAAAGGGTCACGGCATCAGGAAGGTTGAGCCCACTGGGCTAGAGAAATTGATTGCAGTGGTCGTTAGTCAACTTCAGTAGGCAGTGAGCCCAGCTCTGCCCTGACTTGGGTGAGATTCATGGCACCTCAGCTCTTTGCCCTCCTCCTCATTGAATGAGGCAGTTGGGTGGGGCATCCGCCCTGGCTTTAAAGGTGAGAAACAGAAGCCTAGTATTGGTCATTTGTCACATATTTATGAGTCAGGCCGTGGGACACTCATCAGACACTAAGTCTGCCCGGGAGTTTCCAATCAGGACTTGGAGCAATCAGGTTCTGGCAGGGTTAGTCATGGCCAATGAAGTGAAAACAGAACAGATTCGAGTTTGTAGTCTGAGTGTACTAGAGTGATAACTGGGAGGAGAGAAACGACGAGTTGAAGTTAGAAGCTTGATCTCTCTTAGAAAACAAGGGCAGCATGCATGTTGTATAGCCACCAAACCTCTTGATCTGCTGAGTTGGAACAACAGTGCCCTGCTCAAAGATGGCGGCTGACCACGCGGTTTTGAATGTGTGCTGTTGCCCCAGCTCCTTTCCTGGCAATCACCTGATCTGAACAGGCGTGTCCACAGTGCTATGCCTCTTCTGAGTCGCTCCCATCCCAGGACTCGGACCCATAATTTTTCCATTCTGGTTATTGTTCGAGTATGTCTACATTTTACAAATTCTGGTGAATTCTGATCTCACTGCATCGGCTAGGGTGGAACCAGTTTGAACTGGCTCAAACCCCTACTTAGAATGGATCAAATTGAGGGGAAAAAATAGCATTTAGAGTTTCTCAATAAGATACACATTTAAACTTTGACCCAGAACATGCCTACTTGGATGTAGATGGATATAACCAGGAAGAAGTCAGGCCATTGTACTGACCTTGACTAATGGGATGTTTTCTGTGATAATTTAGTTCGGTACATGAAAGTGCTGGTAAACAGAGTTTAAGGAAAACAGGTGCTTGGCTGCAACCCGCTGCGCAGAGTTGTGGCTCCCTAATGAGTCCGAGCCTAGAGGGACAAAGAGGGTAAGGGCCAGGGCGCTGGGGGAAACAACTTACCTGAGCGAGAAGTGTGACAGCCACTTACCATCCAGGTAACCCCTGCAAGCAAGCCTTGGTTTCCTAATCCTGGTCAGTCATACCCCCAGTGGCTGTGAGCCGAGTGAGGTGCTGACTGTAAAACGCTGTCCTCGCCCCCTGGCACATGGTTTGCTCGCGGCTGCTGCTTTGATGGCAGGGGAGCAAAGCTTGTCACAAGGAGCTTGGGGGTGGGGTGGGGGGAATGGCTCCTCTTTGAGGTGGGGAGGATGAGTAAGATTTCTGTAATCAGGAAGGGAAAACCAGAAATTCTGACGGGCTAGGGAGGCAGGCTGAGAGTGCTGCAGATGCCGGGGTAGGAGATACGGGACTTCCAAAGTAGCAACAGGTCACGAGGGTCCCAGAAGATCTTGGATGCCTGCCTCGCTCTTTACAAAGCCTCTTCCTATGGAGAGCAGGTTATGCTGCACAGAACTTTCCCACAAGGCTCCTCCTGTACCCCTCCCCTGTCCAATAATGAGGCCTCAAGTCACCCCTGCTCCTTGCTGTCTAGATGGATGGATTACAGTGACGTAAAGCGGAAACGTCCAGTGCTCACACTAGCACGTATCCGGCATTGGACAGCCCCAGGACGCTGGTGGCCGCAGAGGGAGAGCATCCCCACAGGCCCCCAAATCCACCAGCCCCGCTCCGTGAGATCCTGGTGAAAGAGTGACGGAGGAAGCAGATATGGCGGGAGGTGTGCGTGCATTTTCCTTTTGAAATGTGCTCGTCATTTCAAAAATGGTCCCCCAAATTATAGCTCACGGCCCCTCCTGTACCCATGTAAAATGATGGTTTCTTCAGTTTGTCTTTTTCCATGAACGGGTCTTGCACTGACCTAGTGTGCTTGTCTCTGCAGTGGAGGGGCTTTCCCACCAAACACGTAATTGGGGTAATGGCTCCTTTAGTCTTGAACCCTGTGGTTGCTTCCTGTTTTGCAGCATGATGAGTAGTGCGGCCAGGAGCTTTTGTTTTTTCTTTGCACCTGGAGCCTTTTTCTTCTTTTGAATTGTTTCCTTTCAGTAAATTCTAGGAAGTGAGTTCCTCAGTCAAAGGATATAATCACTTTTATGGCTGGTGTTATGTATTGCCTAATTGCCATTATAGCTTTAAGTAGCTATTATTGTGGTTGCTTGACTCACGAGGACATGAACTTGCCAAGAGGTTAAAGCATTGGCCCAAGTGTAACGACTTGCTGATAAAGTCAGGGCTTGTGCCCGGGTCCCCCACTCCTGGCCCCAACATTCTGTTGGACGATTGGAAATGTTCATAACATTGTTGTTATCAGTGATACTGAGGAATCCAGGACTGATATGCCTGGAAAGCCTGTTGCAGCCTAGAGGGTAAAGTTTGAGGCCAAGGGCGTTTGTAAAACGTGTACTTCTTGAGGTGCGACTTTAAGGAAGCCACTGTGTGAATGTTGGCATTCCCGGGGTGGGGGTGGGGGGTGGGGGTGTGCCTTGCTGGTTGGCTTGACTCCGGGAAGCTGTCCCTCCAGCCAGCAGCCACCCTGGATTTCACTGCAGCCAGGTTACGGGCCTCCTCACTCAGCTGCCTGTGACCAAACATGGTATTCCTGAGTTCCCCGCCCCACCTGATCTGCCACACCTGGATCCAGCTGTTCGCTTCTTTCCAGAAGCCAAATCCCGTCGGAGTAGAAGAAGGTCTGCAGCTTGGGGAATTTGAAAAGAACAGGCTTCCGGCTCTGAAGGCCATTCCCAAAGACGGCATAACGGATTTGAACAGCGGCCACTTGGACACAGACACATGACCTTCCAAAGTGAGCGGGTCGCGAGGGAAACAATATCAGTCTGTGTGCACCCCACTCTTGAGGGAGACAGTATCAGTCTGTGTGCACCCCACTCTTGTTTACTTAGAAGATCATCTTTGTCCTCCAGCCCCCCCTCCTCGTTGAGAAAACACCACCAAGCAGAAGCAGCAGAGCCAAGGTGAAGGACAGTTTTTGGAGCAGTCTTGTTAGCTTGAGCCCACCCCATAAAAGTTTATAAAATGGGCTTTGCTCTGATGGTGTAGTGGCTTTGTGTAGTGGCTTTACCCACAAGGTCAAGGGTTCAAACCCACCAGCTACTCCTTAGGAAAAAGATGGGGCTTTCTGCTTCTGTAAAGAATTACAGCCTTCCAAACCCACAGGGGCAGTTATACCTTTCTCTATAAGATTGTTGTGAGTCGGTTTTGAGTGAACGTGAAAAACAGAACAACCAAAATCACTGCCATCGAGTTGATGCTGCCTCTATCGGACAGGGTAGAACTTCTCCGTTAGTTACTGCGACTCTTAACTGCTTGTGGGAGTGGAAAAGCCCGGTCATTCTCCCTGAGTGAAAGCAGCCACATTAGAAAAAGAAAGGAATAGGTGAGATTAATTTTAATAACATATTTTCTTTAACTTGATGCATTACTGCAATGTGTGACCCGCATGAGACGGCAGTTGCGATGGGCCAGCTTCCTTCTTTATACTAAGCCTCTGGAAGTGGGCGTGCTTTTCCCCCTCGGCAGCCGGCTCAGCTCAGATTAGCTGCATCTCAGTGCTCAGCAACCACGTGCTCGGCTGCGGGCCACCACCGAGAACGGTGCAGCACCAACAGGGAATTGATGAGTGGCACACAGACCTCTGAAACCACCCAGGGGTTGGGATCAGACCCCACCGACTGCAAAGTGAGCACTTTTCTTGTTGCACAGACAGAAAGAAGCCACCCGTGAGGCCGTGAGAGTCCAGGACTGTTCATTCTTACCAGGGGCGGCCAGGGAGACTTGCGGGCACGTGCCATTTGTACTCAGCCTCAGAGATAGGGTAAGGGGCTTGCGAAGCAGACAGGCTGAGGGTGGGTGTACTGGGGGCAGAGGCCTGTCTTTAGGATTAGCACAGGGGGTGGGGTGGGGGGCTAGTGAAAGGAGAGGCTAGAGAGGCATGCCACTGGACCCTCCACCCCCAGCCATCGCACCCTGCTGGGCCCACCAGCATCTCCCGTCTGGGACCCTGGTGGTAGCTAGCATCTATTCCTTCTATCTGCTCCCTGCTCCAGCCACTTAAAATGTTAGTCCATGCGACTGTGCTCAGAACCCTTTGGTAGCTTTACATTTGACTCAAATTGGAAGTGTCTCGCCTGGCCTGCCCTGCCCCTGCCCTGTTACCTCTCTGCTCACCCCCTCTTCAGGCTCCCTTCTGGTCACTCCTCTCTGACTGAGCCTTTATAGTTGCTTCTCTTTCTTTGGGAAAATGCTTCCGTCTGTATTCACATGGCTCTCTGCACTGCGAACCTCTGCCATTTCGTTTCCAGCACCCTTCTTACGAGAGGCTCAACGTGCCATCCTGTAAAGCCTGCCCTTTTCAGCTCTCTGTGGAAGCCGTGACCACCACCTGGCACAGAACCTCTCGGCTTGTTCGAGGCCTGCCTCCCTCACGAGACTAGGCTCCGAGAGAGCAGGGATTGGTTTGTTTTGCTCACTCTGCTTCCTCGGGGCTTGGTGCTCAATAAATATTTGTTGAGCAAATGGTTGGATGAACAAAAGAATGAACAAAGACCTGAACAAAAGCAGGCCTTCGGTATATCAATATATAATATATATAATATTTGGTGATGCATTTCTTTATTTATGCTAACTTTATATTTGAAAAACTTCAACCATTAAAAAACAATGTTGACAGATTGGGGATAAAGACCCTCCATGTAGCCTGCCCGTAGTTTTCAGCACCTGTGAACATTTTGCCACAACTGTGTGGTGCATTCATGCATGTGTGAACATTTCTTGGTGGGTGCTGAACAGTTTGAAAGTCAGTTGCAGAAATACGACATGGAGCCTCCTGAGTGTAAAACATTCTGTCCAGTTAGTGGAGCCCTGGTGGCATCATGGTTACGCTGGGCTGCTAACCGACAAGGTCAGCCGTTTGAAACCAATTGCCTCTTTTAGAGAAAGACGAGGCTTTCTACTCCTGTAAAGCATTAGCTTCGGAAACCCACAGGGGCAGCTCTACTCTGCCCGGCAGGGTCTCTGAGTTGGAATAGACTTGATGGCAGCGAGTTTAAAGGCTCGGTGTTTGTTTGTTTTTAATATAGCCATAGTAACTAAAACAAATTGGTAGTGGGGTAGCAATAGACCAGTGGAATAGACCCAAGAGCCGGTATATAAATCCCTCATCTGTGGCCCGCTGCTTTTTGGCAAGGCTGCCTGATCCACCCAATGGGGCAGGACTTGACACTTTCCCTTTGCCTGTCTAGAGGCTGCCTCTGGAGAACAGGGCGCCAGGAGACCTCAGGCAGCAGTGGTTTGGGCCATGGCCTCCGACCTGGACTTCTCACCTCCCGAGGTGCCAGAGCCCACGTTCCTGGAGAACCTGCTGCGGTACGGACTCTTCCTGGGCGCCATCTTCCAGCTCATCTGCGTGCTGGCCATCATCGTGCCCATTCCCAAGGCCTGCGAGACGGTACGTCTTCTGCACTGTAGTTCCCTTGCTGCCAACCTGGGGCCCAGGTGCCACAGCTGCCCGAGAGCAGAAGGGACTGCTGGGCCAAGTTGCATGAGCGCACCCCAAATCTCCCACCGAGTGGCCTAGACACTGTATATGGTACTTGATTTGTTCACTCATCTGTTGAACACTTTTATTTAGTGGTTTCAGATTCGGCTCCAAGATGTGGTGTCTTCACTCCTTTGGGGCAGGCCGGTAGGAAACAGCCACTCATGCGTGCTCCCGTAAGGAGTGCTGGGGGTGGTGGTGGTAGCAAAGGGGAGGACCTGACCTTATCTCGGGGCAGAGGCCGAGAAGTCCTCCCAAGGGGGCAGCTGAGGGGGCAGTGTTTGGGCTGAACAAGCGATAAGAAGACTTCTGCCAGGGGGAAGAAGCTGGGGGAGAGGGTGGCATCCAGGGAGAGGGAACTGCATGCACAGGGACCTGGGCCTAAAGAAACGGGCTGGGAACTGGGTGGAGGTTTGACTCTGCAATCTCTTTTATTCCCTGACTGTATAACCTCCACGTTTGTCAGGCCATGGCATTGATATGTGAGAGCAACCAATCGTTTCCCTTCCAGCATTTGGCCGATTGCTTCCTTGTGGTGTCCTTTCCCTGCTCCTCTGCTCCGAGATTTCCTCTTCACTGGGAGTGCGATCCAGAGGCTTGATTCAGTTCAGAGCAGGTTATTGGACAAGAAAAACCTGTGGCTGGTGCTGTGTGTTTCCTATTGCACATCACCTCCAGTAACCACTCGGCTTGTAGCAAAACATGTGACATGTCTACCAGGGATGGTCGTTAGAGATTCAGGTTGTTGGGTTTTGTTTTTTGTTTTGGGGGTGGGGGTTGGGGGGGTGGTACTGGCTATGTAGGCACCTCTGCCTAGCACATCCCCAAATCCCAGGCTCCCAAAAGGAAAACTAGTGTTTCGCATAAACCATATTGTTTGCCCGTTAGGCACAGGGAGTCACCGAACAGTTCTGGAAACGGTGGGGATCCTCCCAGGTGCCAGCCCAGGGCCAGCCTTGTAAGCAGGCATTTCTAAGGGTAGTAGTCTCTCCATGTTAACTCTACTGCACACCTGCGACATACATGCAAGCGTATGTTGTGAGTCGCTACCAACAAAGACTCTGGATGAAATGTAAGATCTCCCTGTGGGTCTTCCCAGGAGGAACTGGCCGTCCAGGCTCCACCGGCTGTCAGCCTTTCCTCTGACACGCCATTGGTTCGTTTGGTTCAATTTGCTTTTAATTATGAGGATTTCCCCCCTTTTTTAAATTTAATTTTATGTTTTGATTATATGAAATCTTCACACGTAGCCTTTCTCAGAGGCAAAGCTATGTAAAAGGTGCTGTCACTGAATGTTCCTTCATCCCAGGTCCTCCACTGTGTTCCTTCCCTCCTCCATAGATCGTCACACACACACCCCTCTGTGTTTCTGTATGAAAACATTGATACTTATTCACCAGGGGCCTTCATGAGTTCATGGAAGAATTTCATTGCCTTTAAATTCCATTTGTCCACGAACTTTTTGAAGCCGCTGCGTATGTGTGGGGCGTTTGTTTATTTATCTATTCATCATTCCCCCTTTGGGACTCAAAGATTGCAGACTATTAATAGCAAACTATGAGTTTCCCGTCTTTCCCTTTTTTTGGTTTGGCATGATGCAGTCTGTCCTAGAAAGCATGAGGTCCTGGGGATTCTGCATCTGCAGCTGGGAGGGAGGGTGACACACCTGGGACCCCACGAGGGTGTGGGTTTCAAGGTGGGCAGCAGCCTCTGAAGTATCTAGCTGGTTCTTTTTTTTTTTTTTAATCATTTTATTGGGGCTCTTACAGCTCATAACAAACCAACATCAATTGTATTAATCACATTTGTGCCTCTGTTGCCATTATCATTTTCAAAGCATTTTCTTTCTACTTGAGCCCCTGGTATCCACTCCTGTTTTTTCCTTCCCCACCCTTGTGAACCCTTGATAAATGATAAAGAATTGTGATTTTCGTATCTTACACTGTCCACTGTCTGTCTCTTGCTTGTCCTCCCCAGGGGTGTGTTTGTGTGTTATATATTGATCATGGCAACCAGCTCTCCTTTGCGGTGTCTAGCTGCTTCAGTTGGGCTTGCTGATGGAAGGCAGGAGGAGCTGTCTACTTGGATGTTAGCCACCCTTTGGAAGTTGGTAGGATGTGATGGACGCCATAGGTGGCGATGAAGTCACCTAGGGAGAGACGATGGGGGAAGATTGTGGGATGTGGGGGGGCAGGTAGGGGAGGAAGAGCTGCCAGCGAGGCAGGGGAAAGGCTTGGGCCTCTGGGTGGTTCTGCTTGTCTCCATTTCCTATCCTTGTCCTTTGAGAAGGACGTCAGGACTGGAGGCCTCCCCAATTGTAGCAGGCTCTAAACACGCAATCCCTGAGCTCTCTGTCAGTCCTCGCAGACGTGGCATCTACTGGGCATTATAAATAACAGTTTGTATTGTCACTGGCCCCTGATGAAGGTGCCAGAGTCCTGAGGGAGGAGGTGATGGGTGTTCTTGTTTCATGGGGGCGATGGGGGGCCTTTTGGAGAGCTGGGCAGCTGCTCTCCTACATTGTGTTCCTAACCCCTTGCGTTTTACAGCCTAGGCCCAGGCTGGCTCAACAACTCGGCCGCCAAGGGGGCCTCACCCATCTCCGGGAGGTTTTTGTGGCACAGGAGGGCCGAGGTCTGTGAAGCGGGATGTTGACGAGAAGCTCACATATATACCACACTCACTCATTCACACACTCACTCCCTCACACTCTCTCCTCTTCAGAGTGAATTTAGAACCCTGAGCTCCTCGTTTAAAAGAGAAACGCAGACCGTGACATCGCGTTTACACGAGTGAATGCTCCTCAGAGCTGCGCTACTGCTGCCACTGCATTTCTAGGTCTCCAGGGAACCCTTAGTAAAAAGATCGAGTGCCATTCATTTACCTTTGATTGGTACCTCAGGCCAGCAAATGCACCCCCGCCCCCCAGTCATGAAGGGATTCTCCTGCCAGCACTCTTCCCTGTGTCCCCCCCTCCTCAGAAAGTGGGAAGGACACCCTGCATTCTGTGGTGAGGGACATTACCACTGTGCCCGAGGCCCTCAAGCTAGCTGGGACTGAGAATCTGCATGCAGAGAGAGGTCACTTGGGCAAAGGATCCCTAGGGAAGAAGAGAGGCTGGGGGGAGGAGCCATTAGTGGGGGTCCCAGGGTGGTAGGAAGACATCTAAGAGGGAGGGCAGAGGAGGGGGCTGCGGAGCCCCAGAGCGCAAGCATGCTCTCTTTGCCATTTTGTCTAGGGCAGCACCATCCCACTTGCCTGGCCTATAGGAATGAGGTTTCTTAGTGGCTTTTTGGGTCAGAAGATAATATTTTTGGCTCCTGATGATGGGAAAGCCTTTGAAAAGCAAAAGAATGTCTTTCCTGTTGTTCCAGTAAGCTGATTTTTTGCAACAAGTTCATGGCTTTAGTACTTCAATACTGAGCAGATTATTTAAAAGCTCTTTAGGGGGTAATCAGGGAAGAAAAAAAAACCCAAATGCTTCCCACTGCGTGCCCTGCCTTTTCATGGAGACTGCCAGAGACAATTCATGAAACCCAAACCAAAGTCCCCGGAATCCGAATCCAGATCCCAATGCTTCTCATTGACATCTCATTAAATTAAGGCCCAGGGAAACAAACTTTGGGCTGTGGCTGAGGCTTGGAGCACACTTCCTCCACGCTTTTCCTTGTAGGCTGCGTGCTAAAATCCAAGGTGGTGGATCCCCGCGCTATTTCATCTAGCCCCGGATGGCAGATCTGCCCCGTCTCTTGGGCCAGGTCTAGTGATGCTGGCCGTAGTTAAAAGGATCTGGGGCTGCTTCGAGACTCCAGAGGAGATCCATTGATCGGTGATGCTTGCCATGAGCGAGGGGCTAGAGCAGCGGTTCTCAACCTGTGGGTCGCGACCCCTTTGGGAGTTGAACAACCCTTTCACAGGGGTCACCTAATACATCCTGCATATCAGATATTTACATGATGATTCATAACAGTAGCAAAATGACAGTGATAAAGTAGCAACAAAAATAACTTGATGCTTGGGGGGTCACCACCACAGGAACTGTATGAAAGGGTGGTGGCATTAGGAAGGTTGAGAACCACTGCTCTGAGCACTAGCTTTTTTAGGGTTCAGGTGGCTTATTATGCGGCAGCTGGTTTAATCCTAGGCCCTTTCCTGAAGCATAAACCTGTGCTGAGAGAACAGGAGCTGTGGAGTTCTAGATGGGCCAAGTTTGAAACGATAGCAAGACCTTCAAGGGAAAAGGGAAGGGCCCGCCAGGAGTCGGGTCTCCAGAGAGACCTGGGAACTCCCCACAGAGCGCCATTACTTGAAAGAATAAGTTGCTGAGATTTCAGGGGAAATTAAAACTGGGGAAAGATGCTATGTTGAGGTGGTTTGTGCGCAATGAGGAGATGCTGAAATGATGCAGATGCTGCCTCAGAATGGAAGAACAGCGGTGCAGTTGGGCTTCTGGAAGGGTCAGGGAACCCACCATTGACCATCTGAACCCCCTGGGCCTCTCCTTTGGAGCCCTCTCTGCCTTTCACTTCCCTCCCCAGGCCCTGCCCCCTCTGCTGCCCGCCCCCTCTCCCCGCCCTCTGACAAGGCATAAACAGAGCCTCTGACAGCTCCCGCTGACTTCTTGGTTGGCCCTACTTACAAACTCCCCATGGAAGGAACAGTGCTGACCTGGCTTCAGGCAGCTTTGGCCAGTGGTGAGGGATGGGGCAGGCAGGAGTGGGTCTCCATAGAGACGGGGCTAAGCCGTGGGAAGAGGACCAGGAGAGAGCAGCCTCCCTGAAAACTGCTGAGGGCTTCCAGGGGGCACGTGTGAAGCTGTCCCTGTGGAGACTAGGTGATGAGACCCACGGGAGGTGGAAAGCCTGCTCTCCTAGCCCTGGCCGTGATCACTCAGCCCCTTCAGAGCCTGGTGTCAGGAGAACCCAGTTCTTACATGGGGCCCCGGATTGGGTCTGTGAGGTCCCGGAAGGGGTGCTCAAAATGGTGGTGTTTTCTGGTACAGATAGGAACTGAAAATACAGGGAATCCAGGGCAGATGAGCCCTACTGAACCAGTGGTGTGAGTGGCGAAACGGGGAGGGTAGAGGGAGAGTGGGTAGGAAGGAGGGAGCCGATTACAAGGAACTATGTGTGACCTCCTCCCTGGGGGATGGGCAACGGAGAGGTGGGTGAAGGGAGACGTCGGACAGGGCAAGATATGACAAAATAACAATTTATAAACTATCAAGGGCTCATGAGGGAAGGGGGAGCGGGGAGGGAGGGGAAAAATGAGGACCTAATGCGGGGGGGGCTTAAGTGGAGAGAATGTTTTGAGAATGATGAGGGCAATGAATGTACAAATGCGCTTTACACAATTGATGTGTGTATGGATTGTGATAAGAGTTGTATGAGCCCCTAATAAAATGATTTAAGAAAAAAAATGGTGGTTTTTTCACACTCAGACTTCTATTCTACGGAAGTAGCCCATAGATTTTCTCAAAGTAGCCTGCAGTAGTTTCAGGAGGTGGGGGCCAAATTCCGGGAGTTTGAAAGATAGGAGACCAGGAAGGCTGGAAACTGGTCACCCTCCCTCCCTTGTTTAACACACAGCCTTCTCTGGGATCTCCTTCTATCCCAAATCTTGCTCAAATACACCCAGAAGCAGCTTGACTTTTGATTCAACAGCTCCTGTAGCACGGAGTTCGTATGGAGTCAGTGCTAGTTCATCTGGCGCTGAATCATAAACAATCCGGGGCTGTAGCTCAAATGCTGACTGTTCTAATCCTTCCACGTGTTTATGTCTCCTTTCCCCAGCCACGTGCCAGCTCATTGAGGGCACGCACCTTTGTGGCCATGTGGTGTGTTTGTTCCCTGTCATAGTCTCACCTTGTAGTAATTGGGTTCCCAAAGATGCTTAGGATGGACTGCCAAGGCACAGCTGGGGCCAGGCTCCTGAGATCTCGCTCTATCCATCTCCTGGCTCTCCTCCTGGTGTTTGCTAGCTTCCTTCGGAGGCCCTTGCCCTGGACCGGGAACTGTGGTCCCAATAGCCCCAGCCTGCATCCTTATTGTTCATGACTTACTAGGGAGAGAAGCCATTTCTCAGCCCAGGTTCACTTCCCAACTCTCATGGAAGGCCTCTGTGTGGCCATCTGCTTGCACTTTTGTCCCTAGAAGGGCAAGGGCAAGGGGACCCTCTCTGGTCAGACTTCATCACACCGCCCGCTTCCATGGCCACAGTAATTTTGAGGTTCCCTAGAACCACAGTGGGTAAGGACTGGGCCACAAAGGGGCTGGGGGCGGGGACCAGACAGACAAAGAGAGCAGATACCCAGCCCTGTGACCTGGTGGAGGAGAACCCACTAGTATTGAAGGGGGTGGGGAGTGGGGAGATGGCTGTCCTTGAGACACCCACATAGCTGTCACTGCGGAGATTGCCCCATGGTGTTTTGAGCCCTGGAGCAGGATAGGGACTTTCTGTGGGACAGGAGTCTAGGAGGTCAGGGTCCTGGGGACAGTCTTTGCATAAGGTCTTAATTTTAACCTAGGCCTGTGGTCGCGGGGGCGGGGGCGGGGGGCAGATAGGGGAGGCCCTAAGTATAGAATGCAGGTATGTGCACATTCTCAACACCACAGAAGTAACTCTGCAATCCTGCTTGGTATTTTTCTAAGCTTGGGAGGAGTTTGTACTTGAATTGGGTGGCTGGCTGCCTGCCTTTTAGCTGACAGGCCGTTCTAGGGAGATTGCTGTATGGCAGGCAAGATGAGGGTGTATGCGCCCACCAGCCTCAACTCGAGATGTGGACTGGCTCATGGGGGAAGGGGCACTTGGACTCCCCAGGAGCCTCGACAGTTGGGGGAAGGGCTGGCAGAGTGCTTTGCAGAGCTGTGTCTGGGACAGGCTCCCCGTGCTGTTTGTGATCATGGCCCTCGTCCTGGACTTCATGTCTCTGATCGCCTTGTTTTGAGCCTGCATGGAGGGGCCTCACCGGTTCTCCGTCCCAGCCAGCCCTGTCCTATCATGGCCTCCTCACACACACCCCTGCCAGGCAGACATGGCCTGAGGGCTGGCCCACCTTTCACCTATGGGAGCCTCAGTTTCCTGAGCCCTAAGGAGGGGGACGTTAGTGCCCACCCCAGAGGAGCCTGTGAGGGGGCTGTGTGAGGACTCCCTGCCTCTTCAGAGCTGAGAGTGGCTCAGTGCCTGCCTGTTGGATGGCATCTTGCCCACGTCGACAGAACTAACTCCCCATCAAACTCAGGGTGCCCTCGGAGTTGGAAGGCATGTGAGGCGCGATTGTTGGATGCTGATGAATAGCAGCGGTTTCCTAGGCGGCGTGCTAAAGCGGCGAGGAACCCCTTCTTTGTTGATGACTCACCACAGTGTTCCAAGAAGCCAGTCTTGACCTTGAGTAGCCTCCTGGAGCTGAACAGCGAAGGCTGTTCAGCAGAGAGAAAGTGGATTGTAAGTTGACTTGGATCCCTGGTCTTCATCAACCCTGAGGACCCTAGGAATTCTGGGAGAAGCCATATAACAGAAATGTTAAAAGTTCGGGTTCCAATTCTGGCTTCGCCCCTCATCAGCTGAACCCTTACGTGAGTCACTCGGCCTCTCTGAGTGTCTGTTCCTCCATCTATAAACCGGGCCCCCTTATGGCACTCTGGGAGGCTAAACCAAGCTCATGTCCAGAGCAGGTAACATGGTGGGGTCCTCGACTGCGACGTGTTTATGTTAAGTGCCTGTTGAGTGGATTCTGACTTCATGCGGCCCGATGTGCAACAGAAGGAAGCACCTTACAGCTCCTCTGTTTGAGCCCATCATGGTGCAGCCCCTGTGTCAGTCCATCTTGTCAAAGATGTCCTCTCTTGTGCTGCCCCTCTACACTTGACCAAGCATGGTGCCCTTTTCCAAGAACTGGTCTCTCCTGACCACTTGGCCAAAGCACATGAGTTGACGTCTCACTATCCTTGCTTCTAAGGAGCCTCCTGGCTGTACGTCTTCAGAATGTGTTTGTTCTTTTGACATCTCACGGTCCTTTCAGTATGAGAACCTGGTAAGTAATCGTAGCTGTGGGCTGCGACAGCGGGCTCACACACAGCAGCGGTGAGGACAGTCCAGACCAGGCGGTGTCCCTCCGTGTCACGACCGCCCCGAGGATAGGTAAGGACAACGGCGATCATCCCATCCTCCTTCCCTAAGACTCACTACTCTTAGAGAGTCTGTGCCCACGGAGGAAGTGAAGCCTCGTCTTGGGTGTGTTTTCATGATGATAAACAACGCCCTTGGTTTGGGGAGGCTTGCCTGCTTTCTTCCTTCTTTCCTTCATCCATTCACTTAGTTATTGAGCAACAACTGGGGCACCCCCAGGCTCCCACAGAGCTCAGGGGCCAGCACGGGAGACGGTGTGAAGACATGTATGCTGACAGTAGGTTCCGTAGGTTACATAGACTGTAAGTTTCCTGGTATACTCTGTGGGGAGGGGGAGGGGGAGGGGTGGAGGCACAGAGAAGGAAGGCTAGACAGTAAGTGGGGGGTGATTTTGACCTGACCAAACCCTGGGAGAGGTTTGCTGGCTGGCCATGGAGAAGAGGGCGCTTCTCCTGGGATGAGGCTATAGGGGATGGAAGACACTGGAGGGTATTTAGTGGGGTCCGGGGATCCAGTCAGATCTGTACTCCAGAAAAGTGATTTTGGCCCCTATGAAATGGGTAGACCAGAGAGAGCAGGGAGGACGGTTAGCACAGGGATGGCAGGATTCCTTCAAGATGTCATTGTTGTGCTTCCTTGAGTTGACCCAAGTCACAGGGACCCTCTAGGACCGAGGAGGGTTTCCTAGGCTATAATCGTTACGGGAGGAGATCACTCGGTCTTTCCTGGGTTCGGATCCTTGGTCTTTCTCTCACGGGAAGTGGTGGGCTTGAACTACGCACCTTGCACTTGCAGCTGAACTCTTAAAACCTCTGTGCCGCTAAGCCTCCTTCTCCAAGGGCAGCCATGTCGACAGCACTTGGTGACTGAAGGGCGAAGAGGAGGAGAGACAGGGCCAGTCACAGGACTGGTGGCTGTGTCTGTTGGGGGCGTGGGCTGGGAGGATGGTCCAGCTTGAAGGAGAAGGGGCTTCTAAAGCCTGGGCCCAGTCAACTGACAGACAGTGGAACGTGTGTCCTAGAGGTGCTGGAAATGCTGAGGGGCCTGAGAGGGGTGTGGAGGACAGCCCTGGGGATGGAAGCAGGGCATCAGTGTCTCTGAACCTGGATTCTGAACTGGTCCCATTTAAACCAGAGCTCAGAAGGTAGCCTCTACTCTCTGTGCAGAAGTCACCCTCTCTGGTCAGGGCATGCTTGCCCAAGGGTGCTCAGGACAGACTGCTTTCTACCACGATGGGGAGGAGCCCTGGCGTTGTCATGGGTTACGAGCTGGACTCTTAACCACGAGGTCAATAGTTCAAAACCATCTCAGCAGTTCGAAACCACCGGCTGCTCCATGGGAGAAAGATGAGGCGTTTTATTCCCATTAAGAGTTAGTGTAGGAAACCCATGGGGGCAGCTCTGCTCTGCCACCTAGGGTCACTGTGAGTCAGAATCCACTTCAGCAGTGAGTGAGAGTGCGTGATTACAGCGGGCATGGTCTCAGCTCCCCAGATGGCCCCTGCCCACGTCTTCTGGGGTCGGCCATCATCGTTGTTGCTCAATGGGGTCGGCCTGGTGGGCACTGGAGAAAGGGGGTGTGCATTCAGCAGGGGCTCTTCTGAGGTTGGGTGTGGGCTGCTTATTTCCATTGTAGGCTAACTATTTAGTTACATGAACACATCAGCACAGGGACCCTCAATTTTGGGATTCCCTTTGGTGGGAGAAGATGGTGGTGGTGGGGGGTGTCATTTGGGGACCTAGTTGTGGGGGTGGGGGCCGATTGTTATCCTCAGGGGCTGACTTCACTCGGCCTCCTCCTGCTTCTGCTCTCATCTGACGGGCCGGCAGGCGGGCGAGGGGAGAGGAGGCAGAGGTAGCCAGGGAGAGGGCGAGGACCGTCCTCTGTGGTGGTTCCTGTCCTGCAGGGCAGTGGCTTCAACAGGACCCTCAGCTCCCTCCCAGCTCTCTTAGTCTGCATTTTGTTTTCCCCGTTTTCATAAAGACAGGTGTGGTGCTGTCGAGTCGATGCTGACTCACTGGGGTCCCCCACACAGACCGGCATGGCCCCATGGCAGTCAGAGCAGGGGGCCAGGTCTCTTTCTCAAATTGGTGCTGGTGAGTTCTACGACCCACTTTTGGTTAGCAGCTGTATGCTTCCCTGTTGGGCCACCAGGGCGCCTTAAGAGACACTGTACTAGGGAACACATCTCTCCGCTGGAGGGCAGGGTGCAGCAGAGGTCGTGTGCGGGCGGTGGGCAGCATCTGGCTTTCTTAAGGGCAGTGGCTACTCAGTCATCTGCTGCCACGGGGGAATGAGGGGCCAGTGTCACCAGATGTCTAAAGTCGTTTTAGAGAAGCTGGAGCTCCAGATCGAATGGGAACTCCCAATTGGCTCAGCTTTTCAAGCGGAAACCCAGCAGGCCAAGTGCAGTTCGCCTGTGGGCTGGAGCAGCCTTCCACACGGCCTCCTGGCCACAGCTCACTGTGATGCCGACATGGGAGGAGGATGGTATGCAGAGGAAGGAGCAGGTGGACTCTGTCCCGGTGGCTTCTACAGGCCACAGTCCTGAGCCTCAGTCCTCTTTCTGCACCAGCAGAGTCAGGGCCAGGGCTGGATCCATTGTTTCGCGCTGTGGTGAGAAGAACCTTTGTTTAAATCATTTCTTACAAGGAACAAATCTGTGTACAAAACAGAGCTGCCCCTGGTGAAGGGAGAGTCTGGAGTCCTACCCAGAGTCTGCCCTCTGCCCCCTCCCCGGGGGCACCTCTGCTGGGCCCCTAGAACACCTGACTGGGCAGGGCTGCCCACCTGGCAGCGGGGTGCTCTCTGGACTCGGCCCTGCCTTCTGTGGGTTGTCTGGGGAAGGAAGCAGGCTGCAGTGGAGCCAGGCAGTAGTTCCTTACCCAGATTCCGCCAGGCCTGCCGCAGGGTGCAGCTGCAGTGTCCAAGGTGGGCTCCGTGCGTTGGCCTCCTCTTGTCAGCACCCTGGCTGTGTGGGGCTCTTTCCACTTCACAGGTGAGTGAGCCAAGACAGCAGAGAGAGAGGGAACGCGCCATCACGCTTCCATGCAGGCCCGAGAGGC
>NW_022109491.1:19901677-19907488 GCF_000313985.2 Echinops telfairi | reverse complement strand
CCCGCTCCTCCTCCCCCAGCTGGGTGGATGCATGCTTCAAGGGCACAAACTTCCCGAGCCTTTGACACCGGGAGGCTTGGCGGCCTCAGACCCACCTCTTTGGAATCCACTGTAGCACTTCCAAGGTGAGCCTTTGGCTTCCGCCTGTCCGGTAACCCCAGGTCCTTGTATTCCCCGGCCGGTGAGGAAAAGTGACTTGGGGAAGTAGATGTCAATAAACCACACTGCATGCTGACCCTGCCTGCGTGTTGTCTGCTGGGGAGGGCGAGGTGGCCAGGGCAGGGGCAGCTTTGGTCGGAGCGAGTCGCTCTGGGACTCATTTTCAGGAAGGGCAGACCAGCTTGCTTCGTGTGGCTCTGAGTCACTGGAAAGAGTCGTGAGCCCCTGTGTGCGCAGTTTCCACTTGGTCCAGGCCCCACTCACTCCACAGACTCTTCACTCCACAGACTCTTCCTGGGGAAAACCTTGCTGCGGAGAGCCAGGACCAGCACAGTGGTGGGTCATCTGCCTCGAGTCAGCTGTTTGGGAAAAGCCCGACCTGCAGGAGCTCAGACTTGCCGACTGGTTTGCAACTTGCCAAAAACCGTGCCTTTGGTCAGAGCTCATGAGGCGACACATAGGTGTGAGTTTGCCCCCCTTTTAGAGAGAGGAGACGCACATCCAGGCTCCCTGAGAGTGCCCCTCCTCACTGGACGTGGACTCCATCCACAGCCCTTTGCTCGGCACTTAGCAAATGTCTAGTGTGTGCATATCTGTGGAGTCCCTGGCTGGTGCAAACAATGTGCTCGGCTACTAACTGAGAGGTTGCAGGTTCAAGTCCATCCACAAAGGCCGTGGAAGAAAGATCTGGTGATCTGCTTCTGGTCATGCCACCATGGAACACCCCCTGTGGTCAGCAAGCTGTGCTGAGCACCGTGATGGGAGGACCCCTCCGCGCTGCAGAGGAGTGTGGGAAGGTCTTCCAATGCCAGGGGTTTCAGGAGAGGCCATCTAGGGGCTGGAGCATGCTCATCATCGAGTGCCAGACTCCAGCCTGAGGAGGGACTGTTGCTGAGTAGTGCAGTCCTCAGTCATTTTACAGACTCTCTTCGACTCCGGACACCATGCAGAGCAGTGGGGGTGTCAGGAACCTTCCCAGAAGCACACAGGGCAAATACCGCAGTGGGTGACACTCTGGAGAACCCTTGGACAAGGTGAGCAGTGGGTGGATGCCGTGGGAGCTGAGCAGAGGGGCTCTCGGCTCGGGCATGCGGGAGGAGTTAGTGCAGCCACCTCCACTGAGCTTTGAAGGATCTGCAGGAGTTGAGGCCAGAGGGCATTTTTTTTGCTGGGAGAAGTTGGCCAGACCTCTTGAGCAATCCTCTTCCAGTCTCCTGAGGAAGGACAGCCTCTGCTCACAGTAGACCTGACGCTCTTAAACTGTCGCAGCAAAGGCTGTTTGCCTGATACCAGCACCAGGAAAGTCGAGGGCAAATCTGTGCTGCTCTCGGCTCCTGAACCTGACTGCCTGCTCGTTATGTGCACTTAGATAGCCAGCACATTCCTGGTCTCACGTCACGACTCCCAGGCCTGCTTTTCTTTTGGCTTGCTCTGTCTTAAAAGAGCCTCATCATTCTTCCAGTCACTCCGGCCAAAAACCTCGCCGGCGTGCATCCCCCACTCGCCTCTCTGTGGCTCACTCCATAGCTGACCCTTAAATAATTCTGGTGGCTCTCCCTTCAGAAGTCATGAGATCCTTGCTCCCCACTCCGCTTCCTAGTCCTGTGGTCCAGACTCCACCATCTCACCTAGGTGTTCCAGTAGCCCCTTCGCAAGTCACCTGTTCCACCCTTTCCCTCCTGCTCTTCTGTTCTTCCCACAACAGCCAGAGGGCCCCGGTTAAAACCTGTGAGATCATGCACCCATCTCTGATAAGGCCCAAGTCCTCACTAGGACTCTTGGGCCTGCAAGAGCTGCTCCCCTTCGTTCATCCACCCAACCTGGAATCTCCCAAGACCCCTCACCCACTCTCCTACATCCTCACTGGTGTCTGTTGGCTTTAAACATGCCAGGCAGGCCTGCCGCAGGGCCTTTGAGCTTGCTATTCCCACTTCTAGATAGGCCTCGTGGTAGGCAGAATAATGCCTCCTCCCCACCCCCCAAGATGTCCACATCCCAATCCCCAGAACCTGTGAATGTGTTACCGTACATGGCAAAAGGGACTTGCTGCCAGGATGGAGTTACCCTGGTGGGCCCAACGTAAACAGCAGTCCTTATAAGGGAACGAGGGAGGCAGTAGAGTCCATTAAAGAAGGAGCTGCCCGCCCTGGATGGCTGTGAGCTGAGGAATGTAGGCTGCCTCTGTGAGCTTGGAAAAGGCACAGAGCGGCTTCTCCCATGGCGCCTCCAGCAACCCTGCCCGGAGGGGCCCACCCTTTGATTTTAGCCCAGTGAGGTCCCTGGGGCTTTCTGCCCTCCAGAAACATCCCATAATAAATTTGTATTGTTTAAACCACCAAAGGTGTGCTAATTTGTTACAGCAGGATCAGAAAACTAGGGTACCTAATTTTCCTCATGTCATTGGGGAAACCTCTGATCACCCAATTTAAAATGCTAGCCTTTTCCCAATATTTCCCAAACCTTTTCACCTTAAATTGTCTCCTGGACACTTAGGCCACTGTTGAGCAAAGTTTATTTATTTTTATTTATTTATTTTTTTGAGCAAAGTTTATTTTTGATTGTCTTCTACCTTAATTAGAATATGAGCTCCATGAAAAAAGGGATTTCGCTACTGATTTGTAGGTGAGTCCTCAGGACCCAGAAGAGTGTCTGGTGCGTAGTAGGTGCACACGTGAGTAGTCAGGGAAAGTGGGCTACCCTAACAATGCGGCCTCATGAGTGAATATACAGTATAGGGGCCTAGCTACCTGACCCTAAGTTCTCCCAGAATGAGCGTGGTAACATCACTTCCATGTAATAGATAAGAGACATGAATGGCCTGGGATTGAGCCCAGGCAGCTTGACGCCAGTGCCCACTCTGAGTCACTCTGCTCTTCCCTCCCTTTCTCCGTTGGAATTCTGAAGGAGGCTTCTGCATGGGTGGGGCGGGGAGGGCAGTGGGAGGGATCACAACTAGGCACTGGAGGCTTTGCTACCCTAAGGACTAAAGCACTAATGGTAAATTTACATTCATCAATGAGGTCAAGACTCCGCCCCGGAGTAAATGGGCTCCTGGAGTCAGGGAGTCACCGGTGGCCTCTGGACCCCGGGCAGCAAAGCTGTGAGGTGCGAGGTGAGTTCACGTCTCAAGTTCAGGGTCTGTAAATGGGGGTCATGCAACCTGACAAGGCTCTTGTAAAAATTAGACATGCATGCATGTAAGATATGTGGAGTCTGGTTGGTCCTTTATAAATGGTGCTACATTTATATACAGCGATACTGTAACAAGCTTATCATCAAGACGCCCACCGCACATCAGCCGTGCTCTTGGCTTCCTTGAAGGACAAACTCATCTTTAGCCCCCATGTAATACATACACAGCCACACTTAAAGGGCGGAGCTCCCAGCTGAGCACCTGCTCATTTTTGTATTCACAGAGCTCTTTGTGCGTCTAGTAGGCTTTACCATCAGTCTCCCCTTCTCTGTGTATTCAGCAGACCTTCAGATCATGGGCCTTGAGAGCTATGTGGCAGCCAAGGGTGAGAGGCACTACCTTTCATTTCAAAATTTTTCTAAATAAGCACATGAAAAGGTCGCATCAGGAAAATGCAAACCAGACCACAATGAGCTACCACTACAAGGTCAAAAACTGACAACAACAAATTGGAGAGGCTGGGGAGCAACTGGATCTCCCCGACAGACACCTTGCCAGTGGATATGTAAAATGATACGATTGTCTTAGAAAACAGTTCGAAAGACTCTTAAAAGGTTTAACATATTTACCCCACGTCCAGCATGCCACACTTAGGCATTTATCCAAGAGAAATGAAAATACTTGTCCTCGAAGAATCGTGCATTAAATTCTAGTGAGGATGTTCACAGCAACATTAGTCATACTAGCCTCAACTTAGAAACCGTGAAGATGCTCAGCAAAGGGAGCATGGAAAACCGGTCTGTCCGTACAACGACAGAGTGCACACTATGAAGAAATAATCTACTGATATAACAGCAATGCTAAGATAGATTAAAATGAACCCTCAAATCCGTGGTTGCTTCCTGGAGGACAATTGACTGGGAGGGGGCATGAGAAAACTTTCTGGGGTGACAGAAATGTTCTGTATCATATGCAATTGTCAAGATTAAAATCTGAGCATTTCACCATGTGTCATTTACACCTTACTGAAAATATGCCTGTGGTCCAAGCACTAAGAAATGTGAGCAAGTCACACGGAGGAGGGTAAGTCAAAAAGGGTTTCTCATAGATAGCATGATTAAAACAAAAGTATTAAACGTGAAGCTTAAGGTTTCCCAACACAATTCTTGCCAGACAGCTCTTGCGACCCTTGAAGAATGTGCAGGACATGCTTCATCTTGGAGGGGAAAAATTCCTGGATGCAACTTTCCTGTCCTCTTTTGGCATTGAACTAATGCACCGTATTGTTTCCTTAGGCATTCTTCGTAATAAGCCCCCCACGGGAGGGCTTTTGCCCTTCAAGAACAGTTCTTGAGTTTGCCCTTTGGGAATCCCCCAAAACAGTCGCCATAGACTTCGGAGTGGGCCTCTCTGCCTTGAACTAGCCCAGCAAGTTCCCTGAGGTAGAAATTATTGTCTCTGCTTTCTGGATGAGGAAATGGAAGCTCAGCAGAGGTAAGCACTTGCTCCAGAGCACATAGCTAGAAACGTTTGGGTTTAGAACCTAGATAACCCGATGCTCAATCTCGAGGCTGGGAGGTCACCTCTTCTCCCTTTACCCTTTCTCTTCCCTAAACTTTTCTGTGTGGGGACAGCCCTATTGAGGGCTGGAGACTTGCTCAATGCCACTAAACTCTTTCAAAATCAACTACCAGAGCTCTCTGGAATTTTCTTTCTTACCGTGTCACAAGTCCTCACTTGGCCAAGACTCCAAGTCATTTTCACTTCTGTCCATGTGGAGGATGAGTTTAGAAAGTGTGATTTTAAAGAGATTTTAAGAGTATAACAGTCTGGTGCCGACGAGACTATGAAGAGTGAAGGGGTGGAGTCTAGCCTGTCAATCAGGTCGCAGCTTGATGACCTCATTTGGAGGCGCTAAGGAGATGCATAGCTCACTGGAGGCCAGACCCACACTCTACTACACATTCCTGTTGACAAGACTTGGAATTACGCTGATGGAGCCAGAGCCCTGGAGTTGGAGGAGCCACATGGAGACCCCTGGTCAGTGCTGAGATGCTTCCACCATCACTGGATCCACAAGACTTTCCACCCACTGGCCTGTGATATTCCTGCATTAGGCGTCATCGCATGTGTTGCATGAGTCTGAAGAGGAATTTTTTTTTTTTAGATTTCTTTTTCTACTTTGTTTTTGTTTTTTTTAATTATTTTATTGGGGGCTCTGCACAATCCATACATCCATCCATTGTGTCAAGCACATTTTCACATTTGTTGCCATTGAAGAGGAGTTTATAGACTGATATTGGACATATGGGCTATTATCAGACTTATGGACTTGATCTGACTGGGCTGGGATTTTTTTTTTTTAATATATAATTGCTCTTTTATATATAGCTCTTTCTTACACACTGTGCTAGTCTGGGTACTTTAGAGAAACAAATCCACAGAAACTCATGTATAAGAGAGAGTTTTATATAAAGGTTAAATGCACATCAAGAAAACATCCCAACCCAGTGCTGCCC
>NW_022109491.1:19895308-19901010 GCF_000313985.2 Echinops telfairi | reverse complement strand
CATTCCAGTTGAAACCTTGTGAAGTCTGCATCCATAAGCAAAGTCAAATCCGGATAGGCCATCCATAAAGTCAGCAACAATATGCACCAGTTCACAGGCTCAAAAATCTCCATCTGGTCAGGTTCTGGTCAACTCAGTGTGGGCTGCCTCACTCAGCCTCCACAGGGTGCCCATTGGTTGCCTTGCCTTTAGACCATGGGCTCTCACCAATACTCAACAAGCCTAGTGCCCTCGTGCTGGGTCAACCCTCTCTTGTCTTCTCTTTTTCCTGTAAACCAAGTCCACAGGTGTCAGTGGCCAAACTCAACCTGCCTCTTTATTGCTGCATTTCTCCCACTTCCACTCAACAAGTAGATCCAGGTGGTCACCTAGCAATCATGTCAGCCTGCTCACAGGCTCCCTTTAACATTCAGTCCCAGAGAGGAGTTTTCTTCATGGTTCCAGATTTTTTCTAGCTTTTGACAAAGACTACTGGTTCCTGAGTACTCGAAAGCACTGGGTGGGGCATATATTCCTTTGCATAGCTTTCTTTGCAAGCGTGGCCTAAACCCATCTAAAGATCACATTTTAATGGCTCAAAGCAAGTGGGCTTACAAACTTGCTATTTTCATACTTCCCATATTTTCCCCAGAAAACAACCGAGTAAACAGTGTGGATTTATCTGACCTCTGGTTAGACAAAGAAGAAAAACTACCCTGAGGGAGAGGTCACACAAATGTCTACTCTCCACCTTATGATCTGTTTCTCCAGTACCCCACTCCCAAGGTACCATGATGTGTTACTCTGGATACTTAAGAGAAACAAATCCACAATTCTAATAATTTTATATACATTTATACAGTTATATATATAAAACATAAGAAATAAACTGTTAATTAAATTATAAAGCAGTACAAATGGCTCAGTGCAACTCACTCCCGTGATACAGTTGTGAGACACTGGCAGTCCTTCAAGTCTTGAGGGCCACCAGGTAGTCCTCTGTAGAGCAATTCAGGCTATCCGGGCACAGGCAGCAAACAGCAAGGCAGGTCACCAACAGTCAGCCTGATGACAGGGTCCAACAGTCCCCAGCTCAAGAGATGTAAATTCCAATTGTGTGGCAAAGCAGGTCTTGAAGGAACCTCAAATTACAGTGACGCTGTCCACGGGTTAGATGTCCCACAGGTAGTGTAGCTTGCAAATTGAGGCACAGAATAAGCAAGGCAGCCGTACACTGGTCGGATGATCAAAGAGCAAGAGACAAAAAAGGCGAGGCTTGCCAAACCCTTTATCTCTCCGCCCTTCAATTAATCCCGTGTGTTTATTGGCCAGGTTGGCACATTAAACTAACACACACACACAGTATAACATTCACTTACAGGAGACTCAAACTGAGGGCTGCTCATAGATTCCCTGGGACAACAAACAGACTGGTCTTCCCTTGAGTCTGTATTGCTAGAGTGGTTGAGGCAGGTCTTCTTGGTATTCTAAAGGATGTCATCCCCTTCCTTGCAGTTGTCCCATGCCACCCCCAGGAGCCCCTCTCAGATTCACTTCTTACCACCTCCACAGCTAGGGTTGCAGCGTGTTCACCGCTCCAAGTCACGCGGCAAGCTCCCTCCGCTGGCTTTGAGTGGCTCAAGCGTGAGTGCCCGCTCCTTCCCTGCACAGTCCGAGTATTGTCATGTCAACGACACGTCAGTGACAACAACAGCCCATCTAATTTCGTTTTAGCCCACGTGCAGTCAACCAACAATAAGGGCAGTGTTGGACAAGAACAAGGAAGACTGAAGGGGAACCGGCGCATTTGAATTATGGTGTTGAAAGTACCACGAACTGCCAGAAAATCCGTCTTGGAAGAAGTACAGTCAGGTTGCTCCTTAGAAGCGAGGATGATGAACGAGACCTTGTCTCATGCGCGTGGGACATGCGATCAGAGGAGACCAGGCCCTGGAGAAGGATGTCCGTTATGCTCAGTAAAGGAGAGGGCCGCGAGAAGATGGGCTGACACCGTGGCTGCAGCCACGCATGGTCTCAGACAGTCATTGTGGAGGGTGGAGCAGGACTCTGAGCAGTGTGTCGCTTCCTTGTGCGGCAGGTTGCTATGAGTTGGCACCTTAACAACAACAGCAACAACAACAACACTGCCTGGGTCACATTGCTTAGGAAGTAATGTTGGCTCTGGTCTCAGAGAACACCATCTTGGGCCCAAACCATGATCCTTTCCTCCAACCAACTTTCACCCAGCCCCTTCAGTCTCCATCAGCTACAGATGCTCTTGATCTTGACTTTCCTTTCTTTCCCCTTTCACGTGGCTGAAGGAATTAGCAGTTCTATGGGCCGCCTCTTCTCTGAAACTAGCACAGGGCTCTGGAGTGACTCACGCCAGAGTGTTTTGCCCGAGTTCACGGGAACAAAGAGATGATATGAGCCTCTTGAAGGACCTGCCCTGCCCTCCACAGGGCCGGAGGTCTGTGAGTTTCTAAAACTGGGGGGTTGTTGAGCTTTCAGAGATGATGGGGTCCAGCCCAAGTTTTGCAGCTAAAGAAACCTCATGTTTGCATTTCTTGATAGGGAGCCATCAAGCAGTGTTGAGGCATCTGATGCCTCAGTATGATTCAGCCCCTCAGAGCGAGGCTCCAGCTTGCATTGTTCTTAAACCTCAGCTTCCTTCTTCGGAATATGAGGCGGGAGGCCTGGCTTCTCTCGGATTTCTCTCATTCAAAGGCCCCAAGACACTGCATCTGAACAGCAGATCTGTAGAAATGTGGTACTCTGTAAGGAATGGGTCACCATCGGTGGCCCTTCACAAGGGACCAGGTGGTTCCGTTCATTCGGGGTGGGCTCAACAAACACACTTAAGCCCCTGCTCTGTTTCAGACCCTGGGCTGGGCCCTGAGGCTGCCCACACATGGCTTCTACCATCAATCCAAGGGGACAGGTGGACACATGGAGGGGTCATCAGAATAGACTGTGGCAAACTCAGTGATGGTGTGTCTGGTCGGGAGGGCTGGGGAAGTGCAGAGGAGGGTCAGCGAAGGCTTCAGGAGGAAGTAACAATTTTGGAGGGTGAGGACCAAAGGGTGAAGGGCAAAGGCCACCGCAGCATGGAGAAAATAATCATTCCCACAAGTGGCCCAATAAGCTCTCTCCCAGTAAGTTGTGAAACCACTGGTTGTCCAGGATTGCATTTTCCTTGCACCCACCATCAGCGCCCATGGGAACACTAGTCAAGGAATCACATGGCAAATTGCCTTGGGCAACTCTGCCACTAAAGACCAATTTAAACTCCGGTGCTCCCGGCCCCAAGCTGCTGGATTGTCCATCACTTCCCACACATATGAAAACTGGATGATAAATAAGGATGATGAAAGAAGAATTGGTGCGTTGATCTGTGATGTTGGTGAAGGAGATTGGCTACAGCGTTGACAATCAGAGGAAGATAGACGGCCAGAACGTTCCCTCGGGGGGAGGGAGTGTGAGGAGACTTCGTCGTAAGTACTTGGGATATGTTAACAGCGAGGACCTTATGCTTGGTGAAATAAAGGATCCGCAAAAAAGAGAAAGACTCTTGACGAGATGGGCTGGCACAGTGCACCTACAATAAGCTCACACGTCAAGCAGCAGTTACGAAGATGGCGGGGGACAGGGGCACGTGTCACTCTGCTGTGTGTACAGTCACTACGAGTCGGAACCAGTCTGATGACACCTAACAACCGCGGCAGCCAGAAGCACCGATGAAAGGAGGGGACGACCAAAGGAATTCTCTCTGAGACCTGGGCGCCTGCCCTACTCTGAACCTCTTTCTGTCCAGAACACCATTGTGCGTGGGGGATGGCTCCATTAATGGCCACACTCTCCACTCCTCCAGACTTCTGAGGTGACAAAAATACTGATGCTAGTTTTGAACTTGGAGGGTACCTAGGCCAACAGCCCGGAGCAGCTCTCTTGTTCTGGTGTTCGAGGTCAGAGCCCTCCTTATCTCGTACAGACCCACAGCTCCTCAGGGAGTGGTGTCAGGGTGTCTATCACGAATTGACTTGTATCTCCTCCACATTTTGTGTCAACCTGACCAGGCCAGGATTCTCAGTGGGATGGCAATGATCTGATGCTGTGATTTAGCAGTTATGTAATGAGGTAACCATCACCCGGTGATGTGACCTGATATAACCAACCAATCAATTGTGAGAGGGCTGGGGTGAGGCGCAACATCACAGCTTTAATATGATGTCAGGGGAGTTTTCTTGGGGTGTGGTCTGTATTAACCTTTTCTCCTTGAGGACTGAGAATTGAGCACAGAGTAGCACCCTCCTACCCCCAAGGAAGTACCATAGGGAGCAGAGCACATGGTTGGGACCTACAGTCCTGACACTGAGCCACTCCCAGACTTGGCAGAAGATTGAGAACACGTACCTTCACCCAAGAGCCATGAGCTAGTTGGGGTTTATTGTGCCAACCTGGCTGATAAACACATGTGGGGTTAATTGAAGGGCGGAGGGATAAATGGCTCGGTGAGCCTCTCCTTTCCAGTTCTCGGGTCTCTTGCTCTCTGATGGTCAGACCAGGGTGCAGCTGCCTTAACCAGTTCCTTGCTTCAGCTGGCAAGGCTCACTTCCTTTGTGACATACTTGAGGAGAAGCCACATGGACCTACCCTGATGCAGCCCTGGGTGCTGGAGCAGCTGTGTGGAGACCCCTGCCAGCGCTGAGATGCTTACACGCTCACCGATTTGGCTTTCCTCCTGCAGTCGGCGTTATTGCGTGTGTTTTGTGAGATGGAGGAGGACTTTGTAGACAGGTGTTGGACATATGGGCTAATGTTGGACTTATGGGCTTGGACAGGACTGGGTTGGGAGGCTTTCTTAATGTACACTTACCCTTTATATAAAACTCTTATACACATGAGCGTCTGTGGATTTGTTTCCCTAGTTTACCCAGACTAACACAAGCCAACAGAGTGTTTTCCTCAAGCGATGGCGCTTTGCATCTGAACGTTTCGCCACCTAAACTGTGAGAGAATAAATGTTTCTTGGTAAGACGCTCCACTGTGGCAGTGACAAAGACCTTTCCTCAGCGCCAACCAAGAGAAAACCCTCCCATCGAGGCAGCGCCTTGAGTCTCAACTTTAGTCTGAACTCTAGGGGGATAAATGTTTGCGTGGCAAAGCCACCCAGGGTGGTATTTCTGCTTTAGTGGCACGAGGTCAGCGAGTCTCCACTCTGACCAGGTCCCAGAACACCTGGTCTGGAGACCTTCTCCCCCACCCCCACCCCCACCCCCATCCCTGCCTCTCTGCCCAGTGTCCAACCGTCATAGGTGGGGACCGCTCTCAGTGATAACAAAGAACTTAAAAATGCACGCAGCCAACTGGACAGTCTCGACAAGGAGACGCCTCTGAGGTGACCACCTCCCGGGCAAGTCGCTGGAGTCTCTGACCCTCGAGAGGATGGCTGGTGCTTCTGTAGTTGAAGCGCTCGGTTGTGGTTGGAACCCATCAACCTCTGCAGGAGAAAGGTGTGGCAGTCTGCGTCCGGATCGATTTACAACCTTGGAACCCTAGGGGGAAGTTCTAGTCTGTCTTTCCGGGGTTGCTCTGAGTCAGAATGACTCATGGCAATGAGTTTGGTTTGGGATTTGCCCCCAGATGGGTAGACCGTGGCCAGACCCCGTGCCTCCCTCCACCCTTACCGACCAGACAGGCGGTGTACCTGGACAGTGGGAGGC
>NW_022109491.1:19880497-19895085 GCF_000313985.2 Echinops telfairi | reverse complement strand
ACGCACACACACCCTGGACACACACACACACACACACACACACACACACACACACACCGGGCATGCCCTCTCCCCAGTCTTTAGGGAAGCCCAGAATCCTCTCTGGAGGCCTCTTCCTGCAGCCTGTTACACACCAGCCCAGGCCTCGTAGAAGCTCTGCCTGCTGTCTTCTCTTCCTCTGACCCGCAGTCCCTCACCAGTAAAATGGGGATGAGCACATTCCCTTTCCCTCTCAGGACTTCAGCTGGCTTTCCAGACTCGGGCTCTGTGAATTGGGACTGTCAGCCAGCCTCTCTGGGCCTCAGTAGGGAGGGGAGACTGCCTGGACTGGCCCCACGCCTGCTATGCCCCGCTCAGCACGCTCCCTGCATGGACATGGAGTGAGTTCTGCCAGCATGTGCTGAGCTGCATCCACCAGCCCCGCCTCATGGACCAGGAAACACAGATGTCAGCGTCTCCAGGGATGGGAAGGCTGCAGGGAGCCCTAGGAGCGAATTTAACTATTGAATGATGGAGGGCCTTTAATTATCGAGGAGGTTGAAGTGATGGGAAAGCTGAGCTCAGATGGAAGGAACCACAAACTTGGTTCAAAAGCAGGTTGTGGGATGGGGCCTTACCCCAATGGAGCTAGCTTGTCAGTCAAGGAAGCCCGTGCAGCCAGATTCCAGGTGGGACCTGGAACAGGTAGCTGGATGGACTCCTAGCTAGACTGGAAGCTCTGCCTGGGAGCAGGGGCGGGGCTGGGGGTGGGTGGGGGTAGGCTGGGACATTTCCAGCACTGCTCCAGCTGACCTGAGATTCCTGTCCCCACAAGTACTGGTCCCCGGAACTTGGGTATAGGAATGACACAGGCAGGCCCAGCCTCTGTCCCCTGCAGTGCTGGGCCTGCCTAGCTGCGTGGCACAGATTCGAAGGAACATTCTTGCTGGGCATGCAGAGGGTGTTCTGGTGAGGCTTTGATCTGGGCAGGGGAGCCAGGGGTAGGACCCAAGAGATCAACAGGAGCTAACCAGAGAGCAGAGGCAGGAAGAGGACGGACCAAGCACAGGAGACGGCCTGAGCAAAAGGCCTTTGGTGAGAGAGTGCTTGTGTGGGGAGCCTTCGGCATCCGGGAAAGCTGAGGTCCAGACTGTAGAGACGGGCAGGCTCTGTGGTGCGGTCTCCTCGCTGTGACCTTTGTCCTGAGGCCTCAGGGGAGTTCCTGAGGGCCCAGAGTGGTTCTGCAAACAGGATCCAGGGGCCTGTTCCAGGACAGAGTAGGGAAGGAGAGACCAGGCGGCCGCAGATCATGAGGAGGCCGGGATGATGTGTGGATGAGCGCTGGGGAGAGGACAAGAGGAGGGTGTTGTTAAGGCAGCAGAGGCAGTAGGTCTTGGGAATCTGGGTGAGGTGCCGGAGAGGAGGGAGCCTGAGCCCAGGAGCCAGGAGGAGGGCCAGCCTCGGGGAACAGAGCATGCATTTGCTTGGGATGTAAGGAAGGTGGAGCATGCCAGGAGATTTCTCAAGTCGCAGAGCAGATGAGTCCTGAGCTCTGGACAGAGACCACAGCTGGGAAGCGGGGCCTGGGGGCGGGCGAGCTGTGGCAGTCCTTAGGTTGGTAGTGTGGCTTAGATCCAGGAGCTGGGGTTAAGCCTGGGGAACCCCAAGGATTAAGGGACAGGGTGGGTCCAGCCTCCCAGAGGTCTCCAGCACTAGGACAATGACATTGGAATCCCAGGGGCCTTAGGAGAGACCACCGCCAAGAGCTTCTGGGAGGATGTGCCTCTTGAAGAAGACTTGCAAGGAGCAAGCATGCACCTGTGTGTGTGTGTGTGTGTGTGTGTGTGTGTGTGTGTGTGATCCAACTTTCCCAGGTCCTTTTCCAACCCACTCAGTGAGGTTCCACTGTCCTATGTCACCCACACCATCCACAACTCTCCCCAGTCCCTCGCCCCACATGTCCATCTGGCCACCAACTTCTGCCCGGCCATGGCCTGACCCTCTCCTGTGCCCATGCCCCTCTCCACTGGCCATGCTGTGGTTCCACATCTTCTCTCTCGTGCGCTCTGCTTCGACCTACGTCCTCCTGCCCCTTCTCTGCACACAGATCTGTCCATGCCCTTCCCTATCCCCCCTCAAGAGCCCACCCAAGCTGCCCAAGCCCTACCTCAAGCAGCTTCCAAGCCAGCTTTCCTCCGGCGCCACTGAGCATGGGCCTCCTTTCCTTGCTCTGTCCAGGTGCTCACCCGGGAAAGCTCTCCTTCCAGCTCCCCCTTTCCAGTGACGGAGGAGACGTGAGGGCTTCCCCCCAGCTCACCATCTGTCGCTGGGTTCCCAGCCCCTCCTCTTTGGAGAGGCAAGAAGCTCCTTGGGATTGGCATCGGTCTAATTCCAGGCCAAGCACGAAACTCTGGGGCATCGCATGCCAGGGCTTCATTGGTTGGGGTGGGGGTGGGGGGGCGGGGAATAATTTTGTGAGAACCCTCATTCTAAAATGAGATAATCATGGATGGTGTCCCGCATCCTACCTCCTTAGCATCCCTGTACCTCCATGCCCACCCCCATCCAGAGGCAGGCCTCAGATTTTCACCTCTTGGCTCTTTGAAGGCAGGCAGGAGGCTGGGCCTGGGCGTGAGAGGGAGCTAACTCCCCCAGGGACTTCCCCAAACCAATAACCCCTCCAGCCTCCTGTGCTCTGGGGACATGGCTGATGTCGCCGAGGAATAGGGCTTGGCAGTGCCCTCAGAAATGCACCTGTGTCTTCGGGCTCCCTCACTCTGGCTTCCTGGGCTCACTTCCTAGGCTGCTCTGCTTCGGGAGACACAGCCTCCTCAAAGCCACCCGACCATGGGCTCCTCCCAGCTGTGCCTTTGGTCCCCAACCCATGGCCAGAGCAGAGAGGTGCCTGTCTCCTCTCCCTTGTCCTTCATCCTTCTGTCCCAAGGGGGCTGTGGCTGGAAGGGTGGGTGTGTGTATGTGTCACCACGGCAAAGAGAAAGGGGAAGAGCTAGTTCTCAGGACTGCAGGGAAGGGACCTGGGCTCTTCCCCCAAGGCTCTCTCTCTTCCTCATTGAGTGGGGCCAGGAGCCAAAAAGCACCCTGAACAGGCTCTCTAGGGGCCAGCCAGAAGGGGCAGGGCGAGGTCAAGTGCATGACCAGCCTGTCCCTGCGGACTGTGACTGTCAGGAGCTCTGCAGCCAGGCCTTGCTCTTGGGAGTCCAGGCTAGTTGGAGAGCAGAGACCCCCCCTGGGACCAAAGGGACTTGATGGCGCTTTTTAAAATAGCGTGTGAATTTCATGAGTCACACGAGCTCATTGTTTAGAACTTGAAAAAAATAAAGATAAGCCTAAAGGAAAAAAACAATTATTAAGATCATCTGTGATCCCCACCCCGTGACAACTGCTAGTCAAATGGCAGTGTCTGGGCCTTCTATGTTTCCTATGCCCACACTTAAAAATCCAAGTTGGATGATATCGTTAAGACTGTACCATTTTAATGTACTGATGCAGCATGGACTCCCTCCACCCTGAATGATAGAGCCCTATCACATGATCTTCAAGCTGTGAGAGCTGTCCTCCTTATGAATGGAATCTTAGGGGGGCGGTACCAAATTCTAGCATTATAATAATCTCCATCTACT
The DNA here is from genome assembly GCF_000313985.2 of Echinops telfairi. NCBI lineage: Eukaryota > Metazoa > Chordata > Mammalia > Afrosoricida > Tenrecidae > Echinops > Echinops telfairi. The sequence continues at coordinate 19,891,465 of NW_022109491.1, read as the reverse complement.
AAAGGTTTGCATCATGCTAATCACCAAACAGCTGATGACGTGTGTACCATTGGCCCCAGTGTGCAGACAAGAGAAGTGAGGGTCAGAGGGGCTCAGGGACTCCCCCAAGGCCACACAGCTATAGAGGCAAGATTCAAACCCAGGTTTCTTAACCATGACATTCTGCTGTCTGATTGGCCCCTCTTTCTGGACACCCATATTTGTTTCTGCCCAAAAATTCTGATGCATTCGAGTCCTGCATGTGCATTTGACCAATCCCATTTGGAGAGACTGAAATTTTGAGGAATTATGGTGGTGGGCAGAGTGAGGGTGGGCGGTCCTCACCACTCCCCTCCCATCCATGTCCCCAAGGTATGTCCCCTGGACACCCCAAGGGCAACCTTGCCAAAGCCACACGGTGCAGAGGCTGTAACCATGGGGGTCTCTTCACTTCCGCCCCCCACCCAGGGTTGTGCACAGAATCTGCTGGACACACGAGTGTTAGAGGCTCCAGCTCCAAAGGGAGGGGCCCCGCCTGGCATGGCCACTGTGGTTTGTGTCTCCAGTCCTGAGCCAGGGCCTGGTGTTCAGGAGGCCCCCACAAGCTGTTTGTGGAGGAGCACTCCCAGGAGGGGCCTGTGGAGCACTGAAGAGGGTGAATGGTGTGTAGAGGAGCTGAGGGGAGAAGCCAGGACTGTGTGGACTGATGTGTCTGGGCCAAAGGAGAAAAGGGGTATGCTGGGGAGCAAGGGGTGGAACAATGAGGAGACCACCAGACCCAAGGAGGCACCAAGGCCTGGCCTCTGGGGCAGGCCCCCACCACATAGACCCTGGCCGGGTAATTCCTGAACAGGAACAGAAGGAGGAAGTTGTAGGAGCCACACTCAGCTGGTGAGTGGGAGGCAGGACTGGGTTTCGTTTCCAGATTGGGGAGTTGATTTGTTCGGTCCTGGTATCCGCCCCCACCTCTGCCTGTCCCCTGCTGCCTCCGCCCTTGGCTGGGGCATGTGGTGAACCCCAGAGCCCAGGGAGGCCAGTGAGAAGGCATCCAGCCCCAGAAATGGGGAAGCCCCGTTGCATGGATGGGGCAATCTGACGTGACTCTCCCCTGCAAAAGCAGACCGTGGGCTCTGGAGGCCCCTCCTTCGGCTTCCACTGCCTTCCCACCTGGCACATGGCTTTCCATCCTGCAGAACCACCTCAAAGTGCCTTACCTGCAAAGTGTCCCTCGTTCCCTGCTCAAGGGAAACAGGCAAGACATCACCCCTCCCAGCCTTTCCAGTGCTCAGCCTGACCCTCTGCCACTACCCTCCTCCTCCTGAGAACACCACACCTCACAGATCCAGCCTTTGCCTTCAGCTTCCCTGAGCCACCCTCAGGCTTGTGTGGCTGCTGGGCCTGGCATCTGGGTGTGGGGGCTTGGTAGCTCCTGGCTCTCCGCCCCCCACTGCTCACAGTGTTTCAGGATCCACTTTCCATCTCTGGCTGTGAGACCTCCAGAGAGCAGGCTCTTTATCTCCGGAGATTTGGTCCTCAGGAGGGGCTGGCCACGGGCAAACCTTTCGCTCTCCCCACCTGCCTGGATTATCACAAGGCATCGACCGGTGCCCGGTGCCTTGGAGACAGCAGACACTTAATAAACTCCCAGGATACTGAGAAACCTTGATCCTAGTCCAGGCTCCCTCAGAAACGTGCGGTGTGACCTTGGGTGAGCCAGTCACATCCCTTCTCTGGCCCCCAGTTTCCCTAGCTGTAGAAGAGAATGTTGGGAGCCAACTGTTTCAGCATGTTCCTTGTCCTTCGCCCCGGAACATAACACGATTCTCTATTCTCTGTGTATGAGCTCCTTGGTCAGGGATTTGGACACATCTAGTCACCTGACCCAGCCCTGCTCATTCAGCTCCAACTTCTAGCTTCCCACGAGGCTGGTCCCACCACACACATACCTCCTGGGCTCAGTTTCACACCTCTGCTTCTGTGGTCCCCAGCCCAGAAGGCTGTCTCCAGCTGAATCCTCCAGAAAGCCAGCAAGGTCTACTTGACTTACCACCTACGTCCGCGAACGGCTTCCATCTTGCTATTTAACTCTCGGTTACTCGTCTGTGGGTTCACAGTCAGGGTCAGTGTGGCCGGTATCAGTAACCCTAGCAGTCTAGCGGTTGTAATTCATCCCATTCTCCAGATGAAGGGAACTGAGACGGGAGGAACTTGTCCAGGGTCATCCAGATGAGAAGTGGAGTTGCTAGCACTGGGTTCCGAGAAGTTAGATTCTTTCCCCTAAACTCCAAACCCTAGCAAAGAGTCCAGAAATCCCACCTGCTGCCATTCCCAGTTGAACGGCGCTTGATAGCGTAGTTAGAAACCACACATGATCAAAAGATAGACGATTAGATATCAGGGATTCCCACCACCCCGAGGAACGCAAAGCTCATTTGGATATTTCGTTGCAAGCTGGAAGGCACTCTCATTAGTTTTGAAAAGGGATCATTCTGTCAATGCTGCTGCCTAGCTGCCTGCCTTTTCCCCGTAGCAACGTTCCATGGGCCAGTCCCCATGGTCCGGAAATAACTTCAATATTCCCTTTTGTGCTTGGATCAGGGTCTAACTTCAAAATCCTCAATGGCTGGGCGTTGGGGTTGTTCCTAGCTTTTCTTTATGGTAATGCCACAAGGCCTCTCCTCAGAACACCCTTGAGCTCCTCCTCCCTGTTGACATCCTCCCTGTTGACAAATTCCAAGCAGTTGGGATAAAGAAGGCACATGTTAAGGCCTTTGCTACACATTGTCCAGTCACATGCTCCATCACTCACTGCGGCTGCGTAGACCCGTGGGTCTCAACCTTCCGAATGCCGCGATCCTTTCATATGGTTCCTCATGTTGGGGTGACCCCCCAACCATAACATTATTGTCATTGCTACTTAATCACTGTCATTTTGCTACTGTTATGAATCAGGTGACCCTTGTGAAAGGGTCATTCGACCCCCCAGAGGGGTCACGACCCACAGGTTGAGAGCTGCTGGTGTAGACAAGTCCTCACTAGAAAGAAACTGTTTTGAGAAGGATGATGGCAACAAATGTACAAAGGTGCTTGACACAGTGGCTGGGTGGCTGGATTGTGATAAGAGTTATACGAGCCCCCAATACAATGATTTTTTAAAGGTCTTTATTTCTTAGCACAGTTTTATTTACAGAACATTGAGAAGAGAGTTCCTAAAGCCCCGCGTCAAATTCCCCTTTATTAACATCTTACGTCAGTAACTATGGTGGATTGAACTTTGACTCCCTCGCAATACATGTTGTAAATCCCAGTGTCCCTCCGTGCCCTCCATTATAATCCCACTTGGGGATGGGTTGTGCTTGTTTTATTAATCAGCCAGAACTAGTACAAGGTCAATATCTTGAGTCAATAACTTTTGATTTATTAAAAAAAAAAATCAGACAAACAAGCGAAGCAGGAATGGGAGGAGATAGATGCCAAGCCCCACAGAGATCTCAGGAACCAGGAAGCAGAAACTGAGGAACAAGGACTTCCCTCCAGAGTGGACACAGGGAGAAAGCCTTCCCTGAGAGCCAACACGCTGAAGTTGGACACGTAGGCTCCTAAGCTGTGAGAAAATAATTCCCTGTCTGTTCAAGCCACCCGACGGTCGTATTTCTGTCAGGGCAGTGCTAGAAAACTCAGCCAGAATGGAGTACCGACAGAATGGGGTGTGGCCCTGCCAGATAGCTAAAATGTGGAACTGGTTTGGGAATTGAGTAATAGATAGAGGCTGGAAGAGTTTTAGGGTGTCTACCAGTGGAAGCCTTGATTTTCTTGGAGAGATTGTTGGTAGAACCGTGGATGTCAAAGCCAGTTCTGTTGAGGGCTCAGGAAGAAAGGAGCAGAGCTACAGAGTCTCTGTCGTCTTGGAGCATACATATGGCGCCGGCCACAGAATGGGGCTAGACATGTGGAGACTCCCTGTGCTTCTGGTGAGGCATGAAAGGAACATGATGAACATGCGATCAGAAAACCGAAGAATGGCGACCCTTTCGATGCCGTGGCAAAGCACTTCTCTGAACGATGTTCAGTGTTTGGTGGGAGGTCGAGCTTAGAAGTAATTTAGATAAGGAGATTTCTAAGCCAGATCTTAGAGGGATCAGGTGGTGTCTCCCTACCATTTAGAGTCAACTGTGAGAGGAAAGAGATGGGTTTAAACACGAGCCTTGCAAAATGAAAACCATGTAAACATTTGGGAGATTCTGTGCTACACCCTTAGGACACGTGTCCTAGAATTTTCAAGAAGCACGTGGCTCTACACAATCTTTTGTTAGAGATGCAGCCTGTGACTGGTGGATCTAACCAACGACCACAGCAGAAAACCCATCGACATACACGACCCTCACTGCCATCGAGTCAGTACCGACTCACAGCGACCCTACTGTAGGACAGGGTAGAATTGCTCCAGTGGGTTTCCTACACGGTCCATCTTCACAGGAGTAGAAAACCCCTTCTTTCTCTCCCACATAGACTAAAGGAGCTACAGAAAGAACAAACGAGAACAGCCCTATCTGCCTCTTCGAATTCTACAGGCAGGAAACAGGCCAAGGAAAGACTAGGGAGTAGCTCAGAGATCTGCAGCACCATTGGAAAGCACATGAAACTGCAGGCCGTCTTGGTTTCAAAGGGCAGGGCCACGGCAGGCTGGGTTTCACAGAGTTGGAGCTTCACCACCTCGGGTCCGGAGGGTGGGGCTGCTGTGAAGGTGTACCAGGGGGATAGGCCCACCACTCCCAACTGAGGGCGAAAGAAAGGGAACTGCCAGATCGAGAGGATGGGGCTGCCACTTGGACTAGGAGAATGGGGCAACATAGAAATCCCTGTGGGTCTGGAAGGCAGAGGGCATGGCCAGTGGCAAGGGTCCATTACCCAGAATCCAGAGCACATGGCCAGCGCTCTGAATCTGGAGCGCAGGTCTTGGCCCCAGTGGTCTCTGAGACAGAGGGTTGTTTTCCAGGCTGGAGAGCTAATGTGGTCATGATCTCATCTTTCCCGCCAACCTCCCCCATTTGTGATGGAAATGCCTGGTGCATGCCTTTCCTACTAGTATACTTTGGAAACACATAGCTTGTCATTTAGATTCACAGGTTCCCAGGTGAAGACAAACTTTGCTCCAGGATTGAAAATGCCTAAAATCTCGCCTCTATTAAATTTAGATGATCCAGAAGATGAGATTTTTTTTTTTTAGCATGAAGTTGACTTAAGACTCTGGGGGCAATGATGTAATGGGGTACATGTGTTTTGACTATGGCAAGGATCTAAATTTGGAGGTAGTCCAGGATAGAATGCCATGTGTTCCCCTAAACCAGTGGTTCTCAACCTTCCTAATGTGGTGGTGACCCCCCCCAACCATAAAATTATTTTCGTTACTACTTCATAACTGTCATTGTGCTACTGTTATGAATTGGGCAACTCCTGTGAAAGGGTCGTTCGACCCCCCAAAGGGCTCAGGACCCACAGGGTGAGAACCATTGCCCTAAACTATGCTTGTAAGTGCTACATGTTATGCATATGGTTATAAGCCCACTTAGAATGTTTTTTGTTATGCTAATAGAACAGAGTTAGTGTCAAGGATATTTGGAGCCAACCTCTTTAAGCAAGAGAAGCAGAGATGAGAAGAAGATGCCCCCCAACCCCATCCCATAAAGATCAAGCAGGGGCTTCCTCCAGAGCCCAACAGAGATAGGGAGCCTTCCCCTAGAGTCGGCGCCCTGAATTCAGACTTCTAGCCTCCTGAACTGTCAGACATTTCTGTTTGTTAAATCCACCCATGTAAAGGACTTCTGTGATAGTGGTACTAGATAATTATGACGTTTGTGATCATTCATGAGCTAATATTGATACAGTATTATTCATTAAAATGCAGTGCCATTCAGTCCATTCTGATGTATAGTGACCCGATATGGGGTTTCCGAAATTGTAAATCTTAATGGGAGCAGACAGCCTCGTTTTTCTCTCAGGGAGCGGCTGGTGGGTTTGAACTACTGACCTGTTGGTGACCAGCTCATTGCCTATCCCACAGCATCGCCAGGGCTCCTTTATTATTAACTAAAGCTGATAGTTTATTCAGGTTTCTTAACTTTTTGACTAATATGCTTTTTTTTTCTGTTCTAGGATCCTAACCAGGTCCACCGGATTACATTCAGATTCACATCTCTTTAGGCTTCTCTTGGATGTGGAAGTTTCTCAGACTTTTCTTGGTCTTTGATGACCTTGGCAATTTTGAGAATTTAACAATGCCATGAGTTTGATCTGACTTTTCCAGCCAGAGCCTGTCACTCCTCCTAAACAACATTTGTTTTCCTAATGGGTCCGGGTGAGACAAGGGAGGGATATATTGATTGACTTATGTGATTCACCTGTGAATGATTGTTAATTTGGGCTAATTGTGATTGCCATTCTGCTGGGCATCAAATTAGTCAATGGGGGAGGAGAAATTCACGCACGACCAGCAGAAAAGAAGAGGCCGGAGTGGAGCAAATCCTTTGGGCCTTGAGAGTCCCTACACATTGAACCTTCTAGGAGACAGTGTGGTCATCAGAGCAGTAGTAGCAGCAGCAGGAGCCAGAGCATAAGACAGAGCAATGGACTTCCCAGCCCATGGAGCAGGTAAAGCTGAGTGCTTTGGGGCAGGAGGCTGGCTTGTGGAGTGGCATGCCTCTGGGCACTTACCGTACATACTCGAGTATAAGCTGACCCGAATATCAGCCGAGGGACCTAATGTTACCACAAAAACTGCATAAAAATGTGCTGGAAAAACTCGGTTTATACACGAGTATATAGGGGAGCTGGGTTTCCTGACCCATGGGACTAGAATTGAGGGCCTTTGGGCTGAGGCTTACAGCAGAGTGGCATGCCCTTTGGGCATGTATTGGCAGCCCTAAAAGAGCCTTGTCACAGGGCCTGAGCAGGGCAGAGGCCGGGCCAAGTGACTGAGGGCAAGAGAGAGGCCTGCCTCTGGGCTTGGCAGAGAAGAAACTGTCCTGAGTGAACAACTGTATTCTGAGCATTTCTCACATGAATTCTGAGCACATAATTAATTTCCCAAATAAACCCCATAACTGTGCGTGAGTTCTGTGTGGCCATTGAAGGGAATTAAAGAGCCCAGCAGGAAAGTAACATGTGTAGAAAGCAGAGTGCTTGGGGGATGGGGGGGTGGTGGTGGTGGCTGATGTCAGAACACGATTCAGCGGGGAGGAGATGAGTCAGTCAGGTGCGATGTAGCAACGATGAAAAATACAACTTTCCTCTAGTTCCTAAATGCTTCCTCCCCGCCCCCACTATCATGATCTGAATTCTACCTTGCAAGTCTGGCTAGACCAGAGAATGTACACTGGTCCAGATAGGAACTGGAAACACAGGGAATCCAGGACAGATGATCCCTTGAGGACCAGTGGTGTGAGTGGCGATACTGGGAGGGTAGAGGGAGAGTGGGTTGGAAAGAGGGAACCGGTTACAAGGATCTATATGTGACCTCCTCCCTGGAGGATGGACAACAGAAAAGTGGGTGAAGGGAGACATCGGACAGGACAAGATATGACAAAATAATAATTTATAAATTATCAAGGGCTCACGCGGGAGGGGGGAGCGGGGAGGGAGGGAAAAAAAATGAGGATCTGATGCCGGGGGCTTAAGTGGAGAGCAAATGTTTTGAGAATGATGAGGGCAATGAATGTACAAATGTGCTTTACACAATTGATGTATGTATGGATTGTGATAAGAGTCGTATGAGCCCCTAATAAAACGATAAAAAAAAAACCCCCAAAACAAAAACGGATGTCTGGCAACATATGTACATATGCTTGAAACAATTTATGTATGGAATGTTATAAGAGCTGTAAGATCCCCCAATAAAATGATTAAAAAAATAATAAGAACAGGATTCAGAAGGATGGAGAATGTGGGCATGTCTGACTCCTGCCTGTGGCCATTAGCCTTGGGAGCCAGGGGAGGTCACATGTGGCCCCAGGCCTTTTCTTCAGAGGCCAGAGGCGTGCTGGTCAGTTATGCTGTAGGATGCTGCTCTATTGGGTTTGCCTGATGTGTTTCTCCTGGCCAGACTGATGATCAGTGCCTTTGTTTTGAAAAGCAGAGAGGTAAAGTGTCATTTTTTAAAATTACATTTATTACATAAAGTCACATGATTTTTCACAGTGAACATCGACCTCGGTCAGCTGGCTACAGTAGCCTTCATCAGGTTTCTCCCCGGCCCTTTCCAGAATGTCCTTTCAGGGCAAAGTGGCCATATAACAGCCCACAGCTAAGGAGTCCAGAGTTACATTCCGCTCCTGGAGGGCCGGCGGGGTATTAACTTGGTTTTTGCACTTTTAGTATCAGCATTTCAAAATACTCCTACAAAGCATTGCTACAGTCTGTCAGCCCAACAGGCAGGCCTGGGGAATGTAGAAGAGGAGAGACAGGATTCAAGTGACAGGACAGCGAGGCTCAGAGGGGAGACAGTGGTTCCTGGTCAGCCCCTGGGGCCTCAGCTTTCGGTGAGACTTTGAAATCTGAGTCTCACAGAAGGTCCGGTGGGTCTGAACTCTAGATTCAAGAGGGCTTGGATTCTGCTATGGGTTCGAATTTGAGGCCTTGCTCTCTCTCAAAGGAGCCTGGTGATCACCATAAGGTCAGCAGTTTGAAACCACCAGCTGCTCCGAAGGAGAGAGGTAAGCAAGTTCTACTCCCGTGAAGAGTTAGTCTTGGAAACACACGGGGACAGTTCTACTCTGTCCTGTGGGGTTCGCTGTGAGTCGGCATCGGCTCGATGGCAGGGAGGGCAGAACTCTCCCTCACTGTGACCTCTGAGTTGGTCGTCTCTTCTCTGGGACGGAGGTGCCAAGCAGTGTGTGAAGAATGAAGACCCCACAGCCCACCAAACAGGACCCTGCACAGGGGCGCCACACGGAACAACTGAACTATGACCAGAACGATTCTTTTTAAGAGCCTTGCCTTTCAAGTCTTCCCGCAGCCGACTGTCTCCTCTCTGCTGGGCAGAAGGTTCCTAACCCTTCTTGTCTGTGGGGTCAGGCTCTGGCTTCAGATTTCTGCCCGCCTCCCCCTCCTGCCGGGCAGATCAAGGGCCCCCTGCTCCTTCCATTTTTTTCCTCTCAAACATTCTGGGATGTGGAGGAAAGAGGCCTGGGCCGGGGTGGGAGGTGGGGGGAATGGCTCTGCCTGTCTCGTGTGTGTGACCTGGGGGAGCGCCGATCCTTCTTTAAGCCTCTACTGTGGCCTGAGAAGGTGACATGGTGAGTGACTAGGTTTTCTTAGCACGTGGCCTTGACACCAGTCTTGGGGGGATGGGAGTTCTCAGAATGTGTGTGTGTGTGTGTGTGGGGGGGGGCTTTTGCCCCATTTTCAGATGTTCGCGTCTTTTCTGGATGGCCTCCATTCTGTCTCCAGACCCAGGCTGGGTGGAGAGTTGCTTGGGTCTCTGATTTCCTGGCCCTGCCCTGGCCCTACAATCCGGGAGGGGAGGGAAGGGCAGGCCGTGCAGATTTGAGGGGGTGCAGGGGCACGCTCAGTAGTTAGCGCTGTCATGGATACATGGTCACTCGGGCCTGTTCCCTGAGGTGGACACTAGCCAGCAGGTGTCCGACTACCCAGCACGGTGGCTGGCCTGAGGGAGAATGTGCCACCCACTCCTCGCTCCTCCCGACTCTCAGTGGGGTTGGTGAGGGCTCCTGATTGCCCCCCTCCCCAGATGCCCTCCTCTACTGGGGCATGACTTCTGATGTCTCTCATCTAACAGCTCTCCAGGGCTCCTTACTGCTTCCAGGTCAGGAGCCCAGTCTGACTGTCAAGGACCCTGGGGTGAGGGGGTGGGGGGCGGTTCATCTCAGGCCAGCTTCCTGCCTCACTTCTCCTCACTCGCAGCCTACCCACCATCCTGGGCTCCCATACCTAGTTCCAGGCACAGCAGTGCTTCTAGGCCCGGGGTCTTTGCTCAGGCAGCTTCCTCTGTTCCCTTTTTGCCTGGCAGCCTTCTCTGTAGACTTCTGTGTCCTCCTCCCTTGACCTCCTTCCACCAGCCTCCCACAATACATGTCCTGTATGGGGGAGGGGGTGACGGAAGGGGAAGAGGGGGGTCCTCTTCAGGGTCCTCAGCCCCCACTGCTGTGCCTATCTCAGGGTCACCTGTCCCCGCTCCTCCAGGCTGTGAGCTCCCCCTGCGCCCGGGGCACCAGCCAGGCCTGGTTTGTTTATTGCTGTCTTCCTTGAACCTAGCTCACATCTTAGCGCATAGTAGGTGCTCAGCAAAAACTGACCAGATAAAGGAAGCCTAAGGCTTAGTTAGCCAAAGGAGCCCTGGTGGCATCATGGGGATACGTTAGGCTGCTAACTGCAGAGTCAGTTAGTTTGAAACTAACAGTTTGAAACTAGCAGTTGTTTCTCAGGAGAAAGATGGGGACTTCCTACCCCCGGAAACTCACAGGGGCAGTTCTACCCTGTCGTGCAGGCTCACTATGAGGGGCATAGACTCAATGACAGTGCGAAGGCTTTGGGGAGAGGGGAAGCTTTGAGAGTGGGGAGCATTCCAGGCAGAGGGACCAGCAACTGCGAAATCCTCAAGGCAGGGAAAAAGCTCCACTGTGAACGGGCCAGGAGGTAGGCTTGACAGAGGCGGGGGAGGGAACCAGGGCCTACAAAGCAGGTTGGAGGGGTTGTTAGGGTCTAGACTGGGCTGCAGTTCTGAGGAACTCGATTGTCCCTGTGACCACTAAAGCACAGCGCCTCAGGTGGCGCCAATTCTAGTCCATAGCTTCAGTGCCCTCCACCCACCCACCCCCGGCTCCCCAGCCCCTCCACCCCATAGTCCAGAGTCTACTGGCTTCAGACAGGACTCCCAGGAAACCATTTGGGGAATGACAGGGCTGGTCTGGAATTTCCCGCTGAGTGCCTGTGATGGGTCCAGCCTCCCAGTAGCTAGCTGCTCCAAGGATGAGC
>NW_022109491.1:19878336-19880397 GCF_000313985.2 Echinops telfairi | reverse complement strand
GGGTGGGGGTGGGGGTGCCGCAGATAGACCACCATTGAGCCAGGGCCCTGGGTGGGATGAGGGTGGGGCCCCTGACCTCACATCATGGGAAGGCTCTGGCCTGTGGGTCCACAGCCAACTGCCTGAGGTTGGGCTTCACCCCACACTCTCCACCCTGCCCTCGGTGTGACTTTGACCCGAGCACAAGAGGGGGAGGGCAGGGCAGAGGAGGCATCCCGAGACCACAGGGCTGCGTACCACCCTAGCTCAACCTCTTAGCAGTGTCGATGTCGGCAGCATCATTCGCCTGCTGGGAGCTCTGGGCTGGGGAATTGCCTTAGTTGGTGTGCCGGGCCGGGCTGTGTATACAGTCAGTGATTAATACATGGTTTTGGCCCGTTAATGACAACAAATGGCTTGCATGCATTAAGCTGGATATTTAAGAATTTACCGGTAAATGTTTAGCAATGGGCTCGGGGTGGGGTGGGGGAGGGGGTGGGGGGGTTAAAAAAAACCCAGAACAGTATGCTGTGTGGCATTTGCTGATTTCCAGGATGTCAGCACTTTTCGCCAAGGCTGGTACCAGGCAATCAGAGAACACCGAGCTGAGCAGGTAGTAGTAAGCCCTGACACCCCCTTCTCCCCCCTATGGAGCCCAGCCCTAGCCATATGGCCAGTCAAGAAAAGCCTTCAGGAATACTGAGCGAGTGAGAGTACGGCAGGGAAACCTGCTCCTCCAGCCAGGGGCCTGGGTTAATCTTTAAGCCAGCCTTGCAAGCTAGTGTCGCCATCTTGCCAGGCCAGGCTGGCATGTGGGACTGCTCTATTACCAATCTGCTGTGGACCCTCTGGCAGCCCCTTCCACCTCTGGCCTCAGTTTACCAACCACAAGTGCTACCCTTCAGTGAGCACAACAACGTGGGTCACCTTCATACTGGTCAGCCCTAACCTTCCTAGGTGCCTGCAGGGGCCACGCTTCTCCCGCTTGACAAGTGAGGAGATTGAGGGTGGTGGTGGTGGTGGCAGGGAGGCGGGCACCAGGGTTCTACTCCCAGCTGCTTTTAGCAGGGGGAGAAGCTCAAGCCTGGTTTCCCTTTGATCTGACTGGGCCCTCGTTTCCCAATTGTGAAATGGGAGAGCTTCCAGAGGAGGAACGCGGAGGCAGGTGGTGGTACTTAAAGCTGGATTCGGGCCATCCCCAAAGAGGCCAGGGAAGGAGTCAAGGTGGGGAGCTCCACCCCCAATGGAACAGCTCTGGATTTTGGGCGGTGGGGGTCCGCTGGGCTCAGAGGTTTTGAGAGGTTTGTGGCCTAAACCGACATTTCCTCAATGTCACTCCCTTCCACTCATCCACCCCCTGCCACTTTTCTTATATGTCTTGCCTGTGTCCAGATGTGCTTAGCTCTTCAATGACTGGAAAATGTCATTGCTACTTAGACACTGGCTTTTGCACACCCCTACTCCCCCAGCCAGAAAATCATCTACTTTAGGGTCTGATTGGGCGATCAGAGGCAAAACAACAAAGCCCCTGCCACTGAGTTGATTCTGATGCCTAGTGACACTACAGGACAGTGGAAATACTCCCCAGGGTATCTGAGATGGTACATCTTGACAGGAGTCTCCTCGCACTGCCATTGACTCACAGCGACCCCTGATACTGTGAATCGTGCATGAAAGTAGAACCTGGCGGTTTTGAACTGCCGACCAGGAGGATCACAGTCCAATGAGTAATCACTATACCAGCAGGGCTCCTTTACAAGTACAGATAGCCTCATCTTTCTCCAGCAGAGTGGCAGGCAGTTTGAACAGCCAACCTTGTGGTTAGCAGCCAACCCCCAGTGCAGTCAGGGTACCTTTTGGCCTTCTGTACCCGCAAACCCCACTGCTATGGAGCTGAATCCAACACACAGGGATTCTAGGGTTCTCTGTCTAGGGTTTCCAAGGCTGTAAATCTTTATGGGAGCAGAGAGCCTCCACTTTCTCCCAAGGAGCAAGCTGGTGGTTTGAACAGCCCACAATGGTGGTTCCTGGTAACCAACTACGTCACCAGGGTTAGGTGATGTTGATTTTTTTCTCATGCAC
>NW_022109491.1:19869244-19877016 GCF_000313985.2 Echinops telfairi | reverse complement strand
GCCTCAAGTCGGGCCTGGTGATGAGCGGCCAGGAATAAGCGGCTGAGCCGGCCCGGGCTCGGTCCCCGCTGCCCACAGCCTCCAGCCTCGCTCCTGGGCAGGCCCCGTGCTGCCTGCTCAGAAGTTGGCAAAAGTTTTGGGTGTCTGCTGTCTGGTGGGTCCACCTGCCTGTTTGGGATGGGGCTGGGGGTGGGCGCCCGGTTTTGAGGTCAGGCTGGGCCTGCAATTGTCCTGATGACCCTTCCAGCAACTCCCTGCCCTCTCTGCGCCTGGGCCCTCTGCAGTGGCAGGTGGGCCTGAGTGGGCTTGCAGGGCTGGTGGAGAGGATAGATGGGGACCAACAGAAGGGACTCCCCTGTGACAGTGGGCATGGGGTGTGTGGCCCCAAGCAGGGGTTCCTGTGTTTCGGGTGTTCTTCTGTACAACGGGACCAGTGGCCCCTGGGTCCCCGCAGGGGTAAGTCCGGGTCCAGCTACAATGTAGCCAAGACCCGTCTTGGCTTGCAGGTGGGCCTGCCTGGTCCTGTCCCTCACAGTTTACTTCCTGTGCCCTCATGGGGAAGCCCAGGCTGGAGATTACACCTGGGCTTCTTGTCAAGTGACCTGGCCCAAGGGACTGCCCCGCTGAGGTGCAGCGAGACAGGGATGCCTGAAAACATTCTGGCTTCTGCTGGTAGGGGCCAGGCAGGTAGTAAGTAGCCACTCAATAAATGCTTACTTCCCTACCTGAGAAAAATAGGTGGGAACAAGGTTGCTGGCCTAAGTGGGGCTCATTTCCTTGTGCCCAGAAGGTCTTCAAACCCTTTGAGAAAGAAGCAGCCCCGAGTTGGTCCGGCCACCCAGCAGCTGTGTGACCGTAAGCACTTCGGGACTTCGGTTTTGATTTTGCTCATCTGACGAGAGCCCACAATCATGGTGGTTGCGAACAGCAGCGTGTAGGTTCTCTTGTTTCTCCCCAATTTGTGGTTGGGGAAACGTGAGACTTAGAGAGGGGAATTGGTGGGCCAAAGCCACACAGCTTGGAGCTGAGATTAGAACCCAGGCCTCAAAGACCACAGCTGACTGCCTTGCGCCTTTTTGTGATGGGGCCCAGCCTGGAGCCAGGCAGCCAGCACTGTGGAGTAAACACTCCATCGATGGGTGACTGAATGGAAGTCATGATGCCCCTCTGGGTCTGCCTTGTGATTGTGCCTTTCCGCCCAGTGTGTCACCTCTCAGCTGACTGCCTGCCCAGGCCGTCCTCTGTGGTTCCTGGACGTTTTTGCACCCCATGGGCTGCTCATCTGCACAGTCTCTTCAAGGCTTAGCTTAAGGCCCCCCTCTCCCAGCTCTGTCTTCTCAGAGTTCCTGCTGTCCTCAGTGCACAGCCCCCCATCTTGGCCTGTCTTGACTTGTTCCTTGATCGCCACCTGAAGGGGAGAGGGTCTGGCTTTCTGGGGATGAGCCCTGCCCAGGGGGAGCTGCTGAGACATCCCCTTCGGCCCCCCTCCCCCCTTGGTCTCCAGCCATGTGTCCATGGTGACTTTTCTAACCTTTTCATCAGGGTTAAACTCCTTTTCTCAAACTTGGCGCAGATACGAGCGCCCACAGGTCTGCATTGAGCAGCTACTATGTGGAAGATCTTACAAGTCAGCTTGAACATTGCTGTGATGGATGGCGCTAGTGCCGTCCTGGGGTGAGCAGTAGGAGCTACGAGAGCCATGGGGATGGGGGTTTCCGAGGGGTGGTGGTGTCTGAGCTGAGGGGGGACCTTCGGTCACTCAACAAAGAAGGGAAAGGGGGGAGGGTTTCTTTCCCCCACCCTTCAGACATTGCTCAGGGCGCCATTTCCTGCCCCTTCCCCCAAGATGATGGGAGTGGTCTACTTACTGAGGGATGATGAGCGGGTCCCTGGCCTCCCAGGAATTTGAATCTGGAGCTGAGGCCAAGTAGCAAACAAGTTGGCGCAGATAAGGATTCAGAGTGTGAGGCTGGGGGCGTGGAGGGCGGGCGGTGTGTGGAGGAGGAGGAGGCTTGGCCAGGCAGGGGCACTGCATGTGCAAAGGTCCTGGGGTGGGGGGGGGGGGAGTTGTGTGGCTGTGGAGGAACAATGGGAAAGCCTGTGAGGTTGGAGCCAGAGAGTGAGGGGGAGTGGCGAGAGGTGAAGTCCAGGGTATTATCAGCAGGGCTGGGCCATGCAGGGAGTTGTGGGTCTTGGGGGCAGAGTTTGGCCTTCCTCTTCACACAGAGGGTGTTGGGTGCCTTCTGTAGGTACTGCTCCAGGATTGAGGCCCAGAGGGCTTGAGGCCAGATATGGGGGTAGGGCTCCTTGGCTGCCAGGTATTTTGCGAGGGGAGTAGCTCCTGTATGAAGAGGAGGCCACCTTTGAGGCTAGGCGTGAAGGTTGAGAGCACTCACAGGAAGGCAGGGGAGGGTGAGAATCCGGGGTAGGAGCCGTGCAGGGCAGGTTGGCTGGACCCTGGGAGGTGAGCTGGAGGAGCAGGAGAGGGTCAGCTGGGGAGGTGGAGCCTGGAGGTGTGACGAGGACGGAGGAGTCAGGAGGCCTAGGTGCTTCCACTTGCTGTGTGTCTGGGGGGGATTCGCTTGAAGTCCCCCATCTTGAACCTGGGGACAATAGCTCCCCGCCAGATTAGGGCTAACTGGGGGGCTGCATGTCCGGTGTCCGTCCCTGTGGGGACTCAGGAAATGGGACTGGCCTTGAACCGTGTGCCATTGAACAAGGTGGCTGCTACCTCTGGTCCTGTACTCCCTAACTGTGTGATAAAGGCTTTGCGTGGATGCTGAGTCTGAAGGTGATAGTCTGGGCAAGGCTAGCCAAGAGAAGATATTGGTGTTCAAGGTCACTCATGTGCTGAGTGGCCTTGGGACCCTTTCCCTCTCTGTGCCTTCTCTGTGTGCAAGGAGGCTGAACTGGGGTGAGCGCCATGAGTCTAGGCCAGTGGTTCTCAGCCTTCCTAATGCTGCGACCCTTTCATACAGTTCCTCGTGTGGTGGTGACCCCCAACCATCAAATTATTTTCATTGCTACTTCATAACTATAATTTTACTACTGTTATGAATCGTCATGTAAATATCTGATATGCAGGATGTATTTTCATTGTTACAAATTGACCATCATTAAAGCATAGTGATTAATCACAAAAACAATATGTAGTTCTATATTGTGAAATCTTTATTTCTAATGACAGATAAATGAAAGTTTGTCTTGAAGCATGGTGTAGCATGGGTAACCGTCTTCACACCGGGTACTCGTATGTGAGCTTATCTGCATGTGGGGCAGACCCGCCTGGAGACGGATAGAGGAGCTGTGTCTCGGTTCCTAAGACCATCAGAAATATGTATTTTCCAATGGTCTTAAGTGACCCCTGTGCAAGGGTCGTTCGACCCCCAAAGGGGTTGTGACCCACAGGTTGAGAACCACTGGTCTAGGCCAACACGCTTCTTGAAAGCCTACTGTAGGTGCCCATTTCTGGATACAAACCCTGAGACCCAGAGGGAAGACACTACTTGCCTAGGGTTTCCCATTCACCAAGTGACGACAAGCCTGGGCTGGGACTCCTGGTTCAGGACTTGGCTCCGCCAGGGGCCTCCCAGCTCTCTGCAGGCTGAGGTCCACTTCAAAGAGCCGCCACTCCCCTGCCATGAGCCCTTTGACCAGAACCACATTTCCTGCCCATCTCCCCATGGGTCCCCGCAGCCCTTCACTTCCCCTCCGCTCATTGCTCCCATAGCCTATCTCCATGGGAAACCACTTTGGTTTCCAGTGGAACCCTAGTGGGAGTGCACTTCCTCTGGGGAGTCTCCATTTCCTCATCTGTGCAGGGGGATAAGAAAAGCCCTGGGGCTGGAGTGCCCACGAGGACAGAAATAAAGGGCTTGGCCACATTAGCTGCTCCACACATGGGAGTTGGGAAGGACCAGACACTGGTTTAAGGCAACTGATCCCCTGCTCCGTGACTCAGTCTCTGAAGCTCGTGTCTGGCTCTGTATCACTGTTTCCAGGCCCAGGAGTCGCCTCTCCTTTGTCCAAATCCTTAATCCCAAGGGTACGCACAGTGACAAGTCACTGGTCCTTTCTGAGGCTCAGCCTGTTCTCCCTTCCTTTATAAGGTTTATGACTTGGCTAACATCCTTCTAATGCCTCGAATCTATTGGGAGTTCAGTAACTAGTATGCCTGCTTTCCCCCTTCCTGTCCCTCATGAAGATTCAGATGTTGTCCAGTCTGGGCTCGATCCAGTGCCCAAATCTTCCGGACATGGAGTGCTACATTGGGTAGCATTCTGAGGCCCAGCCTTGGCTCCGTGGGAAAGAGTGTTGTGTTTGATTAACAATGTCTGCCGTGGGCAGGGGATAGAAGGCCATATTTTTGGCATTCCTGTTCTGTTCTCATCTTCTCTTTTCACAGATAGGGAAATTGAGGCCAGAAAGACCCAGGGTCACCTAGCAAATCATCCAAGCTCAGAAAAGAAAAGACATCTTTCTTGTCTTCTGATCTAGGGCTCTTCCGAACCTTCTCACAGCCTAGCCTGGGTGGGGCTCAGGCAAGCAATGGATGACTCTGGAGGTCCGGAGCTGGACGTCCAACCCCTATCTTTTCATTCCGTCCTTTGGGACCTTAGGCAGTGACTTCTTCCCAGCCTGGGCCTGAATTCATACCCCGACCCCTACAACTATCCAGAGAATTCCTGTTGAAAGGGAAGCCTGGGGACCCTAGCCAGGTCCTTTCCGGCTCCCATCTGTGCAGTGAGGGCTCTTCTCTCGCCGGGCCTCTGCCATGGCGCTTCCTGTAGGGCAGTTCGCCGACAGCCCTGGCCGCCTCGGTGTCCACGTAGCTCACGTAGGTGGGTAGAGCCTGTGGAGTTGTTGGGAGACAGGGAATGGACCCTTCTGAGTCTCAGGGCTAGCCAGGCGGGGAGACCAGCAGAAGTGAATCCCAGTGTTGGGGGTGGGTGGTGCTGGCAAGCACGACTGATCTGAGTTGGGCCTGCTCTTCCCACTTGAGTAGCCCTGTGGTGTAGCGGTTATACATTGGGCTGCTAACTCACAAGGTCAGCAGTTCAAAACCACCAGCCACACGAGGGAGAAAGGTGAGGTTTTTCTACTTCCTTAACAACTTCCAGTCTTGGAAACCCACAGGGGCAGTTCTACCGGGTCCTAGAATCAACTTGTCCAAATTTAGAGCCCTGACTTTTACTTTGTCTGATGTCGCTGCCCTCCTGAGGGAGCCATTAACAAGGTGGTCTCCTTACAGCCCCCCTCCCATCCTGGGAGCCGTGGGATCAGTCCCAGTCACCCAGCAGAATGAAGTGTGTACCCAGGTGCCTGGCTTCAAGGGCTTCTTGGGTGCCTGATTCCTGCTGAGCATCCACCTGTCTGGGAATGTATGCTGGGGGCAGGTGATCTTGACTCTCTGGGACCTGCCACCTGTACCCAAGGCAGTGGCAGGGGCCATGGTGGATGCTCCTGGCGTCAGCCGATGCAAGTTGTAGAATGGGCACCGCCTTTGGAGCCCGTTGGTTTTGGGTTTGGAGTCTGACTCTGCTACTTGTTTGTGGTGGTGCAGCCACTGCCCTGCTCTGAGCCTCGGTTGCCTGCTTTGTGAAATAGGGATGAGGAGGTGAGTGCCAGCTTTGAGGAGGGGGCGTGGGAATGAGATGAGCTAACACGGAGTGCATGGCTCAGGGGTGGCTCACAGTAGGTGCTTAACACTGCGTGCCCGGGATTAGGCGGGCAAGTCCTTCTTTCTGTGAAGGTAATTCCCTGCTGTAGGGATCGAGGTCATCTCTGGGAGGTAATTCCGGGCCCTATTGGTCTGGGGAATCCCTAGGGTGGAGACAGACAAGCTCGGAGGCTGGATCGATGGGAAGGCACCAGCCCCAGCCCTCACCTTCTTTTGGGTCCAGCAAGGTTTCCCAACGCCCTGATGGCCCGCCTGGCATTGGTGGGTCCCCGGCACGGACCCTTCTCTCCAAAGAGTGCCACCGTTTGGGCACTGGGTGCTTGGCATTCGTGCCGGTGTGGCCTTCTTTTTCTGGGGAGGCAGCTGAGGTTCAGAGAGTGGCAGCTGGGCCAGGGGACTCACAGTAGGACTCCTGGGGATGGGTGCTCCTCCCTCTGCCCTGCCTAGGGTGCCTCCCACATTTCCTTCCCCCAAGGGCCCACTAGCCCTCTGAATCACTGGCCATCTTCCTGCCGCCTTGGGTTATCCAGCCTCCACGCCCTCCCCTTTGCAGACCCCACTGCCCACCGTGTCCTCTTCCTCATAACCTCTCCAATGGCAGACGTGCTCTGCTTCTCAAAACTTTTGCTGACCGCCCTCCCTGCCCTGCCTACGTTCTTCCTCCTGCCTCCCGGCTGGCTCCAGCACATTCTGCCTTCCACAGATGGCAAGTCCTGGGGGCTCTTTTTGTCCTTGAAGGAGTACCCAGAGATCATCAGCACTCCCCCCAGCACCCAAGGCTCTTTTAGCAGAAGCCCTGAGCACCTGCCAGCAGGGTGGGGTGGGAACTGGCGCTGTCCTGGTCCGAGTTTCGCTGTTGAGGAAACTGAGGTCTTGGGCCAAGGTCAAACTGGTGCTCTCTCTGATTGGTCGCCTGATGGAGCTGGATACTCTTTCGTTCCCTGCCCTTTGGCACCCAGCCCCTCTCCCTGGTGTCAAGAGGAGGATTTTGGAAGCCCAAAGAGGTGTCTTGCCTGAGATCACATGACCAGGAGAAGCAGACCTGAATCCCAGGCTGGCCAGCCCTCAGAGTCCTTTCAGCCGTACTTGGGCCCTAGGCCCGTGCCCTGCCTCCACAACCTCCCTCATTCTCATGGCTTCGCTGTGAGGTAGTGGTATTGGCCCCACGTACCAAAGAGGAAACCGAGGCCCGGAGAAGGACTTGCCCTTGATCATCCTGGCCAGGGTATTGAACCAAGACAACCTGAGCGCTGCAGGCCTAGACCTGCCTCATCCAGGCCGACCGGCCCCTCTGACCCCTCTGTGCCTTCGGAGGGCAGCTTGGAGGGCAGCTTGAAGGCCAGGGGACCCCCAGCCCCAGAGACTGTGCCTCCACCCCCAGCTGCTGCCACCCACTAGCTGTGATCTTGGGAGTCGGCTCATGGCTCTGCACCTATGCCTCAACTTTCCCATCTGGACAATGGGCCTAATAGCACTACCCACGGGCTTGTTCTCAGGGTCAAGTGAGGTCGTTGTGCCTGTTGCTCGCTGAGCCAGGCCGGCACGCACGCTGACTCCACACATTAGGTGTTCTTGTCATGTGTACCCAACTGGGGAGGCTGGGAATGACAACACTCTCCACAAGGAAAGACTGGGCTCAGAGAAAGGGAATAGCTCCCGCCAGGCCTGGTGATGTTGGGCTGCTTAGCTGCAAGATCAGCAGTTCGAATCCACCAGTGACTCCATGGGAGAAAAAGGAGGCTTTCTGCCTCTTCCATAGATTTCCAGTCTTGGAAACCCACAGAAACAGTTCTAGCCCATCCAGTAGGAGGGCCCCTGTGAGTCGGAATCGGCTCCATGGTAGTGAGTTTGATGATGGTGATGATGATGATGATTTTTTAAGCGTTCGCACAATTAGAGAGCACTGGGGCACATCCATTTTTCCAGATGGGGAAACAGAAGCATAGAACCTGGGCAGGTATACAATCAAGATCCTATTTTTTTTTGCCATCAGAGACTGTTGAAACGCCCTGGGCTGCTTTCTTGCTCTGGGACGCTGGCGGGCTGTTCTCTACTACTGAGCTTTGGATTCCTTGTCTGGGGAAGCCCCCCC
>NW_022109491.1:19866867-19868446 GCF_000313985.2 Echinops telfairi | reverse complement strand
TCTGTCTGGCAGGAGTCTGAATGACCATGGTGAGCAGAACTCAGAAGTGAGGCAGCTTGGGCAAAGTGCCCCAGAGCAAGGTGGGGTGAGTGAGTGGGTGAGGACCCTCACCCCAAGATTGTACTGATCGTGCCTGTTGGAGCATGCTGCCCCCTGCCCTCCTAATGTTAGAGTTTCTGTCAAAGCCTTGGGAGCAGTTGCCAGCTCTCCCAGCCCCCACGCGGCCAGGTGTTCCCGAAGGCCCCGGAACCAGATGAGCCACACTTCTATTTGGGGACAATTCTACTGTTCCCGTTTCGCTCCTGTGCCCTAGTTTTAGAAACGACGTGGGTTTGGTTACTAGTTGGCCATTTGCAAAAAGCCCCTCCCCACCCGGTGCCTGCACCTTAGGTGTGTAGGCAGTACAGGCAGACTCTGCTCAGTGCTGCCACGTAGGGGGTTGCCCTTGGCCTCTGGGCAGGGCATTGACATTTAGGCTCGTGGCTTTCCACTGGTGGAAACTGGGGCTTGTGTGGGGTGCCGGGGCCCCAGTGATGCACGGTGCAAGCAGCTTGAACTCTGCAGGAACCTGGAGCAGACCTTGATCACTGCCCTATTTAGGAGGAGGTGCCAGAGGGATGGAGGATGCACAGCACAGTGCCTGGAGGCGGCAAGAAATGATTTGGGTCTTGAAGGATGATGAGTTTATGAGGAAGAGGAGGGTGAGGACATGCCAGGAGCAAGGACAGCATGTGCAAAGGACCAGAGGTAGAAAATTGTGTGTGTGTTTCGTTGGGGAGGCGGGAGAAAGAGAGGCCAGTCACATGCAAGGTGGCAGGGAGGTTGACCAGGCAAGGCCTCAGACCTTGGCCAGTGTGGCTGGGCTTTGGTACAAGCGGAAGGACGGAAAGGAGGACCAGGCTGGCTTCCATGCACATGACTGTTGGCCAAGAGAAGGCAGCCTACAGTGGCCAGAGGGCGAGGTAGAGACGAAAACCCCCTACCTGGTCTGGTAGCTTGGGGCTTGTCGAGGACCTCCGAGGAAGTGGGTTAGCAACGACTTCCTGGAGGAAGAGGTCCATGCTACTCACCTGGAAAGATGAGATGGGTCTCTCGGGGAGGAATGTACTGAGCAAGGGCCTGAGGGACCCGGAGATGCTCGGCGGGACCTCGGAGTGTTTACCTGAATGATTGGCTGGTGCCAATCAGAGGAGGGAGGGCCTCAGCTGGTTTCCACGCTGTCCTCCGACATCAGGTGAGGGGTGCCAGGCCCCTTGACAGTGTGGTGTCCGTCAGGACCTCCCGGTGGCCTGGGGAGAGGTGAGAGCTGTGACAAATGGGCCGGCCTGGAACTGCAGGGAGCAGCCTGCCCCACCTTCCTGTGCAGGCTTTCTCCCCGACGCTTGGTGGGAAGTGATAGGGCCATGGTTAAGTCTGGCTGGTAGATTTCAAAGGACCTACAGGAGCTACCGAGGGGAGATCCGGTGGTGTAGTGGTTGTGGGTTGGGCTGCTAACCCCAAGGCCAGCAGTTTGAAACCACCAGCTGTTCCAGGGGGAAAAGATGGGGCTTTCTACTCTGTCTCGGGAACTCACAGGGGC
>NW_022109491.1:19860085-19866718 GCF_000313985.2 Echinops telfairi | reverse complement strand
TCTTTTTTGAGGGGAGCATGGGATAGATTTGGGGCAAGGGCTCTTGGTTTGGGGCCCGGTCCTGGTTTCTCCCCCTTGTTGGATAGTCCTTGCCAGGGTGTGGGCTCCTGATTGACGGGAGGCCAGGCATTGCCCCTTCGTGCCTCTGTGGAGGCCCTTCTGCCCTCTTGCACCCAGGGGCCCTTCCTCCCCGGGGCAGGTTCGGAGACCTGACTGCTAATTGCTGCCAGACGGGCCCGGGTGTGAGCCCAGGGTGCTTGCTGCCAACGAGGCCATGTGCAAGGTGTTTGCCCATCTGCAGAAATGGGAGTCTCCGGAGGGCTCGTAGACTGAGGTTTGGGAGGGCTGTGCCCAGCGCTGTGTCAGTCCCTGGGGTCCAGCTTCAGCGCTGCTCGCACCTCCCCCTGCTGCCAGGGTGTCGGGACCTTCTGGGGTGCAGAGGGGTGGCTTCCTGTCTTCCCGAGGCTTTCAGCACTGAGGACAAAGCCCCTTTGTGGTGAGACAGATGGAGCTTGTGAGCCCCCCTTCCCCCCTTAGGGACCCAGGGAGCTGCTAGCCCCTCCTTACCCTGTTCCCCTGGGGTGGGGAGGAGCTTCCTGAGACTGAGTGGATAGGAGACAAGTCACGTGCAGGAGAGAGGGCCATCTGCAGAGGTTTGGGTCAACACCCGGGGGGGTAGCCTTGGCAGGCTCTTAATCATCTCTGGGCCACCTTCTCAGGGCCTGGGGCACCCCTCCACATTCACTCATTCCCTGATTACCCAGAACCTGCTCCGTGCCAGGCCCTGTGCTGTGGACAGCGCCTGTCCTGGTGGTGCCCAGACACCAGCTGTGGGCTGTTCTGCATATTAGACCGCAGAGCATGTAGCCGTGACTGAGATGGACATGACCCCGCCTCATGAGCTGTGTACTCACATGGCCAGTGACGTCATCAAGTTGTGGTCCTTTTGGAAGGAGAAGTTGAAGTCTGGCCAGGAGCGAAGGGGGCGAAGGTCATCCAGGATGCACCAAGTTGATTGGGAGAGTTGCCATTTAAGTAGGGTTTTCAGGAAAGGCCTTTCTGAGCAAGTGACCTTTGAGAAAAGATCTGGGGGAAGGGAGGGAGGGAGGTGTGTTGATATCTGGGTGAAATAGGCCCAGGGCATGTGCAAAGGCCCTGAGGCTGGTGTGCATGGGGGCTCACCAGGAAAGGGGAAGAGGCCATTGTAGATGGCACAGGGTGGGTGAAGGCGGTATGACTGGGAGGGTCCGACTGGCCAAGATTTTGTTCTTTGTCTTGGGGTGTGGGGTGTTAAGCGGGTGAGGGCCGTGTCCTCAGATGGGTGGCCTGGCCTGGAGTGGTCTTGGGAGGGCAGGAAGAGGATTTGGGAAGTGGTTTGGAGGTGAGATCAACTGGACTTGACATAGGAAGTTAGGGGACAGGTGAGAAAAGGACCAGCCGTCCTTTCTTTCCCGGGCTCCCGGCTTAAGGGTGAGGATGGTGATACTGAGAAGTTGAGTCTCTAGCAGGGCACTCATTCATGTTCAGCTTCCCTCCCTAATCCAATTAGAGACACACAGACTCTGGCCTCCCTGCCTTTCCCCAGGGCTGGACTGAGCCCTGCAGCCCCTGTAGCTCTGAACATGGGCAGCCCCTTAGGTGAAGCTGGCCACATCCATTGGATAGATGAGAAGACTGGGGCCCAGCCTTGTGACTCCCTCCCCCCATAGTCCTGCAGGACTGGGGTTTGACTGCCTATGAGTTTGGGGAATACAGACCCCCAAATTCTAGCCACCGTCATCCCTGGATTGCCTTGGGGAGCTAGAGGCTGCCAGGGTTTAGGGAACAGAGTCAGAAGGTCTGGATCCCAACATGCCATGTGGCTTGGGCCTCAGTTTCCTCTGCCTGGAAATAGGTACAGTCAGGTACTGAACCCCGGTACGAAGAATACAGTAATCAGTCAGTAATAAACTGAAACTCCCTGCCACTGAGCCAATGCTGACTCAAAATGACTCTCGAGGATGGGGTAGAACTGCCCCTGAGAGTCTCCAAGACTAACTCTTGACCGCACTAGAAAGCCTCATCTCTCTCCCAGGGAGCAGCTGGTGGTTTCGAACTGCCTACCAGGTGGTTAGCAGCCCAACCCACTGTGCCACCAGGGATTATTGGTAATTAGTGAGTCCTTTTATTGCCCTGTGAGCCCAGACCCTGGGTGTGTCCACCTTACTCGGGCCTCTGGGGCGGGACCTGGAGTTACTGAGTGGCCTCATCAGATAACTCTGCTCCTCTGGGTTGCAGGACTCTGGGCTTCACGCCCATCATTTTTCATGCAGGAATATCTGAGTCCAGAAGGGCACAAGGACTTGTTTGAGGCTCTACAGTGACTTGAGGACAGGGTTGGGTTTTACCTGTGGCCCAGCCCAGACCTCCACTCACCTGGTTCTTTCTCCAGGCGTCCAGGCCCTGGATAGCCCCAGTGGAAGGGATCCTGACTTGTACAGAGCAGGGCAGCTGCTGGGATACAGAGGGGGGCCCGCCTCTTGCCCCAGGGAAGCTGAAGAAGAACAGGGGCCATTGTGAGTGGGAGCTCCACAGCCCACTTACTAGACCCTCCTGGGGCTGCAGAGCCTGCCACCTGTGGCACCCTCCATCTCTGCCGGTGCCAGCCCGAGCCTGCACCCGCCCGCCCCAGCCACACTGGCAGAACCGGTTTTGGCCTGCAGCCCTGAGCGTGTTTGCTCGGTGAATGCGGGACCAGACACGTTCTAGCTACCCTGGCCCACAGATGGCTCCTCGCTCACTCCTTGCTCATTCCTTGCTCACTCAGCAGACATTCCCTGGACCTGGGCCGGTGCTGGGTGGGGCTGGTGGGGCCTGGAGGAATTTCTGGCTTGCACGTGTCCCTGAGTCGGGTGGTCAGAGGCTCTGCCATAGGGGCAGGGTAGGCAGGTGGCAGGAGAGTGTATTGGTGGAGGGCAAAGGCAGTGGAGCCAGACAGACTCGGACCAAGGCCTACCACCTCTTTACCCTGAGGGCCTTGAGCAGGGTCCAGCAGTATTTACTGAGCACATACTACATGCCAGACAGTGTTCTAACGGCTGGGGATACAGCCCAGAACCCAGCAGGCAAGCATCTCCGGGGTCAAGGAGCTGACATTCTCGTTGAGGAGACACAAAGCTCGCAGTCTACCAGGAAAAAGGGTGCATCCTTTGTAAGCAGATGGGGCCGCGGGCTATGACTGGAGGAAACGCCTCCAGGCGGTGAAGAGCCAGTGCAAAGGCCCTGAGGCACTGAGGGACAGCCAGGAGTTCAGGGTGCTTGAGGAGGCCCAGTGGTATCGTGGGCTTATCTGTTGGGCTGCCAACTGCAAGCTCAGCCGTTCAAATCCGTGGGCGGTTTTACCCTGTCCGGGACGGTTGGAGTTGGAGCTGACTCTCTATCCCAGTGAATTTTGTTTGGGTTTTGGGAACAGAGTAAGTGCAAGGGAACGTCAAAAGCAATGAAGGCCGAGAGGGAGGGGCTAGGTCAGGGAGGACCTCACAATCCTTCTTAAAACGTTGAAATGGGAGGGGCGTGCATCTGGCTGCAGCAACGACAGAGCCCTGGGGTGTTACAGTGGGTGGTTAACGCTGAGGTCAGTGGTTCAAACCCGCCACCTGCTCCACAGAGAACGGTGAGGCTTTCTGCTCCAGTGCAGGTTTGCATCTTGGAAACCCTGTGTGGAACGGCTCTGCCCTGTCCCAGAGGGTTCTCTGAGCCCGATTGGAGTCGATGGCAGTGGGTGGGTGAAGGGAGGTGGGCCAGTGGGGTGCCCACTGTGGAAGGTGGCGCTGGTTTGCTCCTGACTGCAAAGAGGAGAGCCAGGGGTCAGACTTCTTTTTCTGGGGCGTGATTTCAGTCGTCCCTTTCTCTCTGTATGATGGAGTGGTGTTCGAGCAGTCAGCTTTCATGAGCTACCGCTGAGCCCCAAGCACCACCAGCCGGGCCTGCCGTACCTGCCCCCTCCCCAGGCCATTGTAACACATCGCAGGCATCCCCTTTCATATGAAATATTTCAATGCGTATCTCTAAAATACAGGCTCACGTTTAAAAAACAAACAACCACAAACAGCCCACAGGGCTATATTCACGCCTGAAAGCGATGAACAGTGATGTTTTTTTTAAAAAAAACAACAACTTTCTAGTATGAATTAGGCGAAGGTCGACAAAGCAGATCGTATGTATATTCGGCAATTCACACCCCTCTTGTTTCAACTCGCCTCTTTCACTCCTGAGCAGGGATTCTTTCTGAAAAGTCTCCAAACCAAACTCGCTGCCATTAAGTTGGTCCTGACTTGTAGGGACCCTCCCCTGATAGACCAGGGTTCCGATGGTGGACCGGTGCCTCTGGGCCTCCCTTCCTGGGCTGTTGTGCGATGGATGAGAAAAGAGGCTGCTTGTACCTGAGCCTGCCGCACAGTTGGTCCTCAGCTGCCCCTGTTGCTTTGATGACCGTCATGCAGGTGTCACCCATTAGATTAACACCTGGCTCTACTTGAAGAAATGCGACCTTCATTTAATCCTCACCTCCACCCTCTGAGGTGGCTGTTACAGTCACTGCTTTTTATAGGGGGGTGGAAAGGAGCCCTGTTGTCTCTCTGGGGTATGTGGCAGACTGCTAACCCCAAGGCTGGTGGTTCAAACCCACCAGCTGCTCCTCGGGAGAAAGAGGAGGCTCGTTGCTCCTGTAGGGAGCTCTGGTGGTATAGTGTGTTACACATTGGGCTGGGAATCACAGAGGTAGCAGTTCAAACCCACAAGTCATCCTGCCGGCGAATGATGAGGCTGTCTACTCTTTAAATAGGATTTAAAGTCTCCAAAACCCAGCGGGGCAGCTTTTCCTCTGTCGTTTAGAGTTGCTATGAGCCAGAGTCATCTCAATGGCAGTGTCTGCTCCCATAAAAATGTATGGCCTGAGAAATTCTACATAGGGTCTCTGTGAGTCTGAATGTGTGTGTGTGTGTGTGTGCGCGCGCGCGCAGATTATGGGTGAGGAAACTCTGGCACAGAAAGGTGAAGTAACTTTCCCAAGGTCAGAGCTAGGAGCGGGAGATAGAGCTGAGGCTGTCTGCATCTCTGTGTGAGCCTGAAAGGCGGGGTGTTTCCCTCAGCCTGGAGGGCGGGACTGAAGTTCAGTGGTAAGAGCAGGAAGGTGGGCGTGGGGGTTCTGGGGTGGGAACAGCACGTGCTGAGCCTGTGGCTGGAGGAGAGCTGCGAGCAGGGAGCATACAGACCTGTCCCCTTTGGGGCTGGGCCCTGTGAGCGGCGGGCAGACCCTTTAAGGCTGTGGTCATCTTGTGGACCGCTGTCCCCCGCCCTCAGGCTCCATTGTGCTCTTACCATCCACCCCGTCTTCACGCAAGGGAAGGGAGGGCTGGGCTTTCCTGAGGCCATCTGCGGGCTTTTGGGGGTGCTGGTCACAGGTGTTCCTGCCCACTAGTGTCCCAGAGGGAGATGCTGCCTGAGTGTGGGCGGGGAGGAGGGGGCACTGTGTGTTCCCAGAGCGGAGATGCAGCTCGAGCTGCCTGTAGGGAACAGCAGGCGCCGTGGGCAGGGGCCGGCTGGCAGCTGTCCCCCAAGGCCCACCAGACTGGCCGTAGGGGGTGGGGGCAGTTTAGACCGTGGAAGGGAGGTCCCAACCTCTCTGACCTCTCCAGCCCTCAGGTGCTCCCTGGGGCAGAGGACACGGCTGTGCCCTCTGCAATGCCTGCGTTCTTGGGCATGGGCCTTGGGTGCGGGGGAAATGGGGGAGGGGGTGCAGGGGTGCTGGAGCCACCCCGTGTCCTTGTCTTTCACCTCACTTTGCGGCCGACGAAACTGAGGCTGGGTGGCATCGATGACCTGGCTCCTGGCCTTCCTCCGGATGTCAGACCTCTGGACCTTGGTCTAGGCTGTGTCCCCCTGTCTGGGTGACGCCCCCCACCGTGCATCACTGACCACCTGGCACCCGGCCTTGTACCCCTTCTAGAAGAAGCCCATAGTGCTGTAGGCTCACGTTTAAAAAGAAGCTGGGGACTGTCAGCCCCCGACAGGGTGACCATGGAAAGACGCCTCAGCCCCCTGCCCACCTGATCCTCTCAGGACCGGAGAAAACCCTCATGTCCCCTCTCTCTTTCAGGCCTTCCTGACCTGACTTGCTGGCCACGCCTCCCTTGAAGCCTCACCTTGACCCCCTGACACCTGACTTTGGAGCCAGCCCCTACTCAGGTAAACAGGGATCCTCCTCCTCGTCCATCCTTCCACCCACGAGCCCCACTCCCCTTCTCACACCTCCTCGGGGGCTCAGTGGTGAGTGGCCAACGGGGTTAGGGGCCCCTCTGCTCTGAGTTGGAACCTAGCTCTCTGCTTCCTGACTGGGGCAGCCTCCCGGTGGTCCAGCTCCCTCTGGGACTCTTGTGAGCATGGAAGGGGTAGGTGGCCCCAGGATGGAGGCTGTGCGTCCTTGAGGTTCACCTGCACCTCCACGCCATCCCTCACTCAGCTGGTCGAGGTGGCTGAGAAGAGCCCAGCCCCAGGGTCCCCTTCCTTTTTCCAGCCCGTCTCTCTGGCCCCAAGTGGCAGCCCTCACTGGCGGGGCCGGCTCAGAGAGCAGGAAGGAACCTACCAGCTTGCTAG
>NW_022109491.1:19857567-19859268 GCF_000313985.2 Echinops telfairi | reverse complement strand
GTTGGGGCCCAGCCGGGGTTCCTCAGCCACCCCAGCACTGCCATTCTGGGGCCTCGGCGCTCTCACAGGGTGAGAGTGTGAGGTGTTTTGCACTGTGGAGGCCTGAGGCCTGGCCCCACCTTACCCATGCCTGCTGGGTGGCACTGGGCCAGCCACTGTCCCTACCAAGGGGCCCTGCTCAACTCTGAGGGTCCTGGTCCAGTGGGACCCGTAGCCTGGGGCCAGGAGTGTCACCTTGGATGATGACCCGAGCCCCTGACCTGGCTTCTCTAACAAGTCTCTTTGTGCCCCCTCCCCTAAGATGACCGGGGAGCTCAGAAGCAGCAGTGCCAGTAAGTGCTGGCGTGACAGGAATAGTTGGCCATCATTGATCAAGCATGGCCCCTGAGTGATGCTTGCACCTGGCTGTGGAAGCTGCCTGAGGAGGAGTAACTATGGGTGTGTCTGTGGCCCCCAAGTGGCCCCTGGGGCCCAGGGAGGCTGGGTAGCCCCCCCTTAAGTATCAGGCAATCCTCCCTCCCTCCTTTGGCTAAAGGAATGGCCACCAGCCAGGCTGATCCCCACCAGCCCCGACCCCCTGTACACTCCCCACACAATTACTGCCTCCCCCGCCCGGGGCCACTGTTATCAAGGGACATTCCTGGGCAAGAGAATGTCCCTCAAAAGGGTCTCACTCCGCCCTTCTGAGCATGATGGTGGCTGATAGGCTGGAACCGCCCACCGGATGGGCCTGGGACATGAGGCTACAGACCCAGGCCGGCCGATTTGGCCCCGGTGCTATCTCATTAGGCCAGCAGTTCCACCTCTCTGTGCCTCTGTTTGCTCATCTGCAAGTTGGGGCCACATACATAGTGGTGTCAGGATTCCCCTGGGCTCATGCCGGCAGATCAAGGCCAGGGAACTATTTTTCTGCTCAGGGCCGTGTGGTTACTTATACCATCTTACACAGCCCATACAATCGTATTGGCTTAAAAATTAGCCGGCTGCATTTGACCATTTAATTAACTCACCCTTAACCGGACGGCTGGACCGGCTTCTCTTTCGTGATGTTAGCTGGCCCTGATGATGCTCCAGCCGGCCTGACCTTCCCCACCCTGGTGGACAGGGCGTTCTTTGCAGGCGACCTGACTCATGGGGGTCCCTGCCCATTACTGCCTCAGAGTCAATCCCAGCTCTTGGCGACCCCTGGGACAGAGTAGCACTGCTCCCTGGGGTTTCCGAGGCTGTGAATCTTTACCAGAGCAGGCAGGCTCATCTTTGTTCTGTAGAGCAACTGGTGGATCTGATGCCCACCTTGTGGGTAGCAGCCCTGAGCCCTGTGCTTACCCCACAGGGCCACCAGGGCTCATGGCCCATCCACAGGCAGTGGTTGTTATCTGACCCTCAGTTGTCCTTCCGTTCTGTGGCCCTTCCAGTTTAGACGGCACATCAGGAAGGACCCTTGTGAACTGTCTGTTCTTTTGGCCTATGGAATGTGAGCGGAAGGAGAGTCAGGAGGAGGGCGCCGGCTGGGTGTGGACTCGGACAGGCCCGCGCCCTCTTGGAGCCTCCATTTCTGGCTCTGTGAGCACTTGGACCTGGGCGAAGCTCTGTCTCAGACCCTCTGTGGTCCCCACTACTGCTCGCTTGTGATTCATCCCTTGGCAGATTTACCCGTCTGGCTTTTGATTGTCTCTTAAGGAGTCCCCGTGGCGCTGGTGG
>NW_022109491.1:19855571-19856944 GCF_000313985.2 Echinops telfairi | reverse complement strand
GATGAGTAACTGGTAAGGACCATATTCACACCGTACTTAATTTTACGAAACAGCTTTGCAAAGTGGATATTAATATTATCTCTCCCTTCACAGAGCAGAACACAGAGGCCCAGCTATGAGAGAGAGAGCCAGGATTTGAACCCGGTAAGCCTATGTTTATTCTTGAGAAGAAAAGGAAAGAGCATTAACACACACACACACTCATACACAAATACACACACATCCCCCTCACACACACCCCACAGTGCCAAAGAAGATAGGGTAAGGAAGTCTCCCCCACAGCCGGGCCTCCTCGCCAAAGGCAGCCTCCGGAAAGATTTTCCCTGCGCACCCTCCTGGAGAGATCCAGGGCTATAGAAACACACGTATAAAGTGATCTTTTTTATGGGTGCAGAGGACTCCACTACCTGGATGGAGGGGTGCTTTATTGGCGCAGTGGAGGGTCTTTGTGTTGTGTAGTCCTTTGGCGAGTATCGGCAATTCTGCCACGCGTGTCTTCAGTCAACACGCCTTGTGCTCCCGTCTGAGGGTACCTGCAGGATTCGGTCCAAATCGCCGAGTCCATGGGTGTGTGCAGCTTGTCGTGCCGAGCAATGGCATCGGGCGCTGGGCCTGAGGTAGGCGAGCACCGCACCCTCTCACTCTCACCAACAGGCTGAGAGTGACTGTGGGACCTTTGCCGATCCAGTAGGAGTGTGGCCTCTGGGACAGGCTTGATTTTTCCTTTATAATAGCTCATCATTGAAAACAAACACTCCCCCGCCCCCTCCCCACCTCCCCTACTCCAAACATTTGCTATGAGTCGACTTTGACTCCTGGCTGATTGGGGGGGACCTTTTTTCTGAGGTCCCTCTGGGGGTTGGGGTGGTGGAGGACCTTTCAGTTAGAGTCAAGCGAGTGGTGTGGACCATTTGTCTCACTCAGGGACTCATTCACACCCCATGCGATTCACCCACCGAAGACATGTCGTCGAATGACTTTGAGAGCGGTGTACAGCATTGTGCAGACGAGACCGCGGTCCGTTGTAGAACAGTTTCATCATTCAGCCTGCGCCCCCTAGCAGTCCCTGCTCATTTTCCCCGCCTGCCCCCGGAGCCCGAGGCCACCACTCACTCACTTTCTGTTTCTCTGTTTGCCTGTTGTGGACATTCCATCCAAATTGGATCATATACTACGGGCCCTTGGGCATCTGGTTTTATTTTGGCTTTATGTTTTTACAGTTCATCAGGGCTTGGCATTTGTCAGGACTTGATGATGTTTTAATTGCCAGATGGTATTGCATGGCCAGCCCACGTTTTGCGTGTACAGTCTTCAGCAGATTGGCTTGGGGATGTCTACTTGCTGGCTCTCGGGAGTATTGTTGGGAACAGTCA
>NW_022109491.1:19852448-19854067 GCF_000313985.2 Echinops telfairi | reverse complement strand
GAGTTGGATGGCAGCGGGTTTTGTTTTATGTCCTTTATGAGATAGACAAAGGGACTTCAAAAAATTTGTGGAAAAATTCCACGATCTTTCAATTCCATTTTGCCATGAATTTTTGGAAGCCCCCTCGTGTAATTTACAAATATTTGTTCCTGTTCTGTGGACTGTCTTTTCATTCTCTCTATAGTGTCTTTTGATGCACAAAAATTTTAATTTTGATTAAGTCCAGTTTGTTTATTTTGTCATTGCCTGTGTGGTTTTGGTGGCTTACCTAAGAAACCATCGCCAAATCCAAAGCCATGACGAGTTCCCCCTGTTTTTGGCTAGGTCTGGGTGTGTAATCCACGTGGAGTTCAGTTTCTCACGTATCAGGAAGGGGTACAGTGTCTGCATGTAGATATCCAGCTGTTTCTCATCTCCACTGAATTGTCTTGGGGCCCTTGGTAAAGATCAATGGGCCAGAAAAATGAGGGTTTTGTATGGACTCTGAGTTCTGTCCTAAGGATTTACATCTATGTTCTTCTACCAGTGTTCTATTGGCTTAACTGATATGGCTCTGTAGCAGTACATTTTTTATCCAAATAACACTTACATATATCTCTGTTTGTATTTTGGTCAACTACTCCGGTCACCAGCTATTTTTGTAAGAGCTGCCTTGCTCATTTGTTTTACATACAGCAATTAGCACAGCGTGTTTACAACACTACCCGGGGACAGGGTGGGCACAGGATCAGTCAACAACAGGCATAGAAAGGTTTGTGTGTTATTTACACAACAATGATGAATTTCGTAATCGAAAAATGTGGGTTCTCAAACCCTGTTCTTTCCCACGATTAGCCTATTCCAGGTCTCGTGATTTTTCCACGTGCATTTTAAGATCAGCTTATCAATACTGGTGAAGGAGCCAGCTAGGATATTGATGGGAATTACATGGGATCTGTAGATCAGGTTGGGGAATATTGAGTCTTCCAGGCCATGGACAGGGGATGCTCCCTACTTGTTTTTAGGTGCACATTAATTTCTTTGAACAATTTCTGTTGTTTCGAGAGTGTGACCTTTGTACTCCGGTTATTTTTATTTGTAAGCATTTTACTCTTTTTGGTGCTCATACGAATGGAATTGATGTCTTCGTTTCACGCCTAATGTGTCGAAGGGAGAAAGCAGAGACTTTCTACTTTGTTAAGAGTTAGTCTCAGAAACCCGTGGAGGCAGTTTTACCCTCGCCTACAGAGTCGCTATGAGTTGGCATCAGCTTGATGGCAGTGAGTTTTGCTTTTTTTGGAAATGTATAGAAACAAAATTGATTTTTATATGTAGCTAGAATCTGATTTACGATGTATTTGAGTTAGGACAAACCTCATTTATGACTTTTTTGTTTGTTTTTTGGTGGGTACAGGTTATCACTAGGAATATATACTACATGCAGTGTTAAAATACATATGTAGATTTATATGTAATGTTTCCAAACCCCAAAGACAAATTGTATTCATGAAGATACTGAAACAAAGGCAGTAATAATGAAAATATTTTTAAAAAATAATTGTGTAAGTCTGGGTAGACTAGAGAAACAAATTCATAGACACTCATATGTGTATAGGAAAGAGCTTAATATACAAGAGCAA
>NW_022109491.1:19849529-19851774 GCF_000313985.2 Echinops telfairi | reverse complement strand
CCCACTCTCCTCAAACTGCACTGCCTAGAGCCTCCAGTACAGCCTTGAAGAGAAGTGATCAGAGGGGCATCCTGTCTTGCTCCTGAGTTTGGAGAAAGACATCTAGTCTTTCCCCATTAAGTATGATGTTAGACGACAGTTCCGGGGGAACATGGGATAGGGGGAGGTGGGAAAGGAAGTGGTGTTACCAAATCCAGGGACAAGGGAACAACAAGTGATCCAAATTGGTGGTGAGGTGGGTGTGGGAGGCTTGCTAGGGCATGACGAAGGGAAATGTAACAAAGAGTAATTGCTGAAACCCTGGTGGGGACTGAGCATGATAGTGGGACAGGAACAAAGTCAAGGGAAATAGAGGAACAAGCTGGGAGGCAAAGGGCATTTATAGAGGTCTAGATAAAGACATGTTTTTCTCCCATGGAGCTGCTGGTGGGTTTGAACTTCAGACCTATCGATCAGCAGCGGAGTGCTTTAACTACTCTGCCATGAGGTCTTTTTATCAGGTTGAGAAAGAAATTCCTTTCTATTCCTAGTTAGTTGAATTATTATTTTTTTGCTCATAATGGATTGTTAGGGTTTACCCAACCATGGTTTTTTTTGGCATCTATTGAGATTATCATAGGGTTTTTGTCCAATGTTTTTTGATATAGTATATAACACGAATTGGTTTTCAGATGTTAAACTAACCTTGTATTCCTGGCATAAGTCTCAATTTGTCATGAAATATAATCCTTTTAATCTGCTGGATTCCACTTGCTAGCATTTTGTTGATGATTTTTACGTCCATATGTACAAGGGATAGTGGTCTGTAGTCTTCTTACGATGTCCTTTTCTGGTTTAGGTGTCATGGTAATACTTGGCTTAGACGGAATTGGGATCTCTTCTCTAGTGACAAGTGGGTACTAGTTTTTCTTTAAATGACTGGTAAAATCAATAAAACCACCTGGACTCCCCCCCCCCCCATCTCTTCAAATTCTTTGTTATGAATCTATTCAGATTTTCCATTTTCTTCTTGAGTCAGTTTTGATAATTTGTGTTTCTAGGACTTTGTTACACCATTTACGTATCTAATTTGTTCATGGATGATTATTCATAATCTATCTTTTAAATCCTTTTTATTTCTGTAAGCCATAGTTCATCTTTTGTTAATGGATAATATCTTCCCTTAATGTAGTGATGTCTTTTATTCCCGATTTGTGAAATTTGTGAACCCACACCCCCACCCCACCCCCACTCCCTTTCCGTTTCCTTAGCTAGTCAAGGTCTGTCAACTTTGTTGATCTTTTCAAAGAACCAACTTTTGAGTTCATAGCTTTTTCTCTATTCTCTATTTCATTCTTTTTTTTAAAAACCCCTAATATTTATTATTGCCTTCCTTTTACATGCTCAAAGTTTAGTTCACTCTTATTTTCCCAGTGCCTTGAGGTGGAAGGTGAGGTCATGGACTAGAGAGGTAGGCGTCAACAGCCGGACGTTTCCTGATGAGCACCCCTTTAGTTGCGTCCCATAAGTTGTCGCGCGTTGCCTTTCATTTCCACTCATCCCAACGCAGTTTATAATTTCTTCTGTCCCATTTCTCTGACCCATTAGCTATTTAGTCGTCTGTTTAGTTTTTCCACATAGTTGAGTTTTATGCATTTCTTTCTGCTATTGATTTCTAATTTCATTCCATGGTCACGCACATACTATGTATGGTTTTAATTTATTGAGGCTGTAATTTTATTGAGGTTGTTTTATGGCCAAGCAGATGGTCTGCCCTGGAGAATGTTCTGTGTGAACTTGAGAAGACGTGTATTCTCCCGATGTTGGGTGGTGAGCGTTTTCATTGCATTTCGTTTATGAGTGATGTTTAGCTAGAGCCTTTTCGTTTGCTGTATCTGTGAGCTAGGTTTCATATTTCGTGGACGTTCCTTATGGAAGAATGGGGAAAACCCTTATTCATCATATGAATTGCAAACATTTTTCTTGGTTTTATTGTCTTCTGAATTGGGACCATGTAGACATTGTACATTTTTATATAGCTTGATTTATCACTTTCGAATGATTTCTAGGTTTGGTATCATATTTAGAAATGCTTTCCTTATTCTAAGACTAGAAAATTCATCCACTTTCTTAGAACTTACCCCTCACCCCTTGGTTGAAATCTGATTAATCTGGACTTGTTGGCATAAAGAGTGAGGATCAAGATACAATTTTGTTTCCTGATGGGGGGTCATTTGTTTCAATTCCATTTCTTCTTTTTTTTTTT
>NW_022109491.1:19820356-19848266 GCF_000313985.2 Echinops telfairi | reverse complement strand
AAAGTATTCTTGCATTGAGGGAGTACTTGAGTGGAGGCCCAATGTCCTTCTGCTACCTTAATACTAAACCTATGCATATATGCACATAGATCTATTTCCTCATCCTCTTATATAAATATATTTACATGTGTGCATGCCTTTATTTAGACCTCTATAAATGCCCTTTGCCTCCCAGCTCTTTCCTTTATTTCCTTTTACTTTCCTCTTATCCCACTATCATGCTTAGCCTTCATTTGGGTTTCAGTAATTCCTCTAGGTTACATTGCCCTTGATCACGTCCTACCAGGCCTCCTACATCCTCCTCACCACTAATTTGGATCACTTGTTCCCTTGTCCCTGGGTTTGTTAACACCACTACCTTTCCCCCCACCTTCCCCTCTCCCATGTCCCCACCCTGGAACTGTCGGTCCCATTGTTTTCTCCTCCAGATTGTTCATCCAGCCTATCTTATTTAGACAGACCTTTGGAGATAATAACATGCACAAAAACAAGACAGAGCAAAACCAACCAACAAAAGAAAACAAAACAACAACAAAAAGCCAATGACAAAAACAACCCCTTCCCCTCCCCCAAACCAAAACAGCACAACAATAAGAAAGAAAAGCTTGTAGTTAGTTCAAGGACTGTTTGTTGGCCTTTAGGAGTGTTTTCCAGCTGAGTCTGATGGGGTGCCAAGCCCTGACCCCAGTGTTTTTTTTTGGTATTCTCTGGGGACTTCGTTGCTCTGTTCCCCTTGGTGTTCTGTTGCATGCCCTTAGTGTTTTGCCTTGGTGTGGTAGGATCAGATTGGGTGGAATTCCCACACTGTGTCTCTAGTTGTCCCCTGTAGGGCTATGGGTCAGTGAGGGATGTTGTGTCTCATAGTGGGGCCGGCCATGTGGTCTTCTCTCTGGATTGACTGCTCTGAGCAGGGATATTGCCCTCAAGGTTTGGTGGTCAATTCCATTTCAAAGATAGTCTGTCTTTTACTTACTGGTATGAAATGCCACTTTCATATGTATATTACTTCTTGAGTGTTGGGAGACAATTTTTTGGACTCTGTTTTCTTCCATTGAACTGTCTACCTGCTAATACCATTACAGTTTTAAATACTGTGGCTTTGATAGCAATTCTACTATCTGCTTGGTCTATTTTCCCCACTGTACTCTTCTTTTAGGATTTTCCTGGAAATCCTCATAGATTCACTTTTACTTTTTAGCTTTAAAATGGACTTGTCTGGGTTAAAAAAAAAAAATCCTGTTAAGAGTTTTTATTGGAATCGTACTCCACTTTTAGATATTAATTTAGGGGAGAAATAATAGTTTTATTATACTAAACTTTCTTCCATTTTATTTTCTGATTGCTGTTGATATAGTAGAAGATTTTCATTGATTAACTTAATTCCTTGCTATTTTCATTAACGTTATTTTTCTTTGACGTTTTTTCATGATAATTTCTTTGACTTCCTAGCTGTCTACATTGCATCTACAAAGAAGGCATACGATCTTGTCCTTTCTAGCTCTGTTTTATTCCTTCCACATCTTTCCTTCTCTAGTTGCATTGGCAGCTACTTCAGAGTAAGGTGGACCACTGTACACGCGTGCCTTCTCTAGGCTCTCTCCTTCTGAAGTGACCCTTGTAGGCCTGGTTACTCCCATGAGCCAGTTGCCATAGGACCATGGGGATGGCTTGCCACATAGTAGGACCTCCAAAAGGCTTTGTTGAATGGCAGTTGGAAAAGAAGCCCAAAGTCTTAAAAGTAATCATAAAGATAGCTAATATGTATTTTTGAGTACTTTGTATGTGCCAGACACTACAAGTATCACCCCATGGTTTCCTCATTACAGACCCGATTAGGAATAGTTGCACTGGCCCCGTCTCAGAGGAGTAAGCCAAGGCCCACCTGAGGTTGCCTGGCTAGGAGATGATGAGCTACAGTCCCTACTTCATCGTGCAGTTGGAGGATTGAGTACCATCTCTGTGTCGTGCTCAGCTCCATGCTTGGCATTCACCCACTCCCCTTGCCCTTGGCATGGCTCCTCTGATCCCCAGTCACGGTAACAGAAACAACGCTGCACGCTGCTCATTGAGCCCCTGATGTGGACTCGCTCACTTCGTGCTCAGAGAGTTCAGTGTCATATCGTTTCCATGTTAAAGACGCGGAAAACAAGAGGGGAAGTGACTCCCTGCTAAGAAGATGCAGCTGGAGAGTGATGGGAGCTTGCATTTGAGACCAGGCCTCACTGGAGGCCTCCCGCTCTACTCTTCCACCCTTGGACAGGGTGGAGGGGACGTTCTTCAGGACTGGGAAGAAAGGAGGTGTGTGTTGTGACTGAACAGTGGTGTGCTGTGAGCAGCTGTGTGCCCAGAGGAGGCCACAACCTAGGCCAAGGCCAGGAGGGGAGAGGGCTGGGCAGGCCAGAGGGCGGGGCTGTGGTGGGAGAAGAGGCTGTGAGAGAAGGCAGCAGGGCCAACTCTGTGGGCCGAGGGGCCTGGCTGAGGAGGACAGGCCATTCCAGAGCTGAGTGATAGGAAGCTCTGTTTCTTTAAAACAAACAAATTTATTTATTTACTTTTAAAATTGTGATAAATTCTAAGGGATATTTCCTCTCCCGGCCCTTTCCTTATTGGATGAAGCAAGGAGTATGGAATCCTTCCCAAAGTTTCTCTAAACCAAGACAGCTCGTGTGTGTGTGTGTGTGTGTGTGTGTGTGTGTGTGTGTGTGTGTGAGAGAGAGAGAGAGAAAGAGAGAGAGAGAGAGAGAGAGAGAGAGAGAGAGAGAGAGAAAGAGAGAGACAGAGAGAGAGAGAGGACAAGTGCATGCAAGCACATAATCTACTTCCTTCTCAGAAATCAACGTAGGTCATGTTGACAGCGTGTCCACTATGTGCCAAGCTGAGCCCCGTTGGATGCACGATCTCTCCCAACCCGATGACGTGCGGGTGCCGTGATTGCCGTTTTAGCGGCGGACACTGAGGTCCTGGGCGGCCTGCACCCAACAGTGTGTGGGAGCGTCTGTCCTCCTCAGGCCACCCAGCTCGTGTTCCTTGAAGCAGCCGCCCTGCTGTTGGCCCAACAAATGGACCGTCCCTGCTGTGACCTGTCCCCCTGGCCAACACAGGAGTGCCTACTGGGTTTCCCAGGACAGGGTGAAGCCGGGGTCATGTGCAGTCATCTGTGTGGTTTACAGAGATGCTCCCTGCCTGCGGGGAGGAGGGTACACTGGAGAGGACGACCTGGTTGATGTCCATGCCCAGGACAAGGGCCTCCTGGGTGGAGGAGGAGATGCGGGAGGGAAAGAGAGTTTTGTGGAAAATGTAGGAGTTCCCCTCAGAGCTTTTGCACAGGCAGGGGCTGGGGAGTCTGTCTGCAGAGCCCAACACAGGACCCGACACATAGTAGGTGCCTGTAAATATTTGAGTGACTGAACAGGATGAGAATGATGTCAGCCCTGAGACGGTGACACAGCGGAGACGCGGGCTTCAGGAGATGCTGAGGCCGCGTGGGGTCTGTTGAGTGGGGAGTGCTGGGGGCATGGAGGGGGCAGTGCAGCAGGGCTGTCCCTGGCACTCCGCATGGGGCTGGGATGGTGCAGGCCCTGTGGGGAGGTGTCAGAGGCCTGCTGCAGTCGGGAGTGGCATCCCTGAGATCCTCAGGCACCCCCCTGTCCATAGCCCCCGCCACTTCCTCTCACCCCCCCCCACCAAGGACCTATCTCTAATTCAGAGTCCGGCAGTGGCGGAACAGATGTGGGGGGTTGGCCCTTCTCAAATGGTGACTCATGGTGACTCAGCGTTTGGGCCCCAGAACCAGGGGGACCCTATGTGAGCCTGTCTTCTCTCCACCCACTCTGTTTTTGCAGAAGCCTGGGTGTTCCATGCTCCCCAGGTTCCTGGCCCAGATGCCCTCTCACTGGGCATGTGGGGATGACCTGTCCCTGCCCCACCTGCAGATAGCCCGTCCATCAAGTACTCCCCCAGAGTGCTTGGGAGGAACCCCCCGTGGCGCCCAGGCGGTTGTCCTCCGGGCCAGGATGAAGGGGAATTTACTTTTCTCCTTTGCATCATTTTGTGGTGCCCAAAGGGTCTGTGTGTGGTAAGTTAGGACGTTATCAGGGACTGGCAATGAGCCCTTCCCTGTCCTGGGCGGGAACTGGTCACCCCAGGTGGCCCAACAGCTCTGTGATATTATGAGTGCCCACGTCATCTAAAGTTGAATTTGGGGGGGGGGTGTAGGGCTGGGATTCAAACGTAGGTAGTTGGCTCCCGCGCTGCCTCGTAACCTCTATTCTGCCTGCCTCCGTACAAACGCATGCTTCGCACGTAGACGCAGAATCCACCACAGAGGCTGCTGCCTTAGAGCCTTGCAGTGGGGTCCTTCTTCTTGTGTAGGAGCTTTGGGGTCAGAAGCCATGTCTACCCCCCAGCCCCCTGCCCCAGGACACATTGTACACCCCTGGCTCTTCCTCTCCGTACACGACACATCAGCCACCTTATTCACCCTCCCCTTCTTGATGACTTCCAAGGACACGGAGCTCACTCCTCATCCCAGCTTGCTACTTCATTCTAAAGCAGTGGTTCTCAACCTTCCTAAGGCCGCGACCCTTTAACACAGTTCCTCATGTGGTGGTGACTCCCCCCCCAACCATAACATTATTTTCGTTGCTACTTCATCACTGTTGTTTTGCTACTGTTATGAATCAGACAATTTATGTGAAAGGGTCGTTTGACCCCCAAAGGAGTCGCGACCCACAGGTTGAGAGCCACTGTTCTAAAGGAAGCTTGGGCTCTGGGACAGTGCTTCAAAATCGGCACTCCCTGGCCTTCGCAGTCAAAACCCCAAAACATGATGAGCGCCATTAACATTGCCGAACTGTGCGTATAAGGAACATTGGAGCCGCAAATATTTTGTTACATATATTTAAACCACACTAAAATTTTATTCGTAATATCCCACAAACAGGGTCCCTGCTAGCCTGTGTGCCCTCTGAGTCAGGGCCTGGCCCATTCTTCTCTGTCCCCTGTGTGAGACTAGCAGAGGGCCTGCGTGCACAGTAGGTGCTGTAACAGCTGACGGGGTGGTGGTGGTGGTCGTGGAATTCAATCCCCATGGAGCTGCGGGTAACTGGGTCATCGGGTACCTGGGAACCAACCACATGTGGGCACTGGGGGCTTAGTGGAGTGGGTTGCCATAGAAACAGGCCTTCCCGGGCCCCCAGGTCCCTTGACCTATCCCTTGGGCTGTTAAACAGGTCTTTCCAGGGCCTCCTGTATCCTCTGAGACGGGATGGGCTTCAGGAATTCTGCGGGTCACTCCTGCATTGGGCAACCAGGAGTCCTGAGGCCCTGAGACTGCAGACTAAGGTTCACCTGGGGAGGGAGTGGCAGGACAGGGCTTGGCATTCGGGAAAAAGTCTCACCCAAGGCAGGGGACTTTTCACCTGTCATTGGTTCTCGGAGGAGATTCTAGACCGATCCCAGAGCCTTCAGCATCCACTTGGGAAGAATAGGAATCCACCTCCCTGGTGGATCCCTCTCCAGAACTACACACTATCAGTCCCAGCTGATGTGGCTGGGCTCTGGGTCTTCCTTCCATTGATGACACCACGGCCACAGAGAGTCACCTGCCCCCTAGTGGCCTGACGGGGCTGGGGCGTCTGGCTCCCGAGCCAACCCTTTCCGAACTGCAGGCTCTGCTTTACTCTTAAGTTTTTGTTTTTTAAAGATCTACTTGTATTGTTGGTGAAAATGCACACAGCAACACAGGCCACCTCCGACCGTGTCTCCACACACCGTGCAGTAGCTTTGGTACCTTCCCTCCGTCTGGTCAGCGTTCTCAGCATTTCCATCCGCTCCCCACGCCCCAGCCCTCCGGCCCAGGAGTAACCTTCACCTCTGGGCCTCATGGAGTGGTGATGCACTTTATGGCTTGAGTTAACCTTAACCTATTTGGCGCAAAGGTGACCCCGGGATGATTTCGCTGCAAGGTTTAGAGTATTTCAGGGCTACAGCTGCAGGGGGTTTGCCAACTTCCTAGAACCCGGTAAGACAGGCGTTTTGGAGAATTCGAAGGTTCTGGTCCACGCTCTTCTTCCTCTTTAGCAGGATCCGTCTGCGGTGACCCTCGTCCGATGCTCGCAGTGGTCATCTGCGGTGACCCTCGTCCAATGCTCGCAGTGGTCATCTGTGGTGACCCTCGTCCGATGCTTGATGCTCGCAGTGGTCGCTGGGCACTGTCTAGCCTTCCATCTCAGGTGGAGGAGGCTGTAGTTCTTGGAGTCCGTTATTCCTGTAGACAGGTTTCGGCTCTGATTTGGGCCGTTCCTTATTTCTGTTTCCCTCCAGACTCTAGATAGAGACTGATGGTTGTCTCTTAGTGGCCGCCCACAAACATTTAAAACCCCAGATGCTCCTCGCCGGAAGCTTTAAGGCCTCTATTATCCTATTATCCTAATTGCCTGAATTGTCTTGAGAGACCGTGGCACCAAAGTCTTCAAATTGAGAAAACACTCCCGTGAGGTGGTTGGTTTTGTCTAAGAAGTATCAGCAGGCATACCCCTAGTTTTCTTAGATACGGATGTATGTGATGCTTATATATCTTTTTGGTTGTTGCAGAATGCTATACCACATATCTATAACATGCATCGATACACCCCTTTTCTCATATACCATTCAGAGACATCAGTTAGCTAAGTCAGGCCTTGGGCAGACCTCCCACAGGCGGTGCGGCCTCCCTCTTGCGTACTGAAGGCTTTCTGGGAGGGTTGAAGGTGATTTGGGGTCTGGGAGCCTTGGTGGCTTAGTGGTTATGAGTTGGGCTGATAACCACAGTTACGAGTTTGAAACCACCAGTATCCGAGGGAGAAAGATGAGGCTTTCTACTCCCATCCAGAGTTACGGTTTTGGAATCCCCCGGGGCAGCCCTACCCTGTCCTGTAGGGTCGCCAGGAGTCAGATTGGACCTGATGGTGGTGAGTTTGCATTTGAGGGCTGCCAGAGTCAGAGCCCGAGGAGTGAGAAGCCTTATCAGAGCTCCTTGTCCTTGTCCACACGATAGTCTGAGAAGCCCGCCTTGTCTTCTCTTTGCAGATGAAGACGCTGCGGCCCAGAGAGGGGCAGTGACTTGCCCAGGCTCGCACAGTGAGCTTCTCATCCCAGGACCCCTGGTTTCATACCTGGTCTCGCCGCTCAGACCTCAGGCTGCCTCCCAGGTCCTCTGGGACAGCCCCGGCCTTCCACCAGGTAAGGTGATGACCTAGTCAGGCCTACTGAGAAGGGGTGGGGTGGGGAGCTGAGAGAGGCAGCGTGACCGGTGGGAGACCCCAATCGGGCTTGGCAGGAACCACGGTGAGTCAGGTGCTGTGAATGAGGCAGGCAGAGGGGGCAGGAGGAGCTGGCAGGACCGTGGATTCAGGAGATAGTTTTCAGCAGGGTTCTCTCTGTTTCCAGTCTCTGGGCCTCCCAGACCTCTGGCTCAAGTCTATGCACTCTTGCATAGCCACCCATTCATTCCACTGTTGATTGAGCACCTACTGTCCGCCCCACCCAGTGCGTGGCCAGGCTGGGAACACAGTAGTGAACAAAACACAGACTCCTATAACAGTAATTACATAGTCACATGTGCTATAAAAACAATAGACAACAAAAACCCCCCACATGCTATCAAGGAGTGGCGTGAACATTGGAGAGATTTGACCAATCAAAGGAGTCGAGAGCTTGCCCTTTTGAGCTGAGAATTATGGAGCTGAGAGGAGGTGGCTGTGGAGCGGAGAACCGATGGAGGCCTGGTGACGTGGTCAAGGTAGACGGAAGAGCAGGCACAAAGGGCCTGTAGCGGCCTCCGACTCCCTGCAGGGCTTCCTTTGAGCCAGTGGGTCTCAACCTTCCTAGTGCCGCGACCCTTTAATACAGTTCCTCACATTGTGGTGACCCCGTATGTAGGCATACTTGCATGTCGGCTGACCTGCCTAGAGATAGCTAGAGGAGCGGTGTCTCGATTCCTAAGACCATCAGAAGTATGGTCCTAGGCGACC
This sequence comes from Echinops telfairi, assembly GCF_000313985.2. Taxonomy (NCBI): domain Eukaryota; kingdom Metazoa; phylum Chordata; class Mammalia; order Afrosoricida; family Tenrecidae; genus Echinops; species Echinops telfairi. The sequence goes on along the minus strand of NW_022109491.1, from coordinate 19,840,254 downwards.
CCTGTGAAAGGGTCGTTTGACCCCCAAAGGGGTCACAACCCACAGGTCGAGGACTGCTACTTTAAGACCTTTCAGCTGGCTTGCTCCCTCGGAGGCCACTTCTACCTCATTCCCGGTGCTAAGCGATTTCTGTCCATTTCAGTCCACCCCGCATTCATCAAACAGAGCTGCAGTGAGCCCTCTCCTGACTGCCAGGTGCTGGGGACATGGGCATGACAAAACTAAACAAGCAAACAACCACCTCACTGCCATCCAGTCCATGCTGACTCCAAGCCACCCTGTAGGACAGGGTAGCACTGCCCCTGTAGGTTTCTGAGCCCCATCTTTCTCCCAAGGAGTGGCTGGTGGTTTCAAACTGCAGACCTTTGGGATTGCAGCCCAGTGTGCAGCCATGCTGTCGCCAGGCTCCTTATGCCCATGAGGGAGGGACGGAAACACTGCCTTGAGGGGAGAAGGGGAGTCTAGGGCTTCTGATGAAGCCCTTCCTAGATGCCGTCATCCCACCCCAATTTTACAGTAGAACACACTGAGCCTCCACCAGCCTACCACCCCCCCTCACCCCATGGTCCCACAGCGTCCTTTCTGGCCTTCAGGTTTGCCATCTGTCGACTGGGAGGGGGGTGACACCATCAAAGGGGGCCAGGAGGCCCTGCCGGTGCCCAGAGGCTCCCCTCCACCCGGGGTCTTCTCCTTTCTCCAGCCAGGAGCATGGGCAGCAATAAGAGCAAGCCCAAAGATGCCAGCCAGCGGCGCCGCAGCCTGGAGCCCACGGAGAATGCCCACAGTGGCAGCGGGGGGGCCTTCCCCACCTCACAGACCCCCAGCAAGCCGGCCTCCGCTGACAGCCACCGCGGCCCCAGCGCAGCCTTTGTCCAGGCCGCCGCCGAGCCCAAGTTGTTTGGAGGCTTCAACTCATCGGACACGGTCACCTCCCCGCAGAGGGCGGGGCCGCTGGCTGGTCAGTGGGCCTGGGATGCCCTACCCTGCCTGGCCCCGGGCAGCCTGCCCTGTTGTGGAAGGGGAAGAGTTACTTGCCCTGGGGATCTTGGGTGGTGGGGGTTTCCTGGAGGCGGTGGGGGTGGGGGGCTCTATGCACTGTCCAGGGTGGTACCCATGGAGTGGGGAGGGGGCGTGCATTTGCATTCGTTACCATGAGGGTGCACCTCTACCAGAATGGAAGTCCAGGGAAGCAGGAGTGCATGGTCATACCACATGGGGGAAACAGGCCCAGAGAGCAGGGTTGGTTTTGGCTAAAGGACACGGCAGGGCAGGGTGGAGACTGGGTCTGAGGCTGTTCCTCCTAGTCCCTGCTAGGTCAGGTCGGGCAGCCAGTGTGTGGCAGGGGCCTGGGGACAACCTGGGCCCTCCAGGGGAGAGGGGATGGAACCAGGAGGCCTGGTCCTGGCTGCTGAGATGCGCCCCTGCGCCCTCTGCTGGCATTGCTGGGCATGGCAGGCTTAGAGGTGCACACTGCTGGGGAAATGGGGTGAGGGGTCCCCAAGACATGAGACAGAGATTCACACAAACGTGCACACACTCAGATAGAGCCACACCCACGTGGTTGCACACACACTGTCAGCAACTTATTCAAAGACACCCTCATAGCACTGAATCCCGCTCAGCCGTGGGCACCAACTGTCTGTCTCTCTGTCACCCAGACACACACTTGGGACGACATGGGGTGAACACATTTGAGGGCAGGTGTACAGAAACACAACACACATCCACCAGAACACACGCAGGACACTGGCGTACGTTCAGTAGATACACCACAGACTGGTGCACTCTGGGACACACGGACACACGGACACACAGGCACTGGGCCCCCTCCTATGTGCCAGGGCACTGGCACTGGAGACACAGCAGTACGGAAAGCAGGCCCCTCCCCACCCTTCCCTAGCATGAGGCTCCCCTCTCCCTCAGTGTGGGTTCTTTCCTCTGACACCCCCCACCCCCACAGGTGGAGTGACCACCTTTGTGGCCCTCTATGACTATGAGTCAAGGACAGAGACTGACCTGTCCTTCAAGAAGGGTGAGCGGCTCCAGATTGTCAACAACACGTGAGTGCCCCCCGCCTGCCCCCACCGTCGCTCCTCACCCTCCCTCCTGCCCTCCAGGTGTGGCCTGGAGACACCTCTGAACGGGCCTCCAGGCCCTGCTGAGGCCAGAGGCCGAGGGACAGAGGGTGGGCCCGCTGGAGAGTTACCGTCAGCGGTGCTTATTGACCTGGGGCTCTGGGCAGGTGGGTATTGGGGGTCCAAGAACTGGAAGTGGGGGATAGAGCAGGGAATTGTCAGCCCCAAGCCTCAGACCCTACAGAGGGACTTGGTCAGGACAGAATTGTGCCCTTATTGGTGACGGGGTGGGGGGCGGTTTGGGGGGTATGTGTGTTTGGGGGTGGGGCGCACAGCAGTTTCCAGCTGTAGGCGAGGGACTTACATTGGGAAGGTTGGAGATAAAAGAGCCAATCCAAGAGGGGTCCAGATTGGACATGGGTGTGAGATGTGGGGGGCACCGTGGAAGTGTGGGACTCTGGCCATGGGGGGCAGACTTGAGCCTGCTGACCCAGGGGAGCCTGGCAGTCTCCTGCCAAGGTCAGAGCTCCCTGGGAGCAGGGAGTGAGGCCGGGAGGGGTGTGGGGCTCCAGCCCTTGGGTGAGGGTTCTTCCCCCCATCCCCACAGCCTCTCCCATCCTGTTTCTTCTGCCTCCTAGACTAGAGCCATGGGCGGGAAGGGAGCCCCGATGCATTGGGGGCACGACCGAGGCTTTGAGCGCTATGCCCGGCGCAGGGGCGGGGCCACCAGGGGAGGTGGGCAGGGCCCCACTCCCAGTGTCCCTGCTGCCCCCTCTGCAGGGGACTCCCTGCAGGCCCCCTCCCACCCCCTGTCCCACGCTTGCTCTCTTCAGTCTCCTCTTAGCCTCTCCTCTCTCTGCTCTGCTTCTTTCTCGCTGGCCCCTAGGAGGAAGGTGGATGTCAGGTGTGTACGCACTGTGGGGGCCGTGGGCTGGATCAGGGCTCTGTGGGGAGGAGGGGGGACTGCCGGGGACCGTGGGCTGGGTCAGGGCTCTGTGGGGAGGAGGGGGGACTGCTGGCCTGCATGTGCCCCGTGCCCGGTGACCCTGCCTGCTGTCTGGCTCCCTGGCTGCGTCTCCTACCCTCCCCAGCTTCACCTCGCTCGCTCCTGACACCCATCGGACCAGGCCCCAGCCCCCAGCCCCAGGCTGAGAGGATGGGCGCGTCTCCCCATAATGCCCCTTTCCCGAGCTGCCCCCATATGGAGGCCTGGGTGAAGAAGGGCTTGTCCACGGTCCTGGGCCCGGTATGGCCAGAGTCCAGCACGGGCATCCCAGGGCAGGCTGAGGGGCAGGCAGGCAGAGGCTGGGCTTGGCTCAGCCATGTGGAGACCCCCGCTGTGTGCGCGCCCGCCCCCTGTGGCAGGAGGGGCCACTTGCAGAAGGATGTGGGGCTGGAGGGGGTGCCGTGGAAAGCAAGGGGACTGGGAGGGCAGAGCAGAGTCGATCTGAGTCTCCTCAGGGGCCTGGCTAAGGAAGTAGCAGAACATCGCCACCCCCTGACCACGGTGGCCTGTCCCTGCCTCCTCTCCCGTGGTGCATGCTCACCCTCGCTCCCCGCCCCGCCTGGCAAACTCCGATTCATCCCACAGACCCAGCTCAGGGGCCCCTTCTCTGGGCGAATAGAGGGAATTCCGAAAGAGGGTGTTTTCACCCAGATCCTTGCATCTGCTCCTCACGACAGTCCCCCCACCCCCCATCCAGGTGTAGGGATGGGCGAGGGGGCTGTCTTCAGTTTGCACATGAGGAAACTGAGGCTCAGAGAGGTGAAGGCACTGGCCCAAGGTCACACAGCCGCCCAGCAGCAAAGCCAGGGGTGGAACTCGGTTTGGAAGCGCCCACCCTCCCTCAAACTTGCTGTTTCTGGTGAGGGGTGGCTTCTTCAGGCTTCCATTCCCTCGCGCGTTAGAGCCCTTGCCACCAGCTGCTTCCATTTTCCTCCCCGCCCTGGGCTGGGGCTCCCCAGGGCAGCTCTGGGGTCTGCCTCGCTCTGCATTCCCACGCCGCTAGTTGCTCTGCGTAGGACTGTGCACCGGGTGCAGGGGAGGAGAGGTCCTCAGCCTGGGTGGGTGGACGGGACGCACGGCCAGTGATCAGACCGCCACCGCTCAACAAGCCCACACTTCCCGGCCTGTCTGGGCTGGGTCCTGTGGCTGGCCCGGGTCGTCACGGGATTTCACGCGTGCGTCTCCACACTCCGCGCTACAGATGAGTACACCGAGGCCCAGAGAGGTGAAACGACTTGCCCAAGGTCACACAGCAAGTGTGGCGGAGCTGGGAGGGGACAGCTTGAGCCCCAGCCCTTGTGGGAGGGCTTGGTGTCTCCGTGGGGCAGGGAGACATCACCAGTGTGGTGGGGAGAGCCCGAGGGGTGGAGGGGTCATAGCTTGAGGTGAGGTGTGGAGCCACAGACCTCTCATTCTGTCTCTTTCCACTGGCATCAGGGCAGCGCCCCTCCCCTGCCTGCCCCATCTTCCCTTCCCTTCCATCTTCCTGCCTTCTGGGTGGGCTGGGGGAGCATTGGTGGGCTTGGAGCCGCCAGGAGAGCTGGATGTATTGGGGTCCCTTTGTGAGACGCTCCTGATTTGGGGGACAAGGGGTCGGTTGGGAGCCCTGTCTCCTGTCACAGCACTCAACTGGTCTTTGCCTGCCGAGGGCGGTGGGGGTGGAGCGCGGGGGCTACCTTTGTAGGAAGAGGGGTCCCGGGAGGTTTAGTGGCCACTCACATTGGAGGTGTCGGGGCCTCATAGCTCCCCCAGGCATTACCCTGCTTGTCTGCCCACCCGCCCGCCCCCATCTCTTAGAGCTCATTACGGCCTAGGCCCACCCCCAAGCCCCCTTTATGAGGGAGAGGCTTTTGGTGTCCAGCCTGGGAAGCCCGGCCCACGTGGGCCTGGATTGGGATGGAGGGAGGTAGAGAGCCCAAGCCTTGGCTGGGCGGGGTCCTCGCACCTGAGCCCCTGGAGTTCCGTGCTGACTAACTCTGGGCCTCCATCTCCTGAGCCTGAGGTCTCACCTGGCATCCAAGTCTCTGGGAGTCGGGACCCCTGAGGTTTGCCTCTGGAGCCCTGGTGGCACAGTGGTGACGTGTTGGGCTGCTCACTGCAAGGTCAGCGGTTTTAAACTCTCAGCCGTTCCTCCAGAGGAAATCGGGGGCTTTCCACTCCCATAAGGAGTTACAGTCTTGGAACCGCTCAGCAGCAGTCCCACCCTGTCCTGGAGGGTCACTATGAGCGGACATCCACACAACGGCAGTGAATGTGCAGGTTTGCTTTGGGAGGTCTGCCTCGAGGTGGTTCCCAAAGCGGTCTCTCCTTTGCCCACGTTCCAGAAGTGTCTTTGGGGACGCTCTCTGGTGGACACTGCTGGGCAGTAACCCTGCAGCTGTCTCCTGCTCCCTTGCCCTGAGGACCCCAGCTTATCTGCCCACCACGGGCTAGGGTCCCCCCATGCTTCAGAATCTCCCCCACGAGCCCTGCCTAGTGCAGGCTCTCTCACCGCAGCCCATGGGCCTCCGGCGTCTGGGCTTGGGAACTAGTGATGACCCAGGCTGTGTGGCCACTTGCTAGTGGGCCTCGGGTGCTGGGCGGTGGTACCAGCCACAGGCTCACCTCCTCCGTTTTCAGGCTGATCTGAGGCCGTTGGCCAGGGGCAGGTCAGAAGAGCTGGGAGCCAGAGACTTGGGGTTGCCCTCTGACTGTGTGACGTGGGCACAGGCTTTCTGTCCCTGGCCTGCAGGGCGGAGGCTGTTTTGCCTGTCTGTTTTCTCAGAGCCGGAGAGAGACAGAAAGGCCGCTGTGGGTTAAGACAGCTCAGGAAAGCCCCCACCTGCATTTCTTTTGTCTGGGGTCAGGAGCCGGAGTCAGGCTGTGTGACTTTGAGGAGAAGGGCCATTGCTTCTCGGGCCTCAGCCTTCCCATCTGTACAGTGGGTGCGGGAGGGGGCTGGGCGCTGTTGCCCCGCCGCTGATGTCCCTCATTCCCCACAGGCACCACCCCACCCCACCCCTTCCCCTTGGGCTGCTTTGGATGCGAGGCCTCTGCCGGCTGCCCACCCTGCCCCGCCCCCAGCCCCGCCTGGCTCTCTTCCTCCCCCCTGGAACTTTCTGCCTCTCACCACCCCCATCTCTGCCTCTTCTCTCCCAATGGGCTCTCGCTCTCTCCTCCCTCCTCTGTCGCTGGACCCCCGCTCCAGCCAGACCTGGTTCACATTCAGATGGCTGCAAAGGTACTTCTGCCCCCTCCCCACTCCCACCCAGGCCCAGGGGACCCGAACACATCAGGAAGCTCCTCCGGTCCCTGTCATCTCCTCCTCCTGCTCACGGGGCAATCAGTGTAGTAGTGCCCTGGGCACGAGAGCCTCTTCCACCCGGGTCCCCTCCGACATGGCGCGCTGTGTGACTTTGGGCAGGGCCTCACCCCCGGCCTCAGTTTCCCCCTGCAGATGGGCGGCTGCAGGAGGCGGCTTACGGTGCTCAGCTGAGGGGGTCCCGTGATCTGTGACTGAGGCAAGCATTGGGGCAGTTTGCAGGGCTGGAGCCTGGATGGCCACCAATCCCGGCACGGTCACCCTGGCTCTTCCTGGGTCCCACCAGCCCTCAGGCCTGGAAAGCCTGACCTGTCCTCTGCCTCAGGCCAGAGCCTTCTCTCTGGCCATGGCCTGCTTGCCCCCAGGGACGGCGCTGCCCGCCTCGCCCAGAAACGGCTCCTGGCTTCCCTGGGGGCTTCCACCTGGAGGGAAGCAGACTCCTTCCTGGCCCGGGACTCTGTCTCTGTGGTTGGGGGCCTCGGGGCCTGGCTGTGTCCACAGCCGGCTTTGGCCTGGAGGTGTCTGGGACAGGGAGGGGCAGAGCTCCGGGCCAGCTCCACCTGGGCCTGTGGGGTGTCCCCAGGAAGACTGCTGAAGGCCCCCTCTCCTGTGCTTCCTCCCCACCCCCACGCAGAGAGGGAGACTGGTGGCTGGCCCACTCGCTGAGCACAGGGCAGACAGGTTACATCCCCAGCAACTACGTGGCGCCCTCCGACTCCATCCAGGCCGAGGAGTGAGTATCTGCGCTGGTCGCTGGTCCACCACCATCTCTCCTGAGCTGCCCCTGGGCCCCCGGGGTACCCCAGGGAGAGGTGCCATGGGCAGGGCAAGCCAGGGCTGCCAACACTGTCCGTCCCCACCCCCCCCAGGTGGTACTTCGGTAAGATCACCAGGCGGGAGTCGGAAAGGCTGCTACTCAACGTGGAGAACCCGAGAGGGACCTTCTTGGTGCGTGAAAGCGAGACCACAAAAGGTAGGTCTTCCGGGGACTGTGGGGGCCGGGGCTCGTGGGGGACATAGGAGCTTGCTGTGCGGTGCGGCGTGGGAAGAGCCTCCCAAGTGGCACTACCAGCAGGATGAAGGCCAAAGCAAAACAACAACCCCAGCTCACACAGATGTGCTGCCATGGTGTTGTTGCTGACTCATCGTGACCCTCTCGGGCAGGCTAGAGCGGCCCCTGAGTTTCTGAGACCGTAACTGTTGGCGCAAGTAGAAGGGCCCCGTCTTCCTCCCACGGAGCACCCGGTGGCTTCTAACTGCAGACCTTGTGGACCGCAGAAACCGCCATGCCCCAGGGATCCTGGGCTTGAAGGCAGGGAGGGGCATTTGAGGAATACTGTGTTACCTGGCAGGGACCTGGGGATGCAGTGGTGGACACAGTGGTCACTACATTGTGCTGCTAACCACGAGGCCAGAATTCCAAACCCCCAGTTGCTCTGCCGAGGGTTACAGTCGCAGAAACGCACAGGGGCAGGTCTGCCCCGCCCCGCCCCCGCCCCACTGACCCCGGACCGCTGTGCGTCAGCATGGACTCGATAGCAGTGAGTTTAGTTTTGCAGTTTTTGTTTATCTGAAAGGATCCCTGGTGGCACAGTGGGTTAGGTGTCAATCTGCTAGCCACAAGGTCAGCAGTACAAACCTACCTGTTGTTCTGCAGGAGAAAGAGGAGGCTGTCTACTCCTGTAAAGATTTAAAATCTTGGCAGCCCAAAGGAACAGTTCTCTTGTGCCCTGTAGGGTGGCTGTGAGTGACACTTGCCTGGGTGGCAGGGAGTGTGCTTGGTTTGGATGGCATCTGGGGCAGCAGAGGTGCAGCTGAAGGTGAGGCTTGGTCTTTCATAGGCCTGAGTTTCTTGAGGTGAGGCGTGGGGGACAGGTGATCAGTTGGTCAGGGTCACACAGCAAAAGGCTCAGGGTGGGTGCTGGTCCAGGAGACCCTCCCCTCCCCTTCCTCGGGAGCCTCTGGAGCTGAGCCTGCGTGCTGGCACCTGGCTTGGCTCTTTTCCCAGCTGCCCTAGCCTCTGCCCCCCTCCTGTCCTGCCCCCAGCTGGAGAATGCAGGCTCTGGGCCTCTCTAGCCCCCTAGAAAGTGGGTCACAGGTGCCCTGTTGCCATGGTGATGAAGCCAGCTTGCTTCCTGTGGGCTTGGGGCTCAAGGGAGCAGAATTGGGAACGTGTGTACACCGCACATGTAGGTCTGGGGGAGAGAGAGAGAGAGAGAGAGAGAGAGTGTGTGTGTGTGTGTGTGTGTGTGTGTCCGTGGGCAGTGTGTTTCTGTGTGGAGTGAATTGTGACTGGGAGAGGTCCCCGTGTGAATGTGTGGGCTCCTGGATATAAAATTCCTGCACGTGTGCACAGGGTTATGACATGTGTGCATGTGTGTGTGCATGTGCGTGCGCGCGCACACATACAGAGAGAGCCTGGTTCATCTACAGTGAAGTGTGGTTACTCAGGCATGGCCTTTGGAGAGCCAGTGTATGGGCTTAAGTCCTAGCTCTGTGCCTGACATTCTGGGTGACAGGAGGCCAGCTACTTCCTCTCTCTGGGCCTCCATGTACCCAGCATGAATCAGATGCCCTGCCTGGGACCTGTTCAGAAAGAAGGCCTGTGGGTCAGGAGGCTGGGCCAGGCTCCCAGGAAGGCCCTCTCTGGGTGTTGGGCCGCCCCTCCCACTTCCCCAACTCTGGGGCTCAGTCCTGCTTGTCCCAGCTGCTCCCAGGCACCTCGGGCTCAGGGCAGCAAAGGCTCCTAGCCAGGCCTGCTGGACACCAGCAAACACTTCCAGTCCAAAGCTTCTCTAGGCTTAAGAGGAGCAGGGAGGCATCCCCAGGGCCCAGCTCAGCCTTTAAAGTCCTTGGGCCTTAGTCATCTACTGACTCATGCCTGAACATGGACTGCGTTGCAGGAGGGGCTGGGGCAGGGGCAGGGACAGTGCCCCCACAGGCAGACACCGAGAGGAGAGCAGTTAGGCCAGGGGCACACAGCCACTTGGGGTGATCACAGAGCTCCCAGCAAACCCTGATGGAGCACCTATTATGTGCCAGCCCCTCTTCCCTGTGGTCTCACTGAGCTCCCCCAAAGGTCCTGGCAGTTCCCACGTTGTGCAAAGGGGGAAACTTTGGCCCAGAGAGGGCAGTTGATGTGTTAGAGTCACACGCAGGGTCCAGAGGTCTCACGGGAGCCCAGGGGGCATGGCAAGGGGCTTTAGCCATCGGCGCTCAGCCCAGTGTCTACGTGTCCCTGAGCTGGGGGCTAAGAGGCATGCAATGGAGGCAGCCCAGCCATGCACAGTGCTCTGAGGGGGACGTGGGGGTGGCGGGCATGGGGGTCACTCTCCCCTCTGGCCCTGTAGGCGCCTACTGCCTCTCGGTGTCTGACTTCGACAATGCCAAGGGCCTCAACGTGAAGCACTACAAGATCCGGAAGCTGGACAGCGGTGGCTTCTACATCACCTCCCGCACCCAGTTCAACAGCCTGCAACAGCTCGTCGCTTACTACTCCAGTGAGTGTGCTGGCCGGAGGGCGGCCACTGAACACATGGGGACCCCTTGCTGCCCCCCCTTCTTCTCCCCTGTCCCCTGCCCTCCCTCTCCCCTACCAGCTGCAGCGCCGCTGCACCACGGGAGCACCAGCGCTGAGAAGGGGCTGGCAGAGGCTGGGTGGCTTGTCTCGCAGCCCCAGGGCCGGTCTGGGACGAGGAGAGAGGGGCGTCTAGGCCGATTGCAGCAGAGGGAGCTTGTGGTGTCAGGGGTGTATGCAGGGCCTGTGCTGGGGACATGTGTGTGGAGTATGTGTATGTCGGGTCCATGTGTGTGTGCATGATGTGTTGTATGAGGGGCACGTGTGGGGTTGTGTCGGGGGGCACATGTGCAAGACATATGTCGGGCCTGTGTGTGGCATGTGCGGGGTGCCTGTATGGCGCGTGTCTGCAGGGTGTGTGAGACGCCTCCTCCCCACTCTTGTCACCAGGCCCTCCAACCTCTCTAGGATCTGCTACTTCCTGTACCCATTTGGTCACATCATGGGGTTCACTCCGTATCCCCCGATGAAAGCCTTCCCTGGGCTACTTTGAAATCTTGGGTGTGGTCTGAACGGGCACCTCCCACCACTCCCCACCCACGCCCCCCAGCCCCTCGGGGCTCCTCCCAGCCCCTTCCCCCGCCCGGGGCCTCCGCACAGCCTGTGAAGTGTCTCCCCGGGCGGCGGCTTCCTCTGGGGAGCCTTCCAGGACTCCGTCAAGACCACCTGCACTTGTGCAGGCTCTCTTCGGCCACACTGGTGGTCTTGGAAGGTAGTTACAGGAACCTGGACGCCTGTCTGCCCTGTCGCTCCTGACTCCTCCCCTTCTGGGTTCCCAGCCCCAGCTGAGATGGCCCCCTCTTCAAGCCTGGTGAATGGGTGCAGGCAGGGAGGCAGGCAGGCAGGCAGGACTCGGTCAGTGTGCCCGCCGAGGCTGCGCAGGCCTATGTGAGGTGTGTGTGTGAGCACGGGTGTAGGTGCCTGGCCTTGAGGGCAGCCGGTGTGTGCACGTGGTGAGTGCTGTGCATGTCGGGGGATCAGGAGCCTTGCTGGAACGCCACGTCCCTGCCTCTGTCCTCAGAACACGCCGACGGCCTGTGCCACCGCCTCATCACAGTGTGCCCCACGTCCAAGCCACAGACCCAGGGCCTGGCCAAGGACGCCTGGGAGATCCCCCGCGAGTCGCTGCGGCTGGAGGTCAAGCTCGGCCAGGGCTGCTTCGGGGAGGTCTGGATGGGTAAGGCCCTGCCCCTGCTGCCTTACCCCTCAGGGAAACCAGGGCCCGAGAGCCAGGCGGATGTCTGTCCTTCTCTATGACAATGGGGCTTGAGCCACATCGGGTGGGACTCACCTTAGCCCGCTCCCCTGCACCTGTTTATCAAGACCCAGAGGTTAAACTCTTCCTGGTCAGACCTCCAAGCTCCACTTGATGCCTTAGTCTTTGTGGGGTGCAGGCCCCTGTGAGACGTCTGGTTCTGCAGGCCTCCCTCAGCATCTCCTCACCCAGGCCCCCGCTGGCACATGTGTCAATTTGTCAGCGCATGGCGCACCTTTGATGACCAGCTGAGAGTCAAGAGGCCCTGAGGCCACTCAGTGCCTCATGAAAGCCACGGCCTCCCATCTTGTGGGCTGAGCCACTGCTTTCCAGAACATTCCTCACCACGGTCCCCACAGCAGCCATGCGGTTTGAGCCCGGGCCAGAGACTCATTGAACCCCGGTATAGCAGCCCTGTCTGGAGCTTGCTGAGGTCGTGCGTCTATTTTACAGAGAAGCCACTGAGGGGTGCTGCGAGCGGCGGGCTCTGGCTTGGCTGGTCACAAACCTGCTGTTGGTACCCAGACGGGTGGGTCTGGGCGCCTCTGGGACAGGGCTGGGGGGCTTGTGTGAACCTGCTGGTGCCCCTCCCCACAGGGACCTGGAACGGCACCACGAGGGTGGCCATCAAAACCCTGAAGCCGGGCACCATGTCTCCAGAGGCCTTCCTGCAGGAGGCCCAGGTCATGAAGAAACTGAGGCACGAGAAGCTGGTGCAGCTGTATGCAGTGGTGTCTGAGGAGCCCATCTACATTGTGACTGAGTACATGAGCAAGGGTGAGGCCCAGCGGCGGCACAGTGACGGGTCCATGGGGACGGCTTCTCCCCCACAGAACATTAATCTTCCTGGAGTCCGATTCTCACGTCAGTTCCCGTCCAACCCAGCCAGGGATGGCCCCCTTCTCCGTTCTAATCCAAGGCTGTCCCTAGTTTGTTGGTTTTCTGAAGTGGTCAGTCAATTCTGGGTCCCGGAGATGATGGACTCCCAAGCCTCCAGGTTGGTCACGTCCAGGTGGAGTCTCTCCTTGACCTTTAGCTTCTGTTTAAACGAGTCAATTAGCTGGTGGAATTCCACTCGGCTCCGAGGTCTAATTTGGAGGCCAGGCCATTTAATGCGTGTTAGCAGGTGAACGCTTGTGTACCCCTGGTTGCAATGCAGGTGTGGACCTTCTCCATCACCCTGAGGGTCTCCTTGTGCCTCTTTGCAGAAAGCTTCTGCAGTCCCCTACCCCCAACCCACTGCTGACCCACTTTTCATTTATCTTTTATTATTTAAAAAAACCAGTTTTATTGGCACATAACACACATATTATACAATTCAATAGGCCAGTCACATCACGGCCAATTTTCAGATGTGCTGTGCCCTTGTGGCGCTGCTGGGTAAGAGCTGGACTGCTAACCGTAAGGTCAGCAGTTCAAGCAAGTCCACTAGCCTCTCCTTGGGCAGAAAGAGAAGGCAGTCTGCTCCCGCAACAATTGACGTCTCAGAAAGCCTAGAGAGGGGTCCCTCTGAGTCAGAATCAGCGCCGTGGCAGTGGGTTTGGTTTGGGGTCTATCTATTCTAGAGCTTTGTACACGTAACTGTTCTTACAGTGTGCAAACCCCACTCGTGGTGGCCATCACTCTGTTTATTGCTGGCACCTTAGTCTGTTGTAATAGGAGCCTGCTGGCACAATGTTTAAGCACCTGCCTGCCAACCAGAAAGATGGGTGGGTGGATGGCCAGGGACACTCTGGGGCCAATCCTACTCTGTACGTGGGGCGGCTCTGGGTTGGAATCAGCTTGAAGGAACCCAGTGATAGTGCCCCACTGCACCAGGGGCCCTGTCTGCTTGATCGTCCACCTGCAGAGGGCCACCTGGGCTGTTCCCCATTCTGAGTGAGGGCCCTTATTCACAGATGGCTCTCCGTATTGTCTGCTGTGCCTGCTGACGGAGGCAGGCCCGGGGAGGGCAGTGGGGGCAGGGGCTGGAGCCGTTTCTCTCTGCCTAGGGAGCCTGTTGGACTTTCTCAAGGGGGAGACGGGCAAGTACTTGCGGCTGCCTCAGCTGGTGGACATGGCTGCTCAGGTGAGTCAGCCCCTCCCACTGCCCCAGACCTTTAGCCCGTGAGCCCCCAGGTCCCAGCTGGCATCCTGACCCCGCCTCCTGAGTGCCTCCTCCAGGAAGCCTGCCTTGCGTCCCTGTGCCCGCTGCTGCTCTCTGCAGCTTTCCTGGGGGCTGTGTGCAGGGGGAGGAGCCCCTCCCTGGGAATCGCGAGTTCCTGACTCCCTGTAGATTCAAGGCCTCGGTTTTCTCCGTGAAGGTCTTCCAGCCGTCCGGCAGACGTGAATGCGTGCTTGTGGTGGGCAGTGCTCCGTAGGCATGGCTCAGTCAGTCTTCACGCAACCTGGGGAAGGAAGGGGAGGGGCAGCCGTTGTCCCCATTTGACAGATGGGGAAACGGAGGCTCCGAGAGGAGCTGCAGGCACGACCTGGCAGACATCCATGCCTGCCTTTCCGTGCCACCCACCGCCCTGTCAACGTCTCGTCCTGTGCCTCCCCTTCATCCCGGCCTGTGCTGCTCCTTCCCGCCGCACGCAGGGCCCACTTTTTATGCCACCAACATTTTGTGCACACTGCCTTTCCTACCTGAGGAAGTGTGGCGGCAGGGGTGTGGCTCTCTGTTCTCGCTGGTGATCCCCCGCCCCTCCGCCCCCCAGACCGTACCATATGCCTCTGGCAGGGGCATGGGGCAGTTTCTGAGCCAGGCTCTGGGTTCACCTGTAGATTGCCTCGGGCATGGCGTACGTGGAGAGGATGAACTACGTCCACCGGGACCTCCGTGCTGCCAACATCCTGGTGGGCGAGAACCTGGTGTGCAAAGTGGCTGACTTCGGGCTGGCTCGCCTCATCGAAGACAACGAGTACACTGCCCGGCAAGGTGGGCAGGTCGGGAGAGGGGGCAGGCCGCGAGGCCCTAGGCAGCTCACCTGCCTTCTCTGTCACAGGGCAATGATGCTGCGGATCTGATGAGCCATCCTGGCCCCTCTCTCTCTCCCTAGGTGCCAAATTCCCCATCAAGTGGACGGCTCCCGAAGCTGCCCTGTACGGCCGGTTCACCATCAAGTCTGACGTGTGGTCCTTTGGGATCCTGTTGACGGAGCTCACAACCAAGGGACGGGTGCCCTACCCTGGTAAGAGGAGAACCCCAGAGCCTGTCTTTGGTACCTGTGGCACTGCCTGTCACCTTGGATAAACCACCTCCTCCTGACCAATTGCACAGCAGAAGAGATTGAGCCTTGGGTTGTAGGCTCTTTCTATGGTCAGTGCTTTCAATCTTAGGGCCCTGTCCTAACAGGGGAAGCCTTGTCCTTGTCCCCATCTGCTCTCCGCACAACTTCCTCACCGAAGCCAAACTCCTCACGCTTCCCTCTGCCCCCAGGGATGGTGAACCGCGAGGTGCTGGACCAGGTAGAGCGGGGCTACCGGATGCCCTGTCCGCCCGAGTGCCCCGAGTCTCTGCATGACCTCATGTGCCAGTGCTGGCGGAAGGAGCCTGAGGAGCGTCACACCTTCGAGTACCTGCAGGCTTTCCTGGAGGACTACTTCACATCCACCGAGCCCCAGTACCAGCCCGGCGAGAACCTATAGGGAGCAGGCCCCCGGGGCTGCCCTGGACTCTCAGCTGGGATCCTGGGCGGGCAGCACCTCCCACAGGGTCCTGCTTCCCGCCGCTGCCCTCCACCCACCTGTCCTCCCTTCGTGGGGCTGAATTGCCAGGGATAAGGCCCCTTCTCTCCTTGTGGCTGGAAGGGCGTAGGGTCCTGGGGTAGCCCTTGAGGCAGCTGGGGGCTGGCACCCACTGTCGCCCCACGTCTCCTCCCAGCACTCCCTCTGTGAGCTCTGTGGGTCTCAGCAGGAGGAACTGGAAGGACTGGGGCAAGGGCCCCTTTCCCAGCCTCTGCCTGCTCCACACATCTGACCCCTTCTCCACTTACCACGCCAACCAGGTCTGTCTCAAGAGCTAGCCCAAGAGCCTTTCCAAAGAGGGGCCCCTGGACTCTGCCTGCCCCCACCCTCTCTTCCTACCACCAGTGTCTGGAACACCTGTTGGTGGGGACCATGGGTCCAAACCCCTCTTCCGTCTGCACCCTGGCTGGGCAGCCAAGGTTCAGTGGACTTGTGGATGCCAGGTAGTATGGGTACCTCCTTCCTATCCTGGCCTGCTTAGAGATCACCACTAAGTTCTTGCCCCCATGGGGAAACTGAGTCCAGAAACGGGGGCTGTGACTTGCCCCAGCCCACAGAGCAGTTCAAGCTTGAGGTAGAATTAGAACCTGGTACTCCCGCTGTCTTCCTCAGGAACCACGAGCTTTGTCCCTGGAGGCCTCTTGGACAAAGTGGGGGCAGCCAAGGGGCCCAACAGAGAGAGAATGGTGTTGCCATTCCCTGCTGCGGGTCTCAGCAGGGCCAGCTCGGGTGGAGAGTGGAGGAGATGTGCTCAGAATGCAGGGAGGAGCCTTCCATCAGAATGTGGGTGGTAATTGACCTTTGCAGCTAGTTGGCCAAGAAAGGTAGTGAGCCCTCAGGCTCCAGAGGCAATCAAGCAGAATATAGAAGAGCCAAGAGACGGGGGAGGCCCTGACCTGGCTTGTGGGGGATCCCTGGGGTTCTTGCTCCAGTTTGTCCTATGGCATTTCAAGGCCAGACTCTGTTCTTCTCTCCAAGCTGGCACTCCTGAACGCCTTTGTAGGGAAGGAGTACCAGGCTGGACCCAGGGGATGAGGCTGTCCACTGCCAGGCACCAGGCCTGGCTGTGTGATCTCAGGCAGCCCCCACCTCTCTTGGGGCTGCAGTGTCTGCCCCTTATCATGTGACCATGACCTCATGATTGCCCAGCACCTAGCTCGGAGCGAGTCCAGCCCTAGGGCCATCTGGAGACTGTTTTGACCATGGCGCTGCTGTTCAGCATCTGTGGTGGCCTTTCCTGGGTCCTCAATGTGCCCCTTTGTAAAAGGGTTGGCTGACAGCGTGTGGGCATCTTGCCAGGGCCCGTGTGTGTGTGTGCGCGTGTGTGCGTGTGTGCGCGTGCCTCCATGTGTGTCCATATTTAACATGTAAAAATGCCCCTACGCAGTCACCCTGACGTGTGCATTTCACCACGGCCCCCACCATAGCAATAACACTCCCGCTGCCTGGGTTTCTTGAGCCAGCCAGGCCCTCCAGTGGGGAAGGGAGGCCAAGCAGTGCCTGCCTATGAAATTTCAACTTCTCCTCTCATACGTGTTGATTACCAAGTCCTCTCCCATCCGTCCTAGTCCAATCTGGGTGCGCTCACCCCAGTGTGCTCTCCAACCCCATCCCTTCCCTCACCACTGCCCACTGCCCAAGGCCCTTGGTTCAAGGTGTTTTAGTATTGATCTTTTCTTTTCCTTTTTTAAAAAAATTAAACCAGTGTTTTGTAGATTTCAGATGACTATGCAGAGGCCTGGGGGAGCCCCCCAGCTCTGGGCAAGGCTTTGGGGTCCCACATTCCATGGCCCAGGCTTGGGGGGCAGGGAGGGACCTAGGATTGGTTGTAAATACTTTGCATATTGTCTGATTAAACACAAACAGACCTCAGTGGTTGGCCGGTGGTTCATTGAGCACCTACTGTGTGCCAGGAGGGAAGGAACAGGCTCTGTGTCCTGGCTGTCCCCGTGCTGGAGGGCACCCCAGCACAGATGCTGGTGATCGCACCAGCGTGGGGCCATGTGTGCATGCCTGTGCTTGTGTGGGGGAGTGAGCATATCCCATGCCCAGCCTTGCTTGTACACCAGACCCAGCAGGTTAAGCCCAAGACCCCCAGCCCGCAGGAGGAGGTCGGGAGAGGCTTTTGACACTGTGACCCAGCAGCACTGCCAGGCCTGCATGGAGATCACAGATTGAGGGTATGAACTATAGGTGAAGGAGCCCTGGTGGCTCTGTGGGGTAAATGCTGGGTCCCTAACCTCAGGGTTGGTGGTTCAAGCCCACCAGCTGCTGCTGAAGAGCAAGGTGAGGCAACCTGCTTCGTAAAGATTCCGTCTCAGAATGCCCGTGTAGGGTTACAGTGACCCATCGGCGGCGGTGGGTTTAGAGGTAAAGGAAGGCTCCCTGGCTGTGTGGTGGTTGGGCAGTGGGAGCCCACGAGCTGCTGCCTGGGAGGAAGAGGTATCCCTGTGCTTCGTAAGGTCACAGCTTTGAAGACGCTATGGGCCAGTTCTGCCGGGTCTGATTGGGTTGCTGTGAGTTGGTATCAACCTGAGAGCAGCAGGGTAAGCCACACCTTAATTTTACAACAAATCACGCACACTGTCCAAGTCGGTTCCAGCCCGAACAGCGTTGCTTCCTTAAAAACCGATGCTTCTGAGTTCAGGATCATTTTCACAAGACCCCCGTGTCCGGGTTGGCGTGGCCTCCAGACCCCATGCGCGTGCATGGGCCCAACAGGTGGCAATGTGAGTCGGTGACCTGTCTAAGGTTTGTCCTTGGTGGGTGGGGTAGGCAAAGGAGGTGCGTGTATTCATGGGTCTCCTGGGGCCAGCAGGCACCAATGTGTGTGGGTTCATGTGGGCGCAGGTGTTGGCAGCCTGTATGTATGCGTGGACACATGATGCTGGCCATTCCAACCGGGTCCACGTTGCAGGGACTCGGTGGAGCAAGCCGTGCACGCCAGCCCAGCCTCCACGGGCTCCCACTGTTGGCCTGTGTGGCCGAGGTGGCTTGGAGTGCGCCTGCGCAGACGCGGAATCCCAGGGTAGAGTCTGCATTCCCTGGACAATGCCCTCCGAGTGGCCTGGGAGAGAGGCTGCATGGCTGGCCAGTTGACCTCAGATCCTGTTTCTGCTTTTCAGCCCATCTGGGTGCTCATTTATACCTAATTGTACCTCTCCAGCCTTCCCTCGGTCGGTCTCTCTTCTCTCCCTCTCTCCCGCTCCCTCTCCTCTTTCTCTGAGTTAGGGACACCTGTTCCTGCCCCAGCCCTGCTTGAGTCTCCCTGCCTTCCGCCTCCTCCCCCCTTCACCGTTTCATCTTCCCCAGCTGAATCTTCGTACCCCAGCTGCACCAGCTGATCCCCAACAGCTGAGGTGCCCTCCTCACCTGCCTTGGTGCTGCTGGCTTGGGCTCAGTGCCTCTGGCTAATAGCCTGCCTGGGCAGAAGCTCTTTGCTCCCCTCCCCACCATATCCTTGTTAATGCGGCCATTGGGCCCTCTCTAGCTCAGAACCCTGCTACGGCTCCCTACTGACTCAGGAGGAATCCAGGGGACCCCTTCCAAGTTGACTCCCAGGCCTTCCACGATCTGACCCTTGCCTGCAGGTTGGAGAGTACACTCACTGGGCCTCCCACACCCCTGCCTTTGCCCAGGTTGTTCCCGCAGCTGGGAATGCCCTGGGTGTGCTCACGGCAGCCTGGCAGACTCCCCCTGACCCTTCAAAGCACCCGTGGCTCCTTGTGTTGTAACTCCTCACGCTGGGCCTTGGTTCAAAGACAGAGGCCAGAGCTGCCCCCACACTTGGGCCCTCTTCCCATCCTGCAGACAAGACAGCTTGGGCCCTATCCTCTGTCTGTTGTCCGCAGCCCCTTCGCCTTCCAATTCTGGTTTCCCTCTTGTTCTATAGGCATGATTTCATTGTTGATAAAAAGGTGACTCAGGGAATGGGCCACGAGGTGGGAAGTGGGGCATCTGTTTGTTGATTGCTCTGTGCCTCCCTGGCCTCTGTCCGTCTCTGCTGGACCTTCATTCACCCACTTCCCCTCTGGGCTGCCAGCCTGTGAGACCCGGATTCATCCCTGCAGTCAAGTCTCCTTGAAGAGACTGCAGTGGGCCCACGCACCTGTGTCGGCACGCTTGCTTGTGTACCTGTGCCTGTCCCTCTGTCCCAGGTCCGTCTGTTTCCACAGCCTCCTTCCCCCTCCGTCCCCCACAATTACATTGGTTTCTGCCCCCAGTGTTGCACTTCACATGTGTGTGGTCTGTGTGGCATGTTGTGTGTGTGTGGGTGGGGGTGTTGGTATACCAGAAGGATATTCTACGACTGCAGTAGTATAAAGATGAATGTATTAGTACTACTATGAAAGCAGCTTCTTTGAGCTAAAAGCCCACGTTTCCCTTCTCATGTTAGAAGATGGTAAAACATTTCCATGGGCTCCTGAAAGGCTTCTGGGTAGCAGGTGTGCTGAGCACCTGTCCGTGCCGGGCTGGGCGAATGCCCCTCCAGCAGTGTGTCCTCTGCCCCTTCTGCCCTCGCGGGGGTCTCCTTTTCGTGTGAGCACGTGAGTGTGCTTCTGTGTGTCTCATCCCTCTCCGGCTCTTGCTCTGTCCACCTTCATCCACTCCCACAGGATTTTCCACTTCTCTGGAACCCTACCCACTCATTCATTCTCACTCCCTCTTTAATGATTTGATTCATTCATTCACTCACCCACACACCTTTTGGTCTTTATGCCTGTGTGCTGTGCGGGAGGTGGTCGGGCTTCTTGTTTGGGGTCTGCGCCTCTTGCCCTCTGCCGGCGGCAGGCACGTGGCGGCTCCAGCCTGTGCTCCTTGTTGCCCCCTCCTGGCCTGTCGGCTTTCTGCAGCTCTGGCGGCTTTTTATTTTTTCCCCATCCTCCTGGCTTTTGCTTAAACACTCAGCGCTGATCCTGCGTGTGTGTGTGTGTGTGTGTGTGTGTGTGTGTGTG